>NC_138902.1:10606844-11312134 GCF_965194825.1 Balaenoptera physalus
ATACTCTATCAAAAGGAGAAACACTGAACAAATGACAGGTGATAACTGTACTGTAGTTTCTACTAAGATAGTCATTTTCTAATACCAAGGAAAAAAAGTACCTGGAATGTCCAAGAAATTGTTTTGCAACTTTTTCTAGACATCCTACAACAGTGAAGGCGTTGCAGAAATTCCGCCACTGAAGTATCTTGCAATCTGTCCTGTGACCTCCAAAATGTTTTTTTTTTTTTAAAGGAGAGTGATGGTCTTTTTCTTTTTGTTTTTTAAATATTTATTTATTTATTTGGTTGCACTGGGTCTTACTTGCGGCAGGTGGGCTCCTTAGTTGCCTCTCCAGGGCTCCTTAGTTACGGATCGCCGGCTCCTTAGCTGTGGCATGCGAACTCTTAGTTGCAGCATGCATGTGGGATCTAGTTCTCTGACCAGGGATTGAACCCAGGCCCCCTGCACTGGGAGCACGGAGTCTTATCCACTGTGCCACCAGGGAAGTCCCCAAAATGTTCTTTAGTGTAGATTTGGCTCAGAAAGTTAATCAGTGTATATTAAGGGCAGAGTCTGTTTTCTTTCTTACAGTTCGCCTCTGCATAAAATGAATGAAATTTCCTTGGGGTCTGCTCCCAGGCCAGGTGGCATGTTGGCCCCGTTCTGGCACCTGAAGTCTCTGTCAGACGTTTGCGGACAGACTGTATTAAAGTGAGTATCGTGAATGGCCATTTAACTTAAATTCTAGACACTGAGGGCAAGAGTCATTCCTCTGAAACATCTATTGGTGTCTGATGAGCATTAAGATTGGTCTTTTAAAAAGTAGCCAGAGAATAATAAAAACAGAACTTAAAACTTTATAGATGCAAGATCTAAATATTATTAAATCAATAAACATACCCAATTCCTAGATATTAAAGATTGGCTATGGATTTTTTTGTTTTAAGAGAGTGGGAGGCGCAGGGGGATTTGGCATTCTTCAGAGTTTCAATTCTTACTCCTTAAAATTGAACTCCAGAGTTTCTCTGGATGTAACATTATTCATAGTAAGTAATCAACCTACTTTAGGAATGGAAACTTTTGGAACATCAGAGACTATAATTGTCTTTACGATTTATGGAATCTAGAATTTTTTTCTAGATTTTCGTTGGTGCCAAAACATAAAATAACGATGACTGTTTTTGGCCATAAGAGATGACTTCAGAGGTCTGATTTGAGGTGCTGCGGAAGGGCCGGCACGGCCATGCAGTGACGGTGGCAGGTTTCAGGATTGGGAGTTACTAACAAATTGGAGAAGAAAAGGGGAGCAGACTTAACAATGGCTACTGAAACATTTTGCAGGTGCCCTTTATCTGACACACTATGAAAGTGTTTCATACCTGTCTTCTAACACCTGACTGGATCTGAGCCAAGTGAATTTCTTCCTTCAGTGTTCCACAAAATTCTGTTCATGTGCCACTCGATAAATGGTGTATTCCTACAGAGCTGTCTTCCTCCTCCTACAAATATGCCAGTTTTTCATTATACTTAGAGAAGGACTCTGAAATTCTGCTGACCAAGAATGGTGAAATCTTACTGTGAATTATACAACTTGATTGGTATGCAATGACACTACCGTTCTGGGGACATGCACTTGAATTATTTTTAGTAGTACAGTTGTGAAAGACTTGCACCGAGCGTAGGCCTTTCTTGCCTGGTCCTCCATCGTGACCAATGGCATGCCTTTGTAAGACTGCCAGGAATAAGGAATGGTCCTGTACAAAGCCACAGTACAGACCACGGCTCCCATGTGGCCTGAACTATGACCCGTGCCCTCCCAGCTCGCCAGTCTAACCAAGTGTACACACGCACACCTGCTGAGCGGCTACTGCACACCTCACAGCCTCCCTCTAAGTCTAAAGCACCCAGGGGCGTTACAGTGGTTCGTTCCTGGCAAGTTAATGGATGTTTCAGCAAGACCATCATGTGCTTGGATTCAGGGCTTTTCTGAGAAAACTGCACCTTTTTCACATATTTTTCCTGTTAATTAGTGCTTGAACTATTTCAGTAAGGAGTTGCTAGGATGAGCTGAACGTAACTATCCAGAGATAAAGTTGGCAAAATGTGACAACCGGGGCTTGATTTCAGTTTGACAAACTTTTAAGTAGAGAACGAGTACTCTTCTTGGGATTAAGCGGCTGTATCATTAAGTTTTAAAATTTTTCCCGTATTTGGGGTTCCCGATGCCATGTCTAGGTGGTTCAGTTTTGAGGATCACTTGTCATCATGTCTTGAATGTTATCCATTCCGTTTCTCACTTAGAGCTTTGCTATTTTGAAACAAGTTCAGATTGGAGTCACTCATACAGGTCTACGAGCTCCTTACAACACAACCCATCGCATCAATATGGTTTTCCCTCAGTCCTCTGAAACGCTAAAGGCTTGGGTTGCTGAAGCGGGAGGGTACAAGGTCACAGGCCTTCAACCAGCAAGACGAAGGCAATTAACATCTGAGGGGCCTGGGCTGGGCAGTCCACATATGCATTTCATTGTCACCATCACCCTGCTGGGAGGCACGAAAGCTCCACCTGGCAGACGACGCGGGGTAGGGGGCTGGGTACACAACTCGCCCAAAACCACCCAGGCTAGCGAGTCGCACCCTGGACTCCCAAACGTGGGCGCTTCCGGCCCTGCCCAGACTCGTGAGACCTGCCAGTCCCAGAAAGAGGAGCAGTCTACCGGGCAGACAATGTAACCCCCACCCCGGCAGGCGGCGGGGGCCGGAGCCGCCAGGGCTCGGCCTCCGCGGGCTGCGCGCGGTGCGATCCTGAAGCGCGCCCGCTCCACCCCCCCATCCCCCCCATCCCCCCCATCCCCCCCATCCCCCCATCCTCCCATCCCGGGTGCCCTGCGCTGCGCAGGCGGCGGCTTCCGCCTTTCGATCCGCGATTCTGGAGCTGCGGGCCTCACTGTTCCCTCCGGCCTGGGGCGCGGCGGCAGAGGAGCTGGGACGGCCGGGCGCGGGGCTGGGGGCGCCCTCGGGCTCCCTCCCCTCCCTCTCACCCTCCCCGCGCATGGAGGGGCGGGGAGGGGCGGGGCGGGGCGGGGCGGGGCCACTCACGCCGCTCGCTCTGCAGGCGGCAGGCGGCCCGGCTGCTCTGCTCGGCGCTCTTTCCCCCGCAGTCGCGGCCGGACGAGCGGAGCCGGTTACCGCACGGACCGGACGACCTCTGCTTCGTCATTTTCTGCCGGCCCGGCGGCTTCCGGATGGAACGAGGAGCCAGGTCTTCCCCCACCGCCCCCCCGCCCCGCCCTCCTCTCAGTGTGCGAACCGGAGGGACGCCGCGACGGCCCCGGTGCCGCCCCCCGGGCGCGTGAGTACAGCCCGGCTCCCTTCCCCGGCCTCGCGGCGCGGCGCTGGCCCCTCCCCGCGACCCCGGGCGGCGACCCCGGGCGGCGACCCCAGCGGTCCCCCGCCTAGAGTCCACGTGGGTCTGGCTGCGCCGCGTCCGAGCGCGCGGGGAGAGGGGACGGGTTCTCCCGAGAGCGCAAGCAGCTTCCAGCCCCACCTCGGCGCGCCCGGGCGCCGTCTCGGCGTGGGAGGTGGGAGTGTGCATTGGCCCCGGGTAGAGATTAAGCTGGAAACGCGAAGATTTTCCTTTTAAGTAATGAAGGCATAGGATTATTTTTAATATTTGCTTAGGAAAGCACGTGCTCTCACTGGCTTTGCATTTTCCCTGTCATAATAAATGATGTGTGGCCGAGGCTATTGAAGTGTTCTGAAAACTGGATGTGCCCAGGATGCTGTAGTCTTGTCAGTTTAAGTGACTTTTGGATGTTTAAAATTTTTGTGTGTAAGGACTTGCAAAATTCTAGCATGAGACAGGTAATGAATTTATGTAGGATTTCAGCATGAGTATTGAAGTAATCAGATTTCAGTGGTTGGCGCAGCCTTGCAAATAAATGGCCACTTGTCCACGTGCTTGAGGTCTTAACTATTCATTTTGAGCGAGTTCTCTAGGATCAGCTGACTGCTGATTATAATTCATACTAGACCATGTAGAGGTTGTATCCTTAATTGATAAGCAGAGATTCGAGGTAACATTTAACATCCTACCCCTTAGCCAGCTTTCTCTGCTTCTTTGTGGATCATTCTGTTAAAATTAAACTCACCTCTGTCTGGATGAAGAGCATTGCTTGGTACATAACATAAAAGCTTTATTTCTAGTAGTAACATATATTAGTTTATATATATTATATATACATAATCATGTGCATAACTTTATAACTGTTTAGTATGATTACAGAGTTGGAAAATTAGGAACGATAATAATGTGCAATGTTGAGTACTGATTGCTTGCCAGGCCTTTGCCAAATGGTCTACATGCTTTATCTCATTTAATCTTCCGGATAACTTTTTGCATAAGCATAGGTTGCTTAGAAATACTCGAGTACACGAGTTTGATTTGAACGTGTCCAAATGTGGAATATGTACATTAATTGCTTCTGTTTCTGCTTTTTGTAAAATAAGGCTGTGGGCAATATAAAATGACTCATAGAGTAATTTAATGTGTTTTTCAAGTTGGAAGAAGGCTTTACATTTGCACAGAACTGCAATTAGTCCCTTTATTGGGGTATCCCTTTATTGGGGTATCCCTTTATTGGGGTATTCAATAGTTTCCAAAGCCCTGTGTCTCTTCTTTATCAGAGTTCCCATTACATGTCATTGTCACCCAATGAACAGGCTATGCTTGGATGTTGGAAAAAAGTAAATGTTGGGAAAGCCTTAATGGTCCCTTCTGAAAGGTGCCCTTTTTCCATATATAGTTTCTAAGCAACGTTCCTAATTAAGGGTTAACGAATGACAGTCAAACAGGAACGTGATTTTCCAGTACCAAACCAAGGAAATAAAAAACTGGGTTGGCTATTACTTTGTTGATGAGTCTAACTTTCATGGATATGTAAATGTTGAGAATGTTAAGTAATCTACATCGTAGGGGTTCTACCTTACTTTTCAGTTTGCCTTTACATGTCTTAAACGTATTTGAGTCCAGTACTTTGTGCATGAAGAAGTTAAGTTTTTGACTGGATTTAATTGAGTAGTTTTGACTTCCTTAATCAAGAAGTTGATTCTGTGTTTCCAAAGCTACAATGTAATAATTTGTGTAGGCGTAACAATGATGAGAATGATGGTGGGATCCAGCAGTTTGCATCTTGGGAGAGTAGGATCGGGTGAGAGGCCTGCAGAGGATGAGCGAAGCTCTTGGAAATGTGTCATATTTGTGATTAGAGTGTATTGAACTTAACGCATCTTCAGATAGTGGTCCGTCATCAAAGAAGAAAGGAGTGAGAATGCTTTGCCAGTCGGTATTTATAAGAGGGTTCCTTTCCCTGAAGGCGTTCTCTTCTGGGAGGAGATGAGTGGACGGATGTAGGAAGAAAAAGATGCATGTGTTCATACTTCCACCCATCGTGACTAACTGATTCCTGCCAACACATGCATCTTCAGGCACTTTTCTAGTAGATATTTGATATCTGTGGGCAGCCACTGGTAGAAGAAGAAGGGAAAAGGGCGGGAGGAGACAAAGCACAGGGCTTTAATGAATAGGCTTTCATTTGGGCAAAATTGAGCAGCTGGGCCTCCACAGCCTCTATTACGAAAACTGTTCCAGTAATACTGACTGTGTGTGTCTGTAAATCTCTTATACGTTAGTTGTATCCAGAAATATGGAGAATATCTCTTTAATGTGCTTCATAAACAATGGAAGATATTTAGAATACAGTACATGAAAAGTTATTAATTTCTGTATGTTTGCCATTGTTGGAAGCCGGAGTGACTGTAATGCCAGCATTGGCTCCTGTTCACAAGACATTTAAGGGATGTTGAGTTTCATCGGGTTGGAGGACAGGCCCTTCTTCCTTACTTCAGAACTTGGCTCTCACGTGGAGTGAGTGCCCTTTTAGGTCCCGGGGTGCAGGGGCCGTTTCTGGGTCCCTCATGGCCGTATACCAAGAGTCAAGGACAGAGGCCGGCCTACGGAAGGTGTGCGGTAAATATTTGTGGAATGAGCAGATACCCTGGAATCCTCTCTCTGTTCCCACCTGTCGTGGAAATCCAAGTCCCCTCTAGGGGCAGGACCACTGCAGGCTTGCCCTCTCCAGAGTCCTAGCTCACAGTGAGCCCTTTGAATGGTAGCTGTCTAAACCACATACTTTGGCATTTAATCTTTTATGGCTTTATATTGTTGCATGAGCGTTTCCTGTGTTTTGTTTCTCCACCCAAAATACAGGCTACTCGAGGGCAGGGAATACATGTTTACACAGGTCTGTGTTTGAGAACTTCCTTGTTCATCCAGTATAATAATTTGTACCGAGTAGGTTTATTTGTACCTATTGAGTGAATATTAGGTGCCATGGGGGGAACATCAGAAATATTCAAACTGTGGTCCCAGTCCTCGCGTAGGTAGTATTTCAGTTGGGCAAACATTGTGTACACACGTGGAACAATACGAGAATTTGGAGTTACATAAAGCAAATAATGATAGCTAACATTGATGTAGTGCTTAAAATGTGCTTTTACATGTAAATGTATTCGACTCTCACAACAGTCCTTTGACGTAGGTACAGTTATAATCCCATTTTTCACATGAGGAAACTGAGGCACAGGGAGGTAATTAAGTCACCTGCCCGAGACCACAATGTGAGTAGTAAGCAGGGAGGTGGGATATGAACCCAGGCAGCCTGGCTCTTGAATCAGTGTGGGTTCTCTGGGGAGTCTTACTTTATCAAAGACAGAAAAGAGAGCTAAAAGTTGACCCTAGTTTCTCAGCTGTAAAGGAAGCTCTTTAAAAATTTCAAAGTAGCATGCATGGTGGCAGTGACTCTGAGCTGCAGAAACAGTGCTGGATTTTCCAGGCAGAAGAGGTTGATAATGAAATGGTTGAGGGGACTGTATTTTGAAATGACTGAAGGCAAGAGGAGAAAAACCAAATTTTGAACCTCAAAGCTGAGGGGGACTAGGACCCTTGGTAGGTGTTGAATTCTAGGGCAGTGATTCACCAGGACAAAGGGCAGTGACTGCTTAAGGTACTAATTCAGTGTCAAATAACTCATGTGAAAGAGCTCTTCTGTTTTCAACACTTTTAAACCCCTAGTGAATGCAATTTACCAGGATGGGAGCAATACTGAAGGCTTCTGGTGCCCATCTGTCCGTTTGCCTTGTCCTTTTGTAAAATCTTGACCCACTTTTTTTTTTTTTTTTTTTTAAGTTTTTAAAATTATTTATTTATTTATTTATTTTTGGCTGTGTTGGGTCTTCGTTTCTGTGCGAGGGCTTTCTCTAGTTGCGGCGAGCAGGGGCCACTCTTCATCGCGGTGCACGGGCCTCTCACTGTCGCGGCCTCTCTTGTTGCGGAGCACAGGCTCCAGACGTGCAGGCTCAGTAGTTGTGGCTCACGGGCCTAGTTGCTCCATGGCATGTGGGATCTTCCCAGACCAGGGCCCGAACCCGTGTCCCCTGCATTGGCAGGCAGATTCTCAACCACTGCGCCACCAAGGAAGCCCTTTGACCCACTTTTTCAGCTTGTCTTGGACAGTAGAGCACACTCTTGGGGCCCGGAGGCCTCTTCCAACCAAGTAATATTTCTTTGGTGGAAAAAAACCAACGGCACTGTTGGTTTGGTGACAAACCTGGAGCGAGGTCACTTTGAAGCCATGTGGACTTGGATGAGGGCCTGCAAACAAAATCCAGCAAGATGAAGGAAAGTGGTATACTCTGAAAGCCCAGTTTTGTGTCCCTTTAGTCGGGAGCTGACAATATTATTTTGGGGGTGTTGGGCACCAACAGAGCCCATTGAATCCACATGACTCGGCCGACAGGGGAGCACACACGTCACCATACCCGCCGTCCAGGAGTCAGAGGAGGAGGTGCCCTGGGGTGAAGCCTGGGCCACAGCCCCGGGTAGCAGCTCTGCAGGTACGGTGTTCTGCGTGACATGTCGCTTCTGCTGGGGCGGGGGGTGTGCCCTTTGTCTTGGGGGCAGCTTTATAATTTGAGTAAGAAATGGCATGTTGCTGCTGTCATTTTAACGTCAGCTCGTATTTTGGGATGGCCTGTCAGAGCAGCAGCTTATGACTGTGAATATCGTCCTGCAGTTGTGTTCTATTTAAGTATCCGAGGATATAGTTGGGACAATTTGGGGTAAAAATAATCTCCATTGAAGTGTTTAACCAATTGGCACGTTAGCCTTAATCTTAGTTTTGGCATCTTCTCTGAACGGGGGATTTTTAGGGAAGGAGAAAGTGACACAGGGATTCGTTTGTCTTAAACCTATCAAGCTGGAGTAATGGCATCCCTACTGCCCTGTTTTATGACTCTTAGGGCTGTAGAGCTGCATCCTGAACGTGACCTAGTGTGGTGGTTCTTTAAGTATGAGTGTAGACAGAATGACCCAGGGTTCGTTATACAGTAACAGGAACAGATGCCTTAGCCTAATCCCAGAGGTTAGAGCTCTTTAGAGCTGGAGCTGGGCAGGCATCTGTATTTTAAGCCATCCTCAGGTGATCCTAGTACCCATCTCCCCATGTAAGAAGAACCAGCCCTGTATTTTATAGATGAGAAAATCAGGGCAAAGTCAAATGGCTTGCCTACAGCTGGTTCAGTAGTGTCAAGATTTTATCACCAGATAGTATGCAATTTCAGAATTTTATGGCTAGAAGAAATTTTCCAGGTCATCAGTTCTGTAGCTCACTTTATAGCTCAGTGTAAATCATGCTTGTTCATACCATTTCCAAATAAGATATGAACGCAGAGAAATAGCGTTTTCTCAAAGCCCATCTTCTATCCTGGCCATGGTAAACATCAAAACGTCAGTCACCAGAATTTCTTTACAATTTTAATGGATATTTTTTGTTAATTTCAGGAACAGTCAATTATTTGCAGTATTTTTTATTGTATAACCTGTGATGCCCTATAAAATTTTTTTGAAAATATATTTAAAGTTGAAGTGAAGGATTGAAATTTTTTATCTGAGTTACTTATTTTTCGGTCTTAGCGAAAATGTAACACTGTGAGAATTTTCTCTACTTTATTAGAGTCTTTTTGTTTTTAAAATCTGATTGATTTTTAGCTTTTTTTTTTTTCAAGGCATCTTACCTTGGAAACAGCACAGCTTGGCTTCCGTGTCATCGTTGAGTTCAGAGAATCCTAGTTTCACCGTGTCCTCAGTAGAGACCAGAGAACCAGGTTTGTTCGTTCAAGAAGTGTCCCAGTGCCTTGGAATTCAGCAGCTGTTTCCAGAAGTAAATAATCATGTCAGATGCCTGTGAATGGACTGTATGGCCAAGTGCCCCGTCGCAGTATTCATGGAAGAATGGTTTAAAAAAACAAAACAAAACTGAAGAAAAGGCAAATTTCAAGAATCGGCCCAATGCCATTTAGGATGTTTGAGCAGCTGAAAGAAGATAGTTCTGCAAGTATGAGCAACAAGACTCTAGCATATTTCTTTACATGTTTCTTACATTGTCTTTGTTAACCCATTGCTTTTGTGTATAATATTTGAGTTATTTTCCCCTGCTGCTAAAGCTGGTAATCTGCGTACGATCAGAGTTTCAATCTGTGTGGATAGAGAAATAGTAGATACAATAGGAGAAATGGGAGCTTATAACAGGATGTTGGCCCTCAGAAATTGACTTTCACTGAAGAATTCCTCAAGGCACAGGATGTTGAGAAACTGCTTCTTCTCAGGGATTGTCAAAGCTTTGGGGCTTTAGGTTCATCTTCCTTTATCTTCCTCTCAGCCTCTGTGTGTGCCTGCTTTTTTTCTTGCACAGTTTTTTGGACCGAAAATCTGATGACTGTATTTTTTCAGCTTAAAAATAAAGAGTTATACGAATTACAGCTTCATAAATAGACCTTTGGTACGGTAGCTTTTCTACCCTTGGTTATTTCCTAGGATTAAGAGTAGAATAATTTCCCTTCTTTTTCAGAATGGCTCTTCCTTATTGTTTTTATGTTCTTGTTAAGTGTTTTGTTTTCTCTGTTGTTTCTAGATGGAAATGAAGGATGATCTCTGTGTTCTGTGTTTAGTTATCTAGGAGTCCAGAATAAGGTGGGTCGTAGAGATTTATAGGAAATTTGCATCTTTTCACTGTTATTGTTTTAACCTTGTGTTAAGCTTCCATCAGACTTTTTTTTTTTTTTTTTAAGCAGTATTGATGTAAATGTCACCTTCTTACTCTGCCCTTTCTTTTTTGGGCAGTAGTAAGAAGCAGGGATTTCTCCAAATACTGATAAGCACAGAGAGAGAAAAAGTGAGAGAGAGAGAAAGCTTTTGTGATTAGTAAATGAAGCAGTTGGTCACTAAGGTCATTGATGTGTATGTGTCAGTGTGAAAATTAGTTTGTGGAACAATAAATGCTGGAGAGGGTGTGGAGAAAAGGGAACCCTCTTGCACTGTTGGTGGGAATGTAAATTGATACAGCCACTATGGAGAACAGTATGGATGTTCCTTAAAAAAGTAAAAATAGAACTACCATATGACCCAGCAATCTCACTACTGGGCATATACCCTGAGAAAACCATAATTCAAAAAGAGTCATGTACCACAATGTTCATTGCAGCTCTATTTACAATAGCCAGGACATGGAAGCAACCTAAGTGTCCATCGACAGATGAATGGATATAGAAGATGTGGTACATATACACAATGGAATATTACTCAGCCATAAAAGAAATGAAATTGAGTTATTTGTAGTGAGGTGGATGGACGTAAAGTCTGTCATACAGAGTGAAGTAAGTCAGAAAGAGAAAAATACCGTATGCTAACACATATATATGGAATCTAAAAAAAAGAAGGTTATGAAGAACCTAGGGGCAGGACAGGAATAAAGACGCAGACGTAGAAAATGGACTTGAGGACACGGGGAGGGGGAAGGGTAAGCTGGGACGAAGTGAGAGAGTGGCATGGACATATATACACTACCAAATGTAAAATAGTGGGAAGCAGCTGCCATAGCACAGGGAGATCAGCTCCTGCTTTGTGACCACCTAGAGGGGTGGGAGGGAGACTCAAGAGGGAGGGGATATGGGGATATATGTATACGTATAGCTGATTCACTTTGTTATACAGCAGAAACTAACACACCATTGTAAAGCAATTATACTCCAATAAAGATGTTAAAAAAAAAAAAAGAAAGAAAGAAAAGAATTTAAACTGGCTTCACCTGAGCCCTCGTGAGGTTAGTCAGAATGCCCTGGAATGGAACTTAACCTCGAGTGGGAGATACCTTTCACAGTCAAAGAAGGATCAACTCTACAGGACACATAACATAGAGCAGCTTGAAAGCACAGCACTCACAAGGGCCCATTCTACTGGACCATCCATTCCTTTCCTTGCGGAGGCAAGGCGAGATATCAATGTGTCTCTCCACACAGAGGTAGGAGTATCTCCTGGCCAGACAGCTCCTGTGATGCTCAAGTTCACAGCCAGGCCAGCACCTGCCCACCACGGCCACTCCTCAGAGGCCCAGGGAAACGTGTGCCAGTCCCCCTCCACGGGCTGAATCCCCTCAAAGGATGGAAGCCAGGAAGCTCTGCCCTAGGCAGTCAGAGGACATTCCTCCACCGAAAAAAAGAGCCCTGCACCAAAGCAGCTGGAAGGGAGGCCAGCCAGGATGGGGGAGCTTCGTTCCTTCGAAGTCACCTGCTGACCCAGGAATTCATGCTGCAGAAAAGTTCTGCAGGATCATAAACCAGCCTTGCGCCTGCCTCAGAGCTCACTCTGCAATTCACAGCGATCATTTGCTTGATTCAGCTCAGGTTAGGGAGATGGATAGGATTTTCACACACATCACTTGATTTGTATGAGAAATCTATGCTCCTGCTGTTCTAAGCATTGCAGGGATTTTTGGTTCCGCTAAATCTCTCTCAATATTATGGTTCTTGCAGCTTTTCAGAGTTTCCTGCCCAGGATTATTTTTTGAAGGCACTGCACTATTTGGCAATGCTACAGTGTTCTTCTCTGGTACCTTGACCAGCAATATTTGGGAGAAAGGGCTTGAGCTCTGAAACCCCAAAACAGGTATTCCAAACTTTTTATTAAGCACTCTGGGATCTCGGTAGTGGAACCACACAGAATCCATCGCCTGGCTTCTCCTGACCCCAGCCCACTACCCTGGCTCTCCCTGAGCCATCCTTAGAGAGAAACTACCTCCCTACTACCATCATCACCTTGTATAACTTCCCAGGCCTCATTGAGCCCTCGCTGCATTACAGTGCTGTGTTGGACACTCTACAGCTAATACTCACTTAATCCCTACAACACACCTCCGAGGTGGGTACCAGGAGGTCATGCAGAGCTGGGGAAACTGAGGTTTGGAGCAGAGCCACAGGGACAATGTGAGCTGTGTCTGCAGAGATGCCTTGCGTTAGATAAACTCGGGGTCCCTACACCTCTGTGCTTCCAGATCCTCTATTTTATCTCAAACAGAACCTCCAGGAACAAGATTTGGAGAAAAGATGGGCGATCCCTCTTCCTGGATCAGCCCTGAACCACAAATTCCTTACTGCCTTTATCGCTCCCACAAAGGACTTTGTCCCCTAGGTGAGCACGACGTTTTGGACCCTTTGCCATCCAAGAAGAGTGGCCCCTCAGAAAAACCGACGGACCCAGGGCCAGCCACGTGTCCCGTCCGAGGCCACCCCCCTTCTTGGCTGCACTGACAGTACCCAAGGCACCTCTTCTGAAGCTCCCTGAGCAAACACTGCCACCCCCACTGCTGTGACCGTCCTCGGTCCCCTCAGCACAGCCTGGGTCAAGTTCATCTGCCCGGCTTTTCTGCTGATTTGTGACCTTGGACTGTTCTCTTTGCCAAAGCCCCAGGTCACCCTGTAATCCCACCCGTTGCCTGGGCTGCTTTCCTGTCTCTTTCCCGACGGACATCTAAGGAGAACGAAGAAGATATTCTGTGTCTTCACAGTTTATATTTGCATTTCACTCTTCCCAAGGCCTCCTTTCCTAATGGGAGATACCGCGTGCTCAGCCCACCCTGAGCCCCACCCCATGTCCAGATCATGTGACCTGGGTCCCCCCTTCTTTCCCCAGAACATCTTAAAAAAAACTAGAGAGAGGAATCTTCCTCTCATTCCTGCCTCCCTCCTGCCTTATAGGAAGATGTAAAAAAAAAAAAAAACAAGCTTTAGGAGGAGAGAGCAGGAAGTGCAGTGAGCAACCCCCAGCTCTCCTCCATCTCTGGCCAAGGGGCTCTCGGCGCCTCACCCAACTGTCTGATTTCTGAGGATTGTCATTACTCCGGGCAAGCCATTCCATTTCTTCAAAATGCAATTGTAGCAAAAAAAAAAAAAGTAACTATGAGTGGTGATGGATGTTATCTAGACTTATTGTGGTGGTCATTTCACAATATATAGAAATACTGAATTATTATGTTGTATGCCTGAAACATATAATTTTATATGTCAATTACATCTCGAGTTTTGAAGAATACAGTCATACAAGAGCCACCTGGGCAGACAGCTCCAGGCCTGTCGGAATCTGAGACTAAGTTTTGAGGACTCTCAATCCACACCCTCCTCTTGGCCTTATTAATTCAGTCATAACTCTTGAGAATTTACAAGGCCCCTTTTACAGGGAGAGCATGGGCAGAAACCTTTTAACTTTGATTTAGAGACTCAAACTCTCTCTGTCACTGTCTCCCGTCCCCTCCCTCGGGGCTCCGGGGGCATCTCTCTCCATGGACCACGGGCTGAGGTCCTCCCTGCCTCTGTCACAGCTCTTGATCCTAGCCACAGAGGAAATGAAGCTACAGGAGAGAGTGCCCTCGACGATTCCCCCACCCCACCCCGCCAGTGCCTCTGACCACGGCTACCCATCCTCCCTCAGCTGCCAGCGAAGGCCACGCCTGGCCCTGCGCACTGCATCCCTTCATCCCGTCCCCTCCCCCACAGGCCATCGCCCAGCAGTGCTCGCCTCCTTCCCTGCATCACCTCTGTGCTCTCTCCACTGGACCATCTCCATCGGCACACAGACACCCTGATATTTTTCCCATTTTAAGGGAGAAATACTGACTTTGACCAAACAGCCCTACACTTAACCATTCACTTCTTTGCACCCTTTACAACCACGCTCCTCCACAAAGTCGCTACCAGACCGAGCAAGCCGCACTCCCCCCCGTCCTCCGCCATGCCTCTCCTCCAACCTGCCCCATCCAGCGTGCTCCCATCAGCTCCCCCATGGCCTCCACGTGGCCAGCGTCAACTCTCCATCCTCCTCTTACACCAGCAGCATCTGACCGCGCTGATCACTCCCTCCCTGAAAATTGCTCCCCTTGGGAAACATGTCCTCCGGGTTCCCCTCTTCTCTCCTGGGCTGCTCCCTGCTGGTTCATCTTCATGGCCTAGATCCAGGGTCAGCAAACGTGGCCCTCGGGCAGCTGCCTGCTGTTATAAATAAAGTTTTATTGAACACAGACACACACGTTCATGTGTCATCTGTGGCTGCTTTTGTGCTACAAGGGCAGAATTGAGTCATTGCAGCAAAGTCTGAAATATTTACGATCTGGCCCTTTAAGAAAAACGTGGCCAATTCCTATCCCAGACCCCTAAATACGGGAGTTCCAGAACCCAGTCTTTAGAGCTTCTCTATCCACACTCACTCTCCAGGTGATCCCATCTGGTCCCACACTTTCAGTATTATCAGGACACTGACAACTCCCAAGATTTTTCTCCAGCATAGAAAACTCTTCTCTCAACCCCAGACCCATCATCCTGCTGACTGGTGGACTGCATTTAGATGCTTGGCATCTCCCCAGACAAACGCCTCCCTTCCTGTTTTCCCCCAGTTTGCTCCCCCCACAAGCCTTCCCATCTCACGCTAAAAACCTTGGAAGTCATTCTAGAACCTCTTTTTCTCTCAAACCCTTTTTCAACTCATCAGCAAATCCTGCTGGTTCCACCTTCAAAATATGTGCAGAATTTGCCCACTAACCCCTCCATTGCTCCCGCCCTAATCCAAGGCGCCCCCTCTCTCGCCAGGGTCACTGCCTCCAGGCAGACCTCCTGGAGGTGTTCTCAACACTGCTGCACACACGGCGGCCAGAGTGATCCGTTTCCATTGAAACTATGTCAGTCCTCTGCTCAACACTTTCCAGTGGTTTGAAGAAGGGCAGCCTGGCCTCAGGGCTACCCCTGACACCTCAAAATGTCTCCAGCTTCAGGGCCCCTCCTGGGTGGACGGCTTCCCCCCAGACAGCCACATGGACCCTCCTCCGCTGCACTGGGTCTCTGCTCCAGGGTCATTTTACAACCGAGGGCCCCCGGGCACACCCTCCCCACACCCCCCATCCCCTTGTTCTGCTTCCTTTTTCCCACTGCACTGCCTGACCTTCCTACGTACTTTCTCACTTGTTTGCATCTGTCCCTCCGCTAGAGCAGAAGCTCTGAGAGGACAGGCACTGCATCGGTTTTGTCCCCTCTGTCTTCTCAACGTTGAGAACTGTGCTTGTCAATCCTCAGCATTTTGAGCAATGAACAAGTGGACACAGACATTTCAGACGCCCCCTCCCCTCTTGAGGAAGCAAAAGGATGGGGAAGAGAAGCACGTGGCTTCCGTCGTGGAGAAGTCAGAGAGGACCACAGCGCAGAGCTCTCCCAGCCCTGAGCCAGCGGCATCCCTCACTGACCTGCCCCAGGGACCGGACTGAGACAAGCCAGTCCCCACGGACGAGGGGACTGCCTGCCAGCTGCTTTCCAAATCCCTCTCTGCAAGCCTCCCGGAAGCCAGGAGGCCGCTCTGGAGACACACGGGGCAGCACCACCTCCTCCGTACCCCCTGCAGGCCCCCAGGCTACCCTGACCCAGAAGGGGTGAGCCGGATGGGGGGTCATGGCAGACAATGCACCAGGCGTGGGATCCGCCAGTCACCAGCCGTGTTACCTTGCGAGGCTTAACCAGTCCCAGTCTCACTTTCATCTCTGTAAAAGGAAGGCGATGCGCAAACGCTTCTAAATGTGACAGTACAGTCAGCCCTTCGCGTCCACGGGTTCCTCACCCCTGGATACGGGGGTGGTGGGGGGAGACTACAGGGACTTGAGCATCTGTGAAGTTTGGTATCCACGAGGGTCCTGGAACCCATCCCCTGTGGAAGGGACGACTGTAAAGGGTGGTCTCAGACTCTGTTTACTTCTTATTTGTGTGTTTATCACACTTAAAGGTCCACTGTGTAAAAAGAGGTTGTGCTTAGGTCTTTCTGTGTGCTGTAAGCTGCTCCCTCATTTCCAAACATCCCTCTTGCTTTCCCACCTATTGCCCATCCGCTCCCATTTCTTTTTCTTTGTCTTTTTGTCTCACAACTTTTCCTTCCTCTTCCCACATTCTGAAAACCCTGAGGTCCAGGCAGGCGGGGAGACCGGGCAGAATCGGAGCCGTCCTAACCCGCCTCCCTCTCCTCCTGGAAACCCACACGGCAATTTCACATCAGCAGGAAGAAAACCGAGGTGGGGGGGGAGGGAGAGAGAGAGAGAGAGAGAGGGAGAGAGAGAGGGAGACAGAGAGAAGGAGGGAGAGAGAGGGAGAGAGAGAGGGAGAGAGAGAGAAGGAGGGAGAGAGAGGGAGAGAGAGAGGGAGACAGAAGAAGGGAGAGAGGTGGTGCAAGGGAGCAAATCCATATGAGAACCTCCAACCCATTTCCCCTGCCCTCCCCCCTCCCCCCTCCCTCCCCTCCCTCCCCCCTCCCCCCCTCCTCACAGAGCACACTGTCCCCAGCTGATTAAACAGAACGGCTTTCTGGGAACCGAGCAAAGCCTGGAACCCCCGGGCTTCTCAGCAGCCCTGACACCCACGCTGGCTCTGGGCTCAAGACCACCACTCACACCAAGGATGTCCCTCCTTCTGTCCAAATCATCCTCACACTTCAGAGCTCGGTATTCAGGACCTCCCCAGCCCTCTGTGACCACTCACACGCCCACGGACACCCACTTTCTCAGCACCTCCGCCCAGCCTTGAGTGGGGTCTCGGGTGAATACACCTCGGACCGGAAGTCATCTCCCCTGTACCGCTGCTAACCCTCCAGTGGCCGCCAGGGACACAGGACACCCTGCCCGCCCCTCTGCGGCCCAGGACACACAGGCCAGAAGGAGCCCTGCTGGTTACGAGGTCAGGCGGTATTTATTTGCAGGACGAATATCTGGCTCTTCCCATGCTGACCCTTCTGCCTGCTGCCCGTACCACCTGGGGAGAGTGGCTTTGCCTTTCCGGGTATCAGTTTCTTCCCCACCCACCTCCGAGGCTTGTGAACACAGAACACCATACACGCGCGCGTTACTATTAAAATAAATAGGGCGGCAAATCGGCCACGCGGCCCACACCCCTCCTCACCCCGCCCGACCATCTGGCAGCACAGCCGCTTTTCCAGTTAAGCCCGAGGAAGCCCCAAGGATGTGCCTATCAGAGCTGCCACCTGCCCCACTGAGGGAAGACACCCCAGAGCCTCCACGTGGCCGGGCACACATCACGGAGCTGCCCAGCTGTGACTTCCACCGGGATCGGATGCTCAGGCGGCCCGGAGCGGATGCAACAAAGGAAACCACAGCGGGAAGCGAAGGCGTTTCAGAAAGGCAGCAACCGAAATGAGACCCCGGGAGACAGAAGCAGGAGGTGGCCTCTGGAGAGCCTTCAGCACCTGAAGTCCCTTCCCTAAGCGTAACAGCTGCAGTGCACGCACTCAGTCTTAATTAATAAGGGAGTGAAGCACAAGGCATGGCTTCTGGGAAGGCGGGGAGGACAGCGCCACACCTTCCTGGTGGAAATCTGCCAGCTGACTCCACGGCACCCGAAGCCCTGCGCCACTGGCCACCTGGACAGGCTCTGACATCCCCGTTCCCTGCGACCCGGCTCTGCCACTCGCTGGCTTTGTGACCCGGGACGAGCCTCAGCCTGTCTGAGCCTCAACGTCTCGACTGGGGAAATCAGCAGGTATCCACGATGCCTGTCAACACACCACCTGAAATGCTAGGATGGGTCTGACCCCTACAGACGGGGCCTGGGGTTGAGGTGGGGAGAAAGGAGCAGGATGCCACCGCCCAGGGTCCCCGTGTCCTGCCCGGAGGTGCCGCACCCTCGACACTCGCCCTGACTGATGCGGGGAAGCACACGCTGAGTGGCCTGTGCACATTGGTCTGACCTCACCAAGTGGATGGGGGGGTCCCCCCCCACCCCGTGGGATGCTTTTTAGTGAGAACAGAGGACCGGATCCATTGCTACATGTGGAGTCTCTGCTTGAACAGTCATGGTTTGAGGAACTGACTTAGCGTGTTTTTCTAATCTGTAAAATAGCACATTTACTGTGGGAAATTTGGGAAATAAAGAAAAGTTGAACAAAATAAAAAACGGTGCCTCCTAAAACCCGAAGAGGACCACTGTTATCACTGAGACATATTTGTAATCCATTCTATTTTTTCTTGACTGTACACATCTTTTTGTTTTTACAAAATTGCATTTATACCCTATTCGTTTTTAAACTTTTCTTTACTTAATATATATGGTTAGCATTTTCCCATATCCTTATATATTATTGAATGTCATTTTAATAGCTTCCTTGATTTCCCTTTTATGTATGCGCCCTATGAGATTTAATTAATCCCCCCTCATACAATGTTTTGTTATAATGAGTAATGCTAAAAGGAATATCCTTGATTAGAACTACTTTGCACAGCTCTGATGATTTCCTTAGGATAAATTCCTAGAAGCGGAATTGCTAACTGGTTCAATGGGTATGTTTTTAAGACATGACGCTTACGTTTGCAAATTATCTTCCCACAAGCTAAGTCTGAAAACATCCATTTGCCAGTAATCTTAACAGCACTGATACCCATTTTCCTTTTTGCTCATCTGCTAGGTGGGCAATAATATCTTGTTTTTAATTTTGTATTCTAGTGATTAGTGAGGTCGGACACTTTTGCATAGTTTTCTGGACATTTCTCCTTCTTTGCATGTGAATGATCTCTTTACATCCTCTGCCCACTTTTCTATCAGGGGACAGGCTGATTTGTTAATACTCTATGGAGAAGAGAATTAGTCCACAGCCGCCTTTGATGATTCTGCCCCTGTGTTTAAAAATCCCCTCCATTAAGGCATTAATGCTAATGCTACCTTATACCCTTTTCCTGTTGTTTAAACCCATTTGCTCTCATCCTGTCTTCAGTGGGGGGCACCCCTCTCTTTCATCTAATAGTGCAACTTTCCTTCTCACCTGTCAGCCCCTTCTCCAGGGATGAATAATTCCTCTTCATTTTTGCCTGATCTAGTGTAACTCATGAAGCCAGAGAATCACCCTTTGACCGTCCCGCATCTTCTTAGACTTCTTCCTCCAGGCTCTCATCCTTTCTCCCCTGAACAGCAGCAAATGACTTGGGAACCGGCCTCTGCATCCCAGGCTTGCCCCTCCCCAACCTCACCCCCGCTCTCCATTCCCACCTCATTTTCCCTAAATGCAAACGTGACTGTCTTTTCCTGCCTAAAGCCCTTCCGCCCCTGAGTTTGGCCCGCTGGTCGCTCCCCACCTGGGGCACCGGTGTCTCCTCCTCCCACGCCCCCAAACATCCCTCGTGTGCTCAGATGGAGCCACTCCAAGCGTTACCCACGGCGCGCTGGCCCCCCGCCGCTTCATGCTTCTGGGTCTTGACCTGTGGCTGCCCTGTCTCCCCCAGCCACCTGGGGGGACCCGGTTTATTTCTCAGGTCCCCCCGCCCCCCGAGATCCTCTCTGCAGGAGGCCTCCTCTGACCACGCCAAGTAAGGGCACCCAGTGCGGCCTGCGTCCGGGCCCCCCCACTGTCAGGCTTACTACACCGCCTTGTGTCTGTAGCGCACGGCACCCACACTGAGGGCAGAAGTGACAAGTCAGCTGAACGTCCTTCTGAATGAAAAGGACATGGTGGACGCAGGGCTGGACGAGAACACCCTGGGCTGGGACTGGTGACCCAGGTTCCACGCACTGGTCCACAGCATGCGTGGGCTCTGGACAAGGCACTTCACCAGTCACCTTTACCCAGCAAAACAGGAGTTTGAATTTCACTTGGATTCTCATTTCTAAGAGAAGCTTCTACAACGTGGGGCTGAAATTCTACCTTCCTTCTGGCCGGACTTGATTCACTTCTGGGCAGACGCACCTCCTGGGTGCTCGGAGGCCCAGGGCAGGCTGCACACTTCCGCAGAGCGGGGCTGTCTCAGGGCCCAGGGGCTCCCTCTCCTTCTGCGGACGAGCTCCGCAGCCCCTGGGTTTCCTGTCTTCCCCCGGCTACCCACCCCTCCTCTCTCTTCCTCATCTTCCCAAGCTCTCGCCATCCCTCAAGGCTGTCTCACATCCAGGGTAGCCCAGCCCCTGGTGCTCACCGTGTCCTCTCCCGCTTTGGCTTCTCTGCATCTTCTCTCCTGGCCGTTCCTTGGACAGACATCCCACTTGGCTGCCTCTGGGGCTGACGGTCCTTCCACAGAGGTTCCCTCGGAAGAATCACACCTACCTTGTTCCTGGAAGAACCCCACCCTGACCCCCGGTGCCTGCCTCAGTGCTCAGGAAGCCTTCATCAGCCCAAAGACACACCCACGGGCTGTGGGTATGCAAGGGTCGTGCCCTGCCCGCCGGGCACTCACCCCTAGCTAGCCCAGCACAAACCTCAGTGTTTTATCCCTTTATTTTTCAAATAAAATATGTATTCATTTGGTGATGCTCATTTCACCAATTCATCTTGCTGCCTACATGGCTCAAAGCACCACAGGGCAAAGCAGTCCCCAGCCTCTGCCTGGCTCTCCAGAGGGCCAGCCTCTGTGTTCATCCCCAGGCTGCTGGCTAGACAGCACCCCTCCACTCCCGTCCCTGGGCCCCCAGGGAGCCAGCCTCTGGGCCCTGAGACAGCCCCCCTCTGCAGAAGTGTGCACACTGTCCTGGGCCTCCGAGCATTCAGGAGGTGCGTCTGCCCAAAAGTGAATCAAGTCTGGCCAGAAGGAAGGTAGAATTTCAGCCCCACGTTGTAGAAGCTTCTCTTAGAAATGAGAATCCAAGTGAAATTCAAAATTCTGTTTTGTTGGGTAAAGGTAACTGGTGAAGTGTCTTGTCCAGAGCCCACGCATGCTGTGGACCACTTTTATTTCATTTATCCGATGAGGAGTTGGAACTAGACATCTAAAGGCTCTTGCCTTCGTAAGCTGCAGATTAAGTCATCCTTTATTTTTCGCCTCTCTCTCTTCCTGGTCCCTGCAGTTCCACCTCATCCCCTCCTTTCCTCCCCAGTGTCTGACGTGCGTCCTGCCAACCCTGGCCTTGCAGAAGCCCCTTCCCATCCAATGACAGGGACCAAAGTGTCTGCCATGTAAACCAGGGAAGCTGGAGTTGGTTACACGGTGTCAGTAATGGGCACTCAATGACCACTGCAGACTGCAGGGCTCCCTGTCTCTGCCATTTGGATGGATAGAGACAGCAGCCCAGAAAAAGGAAATGGTCCTTCAATTTGGAAACAAGGAAATAAATGAGCTACAAAACACATAACACTGACTTGGGATGGAGGACCTTGATTCTGATCCCGGCTCTGCCATCGGGTTACCGTGTGACAACGTCAGGCCTCTCACCTCTCTGGGCCTCGCTCGCCACATTGGAAATGAAAGGTTAGGCTTGAGGAGAGGTCCTCAAGCCACAGACAGGGTCTGGCCCTCAGGCAGCGGCAGGAGGGCAGCTCGGATTGGTCGGCTCCGTCCCTCGGACTGATTCTCGGTGTCTTTGATGCCCCAGAGCACAGGTGAGGTCTCAGAGAAATAAACAAGGACCCTCACCAGGAATGGGCCGGGACCCCTGCACCAGACGGTCCCCGCCTGTCGCCTCCCACGGTCCCCTGCCTCGTCCTCCAGCTGAATCTCCTGCTCATCCGTTTCCTAAAGATCATCACGGAGGCTCCGAACCTTCCCTTTTTAACAACTCTTGCTGATGGAAAATTCTTCCTCATACCTAATCTGAGTCCATCTGCTGCAATTTCTGTCTATTTTCTCTCGCTCAGTCCTTACTGGAGATGGAGAACAGCTGGTTGCCATCCTCCATATAACATCCCCTCCTAAACCAAAATCAGTTATTACATCACCCCTAAGCCCGTTTTCCTTCTGGTACAGCATCCACCATTCCTTCCGACCTGCCTGCACGGGATTCCGGCTCTGGAAGCACCGCTGAGCGCTGTGGCCTGTGCCAGAGCAGCTCTGTAAACCCGAGTCCTTCTGGAGCTGATACATCCCCAGCTGGATTTAGGACTCCGGTGGCAAAATGCAGAGAGAAGGTCAGAGCAGAAAAGGATGGATGAGAACACAGTCCAAGCCCCGGGCTTTACATGAAGGTCAGAAAAGGAAAATAGATGCAGTGCCCAAGGTCAAATCTGAGGAATCAAGCTTCAGCTGCTAGACCCCAAATCCTGCCAGCACTACGCCCTGAGTAACTGCAGCGTGTCCATGGGTAAGGGCAGAACGAGCCTTACGGAAAAGCAAAGAGCCACAATCGCACAGACACTCCAGATCCAAACTCACCTCCCCAATCCCATTAGCAGACAAATGAAACTCCACTTTGAATCCCATTAAGAACTCAGACACCTCCGAAAGTGACAACACTGTTAACTATTCACACTTTAGTACGAATAAGTCAATTGATCCTAACTCTTGGTAGAGAGATTTAGGGGTGAGGAGAGAACACAAAACCAAGAATGGGAGACTGACCAAACAAACGCCACCGCGTGCTGGTTTCCAAGGTCAGTCCTGCGCATGGCGGCTACGGGAGGGTGGGGCTCAGCACAGCCGGTGGGAGGAGGGGGCGTGACCCCGTGCCTGGTGGGCATCCGTGTGCATCTAGCAGGTCTGTGCCCACCGGCCTCACACAGGGCGGCTGCACCACCCCCGGTGCCCGGTGAGGTCTAGGACTGAAGACAGTGCTCCCCCAGGGCCAACGCCAGGTGCATTCCAGAATTCCTGACACCCCCAGTTCACTGTTTCACAAGTAAGGTAAGCATGGTGTCTAATATTAAATCTCAACCTCTAGGGTGCCCTTAAGTGACGGCAAGGAAGAACCAGAAGGGAAGGAAGAAAAGACAGGCATCTATTGGGATGAAGTAAGATGGTTCAGGTCCCAGCTTCAGTGTGAAATCGCTCCCAAGTGAGGAGGGAGGAAGGGACCACGTGAGTGTACGGAAAAGGGAGACAAGCGAATTAGCTACTGATAATCTGGGCTACGAAATGGTCCTAAGCAAAGAACGAAGAGGGAAAATAACAGAGTAGAGTGAACGCATTTCAGAACAGCCTTCACCGCATCTTGAATAAACAGAAGCGTCACACTCCAACCGCTCCACCTTTCAGAGGCCACTCCAGACTTACTTCCGACCCCCAGACACACCCCAGCCCCCAGGATAACTGGGAGTTCACACATCTACCAGAGAAAAAGAAGATGCTTCAACGGCATTTACAAAAACACTTAACACAATAAACGTGCTGATTTGATTTCCCCCAAACCGCAACACTAAATCTAAAGATAGAAGACTCAAAGGCTGGTCTCTGATCAAAATCTTAACATGTTTTCTACCCTACTTCAGGGGACAGTTTTCATTAATAGCGTGATTGGCACACAATGACAAGATCAAAGCAGGTTGGCAAACAGATTATTTACTGATGTGTTGATGATGAAAAGAAGAATGGGAAAGAGGAGCAGGAAAGTAAGGAAGTGACTTTGGCCAGGTAAATCACCCAGGGCTTGTGAAAGCAGAAAGAGGCAACCCCTCCACAGCACAGGGGCTAAAGGAGACCCTGTTTGGCCAGCTGGAAGTGCTTATCCGGGGTCCAGGCTCAAGCTACCACGTTTGATGAAATGACAAGTGACAAATTTAATTTCCTCAACACTAATCAGTCCCTTCAGACACAAACAGATGCCTGGCTTCACAAGGAACCAGTCAGCCCAACACTAGCCAGCAATGAAATTCTCCAAACTGGATCACGCAATGGTTGGACCCTGGGTTTCACACCCCATCCAAGGTGAAGTTGCAGTGATGGTGTTTTGAGACTCTTCAATTATTCTTCAGCTCCCATTATGCTTTTTTTAGCCTAAAGTTGTTATTTTAATGATCTTTGTTCCAAATAGGGAGCTACAAGGAAGCCGGAGGAGGAGGAGAGGGAGGGAGGAAAGCTAGCGTCTCCAGCGGGTCCCACTTGCACTTTGCAGCTCCCTCTGCTCCCGCCCCCACCCAGCCTTCTAGCTCCGCATGAGTCACCACTCCGGAGCCGGTTTCAAAGCCTTACTTTGAATGTCCTCTATCACGATAGAAATCTAGCAGATCGGCATCGGTGGGAGGGACCCACGATTTTGCTACCTGTCCCCGGTTCTAGATACCCCTCCAACTCCAAAGCATGTTCTCATGTTATCACTGCCTTCATGAAAACCAAGGTGCCCCTTTTCAAAATCTCCCACCTGCTGGATGTCTTCTCTCGTGGGCTCTCTGGGGGTCACCTGCCTCAGACAGACCACAGAGGAGAAGGTCTTGGGCCAAAGATGCCCCAACAGGCAAGAAAAGTTCAGCCTCCACTCCAGCCTCCCAAACACAAAGGCATTCTCCTCTGCGGGGTTGCAAGCTTGTTTTCTTTACTGCCAGGCAACATGTGCAGAGGAGAAAGCTGACTGCATCCTGACCAAGAAAAACAAAAGTCGGGCAGCCGGGTTTTTTTTAAGCATTGTGAGTAGAGCTTCGGCAATAACATCTCCCATCCAAAATAGCTGTGTAAAGGAGGCGGAGGAGAAGCCCTTGTGGAGGTTAAAGAAAACAAGAATTAAAGAGCGAATGTGATTTGTGGAGCCGGAGAATGGAGGCATCTACACCTCGGCGGGAAGGGTGTCCTGGGGACCAGGTGTCCTGGACGAGTCCTCCCAGCACATCCCCATCCTGCCAGGACTGGGAACCGAACTTCCCAGCTTCGGGTCTAGGCTAGAATTCAGAGGGACTCAGGGATGTGGAAGATCAGTCCTGGACCAGCTGCTTCTGAGGACCCAGCAGGTGGGAGGACACACCTGGCCAAGTGCTGTGGAACATTCAAATAGGAGCTGCCTGCACCAAAGCAGGAAGGAAGTTTAAGACCAAGCACATCACCTTCTCCCATGGGCACCCTGCTTCCTAGAAGGCCCACTGACCTAATACCTCCCGGGTGGCAGAACGTGGGGAGAAGGACTTCTCCTCAGGACCACAGGTGGGACTCAGAGCAAGCAGGGCCCTTGTGGTCCTAACTGTTCAGAAATGAACAAGGATGCTACAAGCCTGGCCCAGCCTCCTGCCGTGGCCAGCCCTTCCCTTGAAGAACAGTCATCACAGGCAGCAGGGATGGTGGTGCCAGCAGCCCCTCAGCCCCCCATGCACCCAGAGCCTCGGGCTTCCTTAGCACCCTACGGCCTGCCCCTGGTGAGGGTGTAACCTTCACACGGGCTGCAATTTCACTCCATCCCCTCTATTTCAGTACACACCAAGCCCAGACAGTCTTCCAGAGTTTTCGGGAGCTAATCAGTGGAGTGACGGCTTTTCCTCTGGGAACCGTTTTGTTGCTTTCTCACCAAGTTATGTGACAGGCAGACGCCCATCAGGTCAAACAGGACAGTCGCCCACACCCCAGGAAATGTCTCCTTCCACCACATTAAATGAGCGCAGACAGAGTCGGCAAGCGGGAGGGGTGAGGAAGGAGACAGAAGTTTGAGGAAGGACTCAAACTGAAGGTCACAAGAGTTGGGGGACAGCAGGTCAGGAGAAAGTCAAGGGGGCAGACCCTATGGTGGAAAACCCAACCAACCCATCACGCTTCCCAGAATCAGCCTCCCAGCAATGGGTCCGCCAGGAAGCAGCACATCCAGGGTTCAACCCCCTTCACCCAACAAATCCAAATCTACACCCCAACAGGCAGGCACCCTAGCCCAAGACCAGACCTATTTCCACAGACCTGAGAGCGGCGAATTGAGAGAGTAGTAAACCAATCCAGTTCTAGACAGCACAGAAGTTTCCCAAACCGTCAGCTTGTTTTCCTCCCAACAAAACACGGTGACTTCCCTCCGTTGTCACATTTCCTCCCCTAAACTTTTCTTTCTGCAACCCCTCTACAGAGGCTAAACTGCAAGCCGCTGAGGACGGAAACGCAAGAGCAGCCCCGCCGGGATGCAGCAGGAGTACCTTTTCCGTGGAGCAGAGGGGCCGGTGCCCAGAGGCTCGCTGCCCTGCCGAGCCGTGGAGGGCTGCTGTCGGGATGGAGCACGCTGAGGATTACGCGTCCCCGTCTCTGCGACCAGACCTTTCGGCGGCTCCGACCAACTGTGCGAGCGAGGCACTTAGCAATTGTCTGCTGGCGCTGACGCCCCGCCCTCTGCTCCTGCGATTGGCTCCCGGGTCCCGGGCAGGACTGCATTGGTTTCAGACGACCTCACTCATTGCCTTGGCTCCTACTATTACCTGAGCCATCAAAGGAAATAATTCCAGGTTTCATTGACAACCTGTAAAGCTCTCCTCCAACCCGGTGTGGGAGCGGCCCTGGGAGTCCAGTGGAGGGAAGAGGGGAGAGTAGAAAAAGTGGGGGTGGGAGAGAGGGAGAGCCGAGAAAGGGTGGAGGGTGAGCGAGAGAGAGGGAGGGAGAGAGGGAGGAAGGGAGAGAGAGAGAGAGAGATGGAGAGAGAGAGGGAGCTATCAAGCAATCAGATTCCTGCACCAGCATTTTAACTTCCACAAAACAGAGCCCATAGCAACAATTTTCTGGCCTTATTTTTCCCCCAACTGGTGAATGTTCCTGAGGGCAGGGAGAAATATGACGGTGGTGTTTCTGCCTGTGTAACACAGGCTCTGGGAAGCAGAGCAAGGTAAAGGCTGGAGGAATCTAGTGATGTATTTCCCGGGGCCACCCTGGAGGGCATGTGAAGGTCATTTTAGATTGTTTGGGAGGACAGATTATGCACCTTCCCTGGATTTATCCATCCGTTCTTTCCCTCATGGTCCACCCAACCTGAGAAGACAGTTTCCTTTTGCACCTCATTCAGTCTCAGGAGAGCTGATTTTAAAGTCTGCGAAAGTCTGGATATCCTCACTGGCCTCACAGGGAGGTCCAGAGAGACAGGCATTCCCCAAGCTAGTAATTCTGCTTGGACCCTGAATTTTGCTTGTTCCCACGTGGCTTCAGGGAATTGCTTAGACTCACATCATCAACCAAAGCAAGGAAGGAGAGGAAAAGGAACTCATCACGGGGTGAGAACAGTCCAAGTGCTTTTCCTTGTTCAACAAGGAATCATAGAGCATGAGTCTTGCCCTTTTTCTTTCCTTAGTGTAGAGTTTTCACTGTATGGAAAGGACATCATTTGATAGCGGACAACATTTGATAGCTGAATTTTTTAAGAGGAAGGAAAAGAATTTTAAAAGGGCCTTTTAAAGGAAGCTCTTGGAATATCAAATTTCAGATTAGTTAGAACTCGCCTTTCACCCTTTTCCTTCTGGGATCCGCATGTCTCTGAGCGCAGGCTATGGTTCCAGTTCGTCCCCCGTAGCCTCAGACAATTGCAATCTTTATCACCATCTGCATCCTTGGAGGCAAAAGTTCCTGCTGCCTTGTTCAGTGAGCTTCTGCTTCATGGGGATATGCCTGGCTTCCCTAAACACATTGCAAGCTCTGTAGGGGCAGAGCCGGTATCATGTATATCTTTATAACTCCAGTGACAGCACGTAGCACTCAATAAGTGGGCTGACTAATAAAACCCAATTCAAAACGTAGAGCGTACCTCTGAGCCTCCTGGCATCATTATTCCACTGTGATCACTCATCCAGCTGGCGGGGTGGGGAAAGGGCCCATCCTGGATTCCAGGAGGTAAAAATTCAGGACAAAACACTGTGACAGCTACCGACGTCCCTCCAAGCTCTCAGTGCCCCTATTCTCTGTGGAAAATGAGGCAGCTCTTCACTCCATGTCTTCTTACTCCCTCGAGCGCTGGAAGGAAATGAGAAGATGAGGGACACACATTTTATTTATGAGACATATACCTCAAAAATTAAGTCATTTCCATAGTGGCTTTCCAAATATCAGTGCATGGGTAAAAGGAGAGTGACCCTCTATTAGGAGTCAAAAAATAGGACAAGGGGTGTAGCAAAGTATTTGTTTTCTATTTCCTTCCTTTGTCTAGGGGAAATTCTTACAAAGCCCCAAGGATGAAATTAACCTTACCTGTTCCTTTGAAATTGACCCTGTCCCAGAAAATCTGGCATGTTCCGTCATGGAGTAAAAGCCATAAATAATACTTTTATGATTTAAGCCGTAAGATTTCCACTTCCACAAGAAAGCAGAGAGCGAGAGCAAGAGGGAGGGGATATGGGGATGTATGTATATGTATAGCTGATTCAGTTTGTTATACAGCAGAAACTAACACAGCATTGTAAAGCAATTATACTCCAATAAAGATGTTAAAAAAAAAAGAATGCCTTTGATGGGCTCATTAATAGACTGGACAAGACTGAGGAAAGAATCAGTGACCTTGAAAACCTGTCAACAGAAACTCTTGAAGCTGAAGGGCAAAGAATAACACAATGAAAAAAAGAACAAAACGCCCCCCAATCTGGGACAATTAAAAAGATGTTAACACTTGCATAATGGGAAACCCAGAATAACAAGAAAGAAAGAAGCAGAAGTCTATTTGAATAATGGGTGAAATCCACACATACAGGAATCTCAGGGAACATGAAGCAGGATAAATACCAAAAATTAGACACCTGGGCACATCATACTCAAACAGCAGAAAACCAAAGACAAAGAATATCTTAAAAGGAACCAGAAGATATCTGGAAGCGGCTTGCCTATAGAGTAACAATGATATGAACTGAAGCAAATCTCTTGTCAGAAACCATGCAAGCAAGAAGAGAGTGAAGTGTTTAAAGTGTTGCAAGAAATAACCCCAGCAAACTAGAATTCTGTATTCAGTGCAATTATCTGTTAAACATGAAGGAGAAATAAAAACTTTCTCAGACAAACAAAAACTAAGGAAATTTGTTGCCAGTAGACCTGCCTTGCAAGAAATATTAAAAGAAGTTCTTTAGCAAGAAAAAAAAGGATATAAATCAGAAACTCAGAGCTGTATAAAGGAAGAAATAAATGAAGGTAAAATGAAAAAATGAAAAAATAAAAAAATACAGGCTTCAGCTCTGTGCCTTCACACTATCCCACTTCTCCCCCTTAAGAAAAACTAAGAGAAATCAACTAAATTATAAGAACTCTCTTGAGCACCTATCAAAGGTTCAGTCATCCTCAAAGGAAAAGGAAACATTTCAAGTGATTTTCTAAAATGCTTTGTCTGCCAAACAGCAAGTCCTTACATGTACTTTTTGCCTTTTGAAGATGAAAGAGAGAGAGAGCGAGCTGTAAACAGTTGTTTATGTCAATGCCTTTTAAACTGCCTGGTGGTGGTGGGATAAATTGGGAGATTGGGATTGACATATGTACACTAGTATGTATAAAATAGATAACTAATAAGAACCAGCTGTATAAAAAATAAATAAATAAAATTCAAATAAACAAATAAACTGCCTGGTCATAAAACATTCTCTTTGAGAGAAGGATGATCCCTTTGTGTCCCATAGATCAACTGCTTAATTCTGAGAGTTGGAGAACGCAGACGAAGTATGCGGATTCCACTGGTGCTTGCATTTGTATTAAATATCAGCTCCATACCATTTAAATGCACTGAGGTATGAAATGTACCGAATTCCATCTTGTGGCCAGTGCCCTGGCTAAAGCAGTCCATTTCGATTCAACAATTTCAGTGCATTAGTGATCTGAAAGGCTTTGGAGGGGGTTCGCGTTCCATTTTCAGCAATTAAGGGAAGGCTGTGGGTTGCTTTATTAAAATACAAATTAAACAGCAGCCGTTGGAGCTCCCGTCCTCCTTGTGGGTAACCACCTGCTACAACAAATTACCCTGACCCGCAGCGGAGGCTGGAGAAACCCTGTGTTTACCCTCCTGCTTATACCATTTTGTCAGTTATCATTTATTTATGCCAAATTCTGTTCCTAAAAGGGAAAAGAGGAGAATAAGTCTAGGCAATGCCAAGAAAAAAGGAAATGTGTGAAAATGGGAGAAAAAACAACAACAGAAAAAAGAGAGGGTGACTTTCAACCTTACATCTTTGCTAATTGAGTTGAGCCACACGGTACTGTCTTGGAAAACATGATATTAGCAAGATTTCTGAAAACCAGCATTGGATGGATGAAGGCACAGCTTCCGAAGTAGAGAAACTTGGAGGAACACACGCACAGCTTTCCGTTCTGGCTGATGGCTGTTGTGAAACTTTATGTAATCTGATTCCTGCCCCCTACACCCACCCACTCCACTCCCCAAATCAAACCTGTGGAGCCAGTGACATTTCCTCTAAGTACAAGAGGAGATTGTGGTTGCCAGGAAGGTGTCAGTCACTGTGAACCATTCTTAATGATTTCATTAATTACTAATGAGCCTTCAGAAAGTTGGTATTAAAATAGACAGGGCTTCCTGAGCTTTGAAGACAGTAGTTTACTATTTAAAATACCCTGCTAAATAAAAGCAGGTGATTCTGGGGGTTTCAAATCATGATGATATTGTCAATAACCTGAAAGAGAGAGAGAAAAAGACAGAAACAGACAGATGGACACACAGCAATCTGCAAGACTAAATTGCCCGCCTAAATTCTGTTTGCTTCAGTTAAATACTTCATAAGAAACATGGGGCTGAACGCTGTCATGAATTCTTGTCTGGCAATGCACCAGTTGACAGACGCTGGAGAACTGAATGAGGAAGGGCGGCTGCCTTCCACGAAGCTGGCTGATGACCGCGACAGAAGGCACCTTCCAGATTAAAGGGCTGCACACGTGAATATGACTATGGGGCCCCCTGCCTGCCAGGACCCATGTCCTGACATACAGTCTTCTCGAAAGTACCCATCCAACTTGTTTACAAAACCTGCCGCACATCATTCCCTCATTTGTAAATCAGGGTAATATTATTATTTCTAGGGCTGTGGAGAGTATGATGGCAAATCGACCTACAAAGGACCGTACAGGTGTCCTAGCACTTGATATTGAGGGACCACATCTTGGCATTGGCGAATATTCGTGGGACACACAGTCACTCTGCTCTACTAGCCCAGATGTCAGGTCAGCTCTTGGAGTGGGACCAGAAGATGCTCACAGGGGCAGAAAGGATGCTCCAGGCACAGAGCAAAGCCTGGGGCAGTGAGGTTTCATTTCCTATTGCTTAAGGAAATTCTCAAACTGTCCCGTGATACACTCCATACGGAGGAGAGTCCCTGGGGGTGTGACAGTGTCATGCAAGGGACCTGCCATAAACCAAAATGGCTTCAAAAATGCATATTTTATTACGAAAGTCACGCCAATTTTGTATTCTACTCCAAAACGTTTGTTTTAGTACATGAGTTAAAGAATGAGTTGCCCCAAATATTTGTATAACACTGAGTTTCCAGGAAGATTCTGCATATTTATGGGTAGCCTGGGGTTTGAGAAACACAAGCCTCAAGTTTCTAGTCTGCCTTCTGCCTGGCTGTCAGAGTCAGGTGAAACCTGGCCCCATCCCACCTGTGTAACTTCCTCCACCCTCATCCTCACGGACCACGATCCCAGCACAGCCTCTCTGAGCATGCTCAATCCAGCCTCCTGGCCTCCCGGTGGCTGCGCCAGTGTCTCCCTCGCACCTGCCTTCTCCTGTGAGATCACAGCCATCCTCCAAGGTCCAGACGCATCTCTCCTTCCGTCACTTCTCCTGTCTGCCAGGACGCTTCAATTTTACCCTGCACCACACAAGTTAAAATTAGTTACATTCCTGTTTGTATTTTCATTATTGTTTCCATATGGCCATTTTCATATCTGCTACTACATGTTATGTTTATTTGGTAGCCTTAACACCACTCCCATGTCACCCCCAAATCCACAGTGATACCCACAGCAGTTAGGACAGTGCAGGCCAAACACTTAGAAATCCCAACAATGAACAGTTGATGACAACGTGGACAGATCAACTTCTTTCACAGCTGGAAGAAATGGACATCTGGTAACATCTAGCACAAGGTCATCCCGACCTGTTCAAAACGTTCAGGGGAGAGTGTAGCATCCCATCTCGGCCTCTTTGGCCATCCAAATGCATATCGCACTTAGCATCAGGGGAAAGCAAAGAGCTGAAAGCATCACAGTGACATCAGGACCGGATTTTCCCTCCTTCTACTCCCTTGTTCTTCCTCCAGCAAGAAGGGAGCCTGGGTAAGGCCAGAGAGGTTTCTTTTAGCCAAAGAATGCATTTAAGTTACCGAGGAAAAGTGATAAACATTAACAAGGAAACACTGGTCTGTCATGAAGACGTATTTGAAGGGAGAACTTTCTATCAAGCATATTTGCCTCCTTTGAAATGAAGAGAAGATCCTGGGGGGAAGGCAGGGGCAGAAAAACTGCGGGGAGTTGGAACTGAAGAGGAAGATGAGGGATGGAACTCCTGGACTCTCATCCAACATGGTCACCGTTAGCACTGAAAGGTGTCTGATGGAAAAAGCAAATTAGTGTTTTTGCACAATCCTCTGCATTCTATGTTTGGGATTGGCTGGTACTAAGAATGTCTTCAGGCTGGACTTGGGCTACACACCTTTCCAATTGCTGTGACATAACCAGCAGTTTCCACTGCAATGCCACAGAAGTAAAGAGCTGGTATAGCGATCCCCCCAAATTGTTAAGGAATTATGTTCGTCAGTACTCTCTCTTAGGAGAGCATCACGTGTCTAGAAAAGGCAGCTCCCAAGGGAAACTTATTCTCCAAGGGTTACTGTATACTAGTCATCTTCCCCTTCTGTATTAGAAGTCCCCGTAATAAGCTGTGTTATCTCAAAGTCTGAGATAAAAAATGTAAATAGAAATGAATTACACATAACAATTGTGGGCTTTGGTTAACTAAGTGTCTAGTGTTCTTTAGACTTAAATAAAGACTCTTGAATCCCCTCATGCTCAGACTGCTGGAGGGTTTCTCCCCATCACCTGGACATCTATTCTGAGCTACTCTCCAGAAGATGGGTGTTCATTTCCTTTGTAAAAACTCCCCAAATACCAACTTCCCTTGGTTTCTCCCCACCAGGACCCCCGTTGGTCTGCTGGTAGAGCTCTGAGCCTTTTATCCTCGGTCTTGACAAAGGCTCTGGACAGCTTTTTTCAAAGGGGAGCCAATAAGATACCCTCAGCGTCCCGCTAGTCACAGTCTTTGGCTGTCTGAGGGAGAATGTGTGACCGGATCCTCTATCTTTACTCGAACCTGTGCTCTGTTCCGTGGGTGGGCAGTGCGGCAGGTACACCGAGACCGGGCATCTCTACAGGAGCCATGGTGTACACACCACCTCACCTGGCTGCCTCATGTTCCTGTGGGGCTTGCCCACTACGGATACCTGAGCGCGTTCCCAGCTGTAAGTAACACCAGTGACCTGGGACACCTTCAGGGACCCACAGTGCTCACTGCTGAGGACAAGTGAAAGGTCATCCCTGGACAAGTGTGCAGGATGGTCCTGATCTTTATAAATCTAGCTTCCCCTTTGGGCTACAGGATGCTTCCATTCAGACCCTTTCCTGATTGGCCTCTTAGCAAAAGACAAGTGCATTTTTGTTGGCAAATGGTAAATGGAGCAGTTTGAGGAAGAGGGCCACTCTTGAAATACACCTTCAAACCCAGGCACGTCTGTGCTGTCATGTAGACATCTACATCGGTGCCCTCAGACACATCCCTTCCTCAGCTGCCGAGTACTAGGGGAGAGGGTGGTGCCATATTGATGGGAAGACCGGAAGAACCAAGAGGGGTGTCGAAGTGCTAATGAGACTGGAGGGCTGAGGAGATGGTGTCCCAGGAGGCTGGGTTGATGTGAGCCTAGACTTGGTACCCAGAACGCGGTTCTCAGTCTCCTGATCACCCTGCCTCAGTATTTGGCCTTGTTCTAATCTACATAAAAGTATCAGAGGGCTAGAGTTCAGTGTGGTTGAAACAGGCAGTATAAATGGGGCCCAAGAGGGGTTGTCAAGGTGCGAGGGGTCCTTAACCAATTTATATTAGATTAGTTTTTTCCAAAACTTGAAAGACATTTCCATTAAAGCCTCAGAAGTGACAGACTGCAAGAAATGTTTTCTCTGTTGTGGAAGGGAGAGATGGAGAGGCTCATGATTGCAATGACTTTCGGGTTCTACTGTTTTCCCTGGAAACGGTGAAGAGACTTCCTCATGTGCTGCAGCCGTAGGCTCTAGGAATTGCTTTGGCAGCCAGTGTCCCTTCTCTAGGGACTCATAGAGGTGATGGGCCAAGGCTGTGTTCTGGATGTCAAGTAGATTAAATGTCTTCAGCCAGAAACTGGGAGAGACATGAGAGAGGGAAATTCTGGCAGGAGGCTGTGTACAGCAGAAGTGACTGATCAGTTCTGATTTTCTTTGCAGCAGCAGTGGCTCCCGTTTCTCCCCCTACCCCTGGTCACTACCATGTCGTGTACCGAGGGTGTGGAGAAACGCAGTTGGGCTGGCATGGGGAGACATACTGCCTGGTTGGTGGCTACCGGGCCTACGGGGATGTTCCTTTGGCCACGCCAGCAAAGGTGGAAGCAGAGAAGCCAGTCCCCAGACGTGCTCCCAAGAGAAAGCACTCTCTGGAAAAGTCGCACAAAGATCTGGGTTGCCCCAGACCCAAAATCCGGCGATTGGAGCATTCAAGCCATTTCGGACTAGAAGGTGCTTTGATTCTCAAGCAGGGTAGCCCAACCTCTGGGCACATCCCGTCTGTAACAGCCCCAGTAAACGAATGTCCCATCCTTGCTTTTTCAAGGTCGGCAACAAGGAGTCCCCTCCTAAAGAAGGTTCTCTCGCATTGCCACCCTCTCAAAGGCTGCCTCCAGTGTGCTTCCTTCCTGTGGGCCTGATCAGGCTAAGGGCAGAGTTGTCTCTTTCCTTCTCTGAGTCGGACCAAATCGCCTTAGTAACACCTCTTCACAGTGTTGACCATGTGTTTCACGGGGGCTGCTGCTGAGCCTTTATCTCATCCTTTCATGGTGGAGAGAGAGAGGATTATAATGATTTTTACTTCTCAGGGAGAGGGTGGTGCCATATTGGTGGGAAGACCGGAAGAACCAAGAGGGGTGTTGAAGGGCTAATGAGACTGGAGGGCTGAGGAGATGGTGTCCCAGGAGGCTGGGTTGATGTGAGCCTAGACTTGGCACCCAGAACGCGGTTCTCAGTCTCCTGATCACTCTGCCTCAGTATTTGGCCTTGTTCTAATCTACATAAAAGTATCAGAGGGCTAGAGTTCAGTGTGGTTGAAACAGGCAGTATAAATGGGGCCCAAGAGTGGTTGCCAAGGTTGGAGGGGTTCTTAACCAATTTATATTAGATTATTTTTTTCCAAAACTTGAAAGACATTTCCATTTAAGCCTCAGAAGTGACAGACTGCAAGAAATGTTTTCTCTGTTGTGGAAGGGAGAGATGGAGTGGCTCATGATTGCAATGACTTTCGGGTTCTACTGTTTTCCCTGGAAACGGTGAAGAGACTTCCTCATGTGCTGCAGCCGTAGGCTCTAGGAATTGCTTTTGCAGCCAGTGTCCCTTCTCTAGGGACTCATAGAGGTGATGGGCCAAGGCTGTGTTTTGGATGTCAAGTAGATTAAAGGTCTTCAGCCAGAAACTGGGAGAGACATGAGAGAGGGAAATTCTGGCAGTAGGCTGTGTACAACAGAAGTGACTGATCAGTTCTGATTTTCTTTGCAGCAGCAGTTCCTTTGGCCACGCCAGCAAAGGTGGAAGCAGAGAAGCCAGTCCCCAGACGTGCTCCCAAGAGAAAGCACTCTCCGGAAAAGTCGCACAAAGATCTGGGTTGCCCCTGACCCAAAATCCGGCGATTGGAGCACGGTGCCAGGAGGTAGACCCCACAGAATCCTGCTGGCTGAGCCATTCTGAAGAGAGAGCAATGGTTTAACTGCCTAAGGCAGCGAATGCCTCTTCCTGCTGTGACCCACCCCGTCCCCCTACTGCCCACTGCCACAGATTAGAACTTTGAAAAGATGGGCACATCTATTAAAGTGGCATCATATAAAAATAGAAAATTGTATATACTTGTGCATGATTATGCCATCATCTGATGATCCTGCTTGACTTCCCTAACCTAATACGTTCACAAGAATTCTTTACAATCTTTAAAATACTTGATTTGTACACATTGTATATTTATGTATATATGGGTTTCCAACCTGCTCTCGCTGAAAGGGTTCAGACCCAAGTGTGTACATGGAGGGTCTGATTGGTGTACTTCTGGCAGGGGTCTCATCATAAGCATCTAGGGAAACACCAGGGAAATAGCTCCCCTTGAAGGAAGGGCAAACAGATCTGGCTTATACACAAAGGGTCGCAATAAGAGGACCTGAAACAGGAAGGTCAAAGCCAGTAGGAGGTACTGGGGCAGGGGACATACAACAAGCAAAGGACATACAGTTGGCATCGAATAGAGACGGCAACACAGAGTGAGGGTCCTGCGGCTGCGGCCCTCAGAAGTCCAAGCAGAAAGGAGGCACTGGGCATTAGGACAGTCAGCCAGCAGGGAGCAGGGCCCAAGCCATTGAGCTGGATTCATGTCTAGGACTCATGCCAAGAGTGCCCTAGATGGCAACTAAGTCACCACGATGGGACTCGGGCACAGGACAAGAGAGTTTAACACCTAGCCAAAGTATCCAGTGCTCCATGATGCCAGGATAAGTCTTGAAGCAAGCATGACTGAGGCTGGTTTTAAAACTATCGGGGTGGGGGGGGGGCTTCCCTGGTGGTGCAGTGGTTGAGGATCCGCCTGCCAATGCAGGGGACACGGGTTCGAGCCCTGCTCTGGGAAGATCCCACATGCCGCGGAGCAACTGGGCCCGTGAGCCACAACTACTGAGCCTGAGCGTCTGGAGCCTCTGCTCCGCAACAAGAGAGGCCGCGCTAGTGAGAGGCCCGCACGCCGCGATGAAGAGTGGCCCCCACTTGCCGCAACTGGAGAAAGCCCTCGCGCAGAAACGAAGACCCAACACAGCCAAAAATAAAAATAATAAATAAATAATAAGTAAAAAATTTAAAAACAAAACCAAAAACGTAAAATGTGGAAAAAAGTTGAACACCTATATACCCACTGCAGACTTTACAATTAGTATTTTTCTTTTTAATAAATTTATTTATTGATTTATTTATTTTTAGCTGTGTTGGGTCTTCGTTTCTGTGTGAGGGCTTTCTCCAGTTGTGGGGAGCGGGGGCCACTCTTCATCGCGGTGCGCGGGCCGCTCACTATCGCGGCCTCTCTTGTTGCGGAGCACAGGCTCCAGACGCGCAGGCTCAGTAGTTGTGGCTCACGGGCCCAGTTGCTCCATGGCATGTGGGATCTTCCCAGAGCAGGGCTCGAACCCGTGTCCCGTGCGTTAGCAGGCAGATTCTCAACCACTGCGCCACCAGGGAAGCCCTACAATCAGTATTTTGAAAAAAAAAACAAAAAACAAAGAACCTCAGTAAAAATGACTTAAGAGTCTTCAATTAAACCTTTTTTTGTCTTAGTAAAAGTGGAGGGAGATAAACAACCTTAGTAATCGTTACGGATAATATCCGGACTATGGGTGTGTCATTGGCAATGATATTATAACCATTCCTGGAGTATTACAATGGGCTGGTCATCGTCAAGGGCACTTTCAAATATTGTGCTGCTCTGCCCGAGCGCACTGCAGTGTAGATGTGATGAGTCCCACTTCACAGAACATAAGCTGAGACTCAGAGAGGATATATGATGCTTTATAACACCAAATACAGAAAAAGTTAAAGAAAAAAATGTCCCGTAGTCAAATCAGTACTGTTATTTTAATCACTTTTTCTGCACTTGTATTATTAAATTTTAACAAAATGAAATACTCCATCTAGTATTTTGTACCCTGCTTTTACACTACATCTGCCCACCATTAAATATTCTTGGAGAAAATCATTTTTAATGAATGAACTGTTTTCCATCCTTTTTTTAAAAAAACATCTTTTTTGGAGTATAATTGCTTTACAATGGTGTGTTAGTTTCTGCTTTATAACAAAGTGAATCAGCTATACATACACATATATCCCCATATCTAGTCCCTCTTGCGTCTCCCTCCCACCCTCCCTATCCCACCCCTCTAGGTGGTCACAAAGCACCGAGCTGATCTCCCTGTGCTACGCGGCTGCTTCCCACTAGCTAGCTATTTTACATTTGGTAGTATATATAAGTCCATGCCACTCTCTCACTTCGTCCCAGCTTCCCCTTCCCCTTCCCCGTGTCCTCAAGTCCATTTTCTACGTCTGCGTCTTTATTTTCCATTCTTAAGTTGGGCCATCCGTTATTTAACCAACCCCCTATTGTGGGATTTTTAGGTAGCTTCTAATATTTTTTCTATTACACTACTGGCTGAGATGAATATTCTTGAACATAAGTCTTGTACATAAATTTGACTTTCACCTTAGGATAAGATGCTAAAAGCAAAACTACTGGCTCAAAGTGTATGAACATTTTAAGGCTGTTGATACACAAATTGCCAAATTACCCTCCGGAAGGTTCGCACCAATTTCCATCCCCATCAGCAGCAAGAGACGAAAACGGCCTTTTCCTTACATCCTTAGCAGCAAATTTTGTGCATTCTTAAAACTTTCTACCAATTAGATGAGCAAAAAAGAAATAGATTTATAAGTTGCGTTTCTTTGTTAGGTAGTGAAGTTGAACATCTTTCCATATCTATTGGGGATAAGCTTCGGTTCTATGGTGAATGCCCTGTCGCATCTTCTACCCGTTTATCTATCACTGTGTTGGGAGATGCTGGGATGCAGAACCTCCTTCGGTGCCTGGTGTGGTTCTGCTCCTGCTGACACAGAGTCCTCTCTCAGTGGAAGATGGCTGCTCCTTAGCACTGAGAAAAGTCAGCACCCCTACAGCCCGCCATGGGCCTGGAAGTGATGTCTCAGTGGCTCTGGAGGAATTACATTCAGGTCCCTGGATTTAGCAACTCACCAGCAACCAGAACTGGTACTTCAGGACTAAATGACTCTGCAGTGCATCAGTTCTCATGAACCTGACCTTCTTCCCACCTTTTCACCCAGTGACTGAATCAGGCCAAGCTGCGGTGGAGACACAGCTTCGTCTCTCTTCTCCCGGGAGTGGGACTGAAAAGCCAGTACAGAGCAGATCATCCCTGCAGACACTCGCTGGGTGTCCCCGGGGCACAGCAGGAGGAAAGAAGGTTGATCATCCTCATCCTTCTTGCAGGGTGGAGCCACGTTCCAAAAGCAGATGCAGTAAGCACGAACCACACAACCACCCAGATGAACTTGAACTCAGCAGTTGGAATGAATAAATAACCCCTCCTTTCTGCAAGTCACTGCTCACCCTGTGCCTCTCTCCATTGGTGAGGGGTTCCTTCTGGCTTGAAATCACTACTGGTGACTTACCACTGCTGGTGCTTTACATTGTTGTTTCCCCCACGAGAATGTCAAGTTCAGGGCATCCAGTTCCTCCGCGTGAAACCCTTTGTAGTTGCTATGGGTGAACGGATGAGTGAGAGATAAATGAACAAAACAATTTTTCCCTAGCACTTCCATGCTGTTTCTAAATGACAGATTTCCACAGCTCCCTCCCCCATACAACCACAGACTCTTTGAAGACATTTCTCTCTCTCCCCGCATGCCTGGCACAAAGGGGGATAAATGCGAATCGAGGGAATGAATGAACCAAACCTTATCTGGACCACAATAACGCCTACTTGAGCTCATCTTTCTTTTTTTTTTTTTTTTTTTTTTGATGTTTTAGTTTAAATTTTATTTCCTGCCCCCAAACATCCATTAAGCGCCCAGGAGAAGGAAAAGGGGATGTGACTAGCAATAGAGAGAAATGTTCTTCACAACAATGGCCATGGCAAGCTTAGGCACTTTTGGTGAAATCTCTCTGGGAAGTACTGGCAGAGGAATAAAAGGCAAACTGACACAGAAGTACTGCTTGGTGTGCATTTCCAGGCTCTGCCTTCTTTCTCATCTCTTGGTGGCAGGCGGAGGAAGAGGAGAAAAGGTTAAACTTTTTGATAAACCGGCAGAAAAGCTTATCACATCCTCTCACTATCTCTGCATAGGTTCTAGTCTCTGCAGCATTAGATAAGCTTTGCCCAAAGTAATGAACAGTTGAAAGTCAAATGTAACACTTCACCAAACAACTTAAAAATGCTTGCGCACCGGAAAGGATGAAGTTGCAGAGAACACAAATGGACCCAGAGCAACCTTTGCCAAAAGAGAATATTGTGCTAAATGTACAGCCATAGCTCTTTTCCATATGAAGAAACAGTCAGAAGGATAAAAGAGCTTTGTCAAAATCACACAAGTAAGTAGGACAGAATCTGGTCTGTCTGTCTCTCCCAAGGGTTGTGTTCTTTAACCACCAGGCTAGCTTTCCTCAAATCTGATTCATGCATAGAATAACTCTACCCCTCTGTTTGCCTTGAATATTCCCTGTATATACGTATGCCTGCTGCAGTTTTGCACATTGCCCACTTTGACTCCCAAAGGCAACCGAGAATACACAATACTTTGGTCACTCTATCCATGGACCACTGTGGTGGGACTGCCCAGGAAGCTTATTGAAAGTGCAGCTTCCAGAGCCCTACTCCAGATCTAGATAAGTTTTCTGAGGGTTGGCTCAAGAATCCAGGTACAAGTCTTTTGAAGTGGTTTTGTGGAACCCCCCAGGTGAGTCTCTCGCTCTCTTAAGTTAATAAACCATTGATTCTGCCTCCCGCAGATGCCCAGCCAGCTCCTGTTAAGGTAGGAGTCCCCGCACCACATCAGAGGGATGCTCCCAGCCAAGTCATCTCTGGAGCCTTGGAGAATCTGGATGGTCTCGTGCTGGCCCACCTGCCATGACAAACCTCCTCCAGAGCATTCCCCTTGCCATTTTACCTTCTACCACTCCCAAAGGCAGTCGGCTCCAATGAGGCCTGACTTCGTCTGTCCTAACGTGCACCCGCTCATTCAAGCAGTTTAGGAATACAAAGTGCTGTGGTTCTCAACCAGGGGGGCCCAACCTCTAACATAGTAGTCCAAGCAGTCTCTACCTCCTGGGCACATCCCCTCTGCAACAGCCCCAGTAAACGAATGTCCCATCCTTGCTTTTTCAAGGTCGGCAACAGGGAGTCCCCTCCTCAAGAAGGTTCTCTCGCATTGCCACACTCTCAAAGGCTGCCCCCAGTGTGCTTCCTTCCTGTGGGCCTGATCAGGCTAAGGGGAGAGTTGTCTCTTTCCTTCTCTGAGTCGGACCAAATCGTCTTAGTAACACCTCTTCACAGTGGTGACCGTGTGGTTCACGGGGGCTGCTGCTGAGCCTTTACCTCATCCTTTCATGGTGGAGAGAGGGAGGATTATACTGATTTTTACTTCTAGGGGAGAGGGGAGTGTAATGATTATGTTGTCATTTTGTATTATGTCCTTTGGTCATGAACTTGTTTGGAATCTCATATGAAAATGGGCCCACCATTCCCACTTTGTGAGGTCATTCAGCACCCTCATTTTGCACCTTTAACATCTCTCTCAGTATCACTTGGAAATGTTTGAAATGGCATGAGCTTGTCCTCACATTCCTATCAGCTGTAAATCCGGAGCCCCAACATGAACCTAACCATTGAGCAGAACACCTCTCCACTACCTGTGTAACACTGGGTAGGCCCCTTCACCTCTTGCTTTTCTTCAGTCCTCAGTTGTGAAAATGTGAGGGTTCTATGAATTTATATTTGGGGCAGGACAAGGGCGAGGAGAGTGTGTCTTTGCTTTTATTCTTCCAAACTGGAATGTCTTCCCTCTCTTCCCCATGGGTCCAAATCTCACTTGTCCTTCAGGCCCACTGCCAAGGAGCCTTCCCTGATTCCCCAGTCCACACAAATCTCTGCCTCTTAGGGTCAGTGCCATACAACCTAGCTCTCTCTTACGTTAATCTTGCCTCTCAAGCCAATCTCAGAATGTGGGTCTCTCTTGCCCTCCTGGGGCCCCTGGGGCTGTGCCAGCCCACCGGCACGCCCCACGTGGGGTGTCTGCTAGACTAGGGCATGGGTGGGGAGGCCCAGGTGTGAGGGGCCAGGCAGAGTACCTCTGCCCTCCCCCTGCTCTCCTCCACAAAACTGCCCCTCCTCCTGAGGCCTGACCCCCAAGTCACAGGTTCCTTATTATGACCTCACTGGGTAGTGATGACCTCACCGGCCTTCTCACAGTTTCCATGGCAGCGTAACTGCCAACGTGCTGCCCTCAGAGAAACTTCCCTGACAGTTCTCCACCAGAAGTTCTCCAACCTCTTTGGCTGTCTGAGGGAGAATGTGTGACCGGATCCTCTATCTTTACTCGAACCTGTGCTCTGTTCCGTGGGTGGGCAGTGCGGCAGGTACACCGAGACCGGGCATCTCTACAGGAGCCATGGTGTACACACCACCTCACCTGGCTGCCTCATGTTCCTGTGGGGCTTGCCCACTACGGATACCTGAGCGCGTTCCCAGCTGTAAGTAATACCAGTGACCTGGGACACCTTCAGGGACCCACAGTGCTCACTGTTGAGGACAAGTGAAAGGTCATCCCTGGACAAGTGTGCAGGATGGTCCTGATCTTTATAAATCTAGCTTCCCCTTTGGGCTACAGGATGCTTCCATTCAGACCCTTTCCTGATTGGCCTCTTAGCAAAAGACAAGTGCATTTTTGTTGGCAAATGGTAAATGGAGCAGTTTGAGGAAGAGGGCCACTCTTGAAACACACCTTCAAACCCAGGCACCTCTGTGCTGTCATGTAGACATCTACATCGGTGCCCTCAGACACATCCCTTCCTCAGCTGCCGAGTACTAGGGGAGAGGGTGGTGCCATATTGATGGGAAGACCGGAAGAACCAAGAGGGGTGGTGAAGGGCTAATGAGACTGGAGGGCTGAGGAGATGGTGTCCCAGGAGGCTGGGTTGATGTGAGCCTAGACTTGGTACCCAGAACGCGGTTCTCAGTCTCCTGATCACTCTGCCTCAGTATTTGGCCTTGTTCTAATCTACATAAAAGTATCAGAGAGCTAGAGTTCAGTGTGGTTGAAACAGGCAGTATAAATGGGGCCCAAGAGGGGTTGTCAAGGTGGGAGGGGTCCTTAACCAATTTATATTAGATTAGTTTTTTCCAAAACTTGAAAGACATTTCCATTAAAGCCTCAGAAGTGACAGACTGCAAGAAATGTTTTCTCTGTTGTGGAAGGGAGAGATGGAGAGGCTCATGATTGCAATGACTTTCGGGTTCTACTGTTTTCCCTGGAAAGGGTGAAGAGACTTCCTCATGTGCTGGAGCCGTAGGCTCTAGGAATTGCTTTGGCAGCCAGTGTCCCTTCTCTAGGGACTCATAGAGGTGATGGGCCAAGGCTGTGTTTTGGATGTCAAGTAGATTAAAGGTCTTCAGCCAGAAACTGGGAGAGACATGAGAGAGGGAAATTCTGGCAGGAGGCTGTGTACAGCAGAAGTGACTGATCAGTTCTGATTTTCTTTGCAGCAGCAGTGGCTCCCGTTTCTCCCCCTACCCCTGGTCACTACCATGTCGTGTACCGAGGGTGTGGAGAAACGCAGTTGGGCTGGCATGGGGAGACATACTGCCTGGTTGGTGGCTACCGGGCCTACGGGGATGTTCCTTTGGCCACGCCAGCAAAGGTGGAAGCAGAGAAGCCAGTCCCCAGACGTGCTCCCAAGAGAAAGCACTCTCCGGAAATGTCGCACAAAGATCTGGGTTGCCCCAGACCCAAAATCCGGCGATTGGAGCATTCAAGCCATTTCGGACTAGAAGGTGCTTTGATTCTCAAGCAGGGTAGCCCAACCTCTGGGCACATCCCGTCTGTAACAGCCCCAGTAAACGAATGTCCCATCCTTGCTTTTTCAAGGTCGGCAACAAGGAGTCCCCTCCTAAAGAAGGTTCTCTCGCATTGCCACACTCTCAAAGGCTGCCCCCAGTGTGCTTCCTTCCTGTGGGCCTGATCAGGCTAAGGGCAGAGTTGTCTCTTTCCTTCTCTGAGTCGGACCAAATCGCCTTAGTAACACCTCTTCACAGTGTTGACCATGTGTTTCACGGGGGCTGCTGCTGAGCCTTTATCTCATCCTTTCATGGTGGAGAGAGAGAGGATTATAATGATTTTTACTTCTCAGGGAGAGGGTGGTGCCATATTGGTGGGAAGACCGGAAGAACCAAGAGGGGTGTTGAAGGGCTAATGAGACTGGAGGGCTGAGGAGATGGTGTCCCAGGAGGCTGGGTTGATGTGAGCCTAGACTTGGTACCCAGAACGCGGTTCTCAGTCTCCTGATCACTCTGCCTCAGTATTTGGCCTTGTTCTAATCTACATAAAAGTATCAGAGGGCTAGAGTTCAGTGTGGTTGAAACAGGCAGTATAAATGGGGCCCAAGAGTGGTTGCCAAGGTTGGAGGGGTTCTTAACCAATTTATATTAGATTAGTTTTTTCCAAAACTTGAAAGACATTTCCATTAAAGCCTCAGAAGTGACAGACTGCAAGAAATGTTTTCTCTGTTGTGGAAGGGAGAGATGGAGTGGCTCATGATTGCAATGACTTTCGGGTTCTACTGTTTTCCCTGGAAACGGTGAAGAGACTTCCTCATGTGCTGCAGCCGTAGGCTCTAGGAATTGCTTTTGCAGCCAGTGTCCCTTCTCTAGGGACTCATAGAGGTGATGGGCCAAGGCTGTGTTTTGGATGTCAAGTAGATTAAAGGTCTTCAGCCAGAAACTGGGAGAGACATGAGAGAGGGAAATTCTGGCAGTAGGCTGTGTACAACAGAAGTGACTGATCAGTTCTGATTTTCTTTGCAGCAGCAGTTCCTTTGGCCACGCCAGCAAAGGTGGAAGCAGAGAAGCCAGTCCCCAGACGTGCTCCCAAGAGAAAGCACTCTCCGGAAAAGTCGCACAAAGATCTGGGTTGCCCCTGACCCAAAATCCGGCGATTGGAGCACGGTGCCAGGAGGTAGACCCCACAGAATCCTGCTGGCTGAGCCATTCTGAAGAGAGAGCAATGGTTTAACTGCCTAAGGCAGCGAATGCCTCTTCCTGCTGTGACCCACCCCGTCCCCCTACTGCCCACTGCCACAGATTAGAACTTTGAAAAGATGGGCACATCTATTAAAGTGGCATCATATAAAAATAGAAAATTGTATATACTTGTGCATGATTATGCCATCATCTGATGATCCTGCTTGACTTCCCTAACCTAATACGTTCACAAGAATTCTTTACAATCTTTAAAATACTTGATTTGTACACATTGTATATTTATGTATATATGGGTTTCCAACCTGCTCTCGCTGAAAGGGTTCAGACCCAAGTGTGTACATGGAGGGTCTGATTGGTGTACTTCTGGCAGGGGTCTCATCATAAGCATCTAGGGAAACACCAGGGAAATAGCTCCCCTTGAAGGAAGGGCAAACAGATCTGGCTTATACACAAAGGGTCGCAATAAGAGGACCTGAAACAGGAAGGTCAAAGCCAGTAGGAGGTACTGGGGCAGGGGACATACAACAAGCAAAGGACATACAGTTGGCATCGAATAGAGACGGCAACACAGAGTGAGGGTCCTGCGGCTGCGGCCCTCAGAAGTCCAAGCAGAAAGGAGGCACTGGACATTAGGACAGTCAGCCAGCAGGGAGCAGGGCCCAAGCCATTGAGCTGGATTCATGTCTAGGACTCATGCCAAGAGTGCCCTAGATGGCAACTAAGTCACCACGATGGGACTCGGGCACAGGACAAGAGAGTTTAACACCTAGCCAAAGTATCCAGTGCTCCATGATGCCAGGATAAGTCTTGAAGCAAGCATGACTGAGGCTGGTTTTAAAACTATCGGGGTGGGGGGGGGCTTCCCTGGTGGTGCAGTGGTTGAGGATCCGCCTGCCAATGCAGGGGACACGGGTTCGAGCCCTGCTCTGGGAAGATCCCACATGCCGCGGAGCAACTGGGCCCGTGAGCCACAACTACTGAGCCTGAGCGTCTGGAGCCTCTGCTCCGCAACAAGAGAGGCCGCGCTAGTGAGAGGCCCGCACGCCGCGATGAAGAGTGGCCCCCACTTGCCGCAACTGGAGAAAGCCCTCGCGCAGAAACGAAGACCCAACACAGCCAAAAATAAAAATAATAAATAAATAATAAGTAAAAAATTTAAAAACCAAAAACGTAAAATGTGGAAAAAAGTTGAACACCTATATACCCACTGCAGACTTTACAATTAGTATTTTTCTTTTTAATAAATTTATTTATTGATTTATTTATTTTTAGCTGTGTTGGGTCTTCGTTTCTGTGTGAGGGCTTTCTCCAGTTGTGGGGAGCGGGGGCCACTCTTCATTGCGGTGCGCGGGCCGCTCACTATCGCGGCCTCTCTTGTTGCGGAGCACAGGCTCCAGACGCGCAGGCTCAGTAGTTGTGGCTCACGGGCCCAGTTGCTCCATGGCATGTGGGATCTTCCCAGAGCAGGGCTCGAACCCGTGTCCCGTGCGTTAGCAGGCAGATTCTCAACCACTGCGCCACCAGGGAAGCCCTACAATTAGTATTTTGAAAAAAAAAAAAAAAAAAAACAAAGAACCTCAGTAAAAATGACTTAAGAGTCTTCAATTAAACCTTTTTTTGTCTTAGTAAAAGTGGAGGGAGATAAACAACCTTAGTAATCGTTACGGATAATATCCGGACTATGGGTGTGTCATTGGCAATGATATTATAACCATTCCTGGAGTATTACAATGGGCTGGTCATCGTCAAGGGCACTTTCAAATATTGTGCTGCTCTGCCCGAGCGCACTGCAGTGTAGATGTGATGAGTCCCACTTCACAGAACATAAGCTGAGACTCAGAGAGGATATATGATGCTTTATAACACCAAATACAGAAAAAGTTAAAGAAAAAAATGTCCCGTAGTCAAATCAGTACTGTTATTTTAATCACTTTTTCTGCACTTGTATTATTAAATTTTAACAAAATGAAATACTCCATCTAGTATTTTGTACCCTGCTTTTACACTACATCTGCCCACCATTAAATATTCTTGGAGAAAATCATTTTTAATGAATGAACTGTTTTCCATCCTTTTTTTAAAAAAACATCTTTTTTGGAGTATAATTGCTTTACAATGGTGTGTTAGTTTCTGCTTTATAACAAAGTGAATCAGCTATACATACACATATATCCCCATATCTAGTCCCTCTTGCGTCTCCCTCCCACCCTCCCTATCCCACCCCTCTAGGTGGTCACAAAGCACCGAGCTGATCTCCCTGTGCTATGCGGCTGCTTCCCACTAGCTAGCTATTTTACATTTGGTAGTATATATAAGTCCATGCCACTCTCTCACTTCGTCCCAGCTTCCCCTTCCCCTTCCCCGTGTCCTCAAGTCCATTTTCTACGTCTGCGTCTTTATTTTCCATTCTTAAGTTGGGCCATCCGTTATTTAACCAACCCCCTATTGTGGGATTTTTAGGTAGCTTCTAATATTTTTTCTATTACACTACTGGCTGAGATGAATATTCTTGAACATAAGTCTTGTACATAAATTTGACTTTCACCTTAGGATAAGATGCTAAAAGCAAAACTACTGGCTCAAAGTGTATGAACATTTTAAGGCTGTTGATACACAAATTGCCAAATTACCCTCCGGAAGGTTCGCACCAATTTCCATCCCCATCAGCAGCAAGAGACGAAAACGGCCTTTTCCTTACATCCTTAGCAGCAAATTTTGTGCATTCTTAAAACTTTCTACCAATTAGATGAGCAAAAAAGAAATAGATTTATAACTTGAATTTCTTTGTTAGGTAGTGAAGTTGAACATCTTTCCATATCTATTGGGGATAAGCTTCTGTTCTATTGTGAATGCCCTGTCGCATCTTCTGCCCGTTTATCTATCACTGTGTTGGGAGATGCTGGGATGCAGAACCTCCTTCGGTGCCTGGTGTGGTTCTGCTCCTGCTGACACAGAGTCCTCTCTCAGTGGAAGATGGCTGCTCCTTAGCACTGAGAAAAGTCAGCACCCCTACAGCCCGCCATGGGCCTGGAAGTGATGTCTCAGTGGCTCTGGAGGAATTACATTCAGGTCCCTGGATTTAGCAACTCACCAGCAACCAGAACTGGTACTTCAGGACTAAATGACTCTGCAGTGCATCAGTTCTCATGAACCTGACCTTCTTCCCACCTTTTCACCCAGTGACTGAATCAGGCCAAGCTGCAGTGGAGACACAGCTTCGTCTCTCTTCTCCCGGGAGTGGGACTGAAAAGCCAGTACAGAGCAGATCATCCCTGCAGACACTCGCTGGGTGTCCCCGGGGCACAGCAGGAGGAAAGAAGGTTGATCATCCTCATCCTTCTTGCAGGGTGGAGCCACGTTCCAAAAGCAGATGCAGTAAGCACGAACCACACAACCACCCAGATGAACTTGAACTCAGCAGTTGGAATGAATAAATAACCCCTCCTTTCTGCAAGTCACTGCTCACCCTGTGCCTCTCTCCATTGGTGAGGGGTTCCTTCTGGCTTGAAATCACTACTGGTGACTTACCACTGCTGGTGCTTTACATTGTTGTTTCCCCCACGAGAATGTCAAGTTCAGGGCATCCAGTTCCTCCGCGTGAAACCCTTTGTAGTTGCTATGGGTGAACGGATGAGTGAGAGATAAATGAACAAAACAATTTTTCCCTAGCACTTCCATGCTGTTTCTAAATGACAGATTTCCACAGCTCCCTCCCCCATACAACCACAGACTCTTTGAAGACATTTCTCTCTCTCCCCGCATGCCTGGCACAAAGGGGGATAAATGCGAATCGAGGGAATGAATGAACCAAACCTTATCTGGACCACAATAACGCCTACTTGAGCTCATCTTTCTTTTTTTTTTTTTTTTTTTTTTGATGTTTTAGTTTAAATTTTATTTCCTGCCCCCAAACATCCATTAAGCGCCCAGGAGAAGGAAAAGGGGATGTGACTAGCAATAGAGAGAAATGTTCTTCACAACAATGGCCATGGCAAGCTTAGGCACTTTTGGTGAAATCTCTCTGGGAAGTACTGGCAGAGGAATAAAAGGCAAACTGACACAGAAGTACTGCTTGGTGTGCATTTCCAGGCTCTGCCTTCTTTCTCATCTCTTGGTGGCAGGCGGAGGAAGAGGAGAAAAGGTTAAACTTTTTGATAAACCGGCAGAAAAGCTTATCACATCCTCTCACTATCTCTGCATAGGTTCTAGTCTCTGCAGCATTAGATAAGCTTTGCCCAAAGTAATGAACAGTTGAAAGTCAAATGTAACACTTCACCAAACAACTTAAAAATGCTTGCGCACCGGAAAGGATGAAGTTGCAGAGAACACAAATGGACCCAGAGCAACCTTTGCCAAAAGAGAATATTGTGCTAAATGTACAGCCATAGCTCTTTTCCATATGAAGAAACAGTCAGAAGGATAAAAGAGCTTTGTCAAAATCACACAAGTAAGTAGGACAGAATCTGGTCTGTCTGTCTCTCCCAAGGGTTGTGTTCTTTAACCACCAGGCTAGCTTTCCTCAAATCTGATTCATGCATAGAATAACTCTACCCCTCTGTTTGCCTTGAATATTCCCTGTATATACGTATGCCTGCTGCAGTTTTGCACATTGCCCACTTTGACTCCCAAAGGCAACCGAGAATACACAATACTTTGGTCACTCTATCCATGGACCACTGTGGTGGGACTGCCCAGGAAGCTTATTGAAAGTGCAGCTTCCAGAGCCCTACTCCAGATCTAGATAAGTTTTCTGAGGGTTGGCTCAAGAATCCAGGTACAAGTCTTTTGAAGTGGTTTTGTGCAACCCCCCAGGTGAGTCTCTCGCTCTCTTAAGTTAATAAACCATTGATTCTGCCTCCCGCAGATGCCCAGCCAGCTCCTGTTAAGGTAGGAGTCCCCGCACCACATCAGAGGGATGCTCCCAGCCAAGTCATCTCTGGAGCCTTGGAGAATCTGGATGGTCTCGTGCTGGCCCACCTGCCATGGCAAACCTCCTCCAGAGCATTCCCCTTGCCATTTTACCTTCTACCACTCCCAAAGGCAGTCGGCTCCAATGAGGCCTGACTTCGTCTGTCCTAACGTGCACCCGCTCATTCAAGCAGTTTAGGAATACAAAGTGCTGTGGTTCTCAACCAGGGGGGCCCAACCTCTAACATAGTAGTCCAAGCAGTCTCTACCTCCTGGGCACATCCCCTCTGCAACAGCCCCAGTAAACGAATGTCCCATCCTTGCTTTTTCAAGGTCGGCAACAGGGAGTCCCCTCCTCAAGAAGGTTCTCTCGCATTGCCACACTCTCAAAGGCTGCCCCCAATGTGCTTCCTTCCTGTGGGCCTGATCAGGCTAAGGGGAGAGTTGTCTCTTTCCTTCTCTGAGTCGGACCAAATCGTCTTAGTAACACCTCTTCACAGTGGTGACCGTGTGGTTCACGGGGGCTGCTGCTGAGCCTTTACCTCATCCTTTCATGGTGGAGAGAGGGAGGATTATACTGATTTTTACTTCTAGGGGAGAGGGGAGTGTAATGATTATGTTGTCATTTTGTATTATGTCCTTTGGTCATGAACTTGTTTGGAATCTCATATGAAAATGGGCCCACCATTCCCACTTTGTGAGGTCATTCAGCACCCTCATTTTGCACCTTTAACATCTCTCTCAGTATCACTTGGAAATGTTTGAAATGGCATGAGCTTGTCCTCACATTCCTATCAGCTGTAAATCCGGAGCCCCAACATGAACCTAACCATTGAGCAGAACACCTCTCCACTACCTGTGTAACACTGGGTAGGCCCCTTCACCTCTTGCTTTTCTTCAGTCCTCAGTTGTGAAAATGTGAGGGTTCTATGAATTTATATTTGGGGCAGGACAAGGGCGAGGAGAGTGTGTCTTTGCTTTTATTCTTCCAAACTGGAATGTCTTCCCTCTCTTCCCCATGGGTCCAAATCTCACTTGTCCTTCAGGCCCACTGCCAAGGAGCCTTCCCTGATTCCCCAGTCCACACAAATCTCTGCCTCTTAGGGTCAGTGCCATACAACCTAGCTCTCTCTTACGTTAATCTTGCCTCTCAAGCCAATCTCAGAATGTGGGTCTCTCTTGCCCTCCTGGGGCCCCTGGGGCTGTGCCAGCCCACCGGCACGCCCCACGTGGGGTGTCTGCTAGACTAGGGCATGGGTGGGGAGGCCCAGGTGTGAGGGGCCAGGCAGAGTACCTCTGCCCTCCCCCTGCTCTCCTCCACAAAACTGCCCCTCCTCCTGAGGCCTGACCCCCAAGTCACAGGTTCCTTATTATGACCTCACTGGGTAGTGATGACCTCACCGGCCTTCTCACAGTTTCCATGGCAGCGTAACTGCCAACGTGCTGCCCTCAGAGAAACTTCCCTGACAGTTCTCCACCAGAAGTTCTCCAACCTCTTTGGCTGTCTGAGGGAGAATGTGTGACCGGATCCTCTATCTTTACTCGAACCTGTGCTCTGTTCCGTGGGTGGGCAGTGCGGCAGGTACACCGAGACCGGGCATCTCTACAGGAGCCATGGTGTACACACCACCTCACCTGGCTGCCTCATGTTCCTGTGGGGCTTGCCCACTACGGATACCTGAGCGCGTTCCCAGCTGTAAGTAATACCAGTGACCTGGGACACCTTCAGGGACCCACAGTGCTCACTGTTGAGGACAAGTGAAAGGTCATCCCTGGACAAGTGTGCAGGATGGTCCTGATCTTTATAAATCTAGCTTCCCCTTTGGGCTACAGGATGCTTCCATTCAGACCCTTTCCTGATTGGCCTCTTAGCAAAAGACAAGTGCATTTTTGTTGGCAAATGGTAAATGGAGCAGTTTGAGGAAGAGGGCCACTCTTGAAACACACCTTCAAACCCAGGCACCTCTGTGCTGTCATGTAGACATCTACATCGGTGCCCTCAGACACATCCCTTCCTCAGCTGCCGAGTACTAGGGGAGAGGGTGGTGCCATATTGATGGGAAGACCGGAAGAACCAAGAGGGGTGGTGAAGGGCTAATGAGACTGGAGGGCTGAGGAGATGGTGTCCCAGGAGGCTGGGTTGATGTGAGCCTAGACTTGGTACCCAGAACGCGGTTCTCAGTCTCCTGATCACTCTGCCTCAGTATTTGGCCTTGTTCTAATCTACATAAAAGTATCAGAGAGCTAGAGTTCAGTGTGGTTGAAACAGGCAGTATAAATGGGGCCCAAGAGGGGTTGTCAAGGTGGGAGGGGTCCTTAACCAATTTATATTAGATTAGTTTTTTCCAAAACTTGAAAGACATTTCCATTAAAGCCTCAGAAGTGACAGACTGCAAGAAATGTTTTCTCTGTTGTGGAAGGGAGAGATGGAGAGGCTCATGATTGCAATGACTTTCGGGTTCTACTGTTTTCCCTGGAAAGGGTGAAGAGACTTCCTCATGTGCTGGAGCCGTAGGCTCTAGGAATTGCTTTGGCAGCCAGTGTCCCTTCTCTAGGGACTCATAGAGGTGATGGGCCAAGGCTGTGTTTTGGATGTCAAGTAGATTAAAGGTCTTCAGCCAGAAACTGGGAGAGACATGAGAGAGGGAAATTCTGGCAGGAGGCTGTGTACAGCAGAAGTGACTGATCAGTTCTGATTTTCTTTGCAGCAGCAGTGGCTCCCGTTTCTCCCCCTACCCCTGGTCACTACCATGTCGTGTACCGAGGGTGTGGAGAAACGCAGTTGGGCTGGCATGGGGAGACATACTGCCTGGTTGGTGGCTACCGGGCCTACGGGGATGTTCCTTTGGCCACGCCAGCAAAGGTGGAAGCAGAGAAGCCAGTCCCCAGACGTGCTCCCAAGAGAAAGCACTCTCCGGAAATGTCGCACAAAGATCTGGGTTGCCCCAGACCCAAAATCCGGCGATTGGAGCATTCAAGCCATTTCGGACTAGAAGGTGCTTTGATTCTCAAGCAGGGTAGCCCAACCTCTGGGCACATCCCGTCTGTAACAGCCCCAGTAAACGAATGTCCCATCCTTGCTTTTTCAAGGTCGGCAACAAGGAGTCCCCTCCTAAAGAAGGTTCTCTCGCATTGCCACACTCTCAAAGGCTGCCCCCAGTGTGCTTCCTTCCTGTGGGCCTGATCAGGCTAAGGGCAGAGCTGTCTCTTTCCTTCTCTGAGTCGGACCAAATCGCCTTAGTAACACCTCTTCACAGTGTTGACCATGTGTTTCACGGGGGCTGCTGCTGAGCCTTTATCTCATCCTTTCATGGTGGAGAGAGAGAGGATTATAATGATTTTTACTTCTCAGGGAGAGGGTGGTGCCATATTGGTGGGAAGACCGGAAGAACCAAGAGGGGTGTTGAAGGGCTAATGAGACTGGAGGGCTGAGGAGATGGTGTCCCAGGAGGCTGGGTTGATGTGAGCCTAGACTTGGTACCCAGAACGCGGTTCTCAGTCTCCTGATCACTCTGCCTCAGTATTTGGCCTTGTTCTAATCTACATAAAAGTATCAGAGGGCTAGAGTTCAGTGTGGTTGAAACAGGCAGTATAAATGGGGCCCAAGAGTGGTTGCCAAGGTTGGAGGGGTTCTTAACCAATTTATATTAGATTAGTTTTTTCCAAAACTTGAAAGACATTTCCATTAAAGCCTCAGAAGTGACAGACTGCAAGAAATGTTTTCTCTGTTGTGGAAGGGAGAGATGGAGTGGCTCATGATTGCAATGACTTTCGGGTTCTACTGTTTTCCCTGGAAACGGTGAAGAGACTTCCTCATGTGCTGCAGCCGTAGGCTCTAGGAATTGCTTTTGCAGCCAGTGTCCCTTCTCTAGGGACTCATAGAGGTGATGGGCCAAGGCTGTGTTTTGGATGTCAAGTAGATTAAAGGTCTTCAGCCAGAAACTGGGAGAGACATGAGAGAGGGAAATTCTGGCAGTAGGCTGTGTACAACAGAAGTGACTGATCAGTTCTGATTTTCTTTGCAGCAGCAGTTCCTTTGGCCACGCCAGCAAAGGTGGAAGCAGAGAAGCCAGTCCCCAGACGTGCTCCCAAGAGAAAGCACTCTCCGGAAAAGTCGCACAAAGATCTGGGTTGCCCCTGACCCAAAATCCGGCGATTGGAGCACGGTGCCAGGAGGTAGACCCCACAGAATCCTGCTGGCTGAGCCATTCTGAAGAGAGAGCAATGGTTTAACTGCCTAAGGCAGCGAATGCCTCTTCCTGCTGTGACCCACCCCGTCCCCCTACTGCCCACTGCCACAGATTAGAACTTTGAAAAGATGGGCACATCTATTAAAGTGGCATCATATAAAAATAGAAAATTGTATATACTTGTGCATGATTATGCCATCATCTGATGATCCTGCTTGACTTCCCTAACCTAATACGTTCACAAGAATTCTTTACAATCTTTAAAATACTTGATTTGTACACATTGTATATTTATGTATATATGGGTTTCCAACCTGCTCTCGCTGAAAGGGTTCAGACCCAAGTGTGTACATGGAGGGTCTGATTGGTGTACTTCTGGCAGGGGTCTCATCATAAGCATCTAGGGAAACACCAGGGAAATAGCTCCCCTTGAAGGAAGGGCAAACAGATCTGGCTTATACACAAAGGGTCGCAATAAGAGGACCTGAAACAGGAAGGTCAAAGCCAGTAGGAGGTACTGGGGCAGGGGACATACAACAAGCAAAGGACATACAGTTGGCATCGAATAGAGACGGCAACACAGAGTGAGGGTCCTGCGGCTGCGGCCCTCAGAAGTCCAAGCAGAAAGGAGGCACTGGACATTAGGACAGTCAGCCAGCAGGGAGCAGGGCCCAAGCCATTGAGCTGGATTCATGTCTAGGACTCATGCCAAGAGTGCCCTAGATGGCAACTAAGTCACCACGATGGGACTCGGGCACAGGACAAGAGAGTTTAACACCTAGCCAAAGTATCCAGTGCTCCATGATGCCAGGATAAGTCTTGAAGCAAGCATGACTGAGGCTGGTTTTAAAACTATCGGGGTGGGGGGGGGCTTCCCTGGTGGTGCAGTGGTTGAGGATCCGCCTGCCAATGCAGGGGACACGGGTTCGAGCCCTGCTCTGGGAAGATCCCACATGCCGCGGAGCAACTGGGCCCGTGAGCCACAACTACTGAGCCTGAGCGTCTGGAGCCTCTGCTCCGCAACAAGAGAGGCCGCGCTAGTGAGAGGCCCGCACGCCGCGATGAAGAGTGGCCCCCACTTGCTGCAACTGGAGAAAGCCCTCGCGCAGAAACGAAGACCCAACACAGCCAAAAATAAAAATAATAAATAAATAATAAGTAAAAAATTTAAAAACCAAAAACGTAAAATGTGGAAAAAAGTTGAACACCTATATACCCACTGCAGACTTTACAATTAGTATTTTTCTTTTTAATAAATTTATTTATTGATTTATTTATTTTTAGCTGTGTTGGGTCTTCGTTTCTGTGTGAGGGCTTTCTCCAGTTGTGGGGAGCGGGGGCCACTCTTCATTGCGGTGCGCGGGCCGCTCACTATCGCGGCCTCTCTTGTTGCGGAGCACAGGCTCCAGACGCGCAGGCTCAGTAGTTGTGGCTCACGGGCCCAGTTGCTCCATGGCATGTGGGATCTTCCCAGAGCAGGGCTCGAACCCGTGTCCCGTGCGTTAGCAGGCAGATTCTCAACCACTGCGCCACCAGGGAAGCCCTACAATTAGTATTTTGAAAAAAAAAAAAAAAAAAACAAAGAACCTCAGTAAAAATGACTTAAGAGTCTTCAATTAAACCTTTTTTTGTCTTAGTAAAAGTGGAGGGAGATAAACAACCTTAGTAATCGTTACGGATAATATCCGGACTATGGGTGTGTCATTGGCAATGATATTATAACCATTCCTGGAGTATTACAATGGGCTGGTCATCGTCAAGGGCACTTTCAAATATTGTGCTGCTCTGCCCGAGCGCACTGCAGTGTAGATGTGATGAGTCCCACTTCACAGAACATAAGCTGAGACTCAGAGAGGATATATGATGCTTTATAACACCAAATACAGAAAAAGTTAAAGAAAAAAATGTCCCGTAGTCAAATCAGTACTGTTATTTTAATCACTTTTTCTGCACTTGTATTATTAAATTTTAACAAAATGAAATACTCCATCTAGTATTTTGTACCCTGCTTTTACACTACATCTGCCCACCATTAAATATTCTTGGAGAAAATCATTTTTAATGAATGAACTGTTTTCCATCCTTTTTTTAAAAAAACATCTTTTTTGGAGTATAATTGCTTTACAATGGTGTGTTAGTTTCTGCTTTATAACAAAGTGAATCAGCTATACATACACATATATCCCCATATCTAGTCCCTCTTGCGTCTCCCTCCCACCCTCCCTATCCCACCCCTCTAGGTGGTCACAAAGCACCGAGCTGATCTCCCTGTGCTACGCGGCTGCTTCCCACTAGCTAGCTATTTTACATTTGGTAGTATATATAAGTCCATGCCACTCTCTCACTTCGTCCCAGCTTCCCCTTCCCCTTCCCCGTGTCCTCAAGTCCATTTTCTACGTCTGCGTCTTTATTTTCCATTCTTAAGTTGGGCCATCCGTTATTTAACCAACCCCCTATTGTGGGATTTTTAGGTAGCTTCTAATATTTTTTCTATTACACTACTGGCTGAGATGAATATTCTTGAACATAAGTCTTGTACATAAATTTGACTTTCACCTTAGGATAAGATGCTAAAAGCAAAACTACTGGCTCAAAGTGTATGAACATTTTAAGGCTGTTGATACACAAATTGCCAAATTACCCTCCGGAAGGTTCGCACCAATTTCCATCCCCATCAGCAGCAAGAGACGAAAACGGCCTTTTCCTTACATCCTTAGCAGCAAATTTTGTGCATTCTTAAAACTTTCTACCAATTAGATGAGCAAAAAAGAAATAGATTTATAAGTTGCGTTTCTTTGTTAGGTAGTGAAGTTGAACATCTTTCCATATCTATTGGGGATAAGCTTCTGTTCTATTGTGACTGCCCTGTCGCATCTTCTGCCCGTTTATCTATCACTGTGTTGGGAGATGCTGGGATGCAGAACCTCCTTCGGTGCCTGGTGTGGTTCTGCTCCTGCTGACACAGAGTCCTCTCTCAGTGGAAGATGGCTGCTCCTTAGCACTGAGAAAAGTCAGCACCCCTACAGCCCGCCATGGGCCTGGAAGTGATGTCTCAGTGGCTCTGGAGGAATTACATTCAGGTCCCTGGATTTAGCAACTCACCAGCAACCAGAACTGGTACTTCAGGACTAAATGACTCTGCAGTGCATCAGTTCTCATGAACCTGACCTTCTTCCCACCTTTTCACCCAGTGACTGAATCAGGCCAAGCTGCGGTGGAGACACAGCTTCGTCTCTCTTCTCCCGGGAGTGGGACTGAAAAGCCAGTACAGAGCAGATCATCCCTGCAGACACTCGCTGGGTGTCCCCGGGGCACAGCAGGAGGAAAGAAGGTTGATCATCCTCATCCTTCTTGCAGGGTGGAGCCACGTTCCAAAAGCAGATGCAGTAAGCACGAACCACACAACCACCCAGATGAACTTGAACTCAGCAGTTGGAATGAATAAATAACCCCTCCTTTCTGCAAGTCACTGCTCACCCTGTGCCTCTCTCCATTGGTGAGGGGTTCCTTCTGGCTTGAAATCACTACTGGTGACTTACCACTGCTGGTGCTTTACATTGTTGTTTCCCCCACGAGAATGTCAAGTTCAGGGCATCCAGTTCCTCCGCGTGAAACCCTTTGTAGTTGCTATGGGTGAACGGATGAGTGAGAGATAAATGAACAAAACAATTTTTCCCTAGCACTTCCATGCTGTTTCTAAATGACAGATTTCCACAGCTCCCTCCCCCATACAACCACAGACTCTTTGAAGACATTTCTCTCTCTCCCCGCATGCCTGGCACAAAGGGGGATAAATGCGAATCGAGGGAATGAATGAACCAAACCTTATCTGGACCACAATAACGCCTACTTGAGCTCATCTTTCTTTTTTTTTTTTTTTTTTTTTTGATGTTTTAGTTTAAATTTTATTTCCTGCCCCCAAACATCCATTAAGCGCCCAGGAGAAGGAAAAGGGGATGTGACTAGCAATAGAGAGAAATGTTCTTCACAACAATGGCCATGGCAAGCTTAGGCACTTTTGGTGAAATCTCTCTGGGAAGTACTGGCAGAGGAATAAAAGGCAAACTGACACAGAAGTACTGCTTGGTGTGCATTTCCAGGCTCTGCCTTCTTTCTCATCTCTTGGTGGCAGGCGGAGGAAGAGGAGAAAAGGTTAAACTTTTTGATAAACCGGCAGAAAAGCTTATCACATCCTCTCACTATCTCTGCATAGGTTCTAGTCTCTGCAGCATTAGATAAGCTTTGCCCAAAGTAATGAACAGTTGAAAGTCAAATGTAACACTTCACCAAACAACTTAAAAATGCTTGCGCACCGGAAAGGATGAAGTTGCAGAGAACACAAATGGACCCAGAGCAACCTTTGCCAAAAGAGAATATTGTGCTAAATGTACAGCCATAGCTCTTTTCCATATGAAGAAACAGTCAGAAGGATAAAAGAGCTTTGTCAAAATCACACAAGTAAGTAGGACAGAATCTGGTCTGTCTGTCTCTCCCAAGGGTTGTGTTCTTTAACCACCAGGCTAGCTTTCCTCAAATCTGATTCATGCATAGAATAACTCTACCCCTCTGTTTGCCTTGAATATTCCCTGTATATACGTATGCCTGCTGCAGTTTTGCACATTGCCCACTTTGACTCCCAAAGGCAACCGAGAATACACAATACTTTGGTCACTCTATCCATGGACCACTGTGGTGGGACTGCCCAGGAAGCTTATTGAAAGTGCAGCTTCCAGAGCCCTACTCCAGATCTAGATAAGTTTTCTGAGGGTTGGCTCAAGAATCCAGGTACAAGTCTTTTGAAGTGGTTTTGTGGAACCCCCCAGGTGAGTCTCTCGCTCTCTGAAGTTAATAAACCATTGATTCTGCCTCCCGCAGATGCCCAGCCAGCTCCTGTTAAGGTAGGAGTCCCCGCACCACATCAGAGGGATGCTCCCAGCCAAGTCATCTCTGGAGCCTTGGAGAATCTGGATGGTCTCGTGCTGGCCCACCTGCCATGGCAAACCTCCTCCAGAGCATTCCCCTTGCCATTTTACCTTCTACCACTCCCAAAGGCAGTCGGCTCCAATGAGGCCTGACTTCGTCTGTCCTAACGTGCACCCGCTCATTCAAGCAGTTTAGGAATACAAAGTGCTGTGGTTCTCAACCAGGGGGGCCCAACCTCTAACATAGTAGTCCAAGCAGTCTCTACCTCCTGGGCACATCCCCTCTGCAACAGCCCCAGTAAACGAATGTCCCATCCTTGCTTTTTCAAGGTCGGCAACAGGGAGTCCCCTCCTCAAGAAGGTTCTCTCGCATTGCCACACTCTCAAAGGCTGCCCCCAATGTGCTTCCTTCCTGTGGGCCTGATCAGGCTAAGGGGAGAGTTGTCTCTTTCCTTCTCTGAGTCGGACCAAATCGTCTTAGTAACACCTCTTCACAGTGGTGACCGTGTGGTTCACGGGGGCTGCTGCTGAGCCTTTACCTCATCCTTTCATGGTGGAGAGAGGGAGGATTATACTGATTTTTACTTCTAGGGGAGAGGGGAGTGTAATGATTATGTTGTCATTTTGTATTATGTCCTTTGGTCATGAACTTGTTTGGAATCTCATATGAAAATGGGCCCACCATTCCCACTTTGTGAGGTCATTCAGCACCCTCATTTTGCACCTTTAACATCTCTCTCAGTATCACTTGGAAATGTTTGAAATGGCATGAGCTTGTCCTCACATTCCTATCAGCTGTAAATCCGGAGCCCCAACATGAACCTAACCATTGAGCAGAACACCTCTCCACTACCTGTGTAACACTGGGTAGGCCCCTTCACCTCTTGCTTTTCTTCAGTCCTCAGTTGTGAAAATGTGAGGGTTCTATGAATTTATATTTGGGGCAGGACAAGGGCGAGGAGAGTGTGTCTTTGCTTTTATTCTTCCAAACTGGAATGTCTTCCCTCTCTTCCCCATGGGTCCAAATCTCACTTGTCCTTCAGGCCCACTGCCAAGGAGCCTTCCCTGATTCCCCAGTCCACACAAATCTCTGCCTCTTAGGGTCAGTGCCATACAACCTAGCTCTCTCTTACGTTAATCTTGCCTCTCAAGCCAATCTCAGAATGTGGGTCTCTCTTGCCCTCCTGGGGCCCCTGGGGCTGTGCCAGCCCACCGGCACGCCCCACGTGGGGTGTCTGCTAGACTAGGGCATGGGTGGGGAGGCCCAGGTGTGAGGGGCCAGGCAGAGTACCTCTGCCCTCCCCCTGCTCTCCTCCACAAAACTGCCCCTCCTCCTGAGGCCTGACCCCCAAGTCACAGGTTCCTTATTATGACCTCACTGGGTAGTGATGACCTCACCGGCCTTCTCACAGTTTCCATGGCAGCGTAACTGCCAACGTGCTGCCCTCAGAGAAACTTCCCTGACAGTTCTCCACCAGAAGTTCTCCAACCTCTTTGGCTGTCTGAGGGAGAATGTGTGACCGGATCCTCTATCTTTACTCGAACCTGTGCTCTGTTCCGTGGGTGGGCAGTGCGGCAGGTACACCGAGACCGGGCATCTCTACAGGAGCCATGGTGTACACACCACCTCACCTGGCTGCCTCATGTTCCTGTGGGGCTTGCCCACTACGGATACCTGAGCGCGTTCCCAGCTGTAAGTAATACCAGTGACCTGGGACACCTTCAGGGACCCACAGTGCTCACTGCTGAGGACAAGTGAAAGGTCATCCCTGGACAAGTGTGCAGGATGGTCCTGATCTTTATAAATCTAGCTTCCCCTTTGGGCTACAGGATGCTTCCATTCAGACCCTTTCCTGATTGGCCTCTTAGCAAAAGACAAGTGCATTTTTGTTGGCAAATGGTAAATGGAGCAGTTTGAGGAAGAGGGCCACTCTTGAAACACACCTTCAAACCCAGGCACCTCTGTGCTGTCATGTAGACATCTACATCGGTGCCCTCAGACACATCCCTTCCTCAGCTGCCGAGTACTAGGGGAGAGGGTGGTGCCATATTGATGGGAAGACCGGAAGAACCAAGAGGGGTGGTGAAGGGCTAATGAGACTGGAGGGCTGAGGAGATGGTGTCCCAGGAGGCTGGGTTGATGTGAGCCTAGACTTGGTACCCAGAACGCGGTTCTCAGTCTCCTGATCACTCTGCCTCAGTATTTGGCCTTGTTCTAATCTACATAAAAGTATCAGAGAGCTAGAGTTCAGTGTGGTTGAAACAGGCAGTATAAATGGGGCCCAAGAGGGGTTGTCAAGGTGGGAGGGGTCCTTAACCAATTTATATTAGATTAGTTTTTTCCAAAACTTGAAAGACATTTCCATTAAAGCCTCAGAAGTGACAGACTGCAAGAAATGTTTTCTCTGTTGTGGAAGGGAGAGATGGAGAGGCTCATGATTGCAATGACTTTCGGGTTCTACTGTTTTCCCTGGAAAGGGTGAAGAGACTTCCTCATGTGCTGGAGCCGTAGGCTCTAGGAATTGCTTTGGCAGCCAGTGTCCCTTCTCTAGGGACTCATAGAGGTGATGGGCCAAGGCTGTGTTTTGGATGTCAAGTAGATTAAAGGTCTTCAGCCAGAAACTGGGAGAGACATGAGAGAGGGAAATTCTGGCAGGAGGCTGTGTACAGCAGAAGTGACTGATCAGTTCTGATTTTCTTTGCAGCAGCAGTGGCTCCCGTTTCTCCCCCTACCCCTGGTCACTACCATGTCGTGTACCGAGGGTGTGGAGAAACGCAGTTGGGCTGGCATGGGGAGACATACTGCCTGGTTGGTGGCTACCGGGCCTACGGGGATGTTCCTTTGGCCACGCCAGCAAAGGTGGAAGCAGAGAAGCCAGTCCCCAGACGTGCTCCCAAGAGAAAGCACTCTCCGGAAATGTCGCACAAAGATCTGGGTTGCCCCAGACCCAAAATCCGGCGATTGGAGCATTCAAGCCATTTCGGACTAGAAGGTGCTTTGATTCTCAAGCAGGGTAGCCCAACCTCTGGGCACATCCCGTCTGTAACAGCCCCAGTAAACGAATGTCCCATCCTTGCTTTTTCAAGGTCGGCAACAAGGAGTCCCCTCCTAAAGAAGGTTCTCTCGCATTGCCACACTCTCAAAGGCTGCCCCCAGTGTGCTTCCTTCCTGTGGGCCTGATCAGGCTAAGGGCAGAGTTGTCTCTTTCCTTCTCTGAGTCGGACCAAATCGCCTTAGTAACACCTCTTCACAGTGTTGACCATGTGTTTCACGGGGGCTGCTGCTGAGCCTTTATCTCATCCTTTCATGGTGGAGAGAGAGAGGATTATAATGATTTTTACTTCTCAGGGAGAGGGTGGTGCCATATTGGTGGGAAGACCGGAAGAACCAAGAGGGGTGTTGAAGGGCTAATGAGACTGGAGGGCTGAGGAGATGGTGTCCCAGGAGGCTGGGTTGATGTGAGCCTAGACTTGGTACCCAGAACGCGGTTCTCAGTCTCCTGATCACTCTGCCTCAGTATTTGGCCTTGTTCTAATCTACATAAAAGTATCAGAGGGCTAGAGTTCAGTGTGGTTGAAACAGGCAGTATAAATGGGGCCCAAGAGTGGTTGCCAAGGTTGGAGGGGTTCTTAACCAATTTATATTAGATTAGTTTTTTCCAAAACTTGAAAGACATTTCCATTAAAGCCTCAGAAGTGACAGACTGCAAGAAATGTTTTCTCTGTTGTGGAAGGGAGAGATGGAGTGGCTCATGATTGCAATGACTTTCGGGTTCTACTGTTTTCCCTGGAAACGGTGAAGAGACTTCCTCATGTGCTGCAGCCGTAGGCTCTAGGAATTGCTTTTGCAGCCAGTGTCCCTTCTCTAGGGACTCATAGAGGTGATGGGCCAAGGCTGTGTTTTGGATGTCAAGTAGATTAAAGGTCTTCAGCCAGAAACTGGGAGAGACATGAGAGAGGGAAATTCTGGCAGTAGGCTGTGTACAACAGAAGTGACTGATCAGTTCTGATTTTCTTTGCAGCAGCAGTTCCTTTGGCCACGCCAGCAAAGGTGGAAGCAGAGAAGCCAGTCCCCAGACGTGCTGCCAAGAGAAAGCACTCTCCGGAAAAGTCGCACAAAGATCTGGGTTGCCCCTGACCCAAAATCCGGCGATTGGAGCACGGTGCCAGGAGGTAGACCCCACAGAATCCTGCTGGCTGAGCCATTCTGAAGAGAGAGCAATGGTTTAACTGCCTAAGGCAGCGAATGCCTCTTCCTGCTGTGACCCACCCCGTCCCCCTACTGCCCACTGCCACAGATTAGAACTTTGAAAAGATGGGCACATCTATTAAAGTGGCATCATATAAAAATAGAAAATTGTATATACTTGTGCATGATTATGCCATCATCTGATGATCCTGCTTGACTTCCCTAACCTAATACGTTCACAAGAATTCTTTACAATCTTTAAAATACTTGATTTGTACACATTGTATATTTATGTATATATGGGTTTCCAACCTGCTCTCGCTGAAAGGGTTCAGACCCAAGTGTGTACATGGAGGGTCTGATTGGTGTACTTCTGGCAGGGGTCTCATCATAAGCATCTAGGGAAACACCAGGGAAATAGCTCCCCTTGAAGGAAGGGCAAACAGATCTGGCTTATACACAAAGGGTCGCAATAAGAGGACCTGAAACAGGAAGGTCAAAGCCAGTAGGAGGTACTGGGGCAGGGGACATACAACAAGCAAAGGACATACAGTTGGCATCGAATAGAGACGGCAACACAGAGTGAGGGTCCTGCGGCTGCGGCCCTCAGAAATCCAAGCAGAAAGGAGGCACTGGGCATTAGGACAGTCAGCCAGCAGGGAGCAGGGCCCAAGCCATTGAGCTGGATTCATGTCTAGGACTCATGCCAAGAGTGCCCTAGATGGCAACTAAGTCACCACGATGGGACTCGGGCACAGGACAAGAGAGTTTAACACCTAGCCAAAGTATCCAGTGCTCCATGATGCCAGGATAAGTCTTGAAGCAAGCATGACTGAGGCTGGTTTTAAAACTATCGGGGTGGGGGGGGGGCTTCCCTGGTGGTGCAGTGGTTGAGGATCCGCCTGCCAATGCAGGGGACACGGGTTCGAGCCCTGCTCTGGGAAGATCCCACATGCCGCGGAGCAACTGGGCCCGTGAGCCACAACTACTGAGCCTGAGCGTCTGGAGCCTCTGCTCCGCAACAAGAGAGGCCGCGCTAGTGAGAGGCCCGCACGCCGCGATGAAGAGTGGCCCCCACTTGCCGCAACTGGAGAAAGCCCTCGCGCAGAAACGAAGACCCAGGACAGCCAAAAATAAATAAATTAATTAATTAAAAAAAAAAACCCTCAAAAGAATCAACTAGTAGTTAAAAACTTATATAAATTCTTTAAATATTCATAGGTGAAATGACATGACGTCTGGGAATACTTTAAAATTTTTCAACAAAAAATATTATGAATGAGAGAGTAGATGAAACAAAATTAGCAAAGTACCAAAAACTGTTAAAGAAGATGGTGAATACTAATTTTTTCTAATTTTTGCATAGTTGAAATATTTTATAATATGAAGTTTAAAAATTTCATACAATTGTAGCGATCTCCATCAGTCTAACTGTGGAACACATCCCATGCTTAGACACTGAAGCACAGTCCTCCGTCTGGAGCTACTGAAGGTAGCTGGAGTCCAGAGGAAGTAAAACAGAAAGTCTATAGATAACTATGTGGATTCCAGGATATTCCATACATGTTGAGTCTTCTCATGCCAGCGTCTTTCTCTTCACTGAGATACTATCTGTGCTCAGGAAAGGAGCTAATTCTACTGAAGAACACAAGTTCACTATCATTACCAGACTAGATCATCAAGGCTCTAAGTAAGAAGGAGAAATTGCACTTCAGTTTCCCAAAATGCAATATCTTGAAGAGTATTCTAACCCTCAAGGACTCCCATGAGAAAGCATAACAGGATAAAAAAAAGAAAGAAAAAGAAAGCATAATATGAGAATCTACGGTTAATATGTGTTGGGTCAGATTTTCCAGAAGTTTAAACTGCTCCCTAAGGACTGAGCACCAGTGGATCATTTATTCACTCTTTTGTCCCGTGAACAATGTTCAGCAAGTCACCACTGCAGTGGGCTAACACTCCAGTGTTAATGCTAATGGATAATGCTCCAATCACCATCCAGAGTGCTTAAACGGTAAAGTAATTCAGCTGGTCACCATAGCAACTCAAGATAAGGTGGATATTTTTCTATTCACCTGAAGAGCTTGGTAAACAAAATTATTCTAAACCGTGTGTTAACTGCAGGTCTGCTTCACTATAAGCACAGATATGCTCTTTTCAAGACTATAAATAAGCTAAATTAATACCTTATGCATGAGCAAAGTCAGCTACCTAAAGTGGTTATTAAAGTGAGTAATTTTACAAGGTGCATTCATTTCAAGCACGGAAATTCCCACCAGCTTATTGAGATGAAGACATCAGATGGGGTAAAGAAGTAACTGTTTTCGCCTCCTCCGTTGCTTTCAATTTCTGATGCAGTGGGTTACCTGATGTGATAAAAATGTATTCCAGGAAGATACACTCCAGCCCTGCCATATTTTAATATGATAGGGAAGATAAGGGTGGACCTCTGTTTTGTTTCAGTTGTTGTTATTGTTGTATTATTTTTGAATAAGAATTGGGGAATTTGGCCCACGTTGGACAAATATAGAAAATTTCTAAGTACAATAATTTGTATTTCAGCTTACACCACTTACTTACAAAGATTCCTTAAAGGCTTTCTTTTATTGCCACTTACCTTCATGAAATTGCACAAACATGAAGAATATAGGATATATCCAAAGTGGGGGAATGTTCAATGATTTCTGTTAAACCAAGAGCATAAGTGAACAGAAATAAAACACTGGGGCATTAAAAAAAAAAAAAAAAGGCACAGAAAATCTGAAATTCCCATGGTACAAAAGCACAGGATTCTGGTTTCCTCATAATGGGTGCTTGGTACCTAAACAATTTGCCACAAATTTTAACAAACTAATCAACAAAAAGTATTCACTGTTTGTTCTAGTAAGAGAAATCAACTAACTTTGATCAAACATTCTGTTCCTGGACTCTCTAAACCAAGCCAAAGCCTGCTATGAAGGCTACTGAAAATTTTTCTTTTCTCCATCTGAAGTCCAACTTAGAGCAAGCCCCTGAAATAAAAAGAAAGACCTGCTACTTTCTCCCTTTAGGATACAAATCTAATAAGTGTTTGAAAACATTTATGGAACAGTCCTTCTTGGTCCATGGAAACGAGAAATAAAACTTCCCGGTAGGATGTAAGTGCTCCATTGGGTATCAGATGACTGTTTAGAGCAAAGTATGATGCTTTCACCAAAGGGAAGTAAGAACATATGAGATGTTATGTCCTACTCCAAGGGACAAAATGATAACAAGTGGTAATTTAATAACCAGTAATCCTCCCTTCAAATAAGAATTTATCTGAATTATTTAGTTAACTGAAAAAAAACTCAACTTGAGAAAGTCTAGAGTATTGCTCAAGGTAGAAAAATCATTAAAGTTAAACACAGAATTACTTGGGTTAATATGAAAAGCCTTTAGTAGGTTTCCATACTACTATTCCTTTCCCTCTATTTTGCTTCTAGAATAAAGTTTCTCAGCATGGAGTGAGGGCAGCTACAAAGGGCTGCTGTGCCTCAGAGCGTGCTCCCAATTTAGTGTGGATCCAGCTTGTGGATGCAACAGGTAAACGGTCACAAAAACATAAGCCACATTGCCAAAATGCTGGGTTTCGGGAAAGTGATTTTTCCTAACTAAAATGAGGTCATAATATAATAATGGCTTCCAGGATGCTTGCAAAACGTTCTACTTTTATTAATAGCATATACAAGTAAGAGCAATACCTGATCTTATAAAGGGAAATATTTTATTATTTCATCACTAAGTATGATGTTAGCCATAGATTTTCTTTTACAGATTCTCTTTATCAAATGAGGAACTACCTTTATATTTCAAGTTTGCTGAGAGATTTAATCATGAACCTATATTACAGTTTTTTCAAATGTTTTTCAGCATCTCCTGAGGTAATAATATTAACTTTCTCCTCTGTTCTGTCAAATATGATAGACTGCACTGACTGATTTTCAGATATTAAACCAACCTTTCATTCCTTGGTAAAGACATGTTATTCTTTATACATATTGTTGGGTTCAATTTTCTAAAGTTTTATTAAGAATTGTTGTACCCATGCTCATAAGGTTATTGGTTTCTCATTTTATTTTCTTATATTGTCCTTTTCACGTCTTGGTATCAGGTAATACTAGCTTCATACAATAAGTTGGGAAGTGTTCCCTCCTGTTATTTCCTTAAAGAAATTAAGATTGGTATCATTTTCTTTCTTAAAATTTTAGAGAATTAACTAGTGAAGTTATCTGGCCCAAGAATTTTCTCTGGGACAAAGTTTTGATAATCACTACAATATGTGATATCATCACTTCCATCCAATATTGTAATTAGAAGTTCTAGCCAGAGCAATTAGCCGAGATAAAAAGTAAAGGCATTAAAAATTGTCAAAGAAGAAACAAAACTGTCTTTATTCACAAAGGATATAATTGTATACAAAGAAATTCCTAAGAAATGTACAAGGACCAACTAGCTCTAAATAAAATGAGAGATATATTTATGGGTTGGAAAACTCAGTATTGTAAAGATATTAATTTTGCCTAAATTTATCTAAAGAATCAAAGTGATTCCATCAAAATGTCAGCAGGCTTTGTGAAAACCTAATAAACTGATGTTAAAATTTATATGGGGATTTAAAGGACCTGAAATTGCTAAAACATCTTGAAAAAGAACAACAAGGTTGGAGAACTTAAACTATTTGATTTCTTGATTTAATTAAGAGTGTGGTATTGGCATAAGCATACACAAATAAACCACAAAATAGAGATCCAGAAATAGACTCCTGCTTACATGGACATTTGAATTTTTACAAAGACACAAATGCAATTCATTGGGTAGAGAATCAGGGACTTCCCTGGTGGCACAGTGGTTAAGAATCCACCTGCCAATGCAGGGGACACAGGTTCGAGCCCTGGTCCAGGAAGATCCCACACGCTGCGGAGCAACTAAGCCGGTGAGCCACAACTACTGAGCCCACGTGCCACAACTACTGAAGCCTGCGCACCTACAGCCCGTGCTCCGCAACAAGCGAAGCCACTGCAATGAGAAGCCCACGCACCGCAACAAAGAGCAGACCCCACTTGCCGCAACTAGAGAACCCACGCATGCAGCAATGAAGACCCAACACAGCCAAAAATAAATAAATAAATATTTTTTAAAAATGGGTAGAGAAACATTTTCACTAAACTAAATGTGCTTAGTGGACATTTGTATGGAGAAAAAGTAATCTTGACCCATACCTCATAATATACATGAAAATTAACTAAAGACATATTGCAAACTTAAATGTATGTTAAAACTTTAAAGATCCAAGAAAAAAAGTAGGAGATTATGTTCATAACCTCGGGGTAGGCAAAGACTTCTTAGACAGAATGCAAAAAGCACTACCCATAAAAGAAAATATTGATAAAATGGCATTCATCAATATTTAAAACTTCTGCTCTTCAATCAACAACCTTTAAGAAACTGAAAGGGCAAGCTACATTCTGGGAGAATATATTTGCAACACATATATTAGACTCATATCCATAGCACATAAAGAACTATGAATTAATAACAAGAAGACAAACTAACAGAAAGTGCATGAAAGACTTGAACAGACACTTCATAAAAGAAGATATGAGTGGCCAATAAGCAGAGACAACGATGCTCAACATCATTAGGCATCAGAGAAATGCAAATTAAAACCACTCTGAGTTACTACTACATCCCCTCTACTAAAAAGACTAATCATATCAAACCATTGGCTAGGATACAGAACAGCCGGAACTCTCATTCACTGGGAAAGGGATATTGCAAAATGGTACAACCAGTGTAGAAAACTGGACACTTCTGATAAAGTTAAATATGCACATGGCTTAAGATCCAGCAATCCCATTCCTAAGTACTGTCCCAAGAGAAATTACAGCAGAGGTTGACCAAAACAATTGAATATGAATGTTCACAGCATCTTCATTCATAATATTCCCAAACTGGAAACAACCCAATATCCATTGTGTGACACATCCATACTGTAGAACACAAAGAGAAATGAACTACTCATACACGCAACAATTTAGACTAATCTCAAGAGCATTATGTTGAGCTAAAGAATCTAGGCACAAAACAGTACCTACTTGACGATTCCATTTATGTGAAATTCAAGACTAGGCAACACTAAGTGACAGTGACACGGATCAGTGGTTGCAACTAAGTGGGATACGAGGAAGAAGTGTGAGGGGCCGGAGGAATTTTCTGGAGTGATGGAATTGGTCTGTATCTTAATGGAGGGTGTGTTCACAAGTGTATAATCTGTCAAAACTTACTGAATAACTGTATTTTATTGTATGTAAATTATACCTGTAAATTATAGTGTCAAAAGAGCATGTGTTGGTAATATCTGATACTATCTCTTTTCTCCCCTAATTGACTCCCTCTTTCTCCCATACAGAGTCCTCCTACAGGACACAAACTGAGGGAAGGATGACTTAAAGTTTCTTCAATCCCTCTCTTCATGCAGAATTCCAAATTTGCTTTCTTGAGTCTTGCTATGGTATTTTTCTAGGCTGCTCATAGGAAATGCAGCGAAATTGTATATTATTTTCTTTTTTAAAATCATCCTCAGCATAAATGATCATTTTCGTTGTGAATGTAGCACAGTGGAATACAAGACAAATGTCCTGATTTAGCGGAGTTGTTTTTCTAGCCAATGTGACAAAACCTAAATTATTTGAAACAATAAGAGAATTGGGACTAAGATTTGTGAAAACCAAGAGTAACTCTAAACTGAATGATGAAAATACATTTCAACCCTCCTCCTACACCAGACTTAAAAGAGAGCTGCCAAAGAGAAGCTTAAGTAGCAATTTCTTTTTTCACTCTCCTTATCTTTAACTACCTTTTGGTAAAAAGTACTAGCAAAACAGGCAGAAAGCACGTGAAGAAAGCAAGAGCAAATTTCCATTACTGAGACAGCCTGAAAATGATACCAAATCTAAAACATCTCAAGATATGTATGTCTCAGAGACATAGCTTTGTTCATTCCTTTTCTCTAAAAGAAGCACTACAAAAATCCAAATGATGCTTCATAACTTTGAAAATGCATGACAACGGTGATATTTAATGGTGATCACACCTTTAGAATATGCCTGGCCCCCCTTCAAAGGTTCAGCAAATGCATTACTGAGATCCTGGCCCTACAGCAACCTCAGTGTTTGCTTAAAGAAGATTGCTAAGATGATGAAACGGAACTATATTTACAAGCAAAGCCAAAAGAAAGCAGGGAGGCTGAGTGGGCTCCTCAAATCTATTAGGCATGACAGTTCTTCCCTCAGACACTCTTAAGTATATGGGCATAAGCCAAATAGGTAACACATTTTGTTTTGTTTTTTTTTTTAACATCTTTATTGGAGTATAATTGCTTTACAATGGTTAGTTTCTGCTTTATAACAAAGTGAATCAGTTATACATATACATATGTTCCCATATGTCTTCCCTCTTGCATCTCCCTCCCTCCCACCCTCCCTATCCCACCCCTCTAGGTGGTCACAAAGCACCGAGCTGATCTCCCTGTGCTATGCGGCTGCTTCCCACTAGCTATCTATTTTACGTTTGGTAGTGTATATATGTCCATGCCACTCTCTCACCCTGTCACATCTCACCTCTCCCCCTCCCCATATCCTCAAGTCCATTCTCTAGTAGGTCTGTGTCTTTATTCCTGTCTTGCCACTAGGTTCTTCATGACCTTTTTTTCCCCTTAGATTCCATATATATGTGTTAGCATACTGTATTTGGAAGCTTGGAAGTCATTCAGAAACCACCTTCTCTTTCACACCCATTATCCACTTCATCCATTTTTACCTACTTCATTGTCCCTCAGATCTATTTATCGCTCATTTTTCTCCACTGCCGTCACCCTCATCCAAGGCCATACTCTTTCAGTTGATAAAAGAAATGTTCACATACTGAGGTATGGGGCAGTCATTCTGGCTTAATTTGAATTTTATGCTGACTGGAACAGCCCGTTTGTGGCTATCAAACCTACTTTATACATCTGCTTTAGTTATTAAAGAAAAGGGTGCACTGACCAGAAGTAAAGAATGTCCATGTTAAAAATAAAGATGAAATGCCCCCCCCCTTCCTGGGACGCCACTGCTGGTGTTCCTTCCATGATAAGACCCCCTTCCCAGGTGCCAAGGTCATACTGACTCGCTGTGTGCGTGCTGATCTGGTTTTATGAAAACCTAAAGGAATGTATCCCTGACTTGTTTGATGTTCTTTGTTCTGACAAGACATAAAACTGTGCTGAAATCCATGCTTCTCCAGAGCAGTTTCTCAGAGTAATCTAAGAAGCTGTCTTCTGGGCTACAGCCCTCAGTTTGGCTCAAATAAAACTCTTTTCTACTCCTATTATAGACTGTTTATGGATGATTTTCATCGACACAGGAAACAACTGAAAGTCTGACACTTGACAGTTCAAAGTAGATGAGACTCTTCTTTCCATCAGTCCATTCTCTGCACCTCACCGCACGGCTTCTAGCCATGCTGGCTTTCTTGTTATTCCTTAAACGCTGTGATTTCTCTGACTGCAGACGCTTTGCATATGCTGTTCCATCTGTCTGGGATTCTCCTGTCTCCCCTCACTGCTCTGACTAATCCTTACTCAGAGAAGACTTCCCTGTTGCCAAAGACCTTGTGATTTCCCCATTCTCTACTATTCCATTACATTCCTTCATTTAGATATTTGTATGATCTTTTAAATTAGTGTCCATTTCCCACACTATTCTGTAAACACTATAAACAGAAACTGTATCTGTTTCATTTGCTATTAAATTCTCCATAATTAACACAGCACCTGACTCTTGGTAGACAGCCAATTAATATGAAAGATTAAGTAAATGAAGACTATATAGTAATTCAGAGCTCAGATTCGAGAGCGAAACTGTACTGTGTTTGAACCTTGGCTGTATCACTTACAAGGTGTATGATTTTGGATGAGATACTTGACCTAAGCTTCAGCTTTCACATCTTTTTAAGATGGAGGCAATGAAGATTCCTACTTGCACTTGTAAAGTTCAAATGAAATAAATACCAAGTATTTAGTAAAGGGCCTGACACATAAAAAGGGCTTAATAAATCTTCTGCTACGGAGAGGATATATCCAATGATAACAATATAATAATGGGACTACAGAGTACAGGAGGAGGCCACAAGGCTTACAGTAATCAAACACCTATGATACTACCTCCACCTTAAAAAAATTACTTTCATAGCTGTCATTTTGGGGAATTCTTTCCTCTCCTCTGAATCAGATTCTAGATGGAAGTAATGACTATGATATATATTTTTTAGTATAAATAAGCTTCAGAACCAGACTCCCAAGCTACAGATCTTGTCGCAGGCCTAGGAAGTTGTATACAGCTCAAGTGCCATACTACACATTCACATCTGTTTTTTCATTTAAATTATCATCTGTGTGTTTGTATAACAAAAGTGTTACTCCCCTGTTGGGTACAGTTTGGAGAGGAAATACTAGATTTTTCAGGACATATCATTGATCTGTAGTGACAAGAAAAAATATTCTATATCAGGGCTGTCTCAGAAAACTCAGGAGTCCTGGTTACCAGAAATTCAGTTTGGTGGGAAGATGGCAGAAGAAACAAAGCATCCTCATTGTTTCCACAGTGTGGCGGACTTCAAACTGATTCTTACAACATAAACTGTTCGTAAATTTCAATCTATCTTATTGAAAGAAACAAAGCAAAATAGCAACAAAGTTCCTGTTCAGGGGTTGGGAATGATACTTCTTATGCCTTACAACCTTCAACCTGCTGGGCCCTAAGAAAACGAAACTCTGGAAATGAACAGAAGACAAGGCAGCTTTAGAGGCTGGAATGTTCCAAAGGGATCTTTCCTATGAGTAGGGAGACAGCCACCAAGAGGGATGATAACTCACCTCCTCCTTCACCAGAATCATCCACTTCACACAGGGGTGGGCAAACATTTCCTGTGTGGTGGCCAGAGAGTAAACATTGCAGGCTTTGTGGGACAAGAGTCCTCCACTGCAACTACTCAATTCTGCTGTGTGATGTGAGGAGAGCTCTAGACAGTATGGAGAGGATTGAGTATGGCTGTGTTCCAATAAGGCTTTATTTATGAGCCTTAATTTTTGAACTCCATGTAATTTTCATGTCACGATGTATTATTCTTCTTTTGATTTTTTCCAAACATTTAAAAACGTAAAAACCATTCTTCGCTTGCAGACCTTACAAAATAAGCAGTGGCTGCATTTGGCCGGTGGCTATGTTCTGACCCCGGCTTAAGACACATAAATAAATATTAAGTCACACCTATGGATTTCCTAATTGCTCTTCGAGTCTTCCGGATGTGCACAGCAGGCCTGCCCCTAACTGGAAGGTAGAAGTTGTATATTGCACTGCAGAGATGAAAGAATGGAACTAATAGACAATTTTTTTAAATCCCATGAAGGAACATTTTACACACACTTTACCGTTTATTACACAGCTTCGCAAACAGGAAGCTTCTAAACAATCAGCGCAGTCATTGTAATCCCTGATTATAAAACCATGGCAGTGAAGGTTTAGAGAGTTCAAAGCAATGCTGTACAACTACTAGGCAGCTGAGCCAGGGACAGAATCCCCGCTTCTAGCTCTAAATGTGCAACTGGAAGCCAAGGCACAGCATCCTCAGTAGATGCAACCCTCTTTGAGAATTCCCCACGCATTCGGCAGCAGACCAGTCGAGAAAATGGAAAATGTTGACAAAGTAAACGTCAATATTATGCACAGTATGGGTCTGTACCTTTGTCTACCATCCAATCCCCACTTTTGTCTCTACCCTGTGCTGGGAGAATACTGTCCCCCCAAATTGAGGTCCACCTCGGACATGTGACCTTATTTGGAAATAGGGTCTTTTCAGATGTAATTACGATGATGTCACACTGGATTATAATGAGTGCTAAATCGGATGACTGGGGTCTTTTTTCGACGAGGAGAGGACGCCCAGAGATACACACGGGGAAGCGAGCAGGCTGGTGTGACTCAGCTGCAAGCCAGGGAGCAACAAGCGTTCTCAGCAGCCACCAGCAGCGAGGAGAGAAGCGGGGACCTGACTGTCAATCAGAGCCTCCAGAGGGAGGTCCTGCCTACACCTTGACTTCAGATTTGTAGCCTCCAGAACTGTGAGAGAATAAATGTCTATTGTTGTAAGCCAAGCAGTGTGTGGTCATTTGTTACAGCAGCCCAAGGAGACGAACACAGCCACCCGCTAGCACTTTGCATCTAGAAATACCTTTGAATTTTGTTTCCCTGAAGACATCACTCATGTCGAGGCCACACTCAGGAGAGGCCTTTCCCACCCTTCTTCACTGGCATCATCCACATCCCACCCTTCAAGAATCAGCTCAGGGTCCCTTTCTCCAGGAAACACTGTCCTGCCCCGTCCTGCCAGGAGAGATCGGGGACCCCTCCCCTGTGCCCAGATGGTAGTGAGAAAAGAAATTTTCACATACTGAGGTATGGGAAAGTCATTCTGGCTTACACAGGAGTTAACTTGAATTTTATGCTAACTAAAACATCCTGTTTGTGGCCTATCAAACCTACACTGTACATCTGCTTTAATTATTAAAGAAAAGGGCACAGGGACCAAAGTAAAGAATGTCCATGTTAAAAATAAAGCCGGTTTCAAAATAGAGCCGGTTTCAAAGCGTTACTTTGAACGTCCTCTATCACGATAGAAATCTAGCAGATCAGCATCGGTGGAGAGGGACCCACGATTTTGCTACCTGTCCCCGGTTCTAGATACCCCTCCAACTCCAAAGCATGTTCCCGTGTTATCACTGCCTTCATGAAAACCAAGGTGCCTCTTTTCAAAATCTCCCACCTGCTGGATGTCTTCTCTCGTGGGCTCTCTGGGGGTCACCTGCCCCAGACAGACCACAGAGGAGAAGGTCTTGGGCCAAAGATGCCCCAACAGGCAAGACAAGTTCAGCCTCCACTCCAGCCTCCCAAACACAAAGGAATTCTCCTCTGCGGGGTTGCAAGCTTGTTTTGTTGACTGCCAGGCAACATGTGCAGAGGAGAAAGCTGACTGTATCCTGACCAAGAAAAACAAAAGTCGGGCAGCCGGTTTTTTTTTAAGCATTGTGAGTAGAGCTTCGGCAATAACATCTCCCACCCGAAATAGCTGTGTAAAGGAGGCGGAGGAGAAGCCCTTGTGGAGGTTAAAGAAAACAAGAATTAAAGAGCGAATGTGATTTGTGGAGCCGGAGAATGGAGGCATCTACACCTCGGCGGGAAGGGTGTCCTGGGGACCAGGTGTCCTGGACGAGTCCTCCCAGCACATCCCCATCCTGCCAGGACAGGGAACCGAACTTCCCAGCTTCCGGTCTAGGCTAGAATTCAGAGGGACTCAGGGATGTGGAAGATCAGTCCTGGACCAGCTGCTTCTGAGGACCCAGCAGGTGGGAGGACACACCTGGCCAAGTGCTGTGGAACATTCAGATAGGAGCTGCCTGCACCAAAGCAGGAAGGAAGTTTAAGACCAAGCACATCACCTTCTCCCATGGGGACCCTGCTTCCTAGGAGGCCCACTGACCTAATACCTCCCGGGTGGCAGAACGTGGGGAGAAGGACTTCTCCTCAGGACCACAGGTGGGACTCAGAGCAAGCAGGGCCCTTGTGGTCCTAACTGTTCAGAAATGAACAAGGATGCTACAAGCCTGGCCCAGCCTCCTGCCGTGGCCAGCCCTTCACTAGAAGAACAGTCATCACAGGCAGCAGGGATGGTGGTGCCAGCAGCCCCTCAGCCGCCCATGCACCCAGAGCCTCGGGCTTCCTTAGCACCCTACGGCCTGCCCCTGGTGAGGGTGTAACCTTCACACGGGCTGCAATTTCACTCCATCCCCTCTATTTCAGTATACACCAAGCCCAGACAGTCTTCCAGAGTTTTCGGGAGCTAATCAGTGGAGTGATGGCTTTTCCTCTGGGAAAAGTTATGTGACAGGCAGACGCCCATCAGACGCCCATCAGGTCAAACAGGACAGTCGCCCACACCCCAGGAAATGTCTCCTTCCACCACATTAAATGAGCGGAGACAGAGTCGGCAAGCGGGAGGGGTGAGGAAGGAGACAGAAGTTTGAGGAAGGACTCAAACTGAAGGTCACAAGAGTTGGGGGACAGCAGGTCAGGAGAAAGTCAAGGGGGCAGACCCTATGGTGGAAAACCCAACCAACCCATCACGCTTCCCAGAATCAGCCTCCCAGCAATGGGTCCGCCAGGAAGCAGCACATCCAGGGTTCAACCCCCTTCACCCAACAAATCCAAATCTACACCCCAACAGGCAGGCACCCTAGCCCAAGACCAGACCTATTTCCACAGACCTGAGAGCGGCGAATTGAGAGAGTAGTAAACCAATCCAGTTCTAGACAGCACAGAAGTTTCCCAAACCGTCAGCTTGTTTTCCTCCCAACAAAACACGGTGACTTCCCTCCGTTGTCACATTTCCTCCCCTAAACTTTTCTTTCTGCAACCCCTCTACAGAGGCTAAACTGCAAGCCGCTGAGGACGGAAACGCAAGAGCAGCCCCGCCGGGATGCAGCAGGAGTACCTTTTCCGTGGAGCAGAGGGGCCGGTGCCCAGAGGCTCGCTGCCCTGCCGAGCCGTGGAGGGCTGCTGTCGGGATGGAGCACGCTGAGGATTAAGCGTCCCCGTCTCTGCGACCAGACCTTTCGGCGGCTCCGACCAACTGTGCGAGCGAGGCACTTAGCAATTGTCTGCTGGCGCTGACGCCCCGCCCTCTGCTCCTGCGATTGGCTCCCGGGTCCCGGGCAGGACTGCATTGGTTTCAGACGACCTCACTCATTGCCTTGGCTCCTACTATTACCTGAGCCATCAAAGGAAATAATTCCAGGTTTCATTGACAACCTGTAAAGCTCTCCTCCAACCCGGTGTGGGAGCGGCCCTGGGAGTCCAGTGGAGGGAAGAGGGGAGAGTAGAAAAAGTGGGGGTGGGAGAGAGGGAGAGCCGAGAAAGGGTGGAGGGTGAGCGAGAGAGAGGGAGGGAGAGAGGGAGGAAGGGAGAGAGAGAGAGAGAGATGGAGAGAGAGAGGGAGCTATCAAGCAATCAGATTCCTGCACCAGCATTTTAACTTCCACAAAACAGAGCCCATAGCAACAATTTTCTGGCCTTATTTTTCCCCCAACTGGTGAATGTTCCTGAGGGCAGGGAGAAATATGACGGTGGTGTTTCTGCCTGTGTAACACAGGCTCTGGGAAGCAGAGCAAGGTAAAGGCTGGAGGAATCTAGTGATGTATTTCCCGGGGCCACCCTGGAGGGCATGTGAAGGTCATTTTAGATTGTTTGGGAGGACAGATTATGCACCTTCCCTGGATTTATCCATCCGTTCTTTCCCTCATGGTCCACCCAACCTGAGAAGACAGTTTCCTTTTGCACCTCATTCAGTCTCAGGAGAGCTGATTTTAAAGTCTGCGAAAGTCTGGATATCCTCACTGGCCTCACAGGGAGGTCCAGAGAGACAGGCATTCCCCAAGCTAGTAATTCTGCTTGGACCCTGAATTTTGCTTGTTCCCACGTGGCTTCAGGGAATTGCTTAGACTCACATCATCAACCAAAGCAAGGAAGGAGAGGAAAAGGAACTCATCACGGGGTGAGAACAGTCCAAATGCTTTTCCTTGTTCAACAAGGAATCATAGAGCATGAGTCTTGCCCTTTTTCTTTCCTTAGTGTATATTTTTCAGTGTATAGAAAGGACATCATTTGATAGCGGACATCATTTGATAGCTGAATTTTTTAAGAGGAAGAAAAAGAATTTTAAAAGGGCCTTTTAAAGGAAGCTCTTGGAATATCAAATTTCAGATTAGTTAGAACTCGCCTTTCACCCTTTTCCTTCTGGGATCCGCATGTCTCTGAGTGCAGGCTATGGTTCCAGTTCGTCCCCCGTAGCCTCAGACAATTGCAATCTTTATCACCATCTGCATCCTTGGAGGCAAAAGTTCTTCCTGCCTTGTTCAGTGAGCTTCTGCTTCATGGGGATATGCCTGGCTTCCCTAAACACACTGCAAGCTCTGTAGGGGCAGAGCCGGTATCATGTATATCTTTATAACTCCAGTGACAGCACGTAGCACTCAATAAGTGGGCTGACTAATAAAACCCAATTCAAAACGTAGAGCGTACCTCTGAGCCTCCTGGCATCATTATTCCACTGTGATCACTCATCCAGCTGGCGGGGTGGGGAAGGGGCCCATCCTGGATTCCAGGAGGTAAAAATTCAGGACAAAATACTGTGACAGCTACCGACGTCCCTCCAAGCTCTCAGTGCCCCTATTCTCTGTGGAAAATGAGGCAGCTCTTCACTCCATGTCTTCTTACTCCCCCGAGCGCTGGAAGGAAATGAGAAGATGAGGGACACACATTTTATTTATGAGACATATACCTCAAAAAATTAAGTCATTTCCATAGTGGCTTTCCAAATATCAGCATGGCTAAAAGGAGAGTGACCCTCTATTAGGAGTCAAAAAATGGGACAAGGGGTGTAGCAAAGTATTTGTTTTCTATTTCCTTCCTTTGTCTAGGTGAAATTCTTACAAAGCCCCAAGGATGAAATTAACCTTAGCTGTTCCTTTGAAATTGACCCTGCCCCAGAAAATCTGGCATGTTCCGTCATGGAGTAAAAGCCATAAATAATACTTTTATGATTTAAGCCGTAAGATTTCCACTTCCACAAGAAAGCAGAGAGCGAGAGCAAGAGGGAGGGGATATGGGGATATATGTATATGTATAGCTGATTCAGTTTGTTATACAGCAGAAACTAACACACCATTGTAAAGCAATTATACTCCAATAAAGATGTGAAAAAAAAAAAAAAAAAAAGAATGCCTTTGATGGGCTCATTAATAGACCGGACAAGACTGAGGAAAGAATCAGTGACCTTGAAAACCTGTCAACAGAAACTCCTGAAGCTGAAGGGCAAAGAATAAAAGAATGAAAAAAAGAACAAAACGCCCCCCAATCTGGGACACTTACAAAAGATGTTAACACTTGCATAATGGGAAACCCAGAATAACAAGAAAGAAAGAAGCAGAAGTCTATTTGAATAATGGGTGGAATCCACAGATACAGGAATCTCAGGGAACATGAAGCAGGATAAATACCAAAAATTAGACACCTGGGCACATCATACTCAAACAGCAGAAAACCAAAGACAAAGAATATCTTAAAAGGAACCAGAAGATATTAAGAAGTAGCTTGCCTATAGAGTAACAATGATATGAACTGAAGCAAATCTCTTGTCAGAAACCATGCAAGCAAGAAGAGAGTGAAGTGTTTAAAGTGTTGCAAGAAATAACCCCAGCAAACTAGAATTCTGTATTCAGTGCAATTATCTGTTAAACATGAAGGAGAAATAAAAACTTTCTCAAACAAAAACTAAGGAAATTTGTTGCCAGTAGACCTGCCTTGCAAGAAATATTAAAAGAAGTTCTTTAGCAAGAAAAAAAAGGATATAAATCAGAAACTCAGAACTGTATAAAGGAAGAAATAAATGAAGGTAAAATGAAAAAAAAATGCAGGCTTCAGCTCTGTGCCTTTACACTATCCCACTTCTCCCCCCTTAAGAAAAAATAAGAGAAATAAACTAAATTAGTTTATTTAGGCGGGCAGAGGCACCGAGTCTTGCAGCGCGCACAGGTCCTCACAGCGCGGTAAGAAGTCGGCCGCGCTGTCGCAGGGCAGCTTCACCGAGGCATCATGGCCCGAGCGCGGCCTCGGGGACGCTGGCTGCGGACACGATGCCCACACCCGCCTGGGGGCCCCGGCTCGCCTCCCGGCCCCTCGGGCGCCAACCGCCCGGCGGCTGCGGCCCCGCAGCGTGCGCAGAACCCGCGTCGCAGCCAAAACACGCAGGGCCACGGGCCCCAGTTAGGCGGGCCCCAGTTAGGCAGGCCCCTCCGTGCCGCGCTCACTTAGGCGCCGGCCTCATCTCCTCCGCGCCGGGGGGCTGCCGTTCCAACCGGGAGGCGGCCCCGTGGGGGCGGGGCTCGAGGACGTCAGTGCACTCGCCGTGCGTCCGCACACAGCCCCGCCTCCCATGGGGACCCGGCCTGAGGAGCAGGGCAGCCGGAAAGGTAGGAGGTGTGGATAATATGGGGTTTCCAAAAAGCGTTTGCTGACTGATCCAAGCAAAAGTGAGACATGGTTGTAAAAACGCTTTTTTTTTTAAATATTTAATTGCAGTGGTTGAATTTTTATTATTAATTAATTAATTAATTTTTAAAATTTAATTTAATGTTATATATTTATATATAAATTTATATATTTTTTTATATATTTATATTTAATTTTATATAATTTAATTTTTAATTAATTAATTTTTGGCTGTGTTGGATCTTCGTCTCTGTGTGAGGGCCTTCTCTTGTTGCGGCAAATGGGGGGGCCACTCTTCATCGCGGTGCGCGGGCCTCTCACCGTCCTGGCCTCTCTTGTTGCGGAGCACAGGCTCCAGACTGAACGCATTTTCAAAGTAGTGTCTGTCCTCGCCCCGCCCAGGAGAGAGCGTGCGCTCCATGAGGGACATGTGAAAGGCTAAGTGAACGTCTGCCTGTGGTCTGTTACCTGGTGCACGGGTGTGTGAATTTCTGCGGAGAGCTCTCAATTTCTGTAGTTCCTGCTGACTTGACACGGTGGTTGGCAAATGGTGACGTGTTCCATGCTTTCAGGACATGATCGTGGTTACTAATAATCACTTTGTTCTCTCTGTGCATGTCTGTGTCCTAATATTTTCTTTTTATAAGGACCCCAGTCATATTGGACTAGAGCCTACCCATTTGACCTCATTTGACCTCAGTTACCTATTTAAGGGCCTTATCTCCAAATACAGTCATATTACGAGGTATTGGGGGTTAAGACTTCCACATATTAACCTGAGCAGGACACAATTCAGCTGATAATAGAAGGTAAGAGTAATTTAAGCAAGTAAGTAACTTTTTTAAAGTGAGTTGCTTAAAGATATGAATTGACTCAAGAAGAGCAAGAAGAAATTACATAACACTGTACGTTATACAAAGGTATTAAATTAATCATCATAACATCCTGTGAGATCCGCATGAAATTCGACTAAACAAGATTAAGCAGCTTACCCAGAGTTGTATAGTTAGTACTTTCCAGAATTTAAACCAGGTATTTTCCCAGTTCCATTCTACATTATATTTTCATTTCATTATTTGAAATGAATTTTGAGTCTTCATTTTGCTTAGTTTCTGAAGTTCTATGGGGATAGAATGGAGTTGGATATTTTCAGTGACATTCACACATGGGGAAGGAAATTGAGTCCAGAAGCTTCCACGATGTTTCCATGGAGAACGCTAACAACAGAACCAGAAACACCGTTATCCTTTTGGTTCAGTCATCTTTCGTAACACACTACAATAATTAATTTTAAGAAGCCCAATGTTTTCCAAACTTTCACCAATGGGCTCTGTAGGGTCCTCTAATAATATGTAAGAGACTCATTAGTTTCACATTCCAAGGCACTTAAGACCAGGAGTTCTGATTGTTCTTTGTGAGAAAATCAAGTGACAATCATAGCTCGTAATTTAGGATGGTTTCTTCAGGGCCCAGGCAAAACCTAATACACAGTAATAATCATTGTCAATTGCATCTTTGACAATGATTAATTGGGTATCAAAGAGGTGTATAAATTGGGAGAAATTATGATCAAAGAGAAACATAGGCCACAGATGTTTAATTAATGCTCAATTATTTATGAGTTTAACTTTGGTTAAGCTAATTTTCCTGCTTCTAGACAATTTCCAATTCATCTCTACAAAGAGACCAGAATAATCACCTTCCAATACAAGATTTATTGTGTTCCTTTAATTAAGAGCCTACAGTGACTTGTACATTCACTCCACGAAGTTTTGCTATGAGAGAAAAGGAGCCATTATATTTTGTCTTGAATTAGATATGCCACCATACTTGACTTAGCTCATCTTACTGGAAGCACTTTGAGGGCAGATCCTACAGTCCTGTCGTACATCCTCTACAGCATCAAGCCAAGGGAATCACACATAGTTACAGCTGGAAAAACACTTGTTCTGGGTTGATATGTTTAGCCTTTACCACCAAGACTTTATCACCAAGACCTATCTTTACAGTCTCTAAACAGAAGACCTTCTTGCCTTCCGTTTTCATATTGACTAGGAATGTAAAGGGAAGAACTGAGACGTAGCCATAGTCGGCTAGCAGCCAGCCCAGATAAATCATCTGTGGAGATATTGTGTCTTTCAAAAGATATAAACATAAGAGGAAGTCCTAGAGTTTGTAACAATTGTGCATAATAAAATTCCATGAAAACCTAGAAATCCAGATGCAGATCAGTAACATATTGGTTAAATAAGCTGTTCTGTTCATGCAATGGACAAGTGTACAGACATTAAGAAGAACGAGATACTCTTTTCTATGAGATTCTCTTTTCACTGAACTCGTCAGTGCTGCAAAGACAATGTTACATAATAGTTTTTCTTTAACATTGTATCAGCCATCTTCATCTTGTCCTGTATTTATTGCCAGTGTTACTAAAGGTTATCATTTACCTCTTTCTCTTTTAGATATATAATTTCTTCTTACTGTGGAAGCATTCATCAATCCCTATTTTACTATTTCTTTTAAATTAGAAATGAATATTGAATTTTATAAAATGTCTTTGGGGGATATTTCAACTGATTGTATAGTTTTGTTCTCTTTTGACCTTGTTATATGGTAAATTATATTTGGTTATTTTATATTATGCCATTTATTATATATGGTATTATGTTTACTAATTACACTTATTATATTAGAATTACATTATAATTAAGGTAGCATTTTGTTTCAGATAGACAAAACAACCAGTGGAATAGGAAGCATCTTAAAATTAGATGCAAGAGCATAAGGGATTTGAGATTAAAATAAAATTGACATTTTGGATCAGTAGCCAAACTTATTCAAAAAAAGTGGGAAAATATGGCTATCATTAATAAATTCTAGATAGAGCAACTAGTTAAAAGTAAAAACATCATGAAACTGTAAAGGTATCAGAAACCTGGGAGACTTGAAATAAATTATTCATAAGGAACACCTTTCTAAGATACAAAGAAAAAAGGATACATTTAATTATATAAGAATTAAAATTCTCCTCATGGCAAAATGCACTACAAAGGTCAGAAAACAAGCAAAAGAAATTGGGAAATATATTTAGAAGTAGATATGCTCTCTTTACAACTTTTGAGAGAAGCACATGTTTCTTTTTCCTTTAACCTGTTATGTGGGTATTAACCTATAATGTAAGTGCATGGTTCCTTTCCTTTAACCTCTAACGTGAGATTTCATCTGTATGGTAAGTGCATGGTTCCTTTCCTTTAACCTGTAACGTGAGATTTCATCTGTATGGTAAGTGCATGGTTCCTTTCCTTTCATCTGTAATGTGAGTGTCAACATGGGGCACTGTTTCCAAGCACAGACTTTGGATGTTCCTGTACTGGTCCCATCACTGACCATCCACAGAAACTTGCAAATGTTGCTTTACTTTCCTGGGGGTTAGAGTCTTAGCTAAGAAATGGAAGCAAAATAGAACCTTCACCCAGGGATAATAGAAGGTTTAAAGGAGTAAATATGTAAATGACTTAGGACAGTGCCTAGTACAAGAGAGATCAATATAAGTACTTATCAATTTTTTAAAGAGACAGATGAAAGAAATAAAATGTGGTGATTTCAATCTATTGATATATATTCTTGACATTAAACTACCTTTTCATTCATTGGATGACCTAACTTGCTCATGCTTTTTCTTACTGTAGTGAACCTGAGTAGCTAATATCATAGCTTAAAATGTTTGCTTTTATATTTACAAGTAAATTTGACCTGTAAATTCCTTTTTCCTTACAGTCCTAATCTATTTTCAGTATTAGGATTATATAGACTTCCTAAAATGAATAAAGGAGCATTCTTCCTTTGCTACTCTCTAGAAGTTTTTCTTTATTAATACTGATGTTATCTGTTTAATAGAAGTTTGATAGAATTCCCCACCCAAACGTTCTGGGTGGGTCTGGTATTTTCTTGGTGAAAGATTGTAAACTATTGACTTAATTCCTTTACTGGTGAAAGAACTCCAGCTATATATTTCCTCTTGTGTCAGTTTTGGTAAACTTTAGGAGCTAGGAAATTGTCCATTTTACATAAATGTTCAAATTTACTGGCATTTCATATATTCTCTGTTTGTACTCTCTGCTATAACATTGTCCTGATTCTTTCTGTGTATTATTTACTTATGTTTTTGTTTTGCTTAATCAAAGTGTGTTTTTAAAATCTTTTCAAAGAATTTTCTTTTGACTTACTAAATCACCTCAATTTTATACTTTTTTCTGTTTTATTAAGTTCTGCTCATATCTTTATTATCTGTTTTTTCTATGTTCTCAGGGTTTATTGTTTTGCTCTTCTGATGTCAATTAAAACACTTGGTTATTAATTTTAATAAATCTTTTTAGTTATAAATAGTTGCACTTTTTGAAGATGCCAGCTTAGTTGTAAGTATCTAAGGGTCAGCACCTCCACATTGTTGCTGGCCTAAGCCTTAGTGCACCCTATAGCAATGTATATATTGACATTTTTTCCCCTTGACTCTCTGTGTTTTGCTACTTCTCACTTTTCTTTGGAGAGAAGCCCTCTGACATATCCTTTAGTTATTTTACAGCCAATAAGTCTTTAAAATATGTGTATTTTTTTAAAGATAAATCTACTTATATAATGAGGCAGAAAATCTGATTTGCCGTATTTTTAAAAACAGCATAATTTCACTCTTCTCCATAATTAATCTGCTGTTTTACACAACCTTTGAGTTTTTAGCTTTATCAATGACATGTACTTTAGAAATTTTTTAAAGAGCCTACCCACTCTTTTAAAATATCCTGTTCCTTGTTTCAGTTCTAGTTTTATGTCTATTTTCTGCCTTGCACCTGATAATTCCAACATTCAATGGATGGCCTTGGGAATCTAATTCTGGTATTGATTGTTTTTGCTGATTCTCTCCCATTGTAGCTGATTTCTTCATTATTGTGTAAATTTAGATCATGAGCTCATGTTTAGCTAAACTTTATCTGTGGGAACGCTATAGGCCTGGGTTGAAGGTCTACCTCTCCAGAGAGTGTTTAGTTCTGTGTTTGGAATACCACCCATCTGGGAGCATTTTAAGGTAATTTCTTCCCTTCTGTTTGCAAGACCGCAAATAAATTTGCAACCCAAACACTGAACACAGATCTGGGGTTCAGAATTCTCAAGATTTCCTACCTGTTTCCTACCCAGAGCAGAGGCCAAGAGAATTTGGTCTTAGTCTCCCTTTGCCAGCAGATATTTTTCTTACTGGCACATCCTTTCATTAAAGGTGAACCTAGGGATAGATAGGTTTAGTTCTAACTTCCCATCTAGGAGGGATGGAGTCTTATCTCCTGCCTCCCATGTGGTCATGGCCATTTTAACAACAAGTCTCTGTGTCAGGTCAGGTGTGTCATTAAACTATGGCCTGTATTCCAAATCCAGACAGCTGCCTATTTTTTATGGCCTATGAGCGATGAATAATGTTCACATTTTAACTGGTAATATTTTAAATGGTTACTTAAGTACCTAAATAATATCCTCAATTTTGCCTCTTTGGTCCACAAAGCCGAAAATATTTGCTATTTCGCTCCATAAAAACAGGATTGCCAGCTTCTGTTCTAAGCTATCAAGATCTTCAGTCCACTCTTAATATAGCTATAACTCTCACACATGTACCCCCCTTCTTTCAGGGGTCCTGGAAATTTCTACTGCACACTTCAAAAATCAGACATGCACTTAAAAATAAGTTGTTTCCATTTCACCTAGCATACCGAACTCTTTTCTTTTAGGAGAGTTTTTCAAGTAATCTTGCCCACCATATTCTTCAGAGCCTCATTAATAATGGCAAAAAATTAAAACAACTTAACATTCAACAAATGGGAATTGTTCATAACAATTACAGAAGCACATACAGTAGAAAACTATAAACTGTTCTTGAAACGGTGAGACATAACTAGTTTTATTCTTCGAGAACTATGTTTATTTAGGTCTCTTTTGTTTAAATAAGTATATTTCTGTGTATGTATGTATATAATCATGTATTTATACACACATACGTTATTTATATGATGTATTTATATAAATATGTGAAATACATACCTATACACATACCTTTGATTTATATTTGTCTACATACACAGGAATATAATTATATATATCATATATGTATATACATTGAACTGAAAAGTGGTAGTATACATATATATTGTGTATAAATGTGTGTATATGTGCATGTGTAGAAAAACAGGTTGAGAGATATGTAAGCATGATTTAGACAGGGTTCAAGATTTTAAAAGTTATGTGTAGGTAGTGAGATTATGGCCCATTTGATTTAAAATATTGCATATTTTTACATCAATTGTTATGAACAGATTCCTACGTAAATAAAATTATAAATAGTTATACATACTTGTATGTGTAGTGTGTAATTAAAATATATATACTTTTATATAAGTATTATAATACACTTGTCTTATAATAATACATTATGTATTGTGTTATATAGAATACATTAAATATAATGTATTATATCAGATAATAATGATATATTTCTATATTATGATATAATTGTTTTATAATCAATATTACATGATATATTAATACTGTGAACATAATAAACATATAAATACATTGCATTAGTCATATAGTTTGTGTACAATATATGCTATGCAAAAATACGTGTTAATATAATACATAATTGTTATACATTCATATAAACAGTAATATATTACATTTATACACCAATATAATATTTAATATTGGTATATGTATATTATATTTAATATATGCATAGCTAATGCTCTTTAAAGCCATCTGCTACAAGAAGTAGAATGAGACCAGGAGTATGGCCAAAGCAAATTCTAAAAATATTAGATTATTTATATTCACTTATATGTCATTTTCCTGGAATCTGCATCTGGCTGTTAGAGAGCACACACAGCAAAATCCCGATAAAGTGCCCAGGAGGACATGGGATCCTTTATTTACTGGGACCTCAAAGGAAACATAGTGCTATTCAGTCCCCCATCAAAGAGCTAAGAGCAAACCTTGAAGCACCCATTAAAAGCCAATTCAAACAAAAAAGCTTTTCCACTTCAACTTGAAAAAGTTAAGTTCCCAAGAGACCCCCTACATCAACCACCGAAGCTCATTTGGCAGTAAAAATAATAACATTCAGCGAACAACAAGAAATCTAAAACAATAGTTGTTTTAATAAAAAAATCCAGCAGCTAATCAGTGTCTTTCCTGTTTGAAAGAAGGCAGTGGGAAGTGGACAGAAGACCTGATAGGAAAGATAAAAAGAAGAGGAAAAGGAAAATAAAAGTTTCCAGTTTGACAAGCTGTCTTCTGCATCCGTTTCATCCCAAGACCACCAAGCCAGTGTGGAGGCTTTTTCCTCCTTTCCTTTTCGTGAGACTGGTCACAACCTTGCCAGGACACGGTGAGCAAAGGGAGGGAACAGGAACGAGGAGCTGTGTGTCCAGGGCTTGGGACCTTGGGGCTGGAATACACAACACAAACACAGGATGTGACTTCTGAGCTGCTGCAGAGGCCGGGGTACTGGGGGAGGGGAGCCCTCCTCACGTTCTGGGCCAGCGGCAGGGCCAGATCAGGGGACAGGAAGTGACCAGCAACTTCCCAGGGAGAGAGCAGAGCAGTGGGGGGCTGAGGCTCTGAGCCATCCCAGGAAGGGAGGCTGCCCGCATTTTCCAGACCGTATTGGAGGGAAGCCTACCCTCGCTGGCAGCTCAGTGATAAAGGTGAAGACTTGTCTGCAAATAGACCGTGGGCTAGAAGGCTTGCAGGAGGGAAGCAGGGGTCTTGGCAGTGCGTGCTCTTCTGCAGGGAGTCCTGTGTGTGCAAATGTCCTAACGAGAGTCTCTGAGTCCATCTCGACCGGCACCTTAAGGACAGCCAGACCTTCGTCTCCTTGCGAGACGAAGTGATCTTGAAGCGGAAGGTCACAAGCCACACGAGATGCTGGCTCTGTTGCCTTTGGGCCCCTCCCAGAACCCTGACTCCAGTGCAACCAAAGCAGTGCTTTGAATGGTTCTCATGGGGCGGGGCACGCCAGGTAACGCCAGGTATGTGTCCTGCGCTCCATATCCCTCCACTGGTAGAGGTTTTTTTTTTTTAACAAAGAGAGATGTATCTAAATTAAGAGCTGCACTATTCACAATAGCCCAGACAGGGAAGCAACCTAAGTGTCCTTCGACAGAGGAATGGATAAGGAAGATGTGGTACATGTATACACTAGAATATTACTCAGCCATAAAAAAGAATGAAATAATGTCATTTGCAGCAACTTGGAGGGACCTAGAGATGATCATACTAAGTGAAGTCAGTCAGAGAAAGACAAATGTCATATGATATCACTTATATGTGGAATCTAAAATATGATACAAATGAACTTATTTATAAAACAGAAACAGACCCACAGACATAGAAATCAAACTTCTAGTTACCAAAGGAGAAAGGAGGTGAGGGATAAATTAGGAGATTGGTATTAGCAGATACAAACTACTATATATAAAATAAGCAAGGTCCTACTGTGTAGCACAGGGAACTATATTCAATAACCTGTAATAAACCATAATGGAAAAGACTCTGATAAAGAATATTTATATATATATATATATATATATATATATATAGTAAATCAACTATACTTCAATTTAAAAAATAAAATAAATTAAGGGCTGCCAATGGAGACTTCTCCTTCCCCAGCTCTTACGGGAATTGCTCTTGAAAAAGACTCAGAATGGATTTACTTATTGAGCACCTATGCATGTGAAACACCATGCCAAGCATCATGAGAAGGATACAGAAATGAAGATGATTTTGGTGATGCTTGTAATCTGGTAAAGGAGACAAACATATACATAAGTCACCAGCATCAGGCAGACAACAGTAATACAAGACCATGGAAGATAAAAAGGGACTTTTTCCTCCTGGGAGGATGGAGCACGTTGGCACAGACTTGGCAGTCAGAGGAGCGTAGGGCCGTAGCTGTGGGAGAGGCTTTCCATCAGGACCCAAGCTGGGAGGAGGGGAACAGTAGGAAACTGACTACTTGGGTGTGGTTAGAGTTGGCCTTGGATGGAGGGTGTGGTAGGAGGGGGGAGAGAGAGAGTAGCATCAGGTAACAGGCTGAGGTTTGGACTCAGTTCTCTGTGAAAGGGAGCAGCGCTTTTTTTTTTTTTTTTGGTTATAGAAGAATTATTTTATTCAGTGATATTCAAGACATGATTAGGTCATGGCCTTATATTCACAGTTTCAAGTTGGAAATAATTCAGAAATAATGATTAACATTTGGAAATTAGCTATTAGTTATGGATTCAGAGGAAAAAAGAGCTTTTGCTGAGTGAGTCATAAAGGATGCTAATCACATTAAAAACAAATTTAGTAAATAGTATTAGTCAACCATGCAAATAGGTGAAAAATATTTACCAGCCCACGAAACGTTTTACCAGCCCTTCTGCTTTTGTGACATCCCAAATGTAGCGAATGTTTTTTAAAATGGGAGCAAGGCTGTCTGGATGGAGTCGGCACAGAGCGGGGAGGCCCACCGGGAGCCATTGCGAGAGTCCAGGAGGGAGGGGGGGGGCTTGAGCCGTGGGGAGGGGATCCTCGGGGTCCTAGTTACCCCGCGTCCTTCTCAGCGGAGCCTCAGGGAGCCAAGCGTGTCCAGGTGGAGATACAGCAGCTCCATCCATACCGAGGGGAACAGTGGCCACAGTGCATCCAAGGACACACGTGGGTGGTCCTGTGTTATATGTTTCTCTGGATTTGTGCTACAACCTGGGGTCTGCAGTCACAACCCTTTCTTCTCGATGCTTTAGTGAAGGGGGAGAGAAAGACCAGAGAATAAGCCAGACCCATGTTTGGGGGTGGCAGGGAGCCAGCAACACTCTACAAGCCCAGTTGAATGGGGATGCAGGCTGAGCGTTTTAGATTTGACGAAGGTTTATTATGTGCTGTGCTGGCAACGTGCTGTGCCTCCACCCCCAGATCTGCCCTGTTACATGCCCGGGGGCTCCCTTGTTGTCTGCTCTAGAGTTGGGCTTGACCTGCTTCGAAGGAGTCGGATTTCAAACACCTGCTCACACGCTGTACCAAGTGGCATCACTCACTGTCTTCTGGGAACAATAAATTCTTGTCAGTGTGCCAGCTGCTTCCTGCCAGGACCCTGACAAAGGTACTATGCATCCTCTGTACCTACTATTAATCCTCACAGCCCTGGGAGGCAGTCTTTCCATTTCGTAGATAAGGAAAGTGAGGCACAGGAGAGGCTACCGGACCAGACCTGGCCTGGGGGCCGCCAGGAGCAGCGCTGTCTGGACGCACAGAAGACGGGGTGGCTCTGGGGCCACCCGCCCCCTCCGCCCGGGCGACTGGGCAGACTCCTCCTTGGGAGGCGTGAAATGGGAAGGTCCTGGTGACCTTGGCCACGGCAGGGAGGACAGCTTCCTCGGACCTACAGCCAAGCTTGCCTGAGTGAAAAATAAACTTCTACACGTCCGCCGAGAGGTGGGTTAGCTCAGGACCCATCCTGAGCAACACGCTTCTCTAAGTCACAACCAGTGAACGGCAGGACCAGGATACAGGCAGGATACGGACAGGATGCAGGAACTAATTAGGAGGAAGAAAAAAACCCACACGGTGCTCCGTCAGTTGAAACCAGGGCCCGGGGCATTTTCTCTTGCTCACTTTTTCCACAGCTGTTCCGCTGTTACTAACATCACTACCCATAACATTAGGAACTTAAGTTTCTCGAGTGCTTCACGCTTGCCAAGAAATGTGTTGAAGGCTTTACCTTATCTCATCTGGTCCTCCGCTGAGATGTGCACTGTTATTATCTATGTTTCTCATTTCAGGGAGCTGAGCTCAGAGAGGTTAAGTAGTTTTCCAAGTTCACATGGGTGGTAAGCGTCAGCACTGGGGTTTTAACTCAGAGTGTGTGACATTACTTTCTACTGCCTCCCAAGACCAAGGCTAATGCCAACAAGGAAAGGAGGTGTGAAAATGCAAACACACACAGACACACATCGAACCACTTAGGGTGGAAGGGGGCAGATCCAAAGAACCCTGAATGTTGAAAACAGTCCCCCAAGGTCCTGCCACAGTATCTGAGCATGTGCTCACACCAGCCAAGATGAAGACGTTTTCCATCAGTGGTTTTGAGCTGCTCTGAAGAACCCCATTGCTGCTTCTACACTTGACACAGTTTCTGTTTTGCAAGGCCAATGGGTCAGGTTTGAGGAACTAGCTTGTTGTAGCTTGCTCACTACGGTAGCCACCTCAGCCCAGGCAACCACAGGGTCTTAGTCCTGGTGGGACAATCACGCCCCAGCAACTGCAAGTGCCACCGTGCAAACCGTTCTTCTGGGAGACAATTAAATTTAGCTACGAGTGGGCCTGCCCTGGTTAGCATCCAGTATCCATCCCACACACACGTGACATTAACCACATCGCCCAACACACCTCGTCCTCTTACTTGGCAATATCATTTTTCCTCTACGATCCTGTTTATTTCTTTATCTGTCTTCCATTTGGCCCATATAATTACACTATGCTAGCAAGGAATTCATGTTAGCAGAGCAAGGATATATCCTTTTTTAAATGAAATTATATAAGATTAAGTTCCCTAGGGACTTCCAAAGTGAAGGAGTAGGTCTGGAGATGGAGATGTGATCAAAGGCATTCAGTTCCCACCTCCCCATTTCTAATGATATGGCAGAGGGAATCCAGACATAGGGAAGACCCTTCATTGGCACCGCAGACTCGTTAAGGATGACATTGACACATCAGAAGTACTGAGTTTCTGCTGGCTGTTAAATAGTCAATTTAATCAAAAGAAGGGCTAACCTGCCTCTCAGCCCTTATCTAAAAGAACAGTTTCGGGAAGTAAATGGGAAAGATCTTGACCTCAGAAAGAACCTGCATTGTAGTCCTTGAGTCTGGAGGCCCTGAGTGCTGAGTTTTACCAGTGATTGTACCATGTTTGTACTTCTAGAGGCACTCCCAGCAGGAACCTTCTAGGAGTCCTTTTCTCGCTTTCTACCTGATGGCAGTGGGAACAGCTATGCTGGGCAAAGAAAAGGGACTGCCCCCACGGTGGGTTAGAGCTTCCTGACCACAGCAGACTCAGGCTCAGGCGTACCTCACTTAGAAGAGGAACTGTGGGACACAGATTCAAAACACCCTTTTTTGGCTTCTTTCCAATCCCCCCAGCTCACTAAATCCTTGACCTGGAAGAATAAAATCACAATAAGTTTAAGCTCTTCCTAGCTCCCTTTATCTGGGTCTAATGGACATATTTCAGTTGATTAAGAGGTAATTCGAAATGAATACTTTTCTTTATTTCTTTCTCACTATGATTTGACTAATTTGATTAATTCATATTTGTCAGACTGATTCTAAGAGAACCAAAAGCTTCTTTTTCTCAGTACATAGTTATAAATGTGCAATTTTGTTTTACAATACACAGAAAATCACTGGTGAAAAAATAATTAATACAAATTCACTCTATAGCATGTATTTTTACGTGAAACTTTTAGTGTCTTCAGTATAAAAGTTAAGCATTAAAAACTGAGATAAACAGATAGTGGACCTATACGATTTACCCTTGTGTGTTTAGATGTGTGTGGAATCCCTGTATCTGTTAGTGAAGGTTATTTACAATATCGCTACACATGGGCCTTGACCCCAGCCTCCCATCACTTAACTCTGCCACCTGCGTGCATCTATCCACATGGCTACCTTTTAATAAGAATATTTTTATATTATGTAAATTCTTAATCAGCCTGTCCTGTTTAGATTGTGTATGTCATTGTATGTGACATTCTTATAAGTGCTTTGTGATCAATCAGATTCCTGTAAGAAATATTGCTTTTTAAGAAGAACAAAGATACCATGCTGGGAGGGGTGACTTATATTCCACATTAGTGGTGGTCACTTTAGATATAGGATTTTAAAAGAAGTACATTTTAAAAAAATTTACTTGATTCAAGTCTACTTGATTTACAATGTTGTGTTAGTTTCTGCTGTACAGCAAAGTGATTCAGTTATGCATATGTATACATTCTTTTTCGTATTCTTTTCCATTATGGTTTATCTCAGGATAATGAATATAGTTCCCTGTGCTATACAGTAGGACCTTGTTGTTTATCCATTCTCTATATGTAATAGTTCGCATCTGCTAATCCCAAACTCCCACTCCATACCTCCCCCTCTCCCACCCTTGGCAACCACAAGTCTGTTTTCTATGTCAAAACAAGTACATTCTCAACAAACTAAGGTAGTAAGGACACAACTAAACACTGTCAAAAAAAAAAAAAAAAAAGATTCGCAGGGCTGGTGTTTTAATCCAATTCCTCCTTGGTGTGTTAACACTGATGTAAGCTAGTTCTTTTCTAAGCAGGAAAGTCTGGGTGTGCCTTTTTTTTGAATAAGGTTAGAAAACTGAATTATGTCGTCTTCTTAGGTTTCCTCTTACTCGACCCAGTCTTTGTAAAAAATGGGAGGCAGCCGTTAGAAGGAAAAACTTGAAGCCCACCAAGTACAGCAGCATTTGCTCAGAACACTTTACTCCGGACTGCTTTAAGAGGGAGTGCAACAGCAAGTTACTGAAAGAGGACGCTGTCCCCACAATATTTCTTTGTACTGAACCACATGACAAGGTAATAAGTGTTTTAAAATATTGGGTGGTTTTCTGTTTATAAAATTAATGTGTTCACTGTGGAAAATTTAGAAAATCCAGAGTAGTGTTAAGAGAATAAATGTTGCCTGGAACCCATCACTTGTAAATAACCACTGTTCACAGTGAAATACTTTTTAAAAATACAAAGTGCAGTTTATTAAAGTTAAATATCCTCACGCTAAGAAACTCAATCTAGCTTCATAACTTACTTTGAGATCACTCTGTAGTCCTACTTACATGTTGATAAGTTTTGATTTTTCTTTGTCAGTGATAGTTCAGTTTCAAAGTATTTTTCCCCTCAGTTTTAAGTGCTTAGTATTTAATTAACTCTTAATAATCATTCTGTGTTTCTTGCACCCCATTTCTACTTCAGAAGGAAAAGTACAATTAAAACTTGAACTGTTTTCTCGTTTTAGAATGTTTCTATACCGAGGAGACAGAAATGAGTCTAGTATTCTTAAATTCCACAGACGAGTTCTTGTGAACCGTTTCGTCATGAAACTGAAATGTGCTCTGCATCTTTGTTTTAGAAGGAAGATCTTCCGGAGCCCCAAGAACAGCTTCCCCGACCTCCTTCAACACCCCCCGTTTCCCAGGTCGATGCTGCTATCGGGTTACTCATGCCTCCTCTTCAGACCCCTGATAACCTCTCCGTGTTCTGTGACCACAACTGCACTGTGGAGGACACCATGCACCAGAGGAAGAGGATTCACCAGCTCGAACAGCAAGTAGAGAAGCTCAGAAAGAAGCTCAAGACGGCACAGCAGCGGTGCAGAAGACAGGAGCGGCAGCTGGAGAAGCTGAAGGAGGTCGTGCACTTCCAGAAGGAGAAAGACGACGTCTCCGAGCGGGGTTATGTGATTCTACCAAATGACTATTTTGAAATAGTTGAAGTCCCGGCATGAAGAGTGAAATCTGTGTTGGTGTTCAATGGGGCAATACCACCTGCCCTCTTCTAGCCTGTAGAGGAGTTTCGTTTGAAAAAAATTACACTTGGTCACTTGTATAAAAACAATTCAGAATATTTTTTTAAAAGAATAAATTAGATATATACTGTAAAATTGTAAATGTTTTGTTTGTAATTTCAGGGTTTTTACATTTTAACAAAATATTTTAAAAGTTATAAACTAGCTTCATTGTAAGTTGGTTTCAAGATTGGGGATTTTTGTTTCTTAATTTGAGTATTTATAGAAATGATATGAAAATAAAAAATAAAGAGAATGATAACAGTGCAGTAAGGATGATTTAAGTTTAAAGTTTAAAATTTTAAATGAACAGTTTATTGAGAGAACTTAGTCACATTTTAAATCAGAAGCATGGGGCAATAACGTCTCAGAATATATATATATATATATATATATATATATATATATATATATATATATATATATATATATATATATATATTCTTATTCACATATTCTTATTTGTAAAGTCAGCAGATTCATTTATCTTTCTTAATCACTTATCAAAGATAAATTGGCAAGTCAATACTTTAAAAACGTTGGTTGTCTTTAGAGCAGAAAATGAGTCATTCCATACCTAATCAAAATGGTTAAAAGACTTTAAAGAATGGATTTTTAAAAAGTGGACCCTTCTTTTCCCCCCGCTGTCTGGCATTATAGAATTAGAAGTGTGTCTCCACTGGAAGATACACTCTCCAGTAAGCAAAGTAGGCATTGTTATCAGTGAGGTAATGACCAATGACCAATGGGGGCTGATCCGTGGCTTGCCTTTTTCTATCACTGCCCCGAGCTAAGGGACATCCAGTCCCCAACTGTAGGTGTACCTGCATCCAGATCTCTGCCAGATGTGTTGTGTGGGTAGAGTTTGACTTGTTCCATAAGGTGGAAATCTTGCACTTGACTAATTGATTTTGGTCAAGGCTTCACATAATAAACGATTTCTTCACTTTTACCACAAGTTAGAAATTACATCCCATTTACCTTAAGGAGTGATTTGCATTCAAAAGCGTCCTAATAGGTAATGTTTATTTTACTTAATGCCGAGACTCAAATACTGAGGTTTCTGTTCAAACTGTGAGTTGTGTTGTGACATTGTGAGAAAGTTTACATATATTTGAAATGAAAACCGTTCTGAGTAAACAAGTACTGCTGCAGGAATTACCTACTGAGATTTAGAGTAACTGCTCCAACTGTAATTATTTCATATTTCAAAGTGCTGCACAGACCTTTGAAGGCTGTATTAAAGATACGCAGCGGTGATGTCCAAGAGTGTCTTTTGAAGACTTGATCTTCAGTGTAATTCACTGCCATGCCAGTACTTTGATTCATGGAGATTCAAGTTTTTATGAACCAGTATTTCAAAAATAGAAAATTATGATTACTTGAAATTATATCATCTGATAACACTTAGAACTAACTCTAAGGAATCAGGATTTTTTTCTAGTTATTCATGAGTCTCATCACTGATTTTAGAAGCCACAAAATCTGTAAGTAGTTTGTTTTTACATTTCATCTCTCTAGCGATTCCTGGAGAATATGTGGGTAAATATTTTGCAAAATATATATCTTAAATCTAAATTGTCATCTACGTAAAAAAAATCTGTGTGTGTGTGTGTGTCCATGTCCTCAGAACCAAGAATCCAACACTGAATTGTAAAAGTGATCATCATAATTACTTAATGTCTTAGCGTTATGATTTAACCTGAAGCTACTTTTTTTTCATGAGACATAAATCCCTATTTGGAGAGAACTGAGCAAGCAGCATGTATACCAACTGTTTGCATTTAAATCATTTATTATGTTTAACACAGGGAGTTTGAGGTACAAGCGCTTATTTCTGAATTTGAAAGGAACATTTGTCGAAATGTTTTAAAAATTCATTTTGTTAAAATTCATTTTGTCTATTGTATCGTTTATGACATTGCCAAGAGAAGGAGAACATTTAGGCTAAAATAGGTCCTCTTCAATCATAGTGAAACTTAGTCTGAAACAGCAAGGACAAGGTCTCAGTCTGGAACAAGTGGGGAGGAGACCCTTGTGAGTTTCACCATAGTATGAAAGATGACATTTATTTTAAGCACCAATAGTGACATCCTAAAGTTTCCATCTATGAATGATATAATTTGGCAATAATAGAAGAAATAACTGTTTCTTAATAGAACTGCTAGGAAAACTGTAGAATTTTAGAATTAGGATGGACCTAGAAATCACTGAACACTTGCCTAACCTCCAAACCCTGCAGAATCCTTTTGTGAAATACTCCTGACAACTGGACATCTGTTCTCTGTATGCCATTTACATTTAAGCAATTCTGTTCAGATTCTTTAAAATGGGTTTCTGGAATAGAGTAGAATTTGTTGCCACTTTTTAAAATACTTGTTTATAATGCAACTATAAACTTTGCTTTAAACTACTGCATAGTTTGAACTATCAAATTCCAAATTAAAGAAGTTTCAAAATTTTGTAAAATCTAAATGTTTATTAGTTGTGTACCTGTTACGTGTACTAAAAATAATTCTGTCATTACAGTAAAGAAACATTGGTGTCTAAAGTTATTAGCAAAAATTTTTGCTTGGAAATTCAAATACATGAGGAGATTTTTTTCTTTTAACTATAATTTGTGTAATCCCTTTCTTAGAAATATAACCATAATGGTGAAGGCAGTTGAAAGTTTCACTTGATACTTTTTTTTTTTTTAGATTGAAGTAATATTCTCTGATCATCTTTAGTTATTTAAAAAATTATGCACACATACACATACCCACAACCTATGGCTTTTATAAAGTCAGTCATAAGTGACATATCTAAAAGTCCATGTGATCGATAAAAGAAAACTCCAGCTGTGTTCCAGAATTTTAAAAAGATAGCCAACTATGAATAGCATTTTCCAGAATTTTAAAAAGATAGCCAACTATGAATAGCATTTAAAGGAAAAAGAGAACAAATTTGCTTGTTGGGTTATTACTCTTCCTGATACTGGGGACCCTGTGAATTGGATAAGCAGTGAGTGAAGAACATTGCTCTTGGCTGATGGTAACCGGTGTTTCTGGACATGACGGTTTTATATAGTTGTGTATTAAAATGCAATCCTTGATGTGAAAGAAAAATATCCAAGCAAACAGTGATTTACACACAAAAAAGCAATTATAAGTTTAGCCTTAAAATAACAATAGTTTGCTTGAAGTAATATTCTCTTACAATTCCATGTCTGGATACATTTTTTTTTTACCTTGGATGTGGTTTTACTGAGATATTTTTCTGAATGATACGTATTTTTTTTAACTCTCAAAATCTTCAGAATTTTTATTCATTTCTAAATTCATAGTTTGGGTTTAGAGATTATAAAAGTTTCATTTTTTAAACGTCATAAGGGATATGAATAAAGTTTCATTGTTTTAAACTGGTGAGACAAACTGTACAGTATTAACAATAAGTAAGTAAACAACTTCTGGAATGGCTGCATGAGAAGCTCTGAACTCCTCCACACCATAACTACCGTAAGTGGTGAAAAAAAAAAGAAAAACATTTAAAATCTGTTCATGTTGTCCTAAGGGCATACAGCAGATGAACATTCAGGAAAATGTAAATCTCATAAGAAAGTTAAGACTGTGTGGCATATATGTTTCTTCTCCTCCCAGTTCCCAATCATGGGCTATAGTATGTATCTCCCAGGGAGGGGAGGCTGCCAATATTTCTCAGGCCCCCCACCTTTGCGTTGCAAAGGCTAAACTCCAGGCAAGTGCAGCCAAGAGGTCAGGACTCCCTTCCTCCACTCAGCTCCCACTATAGGATGGAGGCTCTACCTCAGGTGCAGCAGGCCAAGAATACTGGGACCCTGATCACCTTCTCCCTAATATGCTCAAAGGGTGAAGTTTCCATGCCCGCAGAGGCAAGTCAAGGGGACCAGAGGCTACAGTACAAACAGCTCTGCTCATAATGCAGGCATATCAGTGCTAGAGAAGCAGACCGTGGGCCCCACTGCCAGCTCCAGAAGGTGTCTGAGGTTTTTTTCTCGGGGGTGCGGCAGGCTATAAGGACAGAGAACTCTGAACCTCTCCCCAAAGGAAATTATTTTATTTGCAAGTGTGTAGGGGAAGTTCACGCCTAAGACGCTCTCAAGAACAATGGAGAACCCGGTGGTTAGCAATTAAGAGGAGGCTGGTAGCTCCACAAGAGCAACAAGTTAATTGTACAAGAGAGAACAAGCTAACTTACCAGAGAGAACCAGGGAAAGAGGCAGGTAAGAAAAGAAAGAAAGATCTGTTAAAACCCGTCACCCCAAGTGACTGTGTGCATGCCCAAGGCTGCACCTTTGAAGGAATGAAACCAGAGACATCACACTGAAGGGAAAATAAACCTCACTAAATTAGTCCAGCCAAGTGATTAATTCAAAAAGAAAACAATCACAGCAAGCCGGAGGTGGGGGTGGAGAGTAACTGGAATCAGTGTTCAGAAATCCCACAATATATAAAATGCCCAGTTTTTAACAAAATGTTATGAGACATGCAAAGAAACCGGAAAACATAACTCATACACAGGAGACAGAGTAGGCAATAGAAACTGTCTGTGAGAGAGCCCAGACGTCAGAATTAACAGACAAAGACTTCAAAACAGCCATTGCAAATCTGTTCAAGGAACCAATGGAAACCATGCTTAAAGAAGTAACGGAAGATATAATGACAATATCTCATCAAAAAGAAAATATCGATAAGGAGATACAAATAAAAAGGAACCAAGTGGATATTCTGGAATTGTAAAGTACAATAACCAAAATGAAAAATTCACTAGAGAAACTTGATAGTGGTTTGAACTGGCAGAAGAAACTCAGTGAACTTGAAGGTAAGTAGAGATCATTGCAAGCTGAATAATGAGAAAAAAGAATGAAGAAAAATGAATAAAGCATCAGAGAAAACTAGTATACCATTAGACACACCAATATATACATAATGGGAGTCCCAGAAGAAGAAGAAGATGAGAGAGAGAAGCTGAGGAGGGAGGGAAGGAGTGGGGAAGGGAGGGAGAGAAAGAGACAGAGAGAGGAACAGAAAAAAATATTTGAAGAAATAATGGCTGAAAACTTACCAAATTTGAGGAAAAACACTAATCTACACACACAGGAAGCTCAACAAATACCAAATAGGATAAACACAGAGATCCACACCCACACACATCATAGTAAAAATGATCAAAAGCAAAGATAAAGAGAAAAATTAGAAAGCAGCAAGAGAAAAGTGACTATTTATATACAAAGGAACACCAATACAATTAACAGCTAAATTCTCATTAGAAAAAATAAAGGCCAGGAGGCAGTGGGATGACAAAGTGCTGAAGAAAAAACCTGTTAACCAAGAATGTAATTATGTAACTACGTAATGTTACAAAACTATCTTTCAAAAATGAAAGTGAAGAAAGAGGTTTCTGGGAAGATGGTAGAGTAGGAAGCACCAAGAATCTGTCTCCCAACCAAAGCAACAATAGTACTGGCAGAGTCTATCTGATATAAGTAGTTGGAACTCTGGAATCTATGAAAGGCTTGTAACTTCCAGGCGAAGGCTTGGATGGTAAACAGTGGTTAATTTTGGTCAATTTCAGCTCTTAGCGTAGTGACAACTACCCATCTCACACCTCCAGCCCATGCAGGCAGTGGAGGAGTTGCAGGAGACCTTGCACACAGCTTGGGAGAGCCATGGTGGGCAATCAGGTCCTTTCCTCCAATATCAGAAGTCTGTGTTCTGTTTGCTGATTGCGCCTTCTGATCACAAAGGTACAGACACAGAGGTGGGCAGCCATCGGCGCATGCCCCTCACTACTGCAAGCTGCTCCGCCTCTGGCTAGAGTGACTTCAAAGGATTTAAAGAACTGGCGCCTTCTCCTCCCCACTTCATTTTTTTCTCCCATCTTCAGAACCAGGCATTAAAGACTAGGGCACTCAAAAGCAACTGCACATACAAGGAAAGCAGAAAGTCACCATGCATACCCAGGGAAAGGCTCAGGCTCAGGAAAGGCCTGAGATGATCTTAAGTTTACACTTCATGTTGATCTTTGGCAGATCCTTAGGAGACAGCCTAAAACAATAAAAATATAACAAACAAACAAACCAAAAAACAAAACCAGAAAAACCCCAAACCCAGAAAAAAACAGTAAACCCTGAGGAGGAGGTAGAATCTGGTTACCACATCATTAGATCCAAACGTCCAGTTTTCAACAAAAAAATCATAAAGCATTCCAAAAAATAGGCAAGTATGGCCCAATCAAAGGAAAAAGTAAACCTACGGAACTGTCCCTGAGAAAGACAAGAAAGCAAACCTACTAGACAAAGACTTTACAACTGTCTTAAAGATGCTCAAGAACTAGAAAGGAAGATATGGAAAAAGTCAAGAAAACTAAGTATGAGCAAAATGGAAATATCAATAGGTAAAAAACCTTTAAAGAAACCAGAAATAAACTCTGTAGCTGAAAAGTACAATAAGAGAAATGAAAAATTCACTAGAGGGGTTCAAAGGCAGATTTAAGCAGGCAAAAGGAAGATTCAGCAAACATGAAGTTAGGACAATTGAAATGATCAAATCTGAAGAAGAGAAAGAAAAATGATTAAAGAAAAGTGAACAGGGCCTAAGAGACCTTTGAAACAACAATTTATAGAGCAGCATATGCATGGTGGGAGGCCCAGAAGGAGACAAGAGAGAAATAAGACATGAGACATGTAGAAAACAAAAAGCAAAATGCTGGACACAAATCCAGCTATATGAATAATAGCCTTTAATGTGAATGGATTAAACAATCCAATCAAAAGGCAGAGATTGTCAGAGTGGATAAGAAAAATAAGCTCCAGCTATATGCTGTCTATAGGAGACACACTTTACATTAAATATAAAAAAGGTTGAAAATAAAAGGATAGAAATGACATACCAGGCAAAGAGTAACCAAAACAGAGCTGAAGTGGCATTGCTGACATCAGACAAAATAGATTTTAAAAGAAAAAAAAAATTACTGAATATAGAGGAATACTTTGTAATGATAAAAGGGTCAATCCATCAGGAAGATATAACCATTATAAACATATATGCATCTAACAACAGAGCCCCAAAATACATGAAGTTAAAAGTAATAGAAATTAAGGAGAAATATCAATTCAATGCTAATAATTGAAGATTTAATATCCTACCTTCAATAATTAATAGAACTAAGTAGAAAGATCAACAAGAATATGGAAGACTTTAACAACAATATAAACTAACCAGACCTAGAAGACATCTATAAAACACTGTACCCAACTACAGTAGAGTACATATTCTTTTTAAATCACATAGACCATTTCCAGGATAGATCATATGCTGGGCCTTTAAAAAGTCTAAAGAAGTTTTAAAGTATTGAAATTGTACAGTGTGTATTCTCTGATCACAGTGGAATTAAATCAAAAATCAATAATGGAAATAAATTTGATAAACTCACAAGAATGTGAAAAGTATGAGACACTCTTAAACAACCAATGGATCAAAGGAGAAATCACCAGAGAAATTAGAGAATACTTTGAGATAGATAAAAATGAACACACAAAATACCAAAACTTATGGGATGCAGTTAAAACAGTGCTTAGAGGGAAATTTATAGTCTGTACTTTAAAAAAGAAGAAAGAGCTCAAATCAGTAACCTAACTTTAAGACACTGGGAAAACAAAAGAGCAAAATGAACCTAAAGCATGCAGAAAGAAAGAAATAATAAACATTAAAGAGGAAATTAATGAGAGAATAGAAAAACAATAAAGAAAATCAAAGAAACCAAAAGTTGCTTCTATGAAAAAATCAGCACAATGGACAGACTTTAGGAGACTGATCAACAACAATTAAAGGCCAGTTTGGCTGCCTGCTAAAGATATGAACAGGAATTTCACAGAAGTGGAGACACATTTAGCTAATAAACATATAAGGAAATGTTCAATGCCATCAATAATTAGAGAAATGGAAACAGAAACCATAATGAGATATAATTTCATACCCATTTGATGATTAAAAATGAAGAAGTCTGACAATACCAAGTGTTGGAGAGAATATAGACCAATGTGATATTTTATATATTGCTAGTGAGAATGTAAATTGGTACACCCATTTTGGGAAACACTTTGGTACTATCTTGTAAAGTTTAATATTCAGGTGTATATAAATTAGCACATCCATTATATTTATATTCACAAGAGAAATTCTTGCACAAATGCACCAGAGACATGTACATAGAAACAGGGTCAAAGAAAAAAAGAAAAAAGGAAAGAGTTCCAATTCCCATTGATAGAATAGATAAATTGTGGTTTAGTCACATGATACAACATTATACAACATTGAAAATAAATGATTTAGAGCTCATGAAATAACATGGATAAATCATTGTAGCAAACTAATGTGCAAATCTTATTTTTTTAATGAATTTTTTTAAAGTCTTTATTGAATTTCTTACAATATTGCTTCAAGATTGTGGTTATCTCTGGGAGGGGAGAAGGCTAAAGAATAGGACAAGATAAGAGCCTTTAACTAGATGCAAGTTATTAGTAATATTCTAGTCCTAAAACTGAGTGGGCTAGTGTGTGTCTGCTATCGTATTAAATCAAGTTAATATACAAAAATTAACACAAATTAAATAAAATGAAGAAAACAGTACCATACACAGGCCAATAAAGATAGCGGGTTGTGAACCAAACATTCTGATTAATCTAATGTTGTACACCCGAGGTTCCAAAAACAAAAGGAGAAAAATAACAACAAATAGCTGATTTACTAGTGGTTAATGTACATTAAAACCTTGCCAAACAGTTCATGCCATTTGATCCTCAGGACACCTCAATGAGTCAGAGAGGTACTATTATTATCCTCCTGTTGTAGCTGGGACCACTGACGTAGGATTTGAACTCTGGCAGCCTGACCCCAAAACCTGCACCCTCAACCATCATGTTACACTGCCTCCCTAAGAAGTAAAAAAATAGTCCTAACTCTAGATAATAGAAGAATATGGTGAAGAAAACCAGACCTATTAAACAGGTTACTATATTCTTTACAAAAGTGAACAATTTGAAAAATCAGAGCCTGACTAGGGTTCCAGATTCTTAAGAAAATGAAATGGTTACACATTTTGAACATGCTGAATTCCAGCCTCCCATGAGGAAATGTTTTAAATATTAGAAGCACATTGGAGATGACCTCAGGTACTTATTTGCACAAATTTCAGGACCTGTGGGAAGCTTATGAGTATTTGAGCAAAATTAAGTAACATCTATGAACCTGATCTCCAAACACTCATTATTTCTTGGTGTAATTTTCTACCAAAGCTTCTGTCGAGGCCCTTTCAGCTAAAAACTGCTAGCGAATGAATCATGCATCTGAGGACACAGAACTGGACTTTTTCTTCTATACTGTTTCCTCAGGGAGGTCTCCCAAGGTCTGCACTGCAAGTTGTAGGCCGTTGAACTTGCTTGTAATGTCTCTGGAGAACAGGCTGACAGCTATGAAAGATGAGTGAGTTTGCCTCATTCCTAATCAAATGAACACTCACAAAACCTGGGACAAAGAATAGCCCTTCCCTCTCTTCCATGTCCCCAGATTTAATCAACGTTTTTAGATTATTTCTAGAAAATGTCAGTGATCTTCATTCACCAATAAATATGCGTTAGAGGCTAAAACACAAGGTATATGGATGACAAAGTCAGATTTTAACATCTACACTACCTTAAAATTTTGTTTTAAGTTGTAAGTTGCTTAAATATTGGTCTCTGTTTTTTTATCTTAATTGAAAAGAAAAATTTAAATCTTTTGAATAAATAGTACGTACAGGTGGTACAAAATTCAAATGATACCTTTTGACATACCCTCTACACTCCCCGAGATCACTGTAAATAATTTCTTGCATATCCCATAAGAATTTCATTCATTTGCAGAGAAAAAGACATTTTTGTACCACAACTCCTTTTCTATAATCATTATTCCCAAAGAAAAGTGGTTTGTGGTTGCTTAAAAATAAAATAAATGAGGACTTCCCTGACAGTCCTGTGGTTAAGACTCCATTCTTCCACTTCAGGGGGCTCGGGTTCAATCCCTGGTCAGGGAAATAAGATCTCACATGCATGCGGGGCAGCCAAAATAAAATAAATGAAAGTAAATTCTTAGAAAATGCGGAAATTTTACATAAGCATGGACTAGTCTGTGTGTGTGTCAGACCATGACTGAAAGAAAGAGCATCGTCATGAGAAAACACTGGTTTGAGAACGAGTTTAGCGGCCATTGTGCTAGATCAAGACTCAGGAAACTGGATTCTAGTGTCAGTCTCTGAAGTCCTGTGTGAAATGTGTCCTATATTTAGCAATTCTACTTTCTGATCCTGTGTCTTCCATCATGCTCTGTTCTTCTTAGGTAACATTAAAAAAAAAATCTTCCTTCCATTTATAAATACAAGTACAAAATTTTACCTACCAGATTTCATGTTTCAGCTTATTAATTAAAATATCTCAGGGACGTCCCTGGTGGTCCAGTGGTTAAGACTTCACCTTCCAGTGCAGGGGGTGTGGGTTCAATCTCTAGTCGGGGAGCTAAGATCTCACATGCCTCGCAGCCAAAGAATGTGAAAACAGAAGCAATATTGTAACAAATTCAATAAAAGACTTTAAAAATTGTCCACATCAAAAAAAAATCTTAAAAAAATATACCAAGGAGTGACCATATAATTTTTTTTTAAAAAAAGGGACTTCGCTGGTGGTCCAGTGGTTAAGACACTGCGCTCCCAATGCAGGGGGCCTGGGTTCCATCCCTGGTCAGGGAACTAGATCCCACATGCCACAACTAAAGATCCCGCATGCCACAACGAAGACCCCACGGGCAGCAACTAAGACTCGGTGCAGCCAAATAAATAAATAAATATTTTTTTAAAATGTCTTAGTCTGAAACCAGCTGATTTAAAAATGGTCAAAGGACTTGTATAGACCTTTCTCCAAAGATGATATACAAGGATCCAATAAGCACATGAGAAGGTGTGCACCATCACTAATTGTTAGGGAAATGCGAGATACCCATTAGGATGGCTATTATCAAAAAACAGAAAACAACAAGTGTTGGCAAGGATGTGGAGAAATTGCAACCCTTGTGCACTGTTGGGAATGCCAAATGGTGCAGCTGCTGTGGAAAACAGTATGATGGTTCCTCAAACAATTAAAAATACAACTACCAAATGATCCAGCAACTCCACTTCTGGGTATACAACGAAAAGAATTCACAACAGAGTCCTGAAGAGATATTTGTACACCCATGTTTATAGCAGCATTGTTCACAATAGCCAAGAGGTGGAAGCAACCCAAGTGTCCATCAATGGATGAATGGATAAACAAGATGTGGTCTCTACATACCATGGAATATTATTCAGCCTTAAAAAGGAAGGAAATTCTGACACATGCTACAACATGGATGAATCTTGACAGCATTATGTAAGTGAAATAAACCAGTCACAAAAAGACAAATACAGTATAATTTCACTAGAGTTGTCAGATTCATAGAGACAGAAAGTAGAATAGTGGTTGGCAGGGGCTGGTGTGGACAGGAGCATGGGGGGTTGTTTAATAGGCATAAAGTTTCAGATTTACAAGATAAAAAGAGTTCTGGTGATGGATGGGGATGGGAATGTACTTAGTACCACTGATCCGCACACTTAAAAATGGTTAAGCTGGTGCATTTTATGTTATGTGTATTTTACTACAATCACATAGAAAGTGATGTGGATTATTGAAGCCCAGACTGGTGAAACAGGTCACACAGCTGTCATATTATGAAGTGTCTGCTATTCCACCTAAGTCTCACCATATCCTTGTGAGATGGGTTCATATTAACGCTACAGTATCGTAGGGGACTAAGCACAGCCCAGGAACACCCTCCCCCCAGCACCAGGGCCCGCTGATTCCTGGGGGTGGGGACAGCTGGCCTGGAGCACGTCTTTCCTGCACAGACTGGCAGATCCAAGGCCCACCCACCCATCCCCTTCTCTGCTCTCATACACACTGAGAACATTTCCCCTGCCCTGAATCACCCCAGGTCCAGGCACGGGATGACTGGAGACCACCCCTGTAGCCCACGCCACTGGAATAATTCAAGCTAGCCAGTCCTCAGTGAATACTCTGCCCTGTCTTGCCTTTCTCAAGGACACCCCAGTAAAGGCTGTGGCCTCTGCTTAACCCTGACCCTAACCCTAACCCTCCTCTTGTCTGCTGCCACCTGATCAGACCCGGGTTTCCCCCTGTTGCCCTGCATGGCATGGTGTCCCGTTCTCTTGGGAAATGTAATAAATCCTTCTTTCAGTGGTTTTGACTCTGTCCTGGCACTTGATCACCTTCATAAATTAAAATCCCGCAGGGGTAATTTTAGAACACAGGTCTGACAGGCTGGCCTCTGGAGGTCCCTCATTCTAAAAGGCCATTCCCTCCTCTAGGAAGTTCCCACAGCTAGGGCTTCACCTCAGTGTCCCCTTTGACCCCACCCCCTTCTCCCACACACATAGCTGGAGAGTAATTATGGGACTGGAGGCCTGTTGGTGCTTCCACAGTGCTGCCAGCTGTCTCAGCCCAACCAGCCACCGACCTGCAGGATAACAAAAATGCAGGAACTTTGGGCTCTGCTGCCTTCCTGCCTGTGAGCTTCCAAAGAAACACTGCAACCTCCAGGTGCTGGTGATGGGCACCTGGACTCTGGACCCTTTTGCACAAAGGAATCACAGAGGGGGGTTATTAACTTACCCAAGGTCTCCCAGCAACAGGTGGTTGAACTGGGATTGGAAACCAGGTCCCAAATGTCAATTTTCCTGATTTTCACAAATCCCATCACTGCCCACACTGCCTCTTACTTTTTTTTTTTTTTGTCTTATACTTTCCCTGCCCGGCATTAACCCGCTTCAAGCATGAAATGTCGCTATTGCATGAAATGTGGCTATTGCACGAAATGTTGCTATTGCGCAAAGCAGCTAAGTGACAGTTCAGGACGGTATGTAATTAAAGTCCATAATCAGTGGTTATGACAAGTCAAATGACTGGCTCTTAACAACTTCTTGCCTTTGATGACTCTCCTCCTCCCTGGAATGGTCTCTCCTCCCCAGCACCTGGGAAATAAACGCCTCTGGTTCCAGTAGACCTGACTACACCCTCCTTGGTACTCAGGAGACCTTTTATCATAGTACCTATAATACAGTAGTGAACTTAGTTGTTACCATGACTGTCTCTCTCTGCTGGACTGCACAGTCCTTGAGAGCAAGGGTCCACTCCCTCCCCTCAGTCCACTGGTAGGTATTCAGCACACAACAGGCATTCAGTTGTGTTCTCACCACAAGGTAGAAATATTTTTTTCTTTTTCTTTTATTTTGTATCTATATAAGATGATGGGTGTTCACTAAACTTATTGTGGTCATCATTTAACGACGTATGTAAGTCAAACCATTGTGCTGTACATCTTAAACTTACGTAGTGCAGTATGTCAATTATGTCAATAAAACTGGAAGGAAAAAAAATTTTAAAGAAAAGAAAGAATATCCAAAACAAGGAAATAAGGCAAAGAATGACTGCAAGTCCCTCCAGTGTCCTAATAGAGCGTGATCTAATAGGCCCACCAAAGACTATATAATTCTCTAAGGAACTGTAACTTTGTTTGATTTACTATTTACTACTGATTGTGAAACAGAGCAGGACCCTGTGGTCCTTCCCTCCTATGTCCTCCACCTGCCTTTTGTCTATAGAAAAACTTTAGTCAAAGAGTAAGTTTAGGGACTTCCCTGGTGGTCCAGTTGTTAAGACTCTGTGCTTCTAATGCAGGGGGCCAGTGTTCTATCTCTGATCTGGGAACTAGGATCCCACATGCCACACGGCCAAAAAAAAAAAGGAATACGTTTAATCAGAGAAGTGAGAAAATGCAGAAGCAAAGGAAAGTGGTCAAACATGACAAAATAACAGTAGTTTAGTCATTAAGTAAATTTAAGGACCTTTAGCTCCTCTTCAAGAGCTATACACAATATTCTGAGCTGCATCCTGTGAGCTGTTTTGTAGATACTGAAACCCCCAGCAGGTGGGACAAGTTAACGGCACGATGACCAGGCTGTAGCCATGACATAAGCTACTCCATCTTGCAAAATTCCGAGAACTGGTCTCAAAGAAGTGGGAATAAACTGACCCTGGAACTGAAGATTAATTGTACTTAATCAAGATGACGCTGATCAAACCAGTGCAGGACCAATTTCAAGACGACTGTCAGAGTTGACTGTGCTGTTTCTACACGTAGCCCCTTCCCTCCTCCTGTACACCCCTGAAACTCCCCTTTCAAAGCTCTTGCCCTCTGATCGGCAGGAGGGGAGTTGGCCTTTGGGCATGAGTTCGCCCTCTCCCCTGGTTGCCCGCCTCCTGAAAAAAGCAAACATTCCTTTCCACCAACCTTGCCTCTCGAGTGTTGGCTTTAGAGCGGCAAGCAGCTGGAGCCCAGTCTCGGTAACAATTAGGACTAAGACTCTTACCTGTAGGGCTGATGAGATTTCTGTCTGGTAGAAGAGGTCACCTCGAAGGTTGCAGTTTTATTGCCTGTCCAAATGTGAGCCTGTTTTGCATCCAATCCAGCCTCCGTATTCCAGCATCTGTAGTCAGTACCTATACACCAGTCTTTCACAGGCTCTGCTGGCTCCCTCGTGGAGTTAAATAAATCTTTGACATATGCTTACTTTCTATTTGTATGATGTCATGCTTTTAATTTAAAAAAAAATTATACTTTGACAATTTGGAGACCCCAGCAGGATGTCCACGTGGACTCACCTGTCTGAGCCTAAACTGTGTTGCCCAAGAAGTAGGCCTCATGGGCTGTTTAACCCCACACACATCTTTTCTTGGCTACCAGAATGAATCCCAAGTGGAAACAGAACTTTCCTGTCATTGACTTTCTGATTCTTTCTCTTTCTTTTTCTTCTGATTCCATGTTTTTGATTTTGTTTCTGATTCTTGGTCGTCTGTTAGTTCTTTCCTGGCTCGGGCTCTGTCTTTTTCTGTTACTGGGTCCAAGGACTGGCATGTAACGGACTGCTAAGTCAGCGTCGATGAGTGGCGAGAGAACACCCGATGTGTTGGGTTGGCCAAAAAGTTCATTCGGGTTCAGTATCATGGAAAACCTGAACGAACTTTTTGGCCAACCCAATATATGGGACTATGGTGTGTTTGTGGCCAACAAATTGCTCCCCATTGGTGGCAGTAATTTTGGGAACTGTGTTTGGCAGTGCTTGGGAACCTGATTTTACGGTCCACATATTTGGTGATCTCTGTTGAGATGGTGGGGGTTTAGTCTCTGTTGGGTGAGAGATGAGAGATAATCTGCTTTTGTTTATTTTTTTAATCTATTTGTGAGTCCAAATTAATTAGGAGGATATCTTCTTATTTGAACTGGTGAGGGTTTTTTTTTGTTTGTTTACTTTTGATGAGTGACTGATGCTGTAAAATTGAAGCTGTAAGTTCTCTGGGTGTTTGTGTGGCTGTAATTGAGAAAAGGCTTTGCTTTTCTTTATGTGTATGAAATATTTTCTTATCCCTGGAAGGCATTCAGAAATTAGATGACAGTGTCAAAACAGGAGCTCCATTCTGGTTGGTTTATAGAGACTAATTAAGCACTTTCATAAATCTAGTGCTTCCAGAATTCCCAGAAAGTAAAGAAACAAAACTTCTAATATGTTAAACCTAATAGCTTTTTAAGAAAAACCCTTCTCACAGAAACTGCTAGCTCAGAAGCAATTTTCTATAAGAAACCAGGTTCATGTAATCAGTGTTAATCCTTGGACAAATCAGACTGGTTCTATTTTCTCACGGGCATATAAGGAAGCCCTTCTCTTCTTTCATAGGCTCCTCTAATATATAATTTCATATACTATACAGTTGTAAAGTGAAATGAAGTATTACTTAAATGTTCTCACTGCCCCTCAGAATTCAGGAACAAATATTTCTACTAAGTCTTTAGTTTTTGTGGCAGAGAACAGACAGTGAGAATATGCCCCAATTCATTTTATGTGATCCCTATAACAGAAGCAGACAAAAGAGTGTAAGAAGGAAAATTACAGGCTGAGCTCACTCTGACATAAATTCAAGTTATGTTTATCCCTCAAATGCAAGAATGGTTGAAGTCTGGGGAAAAAAAATCTATTAATGTAATTCACTAGATTAACAGAATACAAGAGACAAACCAAATAGAATTATCAATATGTGCAGGGCCAAAAAGATAAATTTTTTAATAAATTTATTTATTTAATTTAATTTATTTGTTTTTGGCTGTGTTGGGTCTTCGTTGCTGCGCGTGGGCTTTCTCTAGTTGTGGCGAGCGAGGGCTACTCTTCGTTGTGGTGCACAGGCTTTTCATGGCGGTGGCTTCTCCTGTTGCGGAGCACGGGCTCTAAGCGCATGGGCTTCAGTGGTTGTGGCTGCAGGCTCTAGAGCACAGGCTCAGTAGTTGCGGCACACGGGCTTAGTTGCTCCGTGACATGTGGGATCTTCCTGGACCAGGGCTCGAACCCGTGTCCCCTGCATTGGCAGGCGGATTCTTAACCACTGTGCCACCAGGGAAGTCTCCAAAAGATAAATTTTAACATACATGATTTTTTTTAAAAAAGCAGACTCTTAGAAAACGAGGACTGAAGAGTACTTCCCGGTAAGATCAAGGGCTGTAACAAAGGTGGTGGTTTTCACCATTCCCATTCAATGCTGTGCTACATCCCAGGACAGTGTAATAGGAGCAGAAAAATTGTTAAGAGGAATAAGAATTTGAGAGGAGAAAAACAAATAATCAAAATTCTTAGAAAATACGATTGCCTTTTTAGAAAATTCAAAAGAATCTACAAATAAAGTCTTTGCTGTTAACGAAATAATTTCTGGACATAAAATCAATATAAAAAATGAGTTACATTAATATACCCATCCTAATACCGAAAAAGGTGAGTTAGGGAGTCTCATTTCAAAACTACACATTTATAGTATTCTAAAAATATGAAATATCTTGAATCTAATAAAAGAAATGCAAGATCTTTCTGGAGAAGATTATAAACCCCTATTCAAGATGACCTAAACAAAACTTATTTGCCAATAGAAAAAATCAATAGCAAGGGTTCTCCCCAAGATGATTCATATATTCAGTGCAAAAGTCCGTCAAGGGAATGAAATGAAGCCCTCTAGATGTATCACTGCACACCCATCATAACTGCAAACATTCAGAAATCTGACAATGTCAAGTGCGGATGAGGGTGGGGAGCAGTGGGAACCATTACGCACTGCTGGTCAGAGCACACATTGATAGAATCGTTCTGAGGAACAATTTGGCAATGACAAGAAAGACAAGATGTGTAAGGACTACGGCAAGACAATTACAATACCTTTATCTAAGGACTCAACATTTACACACGGCGACATATCCTAGAATGGTCAGAGAAGCAATGTTTGCCGTAGTAAAAAATTGGAAGCTATCTAAAGACCCACCAGAAGGAGTATGGGCAAATAAATTGTGACATGTCCATTAAATAGAAGTCTGCACAGCTGTGAAAATGACTTCACTGGTTGACGAGGAAGAATCTCATAAACGTAACACAGGTTTAAAAAGCAAACTGCAGAGGATTTCATACAAGATACCATACAAAATGATATCATTTATGTGCACCTCAAAAATATGCAAAACACCAGCATTACTTAGAGATACATATATATGTAGGAAAATTATAAAGAAGTGTGTTAGGTGATACAAATATAATTCAAGATCATGGGTATTTCTGAAGAGGAGGGAGATGCAGTCAGGGAAGGGGAGACAGGAGATTTCAAGCTTTATTGATAATACTTTGCTGCTAAAGCTGGCATATTAATGTTTGTGGTGGTGTTCTTTATACTTTACCTTATTCAGATTTTTTTAAAAATATATTTATTTATTTATTTAAGCTGCGCCAGGTCTTAGTTGCGGCACTTCATTGAAGCATGCATGATCTTTAGTTGCAGCATGCGGGATCTTTTTTTTAGTTGTGGCATGAAGACTTCTTAGTTGGGGCATGCACGCGGAATCTAGTTCCCTGACCAGGGATCGAACCCCGGCCCCCTGCATTGGGAGTGCGGAGTCTTACCCACTGGACCACTAGGGAAGTTCCCAGATTTTTAAAAAAATTGCATCCAACAGCCAGTAGGTGGCAGGGAAAGCTTGGCATTTGCAGCGTCTGAAAGAAGAATAATGCTTCCTTTAAGCGCCTGTGATCACATGTCACTCTCCAAATTAAAGTGAATTAACTGAAACCTTTATTTTCCCTTTTTGTATACATTTGCATTCTGGTATTCATCGTCCCTAATAATAACACTTTCTTTCAAAACTTATTTAACTTTCTGAGGAGGCAACTCTGGCTTTTACTTCCCTAGTGTAACTACTGCAATGCTTTGCTGAAATGGACTTGCACAGAAAGTTCATGATAACAGAGGGTTATTGCAGCACTTGCACACCACACACACACACACGACACACACCACATACACACACCACATACACACACCATACATACTCACGCAGAATAAATCACTGTGAGTTTCTCACCATCTTCCTCTCCTTAGGTGCAGACCACCAGCCATATTGCTGAAATCTGCTTTCCTACTCACTCTCAAGAGTTTCTTCTGTCTTTTAAAATTTTTTTGGCCCTGAAATTCCACAGAAATCAAACATTTATCTTATTTGTTACGTAGAGCAACTAGGCAGTGTAGCCTAGCTCAGCAACGAGATCCAGCTGTGTTTTCCTGAGTGACACAGCAATCCTCTCCTTAGCAGACAGTTTTCCCCCAGAGCATAGTTAGAAAATTGAGGGTTATGGTCTGATTCTGGCCAGCAGGTATATTTTGTGAGGCCACCAGCAAAATAGCTTTGTCCAAATTAAAAATCGAGAGTGATCACGTAGAATTGAAATTTTGCATTTCTCTTAAAAAATCAGAAATTCTGGCAACATCATTCCATGTGGCCCAAGGGGCAGGGGCTGAGCAGGGCATCGGGCAGCCTGGAGGGGCAAGTACAGGTCAAGTCCCCCCGCCCTTTTGCTCTTGGCTGTTACTTATTTGGCTCTAAAGGTGTTTGAGTGTCAGTCCTTGCCTAGAGCCACAGGCTTAAAAATAGTGAATATTTTTACTTGCTTTTAAAAATAGTGAATATTTTAAAATAGTAAATATTTTAAATCAGCCATAACAAGAATGAAATAATGCCATTTGCAGCACATGGATGGACCTAGAGATGGTCCTGCTAAGTGAAGTAAGTCAGACAGAGAAAGGCAAATATCACATGATATCACTTATACGTGGAATCTAAAAAAAATGATACAAATGAAATTATTCACAAAACAGAAACAGACTCACAGACATAGAAAACAAATTTATGGTAACCAAAGGGGAAGAGGGGTGGGGAGGGATAAATTAGGAGTTTGGGATTAACATATACACACTACTATATATAAAATAGATAATCAACAAGGACCTATTGTATAGCACAGGGAACTATACTCATAATTCTGTAATAACCTGTATGGGAAAAGAATCTGAAAAAGAATGGATATATGTATATGTATAACTGAACCACTTTGCTGTACACCTGAAACTAACACAACATTGTAAATCAACTCTACTCCAATATAAAATAAAAATTAAATTAAAAAATAATAAAATAAAATAGTAAATATTTGCTTGCTTTTTAAAATATTTTCTCCCCACTGCCCTACGTTTCCCTCATGAACCCTGTGGGATGTGGCAGGTGGTGGGAAGCTGGGTTCTGTACACGCTGCCCTGTCTCCCTCTCTATTAGCAACAGTAGGAACAGCTGAAGAATATCAGATCAGGGTTTTCAATCGTCTCCAGTTTTGTTGCCTTAAAAAAAAAGAACTTGGGACTTCCCTGGTGGCACAGTGGCTAAGAATCTGCCTGCCAATGCAGGGGGCACGGGTTCGAGCCCTGGTCTGGGAAGATCCCACATGCCGCAAGCAACTAAGCTCGTGCGCCACAACTACTGAGCCCACGTGCCACAACTACTGAAGCCCTCGCACCTAAAGCCCCTGCTCTGCAACATGAGAAGCCACCACATTGAGAAGCCCGCGCACCGCAACGAAGAGTAGCCCGCTCGCCACAGATAGACAAAGCCCATGCGCAGCAACGAAGACCCAACACAGCCAAAAATAAATAAATAAATTTATTTATTTATTTATTTAAAAAGATCTTTATTATATTTTTTAAAATCAGAGAGATGAGTAATATAGTTTTCTTCTTTTCTCAGATCACCCATTAGCTTCAAAAGCCTAGAAGATTTCCAACATCCTTTTCTTCTGTGAAACTTTGAGTCAATTCCCTCATGAGGAGGTCATAAACTCATGAGTTTGCTGGAGATGGGCATCATATTTAGAAATTTATTATTTTTTTCACAAGTGCATTGCACATAAAAACTGTGATGTTGCAAGAAAGTACATCTTAGCATCAAGATAAAGGACATGTGTGAAAAAAAGTACTAAAGTGTTTGCACTATTTGTGTGCAATTTAAATGTAACCCATTGTGCACTTTTCTTATGAAAAAAAAGGAGCCTCTTTATTCTCTTATATTCTTTCCTAAACTACAAGGTTTTTGTAGCAGGCAATTCAGAATCTCTGCCCTTCCATGTTTTTTGCTTGTTTATTTTATAAGGCAATATGACCATGCCTTCTATTCTCTGTTTAATAAATTGGCTTTCTCTTAAAATTTCATATTAAAAAAGCTTATGTTTAAGACAAATTTTAATTTCAGACAAAAAATTCACTTGATTAAATTTGTTAGAGGTTCTCTAAATGTCTTGAAGAATAGAACTAGGGGTTTTCAAATGAGTGCCATATATATATATATATATATATATATATATATATATATATGAATGCCATGGTAAACAAAATAGCCCAAACTTTTCGATCTAGTCTATTTTGGCCACTGTTATATATATATGACCTTAGGATTGGAGTCCTTGAAGTAATTTGACTTAGTATTCAGCTTGAGAGCTATCATAAGCCTGTCCTGTAGCTCCTTGACATTTAAAATGCCTCTTTACACAGAAGGAAAGGGTCACTGGCTAGCCCAGCAGGATTCAGGCAGTGTAACCACAGGCTCTAAAGCTTTCCTCCCTCTGTGATTCCAGGTCTTGTCTGGGTGGATCACCTTTATAATCATCTTGCCTTTACTATCTCACTGGTTTATGCATAAATATAATCTCCATACACTGTATTTATGTACTAGATCATTCCCTCAGTCAAATAAACACCCACGCTCACTGCTAAAGATGGAGCTATCAAACATGACCACAGCCTTTAAGAGGTTGTCTTCTGGTTTGGGTAAGTGGTTTGGAGTTGGCGTTTCCATGCCTTAATTAAGGTTCCTGAGGGTGAATGCTGTGGTTGATCTCAAACACCAACTCCATCCCGATGGTCAGGCTTTAAGTCACTAGTCAGTTCCATGCTCCTTGCCTGTGATTAATTTAGGATTGGGTGGGTGACTTGGTTCTGACCGTTGAGATGAAGGGGAAGTCTGCTGGCGGCAGGGGTCTTTCCTTAGAGAGTCACAGGAGACAGACTTCTGGTCAGATATGGTGGGCTGGAAAAATGCCTCTCATCCAACTGAAACTCCATTAAAATGCTAAAAGGGATTAAAAAGAGGATAAGTTCATAAGGGCAAAGATGATGGGAGAAAAGGACAACATTTTGGAAGCTAGAAGAGAGATAGATGGATGATAACTGAATTAATGAAACCTAAGCCTGCCGCGGAGAAAGCTCTTAGTCAGTGGACTCTGCAGGGTCCCAGAAAGGCCAGGAATTGGAAGCACTGGACACTTACGAAATGAGGGATGTATGTGAAGCAAGAACGGGACAATTTTGGAGTGTCTGCTCCTCACCTAGCTCAGCCTAACAAAAGGTCTACTTCGGAAGGCTGGAGCCAAGAAGATAGGGCCTATATAGGTGTAAAGTTTCTATATCTCACTAGAATTAAGTTAGTAAAGATCTGAAGTAGATTATGATAAGTTAAAATGTATATTGTAAGCTCTAAATCAACCACTAAGAAAATAAATTTAAAATATAGCTTAAATATTATTAGGAGAAATGAAGTGTTACATTAGAAAAATTCACTTCATACAAAATACGACAGTGAAGGAGAACCAGAGACCAAAAAGGACACGACAGAGACAAAAAGCGAAGTGACAGAGGTAATACCAATAATAACATGAGATGTAAATGGATTAAGTGATCCATTAAAATGCAGAAAGTGTCAGACTGGGTAAAAAAGAATGATCCAACTATGTGCTGTCTATAGGAGATGCACTTTAGGTTCAAAGATACAAATGGGTTGAAAGCAAAAGATGGAAAAGATATACTATGCAAACAACAACCAAAACACAGCTGGAGTGGCTATATCAGACAAAATAGACTTTAAAACAAAATGTTACTAGAGATAAACAAGGACATTTTAGAAAGAGAAACTGGCCAATCCATCAGGAAGATCAAACAGATAAAAACATATAGGTGCACCTAATAACAGAGCACCAAATATATGAAGCAAAAACTGACAGAAACAAAGGTAGAAAGATATAATTCAACAATAATAGTTGGAGACTATTAAACTCATACAATGTAACCATGTATATTCTTTGATCACAATGGAATTAAGTTAGAAATTAATAACAGAAAGTAATCTGGAAAATTCAGCAAATATGTGTAAATTAAATAATACATTTTTTTTTTTCGTCTGCACCACACAGCTTTCAGGATCTTAGTTCCCCAACCAGGGACCAAACAGTGAAAGTGCCAAGTCCTGACCACTGGACCACCAGGGAATTCCCAAATAATACATTCTTAACCAGCGGGTCAAAGAGGAATTCACAATGGAAATTAGAAACTTTTTTGAAATAAAAGAAAACAATAACACAATTTATGTGATGCAGCTAAGGCAGTGCCCAGAGGGGAATTTACATCAGTAAAAATATATACAAAAAAAAAAAAGAAAGATCCGAAACCAATAATCTAATCTTCTATTTTAGAAACTGGGAAAAGGAGAACAAACTAAACCCAAAACAAGCAGAAGGAAGGAAATAATAAGTAAGAACTAAAGTGGAATTAATGAAGTAAAGAATAAAAAAATAGGGAAAAATAAATGAAACCAAAAGTTGGCTCTTTGAAAAAAACCAACAAAATTGGCAAACTTTTAACTAGACTGACCAGGAAAAAAAGAGAGAATAATGAAATTACTAAAATGAGGGATGAATGAGGGGAATGATTACTACTAATTTTACAGAAATAAAAATAATTATAAGGGAATATTTTGAACACCTGTATGCCAAGAATTAGGTAACTTGGATGAAATGACAACTTCCTAGAAAGACATATAGAGCAATAAGAAGTAAAAAGATTGTTAGTAATAAAATTTTTTCTTTAAATCTCCAACGAAGGAAAGACTAGGATCACTGGTTTATTCTACCAGAGAGTTAAAGAATTAACATCAATCCTTCATAAATTCTTCCAAAAAATAGAAGAGGAGGGAACCCTTATCAATTATTTTCTGATATCAGTATTACTCTAATACCAACATCAGACAACAAATTACAAGGAAACTGAAGTCCAATATTGCTTATAAATATAGATGTCAGAATCCTCAACAAAATACTAACAAACTGAATCCAGAAACATTAAAAAGAGGATTAGGGCTTCCCTGGTGGCGCAGTGGTTGAGAATCTGCCTGCCAATGCAGGGGACACGGGTTCAAGCCCTGGTCTGGGAAGATCTCACATGCTGCGGAGGAACTAGGCCCGTGAGCCACAACTACTGAGCCTGCGTGTCTGGAGCCTGTGCCCCGCAACAAGAGAGGCTGCGACAGTGAAAGGCCCGCGCACCGTGATGAAGAGTGGCCCCCGCTTGCCACAACTAGAGAAAGCCCTTGCACAGAAACGAAGACCCAACACAGCCAAAAATAAAAATAAATTAATAAATAAAAATTTAAAAAAAAAAAAAGAGGATTAGACACTATGACCAAGTGGGACTTATCCCAGGAATGCCAGATTAATTTAACATCGAAAATCAATTAAAATGGATTTTTTTTTGCAGATACATGTGAGTCTTGCTTTTTTACTTTTTAATCTAGTATTCCAATCTCTGCCTTTTAAATGTGTATTTAGATCATTTACATTTAATGTATTTATCAAAATGGTTGGGCTTAAATCTACCATTCTATTATTTGTTTCTGTTTGTCCTATCTTTTATTTACTTTCTCCTCTTTTCCTACCTTGTTTTGTATTAATTGAACATGTTTATTATTCCATTTTATCTCTTTTCTTGGCTTGTTATCTATGTCTTTTTTGTTGTACTATTCTAGTAGTTGCTGTAGGTTTATAGTATACATCTTTAACTTATAGCAGTCTGTCTTCATGATTTCACACATAGTATAAGGACATTACAACGGTATATTTTCATTTTTCCTCTCATGACCTTTGTGCTATGGTTGTCATACAATTTACATTCACATGTGTTACAACTCCCATAATACATTTTTTTTTAACTTTTGCTTCAAAAAGGTGACTATCTTCTAAAGAGATTTTTAAAATAAGAAAAAAACTTTTATATTTACCCACATATTTACCATTTACCAAACTCTTAATTTCTTTGTCTGTCTAGATCCAGATTTTTAACTGGTATTATTTCCCTTCTTCTTGAATAACTTTCTTTAACATTTATTGTAGCATAGGTTTGTTGATGATGACAGCTTCCCTGCTTTTATGTGTCTGCAGATACATTTATTTCACCTTTGCCTGTGAAACATATTTTTGCTGGGAATAGAATTTTAGGTTGACAGTATTTTTTCCTCTTATGCATATGCCTAATTATGCATATATTAGGCATCCAAGATTTAGGGTGGGCCCTAAATTCCATGGACATACAGCAATAGAGGGAAGAGGTCATGTGAAGACAGAGGCAGAGATTGGAGTGATGCTCCCACAAGCCAAAGATACCAAAGATTGCTGACAGCCATGAGAAGCTAGAAGAGAGGAAAGGACCAGGTTTTCCGTCAGAGCCCCACAAGGAACCAACCCTGCTGACACCTTGATTTCACGCTTGTAGCCTCCAGAACTGTGGGAGAATAAATTTCTGTTCTTTTAAGCTGCTCAGTTTATGGTGACTTGTTATACCAGCCCTAGGAATGAAGAGAATGCCACAATTCTCTCTTAGCAGTCTGGCATGGAGATGAAAGTGCATAAGAATGTTTTAAAGAGAGAACTAGAATTTGGGGTTGAGAAATCTCTGTACCTTCTAACTAAGTCTGATGGATAACTTATTTGGTGATATTACAGTTTCCTTTCCTTGCAAAACAGTGCCTTATACAAAATAAAAGCATTCTAAAAAACTATGTTACAAACACAAATTTCAAAATTTCTCTTGGGTGGAGTGGGGAACTGAACAGAGGATTGACGTATGACTTCACTGAAAATACTTCTCAATTGATAAAAATTTTGGAACCCCATAGAATCTACACACTATCACTTTGTTGTCAACTTACACTGCATATTTAATTTTATGGTAGATATGTAGGGGTTATCAAGTTTATTTTTCAAAAACTTTTCCTTTGAATCTGTCAGATCAAAATACCACCAGAGATGAAGAAAACCAAAGTGGAGTGTATTGCTTCCTGGGCAAGAGAGAAGTACATCACTCAACCAAAACACAGCACAACGCAATGAAACACAAATGAGATCAGTGAGTCTCCCTGAGCAGAGATTGAAATGGCTAACCACAGGACAGGAAGAAGGATGGACACCAAATAAGACCTCTGGTTGACTCACCAGGCAGGTTGCAAACTCTTCTTCTCAACCAGTCATCATAGGAGTGAACTCAGTTCTCAAGGAACTCTAGGGTGGGTGGAGTTTTTTGTTTTTTTAACTTTAATTTTATATTGGAGTATAGCTGATTCACAATGTTGTGTTAGTTTCAGGTTATACCAAAGTGATTTAGTTATACATATTGATATATCTATTTTTTCCAGATTCTTTTCCCTTGGTATTACAGAATATTGAGTATAGTTCCCTGTGCTATATAGTAGGTTCTTGCTGATTGTCTATTTTACATGGGTTGGGTGATTTAAGGCTCTAGTAGCCTCGGGGTCACATAGCAGGCAAATTAACATGTGCACACCTAGAGGCTTGATGACAGTTTTCTTCAACAAATGCAAGTTGGTGAAGATACTTTAAAAAAATACAAAGTTCCCATTATAGGTCCAACATCTGTTGCTTCCATCAGGCCATATATGAATACATTAAAAATCATTTTTGTATTAGTATTAGACACAGGCATTTAAACAGCATATTCAACTGTGTTAGCAAGTTTGGAATTGCAGGCCTCTGATGGAAAAAATATTTCTCCTTAGCAAAAGAGATAGTCTTCCTCCAAATATCAGCACTAACTTCTTATGAGAATTTGGAGGAAGCTCGGTTTTCCCTGTTGAAAATATCCATCTATGTGTTATTTAATCAAAGAGAGATAGTTGGTGAATTTTCTAGAGAAGAAGCACCTCTATATGTTTCCAACCTTTGAAACTAAAATTTTAAACTACACAAAGTGATAAATGCATGTTCCTACAATCTGCGTGGAACTTTCCTATGTCCTCAAAAGACTTATGTATTTTCTCAAGAAATGTTATTAACTTTTCCATGATTTAATAAAAGTCTCAAGAGAGTGTCTGAATTAAATGATAAAATTCAGGGTTTAAGGTGGCCGCTCTAAGACATAAAAAAGGTGGAGCCAGATCAAGGATACACCATGGTGGTTGATTAATTTCACTATGTGTGTGTGTGTGTGTGTGTGTGTGTGTGTGTGTGTGTTTACTTGTAGCTTTTCTGTGTAGCTGGGTTTTACCAGCTGATAGAATATGTGCTCTTGTGATTTTTGGAACATGCTTGGATGGCTTCCTCTCTTGAATCACCCTGCTAGGCCAGGGTGGGGGCCTTGGGAATAGTTAAGCGCAATTGTAATACACTCTTAATATTGCTCACTTAGTTTGTTTACATTTAGGAAGGTCTAATTCTAAACGTGACACTTGGCAGCTCTCTTGCACGACTAACTCACATAACTAATTCTTCGTGCATCTCCAGTATCATTCCCTCTCCAGGTAAAGTTTAGAGAAGGGGAGTGGAATTTATGTAATAATGCTCTGATACCTCCTAATATTTTTAAAATGACAACACTGGCGCATTGGGCTACCACCGCGTATCTGCTCTTGTCACTGTATTGAGGACAGCTGAGAGAGCTGGGTAGGGCCTTGCATCCATCTGGTCGCGTCACCCCACCTTAAGGAAGAAACGGCAGCCTGGACAGGTAAGGTGACTCCATTAGGGTCTCCCCGTGAAGGGGGCCGGTGGTGGTGTCAGTAGATCTCTCGACCCTGCCATGGTGGCCTCCAGCACGCCGCCTTGACGTTTCCTTTTAGGCCAGAGTCCACTTCCTTTCCCACAGGTTTGATCTCCTCTATGAGTTAATCTACGAGCTGGCATCGCTGCGTCTGGACATGGGGGTTCCCAGGCAACATCTCTTTTCGATTCGAGGAAGAGGGAGGTGTTCCGACGTGGGAGCTCCGTTAAAGAGGGCGCTGGGGTTTGCAGATGGAGACTGTGCCTGGCCGGCGGCACGGCTGACACCCTTGTTGGAAGGTTTATGAAAGTCTGCGTGAGGCCTTGGGCACGAGCAGCCGTGCTCTGGCACGTTGCTGGGGGCATTGGTGGAGGGGGGGTTCTTTCCGGCACCCCCTGCCCGGACCCCTTCTGGCCCCATCCCTCATCCCCCTCCCCCGACCTCAGACCCAGGACGGCCCTGGTTTCGGGAAGACAGCCGAGCTCAGCAAAGAATCGAGAAGGCCTGGGGTGGCCAAGCTCCCCCGGGGGCCCTGACAGCAGCCTGAGTGACAGGCTTGGGGAGCGAAGCTCTCTGCACGGCTGGTGCAGATCAGGACCAGAGATTAACAAGATCTCAGCTGTGCTCCAGCCGGTGAAACCCGAGCCCTAAGAGTTCTGTTCATCATTAGCTTTACCTCCTCCCAACCCTAAAAAATAAAAGGCCGAGATAACATTTAAGACATGCAAAAAAGGGAAGTTGGGGGAATTCTCTTGGAATTGATGTTCCATTTTGCATTTTTATGGACAGAGAATCTTCTGTATGGTATATATTCTTTGATATTTGTTGAGACTTTGTTGGTTCCTAAGAAGAGGTTAGTTTTTGTAAATATGCCATGAGTACTTGAAAAAAATAAATGTGTATTTTCTACAAGTATATTTCAGTATCTATCACTGTGCCCAGAACATAGCAGGACTTAGCCAATACCCAGGTTGAATTAGCCTTTTTTACACACAACACGGTGCCTGTATGGTAGCTTCAGACTATCTCTAACATTTTTATCTTGTGATGTGCACATTTGCTGGGACGCGTGTGTCCCAGAAACGTCTGACCCTGTAACATCAGAGCTGCACGGGTGGGCTGTGTGGGGATCTGCCGGCAGCCCTCCAGAGGACCAGCTGCATTGGGATCAGCTGGGGAGTTTTTTAAAGATGCGGCTTCTGGGTCCCACCCCAGGCCTGTGAATCGGAATTTCTGAGGACGGGGCTGGAATCCGACCTTTTAAAAATGCCTCCTTACTCTCGATTCTGCTGCACACTGACATTTGAGAGCTACTCACCAGAAACCATCATCTAAGTGACTTTCAGGTTTTCTTCTTTGAAAGAACAAGATCTGTATCATTTCAGGTAAAATCAGTCTTACTTTCTGGGCCTCCACACTGGTCCCCAAGGTTTGCTGTACACGTGGAAATGTTGCTCTCTGGAAGAAGAAAATCAGTGTGCGTTGTCCCTATGGTACTTCAGTAGCTGCTATTATGTACATTTTCTGATTAGATCCTCACCACAATCCTGTGGGATGCTGTAGTGGGGTGAATGGTGGCCCCTAAAAAGATATGTCTGTCTCCTAACCCCTGGTACCTGTCAATGCGACCATCTTTGAAAAAGAGTCTTTGCAAGATGTGATTAAGTTAAGGATCTTGGGATGAGTTTACCCTGGATTACCCAGTAGGATCTAAATTGAATGAGCGGCTTCCTTACAAGAGACAAAGAGGAGAAGGCACAGGCAGAGAGCGGAAGGCCATGTGAAGACAGAGGCAGAGGCTGGAGTGATGTTGCCACAAGCCAAGGAACACCTGGAGCCCCCAGAAGCTGGAAGAGGTGAGGAGGGATCCTCCCCTAAAGCCTTCAGAGGGAGCATGGCCCTGCCCACACCTTGATTTTGGACTGCTGGCCTCTGGAGCTATGAGGTTGTATTAAGCCACCAAGTTTGGGGAAATTTGTTAGAGCAGTCATAGGAAACTAATACCGACTGGTATTGTTATTCCCATTTACAGCTATAGAGCTGGGTCTACTATAGTGGAATACATTTTATAACTGCTGGGTCCTAGGACAACGGTAACCTTGAATTGATTTTTCCTTTGAGGAGATTTATGATTTAAACACATTTCTTTCTGCCTTGTTGGGCCCAGAGATAATTGCTGCTCCTTTAGTGCAGTGAAAAGGCTGGGGAAGTTACAAAATCCCCAAAGTCCTGTGTAGGAATCACTCTGGCTGGAAAAGTGTGGTACTTAGTGATGTGCACGGCACAGCTGGCAACGGCACCCCCAGGCGTGGATGTGGCTATACTCCCATTCTCCCGGAGCAGGGAGCTTGCCTGATGTCAGCCTGAGCCCTAAGCAGGGCAATCTCCTGGGCTTTCACTTGTCTCTGGTACTGTGTTCATCATTTCAACTCCCTGTACAAATTAGCCATGGCCCCCTCAGCTCACGTGAGAGATGCACCGTGAATGATAATGAAGTTAGTGCTAACCGTGGCCCCTTTCAGTAACAACCTTCTAAAAAATATATTGAACTTATAAAGTATTCATGGATCTAAAAAGCACTTGAGTATAGCTTTAAGGTGAGCGCATTACCTTTAGAATCAGACAGACCTAGATTGGAATCCTAACTCAGCCATGCAGCCGCTCTGATGGGCCTGTAAGCAAGTTACTTAACCAGCCTGAGGGCCAACGTCCTCACTTCCAAAACTGGGTCTCACCTCTTAGGGGTGCTGTGAGGATGAAAAGAGAGATGGTACAGGGCTTAGCCTGGTGACTGGACGAGAAGTGCTGAGTGAGCGTCGTCACTATCATTCAACGTCTGAACATCTCAGCGAGCTGGACCCCAGCCCAGGTTCTAAGGCTTTCTCTTTTTCTTAAAATGTACGTGGACAAAAGGTTGTACAGTTCATTTGAGCCTCTCTTATGACCTATTTATTAAATGTTTTTTTGTGGTCTAAAATGATCATTGAATTTGAATACTCCCCTTTTGCTATTTTATTTTTCTAGGGTGGAAAATGTCAAGTGGGGTGGATTTGAAATACTACCGACTAGGGATATTAAATATGTGAGAGTTTAATGACAGTGGTTTTTTTAATATAAAAAGACAAAGCCAAGCAGATGGGATCATTAAATTATTGATAATGTTTTGCTGCAATGATTTATAAATAATACATGTTTAAAGGGTTATTTCCTTTATATTTCTTTAGGGACAACTAAAGTGTCTTCTCGTTTGGAGTTTAAAGAGAACAGACAGGTGGAAAAAGGTCAACGATATGTTGTTCATTTGTGCAGTTTCTATTCCCCAAACCCCTGAAACTTCCAATAAAAACATAACAAATTTTATGCAACCATATCAAATAGTCTCCTTTATTTTTAGAGCAGAATGAAGCAATGGCTTTAATTTAGCATCTAGGGAGGAAAAGCTTAAAATATATTAATAAAAAGTTTCCTATTAAACAGTATCACTTTTTTTTCCTCAGAAAACCTCCTTGAAGTTCGCTTCTATGAATAAAAACCAAAAAGGAACCTAAAGATTAGTCTCTGAAGGCTATCAATTTCCAGACACATTAGCTCTTTAGAATATGTTATTTTAAAAAGGGAAAATGTGGAGTGACTGGGGAGAGATCCTGGGAAACGACGAAGCCAGCTACGGTTACTGTCTGCCCGGCTGCCCTCCACGGGTCTGGGGCCACGGGTATTATATGGCACATGGTGTTTGATGCACATGGTGTTCGATGCACATAGGTGGGCGGGGGGAGCATAGGATCCACAGTTTTTAATCAGATGTTTATGGTTTTGAAGAAAGTTAAGATCCACGGCTTCTTCCTTTTTCCTTTTGGAACTGGCTGAGAGGAATGAGGGGGTGAGAGGGCGCAGGTTATGCGGGGGAAGGAAAAACGCTCGCCCAGCTCGTCCCGTGTCAGTTAACCTCTCACCTCCCGGGAGCCTTTCCACCTCCATAAACCGTGATCAGCGCTCAAAACTGGTTCAACAAGGCTAAACAAAAACTGATTACAGACGTGAATGTGAAACGGTATCCAGCAACCGCAGGGAGAGACAAATTGTCTTTAAATCTTTCGTTACTTGAATTAAAAAAAATTCTTTTCTTTGGAAGTGTGCTTATTTTTTTTCCCTGTATATTTGGTTTTAACCTCTTTCTCTGCAATTTTCCAAAACGGTTTGAAGCAGGCTATAAACCCATAATTCAATGACAAAACTCAAGCATTTTTCTGATGATGAGGGGATAGTTTAAATGTTTTCTTTGAATGGGAGAATGTATTTTCTTTACAAGCTGTTAAAATATATTCTTCCTGAATATATTTTTAAAATATTTTAAAAAATATATTTAAAGTATATTCAGGCCTGAAAGTGACATAGTTGTGTTACCTATTTGTACTGGTAAGAGAGGGAGTGAAAATTCCATGAAAAATTGGGTAGGGAGAGATTAAACGGTTTATGTTACCGAGTTTAATCACATTTTTCTGATGAGGAAGGGCTGAGGGAGCTTCAGTAACTTGCTCAGCATCCGCCAAGTGAGGATCAGGGCCAGGATCCAAATCCGGGTCTGACTCCAGAGTCCACGTTCTTTCCTCTGCCTTCTTCCCCTCTGGTGAGGTTCCTCTGTGACCCCCCTTCCCCACTCTGCACCTTGGCAACAAGGACAGATGCCTGCAGATTCCTGGAGGAAAGGGGGACCGTCCCAGAGAACCCCTCCTCTACAGGGGCTCTTTATGCTGACAGGTGATGGCCATAGAGAAGGATGGTTGGATAAAACAAAAGACCTGAGACAACAGTTTTCCTGAAAGGCTGTATCCATTAGAAAGTGTGAAGAACAAACCGATCAAAGTCTGGGCAATAGAAAGTGTTGGTGCTTTGAAAACAGCCAACCTGATTTGGGTCTTACCCTAAAAACTAGGGAGGCACTGCCCCATTTGCGGGGGTGAGGTGGCTTTTTATCCATCATGATAAAGTGTTGTCCTGACGCCTTCTGTCTGCCAACTCCACAGGACACTTCAGCAAAGGACAAAAAGCCCATCTGCTAAGAGGACAATTTGAGTAACATCTTAAAGTGACATATCTGAGGCACCCAGCCCAGTGCCTGGTCTAAGTTTGGTGCTAAATAAATGATCGTTCCTTTCTCGTTCCCTCAAGAGATGTGAGGCCAATAGAATTTTGAGGGAAACCGTTAGTCTGAAATCTGCACGATTGCCAAGTGTACAGTTTCTGTGATGATGTCACGGAATGTTTTGATAGGAGGTCCCTGAGAGACCATCTTCGGCTCTGACTCCTTTCCCCCAGCTTTATTGAAGTATAGTTGATGAATAAAAAGTGTGTATATTTAAGGTGTACAATGTGATGATTTAACATATGTTACATTGCGAAATGATCACCACAATCAGCTCAACACATCATCACTCAGTTACCGTGTGTGTGTGTGTGTGTGGTGCAGAGGTGGTAAGAATACTTGAGGTCTCTTTTCGTAGCAAATGTCAAGAATACGATAACTGTAGTCACCACCGTACTGTACATTAGATCACCAGAACTTGTTCATCTGGTGACTGCAAGTTTGTACCCTTCAACCGACATCTTCCCGTTACCCGCACCCCAGCTCCTAGCAACTACCGTTCTGCGCTCTGCTTCTATGAGTTTGACTTTTTTAGATTCCACACAAAAGTGAGATCATACAGTATTTGTCTTTCTCTGGCTTATTTCACTCAGCATAATGTCTTCCAGGTTCATCCATGTTGTCGCAGACGGCAGGATTTCCTTCTTTCTCATGGCTGAATAATATTCCATTACATATATGTATATGTATATCACAACTTCTTTATTCATTCATCCATCGATGGACACCAGGTTGTTTCCATATCTTGTGAATAATGCTGCAATGAACGTAGGAATTCAGATATCTCTCTGAGAAATTGATTTCATTTCCTTTGGATATATTCCCAGAAGTGGGATTGTTAGATCATATGAGCGTTATATTTTTTAATTTTTTGAGGAACCTTTATACTGTTCTCCATAGTGGCTGCACCAATTTACATTCCAAACAGTGCACAAGGGTTCCCTTTTCTCCACGTCCTCACCAACACTTATTACCTCTTGTCTTCTTATAATACCATCTTAATAGGTGTCAGGTGATAGCTCATTGTGGTTTGATTTGCATTTCCCTGATGATTAGCGGTGTTGAGCTCCTTTGCATATACCCATTGGTCATCTGTGTCTTTGCAAAAATGTCTGTGCAGGTCCTATTTTTCAACTGGGATGTATTTATTTATTTGCTATTGAGCTTTATGAGTTTCTTACATCTTTTGGATATAAACCCCTTTCGAGATACATGGTTTGCAAATATTTCCCCCCATTCTGTAGGTTGCCTTTTCATTTTGTTGCTAACTCCCCTTTAACCAACACCAAAATCTGACCAGAAGGCCTAACTCATCAGAATGTTGTTGACACTAAACTTATAGAGGAAAGGAGCAAATGATAAGAAAACCAGTTGGTGACAAGGATGTATAAATAAACATAGAACTGTCTAGACAGCACCCTGTGTTCAGTATTCGTTCTTCTCATTCTCAGACAGCTAATCTCTAGTCCTGGAGGGTGATTCCTAAACTCAGAAGGACGAGGCACTAGAAGTCAGACAAAACCAAATTAATCCTGTTCTCTGTGAGGCACACTTTACCAGGACTCCTATTCTGGAATGTTTTCTGGTAACAAGGTTAAGCCCTGACGAGCTAGAGATCTCGGTGAATCAGAATACACTGATCGGGACCTGCCAGGCGCTTTACCTACAGCTGGAGCTCAGGAGACGTGTGTTTGCTCCCCTCAGGACCGGGGCTGGGAAAAGATGCACCACAAAGATGCACTAAGCACATCACAGTTTTCTGTCCCCTCTCGGTGCCGTCCACCCAACACCCCCGTCCTGCTTCTCCTCCCGTTCCTGCACGAGAAGAGATGTAGGGTGTCAGGAAATGGGCTGACTCATCTGACATCAGATTGAGTCCTTTTTATTTGCCCTTTTGGTTGGCCTCAGTCTCTGATATTGGGAACGACCATGTTATGTTTGTGAAAGTTTTCATTTCACAGAGGACACTTGGACTGCAGTGGACTCTGGTGATTAAGGGTCCGGTGTGAGTGGCTGCCTGATAGCTCTTTGTTTCCCACAATCCTTTGACTAGAAAAAGAAATCAGAGTGTGTTTTAAACATGCTGCCCCGCGAGGGTCAGGGATTCCTTCGCTTTGGGCTGTGTCTCTGGTGGTATGTATTCACACTTTGCTTCAGAGGTAGGTTTTATTTCTGCCTGTTCTCATATTCCCTTTTTAGCTACATGTATTTCCCAGTTTTATTTTCCTCCTTTTCTAGTTGTGCTTGGCTGAGCAGAGATGAGCTATGCTATGGATAAATATGTAGAGTGTCGGCACAGGAATTACTCCTCTTATAGCTGCTAATTAATCTATTCATTTTTAGTTGGTCGGCTTAACATGTAAAATGAGATTTCGGGGGGATGGGGTGGGGAGGACAAGGAAACATTGTAAACCATGTTTTATTTTATTTTCCCAATGAAAAATAGGCAAAAATAACAATGGCACAGTTTTCTATACATCTCCGCTATGGATGTATTCAACTTCTTTACCTGTATTTAATATTTTTTCAAAACTGTGGTTTATTAGCTGATACTATTCCTCAGTCTATGAACCCTTCCATTTTGTAGGTAATCATCTTCATTTTAGGAAATGTGTCCTAAGAGTAAGATCATTCATTTTCAAAGTTAAGGCTTAGAAACGGACAGCTGCTGCTCTGTCCATGTCCACAAAGCCACATTTCCACGTGCTGTCGTCTTTGCAGGGACTTGCTTGTCAAGACTCAAGGAGGGTTTATCTGAAATGTCTCAAAGGAAAAGTAAAACCTCAAAGGAGGAAAATGGGTAACAGGAGGATTTTTTAATTATCTGTTTTATGTAGAAATATTTCTATCTTTATTAATTATGATGGTAGACAATGATGTTTTACATCTAAAATTGTTCTTTTCTGCTGAAATCTCAGTGTTTCCAAATGCATCTGTCAAACAACACTTTTTATTTAGTAATATAACAGCTATCCTTTCCTTTATTTTTGCCTAATGAGTTGTTCAGCCCCTTAAATTTTTTTTCTTTCAGGGTATAAATCCCTTTGGGAAATTTATAGAATAGTATTTCAGGTATCAAATTTGAATTCTATAAGGAAAAATATAGAGGGGGCCTTAATGAGATGAATTATGTCAAATGAAGGCAAGTAACCTATATTTAATGCATTCTTGGGAAAATACAAAGAGATATGCATTACATTATTGTCTAAAATTTAATGACTGAAAGTGCTATTGTTTAAGAACTTTGGGGATTCTATAAAAAATATTTTAAGTAAATTTTCCTTAGAAACTTTGCACTCTCACACATCTCCAAGAATTGAAATTCAAAGTTGATTTTAAAAAGGAGGAGGGTTTAAGACCTTAAAGAAATTACTAGTTATTTAAGTTTGATTGAAGAAGTTTCCCCAGCTACACACCCTGCTGGTTGTAGAAACAAGAGACCAGTCAGATCAGTATTTTGACAAGAAAGGGCAGGACTTTTCTTTAATCACCGGATCAGTAAGACGGTGAGTTCTGTTCAGTGACATAACTGAACATGTCAAGCCTGTGTCTATCTATCCCTTTACACTGTGCTGCCATAGACTTTAGAAGTGCTCTTACCAACATCATTTTGTTTGCTAGTGCACTAGTCCTGAGATACCGGTATTACTCTTTTCATCTCCGTGGTGAAGGTGAGCAGCCTGGCCAGGAGGGGCAGGTGCAGTGGTGCTGGGGAAAGCTGGTGTCCCACACCCGCCTTCCCGGGATGGAAGCCCCTGGAACCTCCCCACCAGCTGGCATCCTTTCTGCTTCTCTAACCCCTCTCTCTGTATGGTGCCGCAGGATGTGCAGGCTGTGCGTCCGAGGAGAGGCTCTTTCACAAACTGTTTGCTCGTTATAACCAGTTCATCAGGCCCGTGGAAAACGTTTCCGACCCGGTCACTGTGCATTTTGAAGTGGCCATCACGCAGCTGGCCAACGTGGTAAGCGCAGGGGGGGTACCACGAGGCCTCAGAGGCCCCAACTCTGAGGGGTCCAAGCAATTCCCACTCACTGCACTGGGTAAATAAAGGGATTTTTCAACACAAACAGACAAAAATCTAGAGTGCTGCCCTTCAAAGCCGGCCCGTTGGGAGGGATCCACTGTCCCCAGGGTTGCTGTCATTATTCCCCTTAAGGCGATGTTTTTCTGGAAATGCTCTCAGAACCAGTTTATGAAACGAAGAGGCGAAGGGGCATTTGAAGGGGGAATACAAAGGGAACTAACTTCGTTGTGCACCTATTATGCACCAGTGTCTGCACTTAGTGGCTGTCATCTGCATTTTACAGCTGGGGAAAGGAAATCTCAGGTAAGAAACTTTCCCAACGTCAGACAATTACGGATGGTGGCACTGGGGTTCAATCAGCACTGTTCAACCCCAAAGCTCATGCTCTTCTGACTCCGTATAAGAAGAATTGCTTTAAGTCTCCTTTGTTATAGAAGAAAGAGAAAATTCACCTTGTTTCACACAGGGTTCCATCCAGCCCTGAAAAACTGATGGGAATTTGGAGGTCTTAGTTTAATTTATTGCTACCCTGTTTAAGGGCAAGGAGGGCTAGAGTTCTTTCTTTTGAACAATCTTCACACCCTAGATGCTGGGAGAGGAGGTGTGGGACCTGATACCCTAACAGAGGTCAGGGTTCTGGGCTCCAAGGCATGGCAGGGCGCAGGCTGGCCTGAGGCACTGGACTCGGACCAAACTCCAGGAATAGGCAGGCTCAGGACATAAGGGGTAAAGGACGTCAGGAGCATCTCTGAGACAAGGGTGCACAGACCGAGGGAGCAGCCCAGGCCCTGGACGGGGGCCGGTGGGGCCTCCTTCCTCTCAGCTTTGCCTGGAGAAACAGTGGTGGCTCCAGGTGCACCTGGGGGAAGACGTCAGTTATGGATATGAAGTCCGGGCTCACCATGCTTCTCCGGTCCGTGCTTCCCAGCGGACTGGGCTGACCCTGACCTGGTCCTCTAGCTTCTGGCCCAAGCTGGAAGTGTGTATATGCTGATAAATACTGATTTTCAAAAAAAGTAAGCCAGATGTTTTATCTCACTTAGATGGGCCCACTCCTTCCTTTAATAAACATTTATTTCGTACCTATTCTAATCCCACCTCCCCTCTCCCCTCAAATAGCTTGGCACTGGTTACTGGTCTCCTACCAGGCTGGAAGCCACACTTGGTATGAATTGGGCTGTTATGAATGGAGAACTGGACTGAGTTTCCCCTAAAGTTTGTGATACAGCATCCCTTCAAATCCATGATCTATACACCCTTTCAGGACATTGTTCTGAAGATGGTGGGTGGAGGATTGCTGAATACAGATTTTGGTATTTGCATTTGGCTGCTATCAGAGATTGAAAAACACACACATGCTCTCTCAGCTTATATAAAACAAGTTTATTTCTTTCTTATGTAATAGAAACCTAAAGGTTAACAGCCCAGTTTAATACCAGGTGGCTTTGTGGTAGTGGTTGCATCACGGTGTTTGGTTGCCCAGGTTGTGCACTGCACAACTCCTGAGGATGTTAATCACATGAGCTATGATGCTAAAAGCATAAACTGTGACAGGGACCAAGGTTCCTTCTATCTTTCTATGTCACCATCCTTAGCATGTGATTTCTTCCCTCAGTGTTGCCTTGTGGTCCAGGATAACTGCTGATTTTCACTCATCATATTCACATTCTTGGCAAGAAGCAGGAGGAAGAGAGAAAGGGGCACATACCAGACATCTGTGACTTCCTTAAGGAGTTTTATTAGAAGTCCTACTGACAGCTTCTGCTTCCTAGCTCATTGACCACCCCTAGCTGCAAGAGAGTCTTGAGAAATGTAGTTTTTTAATTGAGATTTTATTTATTGAAATAATCATAGATTCACTTGCAGTAAGAAATAATAGAGCCCTTGTATACTTTTTTGACCAATGGCAACAACTACTGTGTCTTTCATTTCTAAAATTCTGTCGTTTCAAGAAAGCTATACGTAAATGGAATCACGCAGTATGTAACCTTGTGGACTGGCTTTTCCACTCACCATATCAGTAGTTCATTTCTTCTTTTTTTTCTTCCAGTTTTATTGAGATATATTTGACATACAACACTGTATAAGTAAGGTGTGCAGAATAGTGATTTGACTTACATACATCATGCAGTGGTTGCCGCAATAAGTTTGGTGAGTCATTTCTTCTTATTGTGAGTAGTATGCCATGGTATTGATGGAGCACACTTTGATTGACCTTTCACTGGTTGAAGAACATTTGGGCTGATTCCAGTTTTGGTCTTTTACAAATAAAGCTGCTATGAACATTTGTGTACAGGTTTTTGGGTGAACATTAATCGTTATTTCTCTGGGATAAATGCCCAGGGGTGCAATTCCTGGGTCATGTGGTAGTTGTGTGTTAGTTTTAAAAGAAACTGCCAAAATGCTTTCCAGAATGGCTGTACCCTTTTACATTCCTACCAGCAATATGTGAGTGATCCAGTTTATCTACAGCTTTGCCAGTATTTGGTATTGTCACTGTTTTTTATTTGAGTTATATTAGGTATGAAACGATATCTCATTGTGGTTTTAATTTGCATTTCCCTAATGATTATTGATATAAAACCTCTTTTCATGTGCTTATTTGCAATCTGCATATCCTCTAAGGTGAAATGTTTGCTCACGTCCTTAAGCCCATTTTCTAATTGGATTGTTTGTTTTTACTATTTAGTGTTGAGAGTTCTGGCTATATTCTAGATACAAGTGCTTTGCCAGTTTTGTGGTTTGCACGTATTTTATCCCAGTTTGTAGCTTATCTTTTCTTCCTCTTCACATGGGCTTTCACATGAAGTTTTTAATTTTGATGCGGTCCAATTTATCAATTTTTCCTTTTATATGTCGTGCTTTTGGCATCAAGCCTAGTAATTCTTTGCCTTATCCCAGATCCTAGAGGTTTTCTCCTATGTTTTTCTGAAAGTTTTATTTATGTCTTATGTTTAAGACTATGATCCATTGCTAATATTAGCTTCACAAAAAGGATTTGGAGTTGTTTCCTCCTCTTCTATTTTCTGGAAGAGATTGTGGAAAGTTGGTATTGATTTTTCTTTACATATTTGGTAGAATTCTTCAGGGAAACCTACTGGGCCTGGAGATTTCTCTTCCAGGAGCTTTTTAATTATAAACTGAATTCTTAAATGGCTATAGGGTAGTCAGACTGTCTATTTATATCACTTTTCAGATTCTTTTCCCTTATTGTTTATTACAAAATATTAAGTATATTTCCCTGTGCTATACAGTAGGTCCTTGTTAGTTTGTGGTTTTTGAGGAATGGGCTCATTTCTTTTAAGTTGCCAAATTTATGATAAAATTAAAGTTGCTCATGGTATTATCTAACTTTTTAATGGCTATAGGTTCTGTAGTGATAGCTCCTGTTTCATTCCTGATATTGGTGATTTGTGTCTTCTCTCTTTTTATTTTTGTCAGTCTTGCTAAAGGTTTATCAATTTTATTGTTTTCCCCTCAAAGAATCAGCTTTTTGTTTCATTGATATTCTTTATTGTTTTCCTTTTCAACTTTATTGATTTCTGTTTTATCTATATTTTTCCTTCCTTGTACTTGCTTTGGGTTTATTTTGTGCTTGTTTTTCTAATTTCTTGAGGTAGAAACTTGTGTTATTGACTTGAGACTTTTCCTCATTTCTAATATAAGCATTTAGCTATAAATTTTCTTATCAGCACTTTTTTTAGCTATGTCCCTCATATTTTGATATATTGTGTTTTTGTTCCCATTCAGCTCTATGTGTTTTAAAGAATTCCCTTGAGACATTCTCTTTGACCCATGGATTATTTAGAAGTTTAGTTTCCATGGGTTTAGAGATTTTCCTGTTGTCTTTTGGTTATTGATTTCTAGTTTGATTCCATTATGGTCAGAAACACACTATGATTCCAATTCTTTTAAATTTGTTGAGGTTTGTTTTATGGCCTATGATAAGGATATGCTCTGTGTTGGTTAATATTATATGCATGCTTGAAAAAATGTGTATTCTGATGTTTTTGAGTGGAGTATCTATATATGTCAATTAAATCCTGTTGGTTGATTATGTTGTTCAGATTTTCCCTATTTTTGCTGATTTCTGTTGAGTTTACTGAGTTCTATTGGTTTCTGAGAGAGGGATATTGAAGTCTCTAACTGTAATTGGGGATTTGTCTGTTTCTTCTTTCAGCTCTATCAGTTTTTGTTCCATGTAATTTGAGACTCTGCTGTTTGGTGCATATATGGTCAGGATCATTGTGTCTTCCTGGTGGATCGATCCTTCTTTCATTATGTAATGTCCCTCTTTGCCTTTAGTAATTTTTTTCCTCTGCATCTACTTTGTCCAGTATTAATATAGCAATTCTTATTCGTGTATTAGAGTCTACTTGTCCTCATGTGGGGCACCAGAAGTCCCTGTGGGCCATATTCATTGTTGTCACTGAGCCATGGTGAGGCCTGGGAGTGACTGTGATGCAGTACAGCCCAGATGCACAATTACCAACTCCCTTCTAGAAGACTATAGGCCGTCTGCTGCTGTTTGAGCCTCAGGCTTGGCCTTAGAGCACCAGAGAGCTCTACATGGAAGGGTGTTTGCTGCTGCATAGAATGAACTTGGCCACAAAGTTTAATGAGTGGATGATCTTCAGAGTAAGTGTATTTCCACTGTCCCCCTCATGGGGCCAGGGCAAAGCCCCTGCCCAGCGTTTTTGATGGCCTGGCATATCTGACATGACAGACCTGAAGGCTCTCAAAATGTAGCCCGCCTGGCCTTTCTGGTCTCAGTCTCTGAGTCTGTTGCTGCTGCTCCAGAATCTAGTCCATTTGAAATTGTAACTCCAATCCTTTCATTGAACCACGTGTCAACTAATTTATTTTCCCAAGAAGGAGACGCAGGGTGATGGTCCCAGGAATGTGGAGTGGTACTGTGGGCCTCTGGCCTAATTCAGCTGGGCTGTCTGAGAACAGTTCCCATGGCCACAGGTGCGGCCTGGCATTGGATGGAGAATGGGACTTTCCAGACCCGGTCCTGACCCATAAACTTGGCTGACGCCTCTGAGGGTGTCCGTCCACCATGAAGCAGGTCCACACCACATGGAGCTTCACCAGGCTGCGGAAGTATAGACGGGGAGACAGGAATACTGTCGGGATGATATTGCCAACTGATTTTAATTCTCAGAATACAACGTTCTAGTTCACAGTGTGCACTAGTTCTCTAACCAGTGTATTAGTGGACAGAGAGGAAGCAGTCGCTGGAAGACGCTTATGACTGTTCCCTCCGAGACATTGCTGGACTGCTAGAGCTAGTCCATTCCTGACTGACAGCCAATGGATTTACTGACATGGCCCCTGCTTGAATCTGCTGGGCACAAGGTATGAGCAGAAGACACTGTCCTTAGACTTGGGTAATTGTAAAGTCATGGATAAGTAATAGTGCATTTCTTTGCTTGCCCTGACCAACAGAAAACCATGAATGTAACTCCTTTTGTTGACCTTTTAAAACCCTGGGGCTTATCAGGACTTGACACAAATGCCTTTGAAGGAGGAAGCTGGTGAGGTTTCCAGGTAGCGTTTTCTGGGGGCCATGGAGAACTGCAGAGCAGCAAACCAGAGTGGGCTGGTGTCCAGCCCTGGCCACAGCTTCCTCAGCCAGTGTGAGGTGTTTACTCTCGAATGTGCTCATGTGTCTGGGGAAACAAGGTTGGTAAGTTTTGGGAACCCACTGCCGCCACTGGGTGACCATCAATAGCCTCCAAGTGTTGCGCTGTGAGACTGCTGAAGGTTCTGGATGTGTCTTCAGTAGCTGCTCCACTGAGAGGTAGTAGCTGATTAGGAACACATTGTATTTGGGATGTCATCCTGGAACGCTTTTATTCAAGAGACCCATGACTCTTTGCAGGTCATTTAGGTACCTGCTTAAACCACCTCCTCAGACAAGCCTTCCTGGATCATCCTGTCTAAAAGAGACGTGTGTGCGTGTGTGTGCAGACACACACACACACACACACACACACCACTCAATCCCTCTTTATTTTCTTTCATAGGACTTATCACTATCTTACATTATACCATGTATCTATTATTGATTTTCTGTCTCCCCAGCTAATAGCTTAGGCACGTGTAGGTAGGGATATTTTCCATCCTGATTACTTCTGTAGCCCCAGCATTTATAGAGCTCACAGTAGGTACTCAATAAATACTTGTTAATGAATGACTGAAGCAATCGGCAGTGGTTTGGGTGGGAGCAGTGCTCTGGGGAGTGGCAGGTTCCAGCTGGCAAACTCCATGGTGAGCTGAGGCTGACACCTTGAGGGGCAGTGGGGCTCAGGACTCAGAACCTAGAGGGTGCTGGGGCACAGCTGAGGAAGAAGATGGCAGAAACAATGATACCCATCACCATCTGCAGGACTTCCCCTCCCTCCCTCCCACTCTCTCTTCTCTCCCTTCTTTCCTTTTATGGGATCAGAAATCTTTATAGGCTGCAGTGGTCAGAAAGGCTTCACAGAAGTGGGACTTCAATCAGATTTGAAAGACAGTCATAAAGCCACATTTCAAAGTCAACAGGGTTGGGACCAGTGTGGAAATATTGTATTTTTGGCTTTTTATAAGTTGCCTTTTCAGTCTTCTATTTTTCCCTCCGTTAGCATGAATAACTCAGATTGGCTATTTTTAGTTGTAATTTTTGCTCTAAGATTCACTTCTATTAGCAAGTACATTTGAGACTAAAAAATATTGTTTCTTCTTCCCAGGATGAAGTAAACCAGATCATGGAAACCAATCTGTGGCTACGTCACGTACGTGTCTACATCACACGTTCTTCTCTTGGAATTGTGTCACACTCGTGTGTCAGTTTAACAACGTCCAATGGATAAAATCCACTAGCATTCCCACTTTGCATCTCCAGCTTATGATCGAGCATACAATATTAACTAGCTCCAAAGCCCAAAGTTGAATCTGGTAACGGCTGGCTGGGTGCAAGCTTCACGGTGCAGAACTGAGTGACAGAGTTCTCTCTGACTGTCCTTCGGTGGTTTCTGCTCTCAAGCCTCCTATTTTTGTCTGAGTCTCAAGCTCCAGAGCCAGATGCTTGCCCACTCTTTGATCCTGCTCTGGGTTACATCCCACCGTCTGGTTTTATCAGTCAGACCATCTTGTTCTTGCTTCCTGTCTCAACCTTCTATGCAGATTTTGTAACAAACCCATCATCATACACTTGAATTCTCTTTTTAATATGAGCAATGGATTGCTACTCGAGATCGAGCACAGTCCATGGAATATGGAAGCTGAGCCTATAAACTTGGCTAGCTAATTAATAATCAACAGATACTTATCTAATATCTATGTTTGCCCAAAATCAGCTCAGCTACCTTGTTCCCCATGGATTTAATCTTCCAACTTTTGGTAGGAAACCAACTCTTTAAATAAGAAATTTTTCAAAAAGTGGTTGAACCAACATAGAATTAACATTGGAAGAAAGTCAAGAATTTTTTTAAACTGACTTCTATTCCCTTTAGATCTGGAATGATTATAAATTGCGGTGGGACCCAGTGGAATATGATGGCATTGAGACTCTTCGTGTTCCTGCAGAGAAGATCTGGAAGCCTGACATTGTTCTCTACAACCAGTATGGGCATCTGACTGCCAGTCTCTTTCCAAAGTTGCCTTTGGTACAGGCTGACCCAAAGCACAGGGGGTGTCACTAATGGTGTCTGATTTACTTTGCAGTGCTGTCGGCGACTTCCAAGTCAAAGGCAAGACAAAAGCTCTTCTTAAATACGATGGCATGATAACCTGGACTCCACCAGCTATTTTTAAGAGTTCCTGTCCTATGGATATCACTTTTTTCCCTTTCGATCATCAAAATTGTTCCCTGAAATTTGGTTCCTGGACCTATGACAAAGCTGAAATTGATCTTATAATCATTGGCTCTAAAGTGGACATGAATGATTTTTGGGAAAACAGTGAATGGGAAATTGTCGATGTTTCTGGCTACAAGCATGACCTATAATACAACTGTTGTGAAGAGATATACACAGACACAACCTATTCTTTTTACATTAGAAGATTGCTGATGTTTTACACCATTAATCTGATCATCCCCTGTCTCTTTATTTCATTCCTAACTGTGTTGGTTTTCTACCTTCCTTCTGACTGTGGTGAAAAAGTGATGCTCTGCATTTCAGTTCTGCTTTCCCTGACAGTGTTTTTGCTGGTGATCACAGAAACCATCCCATCCACGTCTCTTGTGATCCCCTTGGTGGGCAAGTACCTGCTGTTCACCATGATCTTCGCCACCTTGTCCATTGTGGTGACGGTGTTTGTGTTGAACACCCACTATCGCACCCCGACCACACACACATGCCCACATGGGTGAAGGCAGTCTTTCTCTGGCTGTTACCCCAGATCCTGATGATGAGGAGGCCTCTGGACAAGAGGAAGGGGACAAGATACGACAAAAACCCCAAAGGCTTCTCTGGTAGGCCTGCCAAAGTCAAGTTCGATCATCGCAGAGAGCCCAAACTTCTTAAAGAATGCTGCCACTGTCGTAAGTCCGGTGAGATCGCCACCAGCAAGAGACGATTAAGTCATCAGCCTTTACAATGGATGACTGAAAATTTGGAGCCCTCACCTGAAGTCGAAGATGTAATTGATAGTGTTCAATTCATAGCAGAAAACATGAAGAACCAAAATGAAACGAGGTAAATGTATGCCTCTTCTAGCCTGTTCACCCGCAGCAGGCCTGGGGGCCCTGCATAGACATGTCAGATCTTCAGTGTGAGTTCTGTTTGCAAGACGGTCAGGGAGTGGTGCCCTAAGAGCCAGCCCTGTGATGATGCAGTTATGGGTGAACTGCTCTGGGGAGGGGGTGGGGTACGGTGTAGCCTCAGAGCAAATCTCTGCCTCCAGAAATGTCAACTCAAGTAAAATCTGGTTAAAATAAACACTCAGGGCAACCTTGGTTTATTAAACTGAGAGCCCCTGCATAAGGACGGGTGGGAGAGGGAAAAGCCGGCTGAGCGGCAGGAGGAAAGCCTGCAGGGCCGCTCACAGTCTGGGAGCCTGGGAGGAAGGTGGCGTGAGCCTCTGGCAGCTCCAATCCCACTTACTCCACTTGACGGGGATCCAGGTGCTGATTGAATGAACCTCAGGGATATTTTTAGCGTCAACACAGTCTGCTTCTGCAGCCCAGAGCCTAACTATAGCAGCTCGGACCTCCCCATCCTCCAGAGAGAGAGAGCTCAAGAACTTTATGCCAATTTTCCATACCATCAGGATGACTAGCTGGGGGCCTCTGAAAACTCCTGCCGCCAGGGGTCCGGGTCTGACCTGATGGCAGTAGCCATCATCCTTATCTCCTAATGAAGGGACATGGCAGACCTGAAGTCCACCCATTGGTGCTGAGGCGGACACGGGCTGCATGTCACACAGGCCGGGGAGGGGTGCATCAGGGGCAGGTGAGCCTAGGACTCCCCTCTGTGGTGACACCTTCGTCAAACTAGGGGACAGTTGCTGCTGACTTGATCACCACCAGGTAGGGCTCTTGGAGGTCGGGGACAGGAAGGACGTGAGAGATGTAATGAACTCTCCCTGACCAGCGTGATCCCGAGTTCTAGAGGGCCACCTATGCCTGATGGGGGGCCCATCACATCGCACGTCCTACACCCCCCGCCTCAAACCCATTTCCCAGACTTGCCAAGGAGTCAGAATGTCCCGTGGTGCCCACGACAAGGGTGGATGAGAAGTGTCACCTGCCCTATCAGTAAACGAAGGATGTTGCACCCCCCCAAGCCATCAACCACTGCAGTCACCCCCAACTGTGCACCCTGAGCGGATTCAGGGTGGAGAAAAGAAGGATGCTGGCCCTAGATAGCTAAGTTGCACATCAAAGGAATGATTTCCATGAACCCAGACTCCTGCATCTTCCCATACATAGAAAAGCACTAAATTCCTTAACTTGAGATGTCTGGTTTTCTTTAATTAACAGTAATTTTTTTTAAACATTTTTTAAATTGAAGTATATTTGATTTACAGTGTTGTACTAATTTCTGCTGCCTAGCAAAGTGACTCAGTTATACACAGATATACATTTTTTTTTGGTATTCTTTTCCATTATGGTTTATCTCAGGAGATTGGATAGGGAGGAACCACGATATGTAGGAGGTTTTGCAACAAAAACCAGGTGGTCGGAACATCAAAGGATTACTGTTGCCGTCAAATGCAACAAAATGCTCTGCAACAGTAATCTTTCGATGTTCCGGCTACCTGGTCTTTGTTGCAAAACCCCCTCTATGCCCTGACTTTTCCCTTACCTCTTCAGGGCAGTCCCTCAGAGCGATCTGAGAGGCTGCCTCCCGGGCTTGAATTCCTCAGAAAATCCACTGAATAAAACATAATTCTCAACTGTTAGGTTGTGCATTTTTTTTTCAGTCAACGCAAAAGTGGAGCTCTCCGAGCAGCTCTTTCTGGGGCGCTGCCTGCAGTCAGAGGAGGTCCTGTGCGCCCACATAAGCCTGCTCACCCTGCAGCCCGCTGTCCCAGGACTGATGGGGCGCACGCACCCACCCTCTGCAGACAAACGGAAGTTCTCTGTGTGCTACAGAGGAGACACGGGTTAACCAGAATCACAGGGATATTTGCTTTAAAATCGCCAGGAAATCTTCTGTGAAAAGGAAGTAGCTTACTTATGAGACAAAGCTTATCTCCCACGGTTCTGATTTTTTTTACAGCTGCTTGACTTTTGTCTTTCAGGTGCAGGACGACTGGAAATATGTGGCCATGGTGGTGGACAGGCTGTTCCTGTGGGTGTTTATGATCGTCTGCATGTTTGGAACTGCGGGGCTGTTTCTCCAGCCACTCCTGCGGAACACAGGACATTCGTAAGATGGATTTTCCCTTTAGCTTCAGAAACTTACAAGACACTGTGTTTGCTCCATGTTTCCCCCACCACAAGGAAAGGGATAGAAAGCTTCGCACCAAGTCCCCATCTAGATGGGAAAAGAGGACTTTATTGCCAATCAGGAGCCTGGATGCCCTCCCTTGGGGCACAGAGGAGCACTTTATGATCCCAGTGTCTGGGGTCTGACACTGGAGCCCAGAGCTGGCAGCGCCTGCAGGCTTCTCTTGTCTGTACACGTTTGGCTTCCGGGGCCGTGACCCACCCACAGAACAGCAAACCGTGGGATCAAAGTCAAGCCACGCTAAGAGGTTCTTTTGCTTCTCCAGTTTATGGGCTTCTCAGTATAATGACACCTACCAGACGTGAAACTCTGGACCTTGGACTTGCTGACCTCTGCAGCACCTGTGAACTTGTGTATGCTTGCTTTCTCCTGCACAGCTCTGTGATGTAGAGCACACACTGCAGCATTGTTTGATACATTATTTGGTAAAAAAGTATCAGCAGGTAGTCAGTCTAACCAACAGGCTGTATTTACTCCCCTTTTAAAAAATCTTATTGAAGTGTAGTTGATTTACAATGTTGTGTTAATTTCTGCTGTACAGCCAAGTGACTCAGTTATACATATATATACATTCTTCTTCATATTCTTTCCATTTTGGTTTATCGCAGGATACTGAATATAGTTCCCTGTGCCGCACAGTAGGACCTTGTTGTTTATCCATCCTATATATACTAGTTTGCATCTGCTGATCCCAAACTCCCCGTCCTTCTGTCCCCCACCCCCCGTATTTAATTATCATTCATCTGGCAAGAGGCTTGAGTGGTGACATTGCCACAGTCCCAGAAATAGGTTCTGTCCATGCACTTGGAGCTTTGTAGGATAAGTCATAAACACAGAGATCTCTAGGACCAGGTATCACGTGGGGAATGTAACCAGAGCAACGAAAATAAAGCATGGCGTGGTCTGGCCGGAGAGACCTGAAGCAACCTTTGCCGTGGGTCCAAAAGGTGTCTCTTCTCATCAGCAGTTTCCATTTGCTCTTTGTAACTAAGACTGAAAAGAAAAGTGTTTCTTCTGTAGGAAATGGTGATCTTGTACCTTTTAGAGCAATTCCCTTTCTGAGAGGGAGAACCTTGGGTATTCTGTTTTATTCTACCCTCGTTTATTATCTTCTTATTTTTTGTATACACTTATTATAACAGTTTTAAAGATGCATTTTAAAGTAGAAAAAAAAATCTACCCTAACACAGGAACTAATTTCATTTTGCCTTTTCCATTCTAGTCCTTGTCTAAATGCACACATAATCTGACACCTCAGTTTTACCTTTCGGTTTTGTATTTTGCTCTTTTCTCAATATCATGCCAGCAGCATTTCTCCGAGATGTTACGCAGTCTTGAAGTATAATTTTTGTGGTTGCATAACCTCCATTGTGTTGATACCCTACAACTTCTATTACTGATACTGACCAAGGTTCTTGACCTTCCCTTAATCAATAGAAATTGACAAGAGGCCAGACAAGAAACTCAGGCAAGGCTTTATTGGGGCTCCTGAGGCGGCAGGAGCGAAAGGAACGAAAACAAGTAACAGCTTCCCTTGCTCACTCACCGAGGGGGGCAAGCTAGTTCCTTACATGGGGTGAGGGTAGGGGTGTGTCCAGGGGTCAGGCCAGAGGGGGGCTTAGGTGGTCCGCCCACCCCTTAGGTGGGGTTGTGTGCAGGGGGGCATGCGCAGTACCCTGCTTTTGCTCCCAACTCATCGGAAGTGACAGCTGGGTTTTTTTTGGTCTTTTTGTATCTTGTTGTCCATAATTTGCCCCAACTGCACATATACACAGTTATTTTTAGTCCCTTATAGTTTCTTTGTATTTTTTTGCTCAAGGAGACGTTTGTCCAGGTGCAAGCCCTGCAGCAAAGGGTCCCAGGTCCCCGATCCCAACCTGTCTCATTACCATGTGCTAATTCTTCCTTGTCTACCTCATCCTGGAGCTTAAGGCCGGTTGTAGTACCCCAGGCACAAGTCACTCTGTTTTAAAGTATTTTTACTCTCTTCATGTCATGTGATTGTAGCACCTCTATTTTATCTGTCTTTACAGAGGGTTGTTTGTTTCTTGATACTTTTTTTTTTCTATTAAGCCAAATCACTATTTCAAGTTACTGTTTAAAAGTTTTCATGGTGGTAAATAAACATAACAAAATGTACCATCGTAACCCTTTTTAAGTGTACGGTTCAGTGGTATTAAGTACATTCGCATTGTTGTACAATCATCAGCACCATCCATCCCCCGAACTCTTTTCGTCTTGCAAAACTGAAACTCTGAACCCATTAAGCAATAACTTTTTAATTTTTTTGAGGGACTGTCACACTGTTCCCCACCGCAGCTGCACCATTTTACATCCTCACTGACAACGAGCAGGGTTTCATCTTCTCCACACCCTCATCAACACGTGTTAGCTTTTTGACGGTGGCCATCCTAATGGGTGTAAGGTAATATCTTGTGGTTTTGATTTGCTTTTCCCTAACGATGAGTGAGGGTGAGCATCTTTTCATGCACTTATTGGCCACTTGTATGTCTTCTTTGGAGAAATGTGTATTCAAGTCCTTTGCCCTTTTTAAGATTGGGTTATTTGTTTTCTTGTTGTTGCGTTGTAGGCGTTCTATATATACTGGATATTAACCCCTTATCAGATATAAAAAGAAGACTTTTAAGAACTGCAAAACAGGAAGCTGAGAGGAAAGTGCTCCCAGCCAGGGGCGGGAAGCCAGGATCCTGACTTCTTAGCATATTCTTTTGTGCATGAACGGACATCAGCCCTCCCAGCCCAGCTTTCCAGAAGTTGCTTGGTGATCCTCAGGGGCAGTGACAAACTAGCAACATATATTTTAAAGAAATAAGCATTTGAATAAAAGGGGCATCACAGCGTGGAGATGTCTTTGTGTATCAGGTCTGTAGAATCAATGACTATGAGAGATGGAATGGAACTCATAGATTATGTAGCACAACTCTTTTTTTAATCTCAAGAGGCAGAGCGGCTTGCCCGTGATCACGTAGCTAACAAATTCAACTCTGAAACCCACATCTCCTGACTCTTAAACCATTTCCCTGCCCCTGGATAATTTAGTCTCTCTCATGAGAAGGGAATCGAAAAAGACAGAAGATCAACTGATTTGGCCCATCTCCTCCCTTCCCATCCCCATGTCCTCCCAAAGGCCAGGGAAAGCACCTTTCACTGTCAGTAATCAGAAAGAAAAAAAGCTTAGAAATGTAAACCAGGTTAGAGAGATGAAGCAGCAAATGCTCTCTTAGTTTAGGAAAGTCAGGACTATTAGTGTCAAAGTTTATTTTAGCCGGGGTAGGGGATACAAATAACTTTTGTGGGCTATATGTGAGTCTTCAGAACGAGATCAGTCATTGCTGAGTTGAACTGCAGACATTCTTGGGAATATAAGTCCCAGGTCAGAGTGGAAGCATTTTTCTCCCTCACTGCCCCAAGCAGGAACACCTGCTTCCCTTGGCTGAGGCAGCAGTGCGGGGGCAGAGGAGAAAAGCTGGACGTTAGCAGATGCTGAAGCGTAAAGAGACTGACCAAAGGGGGGCCCATCATGCAGGGTCTGCTCTCTGCAGAGAGGCTGATTTGCCGCCCACTGGGCCCCGGGCCCTTGCCATCATGCTGAATGTGGGCCTGGGTGCTTGATCTTCTGATTTTTCAAGATACACTGAAAATCCAGCTTTTTATACAGAATCTCCTAGTTTTAAAACGTGGCAACTAAATTAAGAAGCAAAAATAAAGTCTCGGTGTCAGATAAACAAAACAACCTGCCTGCAGGGCTGTGAGTTGGCAGTTTTTGGCTAAACAAACCAGGGCTTGATCCCTTCTGTCTGGCAAGGTCAGGCAGGAGGGGCAGAGTCAGGGGCAGGGAAGTGCTGGGGTGGGAGGGGGAGGAGGTGGACCCCGGGACCACGGAGCTCCATCTGAGGGCCTAGAGAGTTCTACACGGGCTGTCCCACTGGCCCCAACCTCCCCCGAGGCCTAGGGTGTGCCTCTTGGGTGTAGTGAGGGGACAGCGAGATGAGAACAGGGGCGTCTCCCCTCACCCATCCCCACTTTTGACTTGGGAACTATCATCTGAACTCTTTAGCAGCAGCAGTTTTCAGCCAGAGCTGCTATTGTACCCCTTACACACACACACACACACACACACACACACACACACACACACAATTTCCAGCTGGTGTTTGGAAACGTCTAAAAGGGTATTTTGGGTTGTCACAATGAATGACTGGGGTGCTTTGTCACTTAGGGTCTGGGGCTAGGGATGTAAGCCTCCTGCAGTGTGAGGGGCAGGTCAGTGTAGAATTGTCCCAAACAAGATACCCATAACTCGCAAAGGAACGTCTGAGCCTCTCACGGGTGGTCAGTTTGGAGCGCAGGCCTGTGAAGACCCGCACTCTGTGGGCTGGTTGAGGCAGCCACACACCACACCCAGCACGCACCACACCCTCTGCACATACCACACACCACACACATTACACACACACCACACACACACCACACACCACACTCATTACACACACACCACACACACCATACACCACACACATTACACACACACCACATACACCAAGCCCCCACCCACGCCACACGTATCCCACCCACCACACACCCCACACGTCGCACCCTCACTGGGTCCTTGGTGCAGAAGCACCCATCCTCCTGGAGAAACAGTAAGGCTCCTCCCCCACTGTGTTCTCCCCTGAGGACAGCGTTCTGCAGGTGGAGGGGACCTGCATCTGTAAACCTGGGTGTTGATAGTGCTTTCCACACAGCGCTGCTTGGAAGGTCGCCTGAGTCAATCTTCACGACGTGTACTCTTCCTTCTGACCTCCCTGTGGATCCTGCACTCTTCTGGCCTGGCGGAGATCACCCCTGAGTGTTCGGGGGCACCTCTAATCCTGCAGCAGGCCAGGCTGCTCTGCCCTACCGCCGCTATTCTGCCTGCCCGGAGGGGTGTGACAATGCGCACCAGCGGATATACTGCTGCTCTCGGCTAGTTTGCCTGAAACTACGATTGTCTATGAACCGGAGAAATAACATTACTTTCATTTTCACTGCTATTTTATTGACATACTGAACAGAAAGTCTTAATACAAAGAAGGAGTATATGTCAGGTTAAACATAAATGGTAGTCACCATGGCTATTAAGTAAACAAATTCACATTAATACATAATAGTAGTAGGTGCTTCCAAGGAAGAATTATGACACAACCAAAAAAATCCATCCCAGCGTAAAGATATTACTCTTTGGAAACTACAGTGTTCTAATGTAGCTAGTTAGAGACCATTTTTAAAAGGACCAAGGTCACAGGTAGGAGTCTCTGTAACTTTGCTGTGTGTTATGGCCACAAGCTATACTTGTAAAATTACCAGTGGATTAAGGTGGACACATCACCTTAATCCAGGGATTAGTCTTAACGCTAACGACGAGACAGCCCGATAGCATGTCCCCTTGTGTGGTAAATAGAAACCACACACCATCATCGACGATGTATTCTGCCAACAATACTGAACTAGATTATAGTTGTAACTTCCAATTTACAGGAAATACAGGACACAGGGGACAAGCTAAATGACACCAGAAGCAAGTAACAAGACAAATCCTAAAAATGAGACATTCTTGGGGAAAACTGATCTACTCCTTTCAACAAGTTAGTGACAAGAAAGAAATTAAAATAGATTTAAGAGGCATAGCACTATGGATTGAATCCTACTTTAGACAAGCTATCTCTTAATTTAGGTTACTCTTGAGATAGTTGGGGAAACTTGAATATGGAATTATTGATTCTTCTAAGTGTGATCATAGTATTTTAGAATTCTTTTAATGTAAGAAAATGGTTCTTTAAGGGGCATACTGAAAATTACACATGCACACAGAGAGTTGGAAATATTGGGTGGAACTGAGCAAGAATACAAATTTGTCCTCATTTTAGACAAATAACCCAATCCAAACTTTGTGATACTGGGTTAATTAATGAACAAATATGATTTAAGCCTTGACCACGTACTCAACTCTCTTAGATGCTGTTAGGGATGTAATGGAGGATATGCTACAGAATAGCTGAGGAAATAAAATTCACAGAACAAAGCAATAGAGAACAATTATGTTCTAAACTACATATATATCAGAGACTGAAAGCACCACAGGCTCTCAGAGACGGAGGCTCCGAGTGGGCTGCATGTTCTGTGAGGACTTCATGAGGAGAGGGGTGTGAGCAGGGAACTGAAGGATGAGAACAATTGAGGGCAGCTCTCTGTGTGCCCTCACCTGTGTGTGCCCACATGTGTGTGTTCCACACCTGTGTGTGTGCCCGCATGTGTGTCCTGCGCGCTCACATGTGGGATGCAAAGTTGTATGGGTCTTCCAACATCCACTGGTTGGAGTTAGCTGGAACATTTTGCCCGCAGATTTGTCTTGCTAAACATTTGAATGTAAAATTGCTTTGCTTTGAAGTTAGGTTTTGTAGTTACTCCTTAGGGTTATCGTGCTATATAAATGTTTATCCTTTCCCACACTTGAGACCGTTATCCCCTCCCAGTCTAGCTGGGACGAGGCTTAAGCTTCGTGCACACATAGAAATGCTTGACCTTTTCTGTATTTGTGTCTGGTCAGAAAGAGGCTTGGCGTGGAAAGTGTTTCACGTGGCATTTTTCATAATTTAAAACTGAATTCAACTCTAAATGCACCTTTCCAAGATTAGTACTGTCATTTACCCAGCAAACTAATGAGCTAAACAAAGTTAAGTAATGAGTTAAGTCAACAGTGTTCTCAATAAAAAGAAGAACAGTGATTTGCCCTTTGAGTCCATAATCCCGTCAGGGATTTAAGGCAGGGAATCCTTGATTTTCATCACAGTGTAGTCCAGCAAATCCTGTCCTAAAGCAGCAATAAAGCAGATTATGTTTTCCCAAAGGAACAAAGTTACAATTACAAGTTGTGTGGTTTAAAATTGTGAAAGTTCCAGTATTTAATCTCTAAAGTATAGAATTTGGGGGCAGGAGAGGTCTTCAAAGTAATAACCTCTTGCTATTGACCAGAAAACTAAAACCCAGAGAGGACAAGTGACTCACCGAAGACCCCACAGTTCACACAGCTAGGTAATGGCTGGTCTAGAACCCAAGAGTCCTAGTGCCCTGGTTTCTGCTTTGCCATGTTGCCTCCCTTTAAAAATTCAGCAAAATATGCAGAAAAGTGATGACTATGTGTATCATACGAGGGGCCCCATTGTTCCATAATGTGAGCACATAGCACAGAAAAATACAATTCTATACAACAAAATTTGGTATCTATTGAAAACAAATACATTGACCACATTAAATATTATTTAAACACCTAAAATATATGAATATGATTTCTTTTCTTTTTTCTTTTTTTTTTTTTTGAATTTAGAATTTCTTTTGAGGGTGATTCGAATGGGATAAGTCTAAAAAACAGTCCAGGCTATTTGAAAACATTCTATCATTTCTGTTCACTATGGTTCTGTGCTTTGTTCTAAGAATAGAGCAGATCTGGGTACTTTGTAGGAAAGGAAGCCTCACAAGACAGGAGGGTAATTAAAGGAAGCATTTCCAGGAGGAGGGTTCAAGGGCACAGGGAAGGAGAGATAGGTATGAAGGAGAAGGTCTGGTTGGTGTGAACAGGATGGTGATCTGCCTGGAAGAAGGAAGGGCAGTTTGGAGACTTCAGCAAAGGTCCAGGAGACTGAAACAGCCAGGCGTGAAGAGCCCCACGAGAGTGGATGTGGTCCTCCTGCCATGTCTGACAACACATGGGATCATTGCCTTCAAGACACGCCTCACTTTTTTTTGGCCAATAAATTCGCAATTCTATTCCCAACAGAATCATCTTTCTAGTCCCCACCCATGTCCAGCACCTACCAGGCTGCAAAGTCAAGATCATTCAGTCCTTAAAATAGACCTCACTCTTCTCATGGTGTGATCCCACTCTGGGTGATTTTTCAGTGTCCATTTGCCATCGACAATTGAACATGTCTATAGGGGTTGGCATTTAGAAAAAAGGTTTAGTATAAATGACTGGCTGATGTGTTTCCTTCGTCTTCTTATTATTTTTTCGTCTTCTAAATCCTACTGATATTTCAGAAGAAATGTGAAATGAAAACGAATCCATAGGAGTACTGGAAAGTTGGCTGAGGTATCTTCATAGACTGGATCGGTGGGGATGGCTGAAATAGGTAGGACAGATGAGATCAGATTTATGGAAAAACCTAACAGAGCAGTGGAATTTGTGGTACCATGCAGGAGAGTTGGGACCACCAAAGAAAGTATTTTTTTCTAGCAACCCCCACAATAACCCTAAGATTCTACATGGGGAGATGAGTGAAGGGCGGAGGAGCAGCTGCTGGGGTTCTCCACCCTCACAGTGGCTTCTGCAGTCTGTCCCCACTGATGCGGTCATTCTGACACGTGGAGAACTAGAGTGGGCACCAGATCAGAGAATTAGGGCAGTGCCCGCGGTCACTTACAGCTACCGTGAAGGAAGGGGTGTCCCAAATGTAGAAGATGAACTACACGCACACCCTAGAGAAATGCTTGCTTGGACACAAGACAGTAAAGGAAAGTGACTGAAGCTAGGTTTCCTGTAATTGGAAATGGTTTTCACTGTCAGGAGAGTAAACAATATCAAAACTCACCAAACATTTGAATAAAATGACCACAAAAAGCATCAAAAATCAGCAGAGGGGCTTCCCTGGTGGCGCAGTGCTTGAGAATCTGCCTGCCAATGCAGGGGACACGGGTTTGAGCCCTGGTCTGGGAAGATCCCACATGCCACGGAGCAACTGGGCCCGTGAGCCACAATTACTGAGCCTGCGCGTCTGGAGCCTGTGCTCCACAACAAGAGAGGCCACGATGGTGAGAGGCCCGCGCACCGCGATGAAGAGTGGTCCCCACTTGCCACAACTAGAGAAAGCCCTCGCACAGAAACGAAGACCCAACACAGTCATAAATAAATAAATAAATAAATAAAAGAACGTGAATTTCTAAAAAAAAAAAAAAAAAAAATCAGAATGTTAACAAATTAAAAAAAAATAAAATAAAATAAATAAATAAATAAATAAATAAATAAATTAAAAAAAAAATCAGCAGAAAAATTAACCGCTACAGAAAAATTTTTATTGCAGACAGTAGAAGAAGCCTTTTATTTTTTTAAGACTTTTTTATTTATTTATTTATTTTTGGCTGCATTGGGTCTTCATTGCTGCACGTGGGCTTTCTCTAGTTGCGGTGATGGGGGCTACTCTTTGTTGTGGTGCGTGGGCTTCTCACTGAGGTGGCTTCTCTTGTTGCAGAGCACGGGTTTTAGGCGTGCGGGCTTCAGTAGTTGCAGCACTCAGCCTCAGTAGTTGTGGCTCATGGGCTCAGTAGTTGTGGCGCACGGGCTTAGTTGCTCTGCAGCATGTGGGATCTTCCTGGACCAGGGCTCGAACCCGTGTCAGCTGCATTGGCAGGCGCACTCTTAACCACTGTGCCACCAGGGAAGTCCCTAGAAGAAGACTTTAAAGTAACTATTCCCCTAATATATATTCCAGAGGGTATGACATCTGAAAAGAAGAATTAGAGTTGTTGGAAATCAAATACATGATTTATCCACAGACAAACCAATCCCCCACCTGGGTAGGTGGGCTGAATAGAAGACTAAACAATAACTGAAAAGCAAATTAGTCAGCTGTAACATCAAACTGACAATGGAAAGAGTTAAAGAAATAAGAAGTATGAGAGAAAAGTTAATAAGTTAATAAATATGGAAGACATCTAGGAATACTAAAACCCTTCTGTTAGAAATTTCAAAAAGAAAGGGGAGGAAGAATGGAAGACAGGAAATAATGAAAGAAGACAAGAAAATTTGCACAAGTTGAAGAAAGACATTAGTCACCACGTGCCAAGACAAGGAGAGAGGGAGTAAGTCTTACACTTAGACACATACAGCATACAGGTGACATTTCTAAAGTCCAAAGATGAAGAGAGAAGCTTAAGCTTAAGAAGCTTAAGGAAAAAACAGGAATCTGTAGCAATGAGAATACGAATCATCCCTCACCATAGTTCTCATCTATAATGGGGGATATTGTAGAATAATGTCTTCAGAGTTCTGAGGGAAAATGATTTTGAACTCAGAATTCCAGGCCCAGCCAACCTATTCTGTGAGGGCAGAATGAACTACAATTGCAGAAATGCAGGGATTCAGAAAGGTTACCACACTCAAAACTTTCTAAAAGAATGGCTTAGAGATGGATTCCTCTGAAATAACGAAACGCATCGGCAAAAGAGAAAAACAGGATAAAAAAAATTGGAAAACTTAGGATTAAAAAAACTGGTAAACCAAGAAATGAATAAAACGATTAATTGTTTAGAATATGGTTGTAGACAAAATGTATTGTCAAGACATTATTCAGAAGAAAGAGACACATAATATAAAAATTAATAATCTGGAGCTAAATTCTGGATGATTTAGAGAAAATATAAAAGGTGATAAAGAAACAGGGGAAGTGAAGTTGATTTAGCATCTTGTTTTGTTTAGAGGGTAGTGGGACAGGTGTTAATTCTCAACACTGGTAAAAGAAGTTTGTATGTGCTTATTAATAAATTAGTAGAAAAGGGTGCATACTTTTCAAATCATTAGAGAAGAAGGAACAGACAAATTCAGTCAAGGCTGAAAAGGAGCAAAATAAGAAAGAACAAGAAAACATTACACAGAAAACACAAACAAAATGGCATAAATAAGGCTAAACATATTGGTGGTAACAATTTATGTGAAAAGGGTAAATACTTAAATTGGGTTTTTAAAAGTCCCAGCTGCAAAGAGTTTATACGAAACATGCCTTGCACAAAATAATCCAGAGAAGGCTTGGATTTAGAACTGGGAAAGGAGAACAATTATTTCAAGCTAAAATCCAGGATTTGGCATCATCGAGAGAGAAGACTGTCAGCCTCTCCCCATAAGTCTCAGAGAGGGAGTCGGGGTGGGTGGGGGAATGAGGTGCTCCCAGAGGGCAGGGAGACACATGCAAACAGAATGGGAAGAGTCTTGGTGATGGTTTCTTTGGATCTGACACCAAAAGCAAAGGCAGTAAAAGCACAATAAACAAGTGGGACTACATCAAACTAAAAAACGATTGCACAGCAAAGGAAACCATCAGCATGAAAAGGTAAGCTATAGAATGGGAGAAAATATTTGCAAACCATATACTCGTTAAGAGGTTTCTATTCAAAATATGCAAGGAACTCATACAACTCAGTAGCAAAAACCAAATAACTCAATTAAAAAATGGGCAAAGGATCTGAATAGATATGTTTCCAAGGAAGACAATCAGATGGCCAGCAGGTAGATGAAAAGGTGCTCAACACCAGGGGAATGCAAATCAAAACCACAATGAGGTATCACCTCATGCTTATTAAGATGGTTGTCATAAAAAAGACAAGAGATAACAAGTGCTGATGAGGGTGTGGAGGAAGGGACCCCTTGTGCACTGCTGGTGGGAATGGAAATTGGTGCAGCTACTATGGAAATCAGTATAGAGAGTCCTCAAGAAATGAAAACTGGAACTACCATACGATCCAGCAATGCCACTTCTGGAAACGAAATAATTCTCTTGACAAGATATCTGTATCCCTATGTTCACTGCAGTATTATTTACAATACCCAAGACATGGAAACAACTTAAGCGTCTGTCGATAGATAAATGGATAAAGAAAATGTGATATATATGCAATGGAATATAATTCAGCTATAATGAATTCAGCCGAATATAATTCAACCATTTGCTGACAGGACAGCAAATGTCCTGTCATTTGCGACAACATAGATGAACCCAGAGGACATGATGCTTACTGAGATAAGCCAGACACAGAAAGACAAATACTGCATGATCTCACTTATAAGTGAAATCTAAAAAAAAAGAAAAGAAAAAGTTGAACTCATAGAAACAGAGAGTAGAGAAGTGGTGGCCAGGAGCTAGGGGGCGGGGAAATAGGGAGAGGTTGGTAAAAGGGTATACATTTTGGGTTATAACATGAATAAGGTCAGAGGACCTCATGTAAAACGTGACTACAGTTGATAACACTGCTTTGTGTAATTGAAATTTGCTAAGAGCGTAGAACTTAAATGTTCTCAGAAAAAGAAGAAGAGAAGAATAAGAATAAGGAGAAGGAGAAGGAGGAAGAGGAAAGGAACAGAATGGAAAGCCTGGAGAGTGCAGCTGAAATGGATTAGATTAGATGAAGGGACATAAAAAACCATTATCAGAGCATGTTCAGAATTTCAGTTTTCTAGGAGAAGGCTGGGTCTGCCCACACCTCCTCCTGGAACTCTTCATGGGCCACTGCCACAGTCCTAGTGTGTCTCGGCTCGTGACCTCAGGCCTGGACACACGATTCCTCCCTGAATGTCTGCAGAAGCCAAGGCAGGGGTCTGAAGAGGGTCTGTCTGATGTAAACCCAACTCACTCTCACGGCAACCAAGGTTCAACCTCCCTGAGGATGACACAAGATGCCGTCTACACTCGGGGCCTCCTGATAAGCATGTGCGCCTGGACGCTGTATACACGTGGGGGCTGGATGTCAGTTCTAGGGTGTAATTCTGTCTTTATGTGTGTGATTCAGATTGCTCTGGAGGCTTGTTCCTAATGGTAACTGTGTAGCCACATCTTCAAAGCAGGGGTGAAAATCAGAACTGAGCCGATGACAGACGCGATCAGAAAGAGCCAGAGGAAGATCCGGTCGAGAACTTGAGCTGCGAACTTCCAGTCCTGCACCACCTGCAAAAGAGAAAAAGACGCCTCCCATTCAGGATGCTGGGCAGCTGTTCTGAATTCATTTCAAGGGACTTCAGGAAGAGTCCTATTCAGATTTACAGCCCTGCAGTTTTCCAAACGCACCTGACACATCCCCTGCAATATAGGCTTCCTGGGACCTCACTGACGGTGCCCAAGAAAACAGCACATATTTCAAGTTCATGGGAAAACACTTTCATCACCGTTGAGGATGTAAAATTGAAAGAACAGAATCATTGATGCGTTTGTAAACGTCACTGATTGAAATGGGAAAAGCCTGATTTTTACCCAAATAAAAAGCCAGCATCTCTTACTGTGATGCTTCCTGATATGACATAGGAAATAAATCACAAATTTATAAACTAAGAATTTTTGTGGTCACTTGACTCAGGCCCTCTTTTCCTCCACTCCCCAGGTGGGTGGGGCTGCAATGGACACTCCTGGAGGAGATGACAGGAACTGGTGAGGGAGAGAGGAGACCAAGTCCCTCTGGAGGAAGGGAGGCTGGGGAGACTGGGCAGTGGCCAGTGAGGGCAAGGTCAGAGCAGGACAAGCTGCAGGGTCGGCGGGGGTCGGGGGGAGCCTCAGAGACGGGGCCAGCAATCTTTCAAGGGAAAATAAGTGTCCCATTTCCACTACGTGGGGATTTGGTAAAGATAGAACCAAGCAGGATGCCTGCCGTTCTAGAAGGAACATAGAAGCTGATGCAGAACTTGAATGTATTTTGTGCACATAGAGGTTTAGAAATAAAACCTTGGGGAAAACCACGAAGAAGACAGATGAAAATGTTAAAAGTTTCAAACTTAAGTGGGGGATTATTAATGATGTGAATCATCTTAAATGTTTTGTATTTTCCAAATTCCCTATACTGATGATGTGTTATTTTTATAATTTTTAAAAAAGCTATTTAAATCTTTGTATTAGAATTTCTAAAAGGCACCAGGAACTATATTCAATATACTGCGATAAACCATAATGGAAAAGAATATGAAAAAGAATGTATATGTATGTATAACTGAGTCACTTTGCTGTACAGCAGAAATTAACACAACATTGTGAATCAACTATACTTCAATCAAAATAAAATTAAAAAAAGAATTTCTAAAAGATATAAAGAAAGAAACAAACAAAAAACCCTTAAGGATAGCTGTAATGTTTTTTCTATAGCAGCATTTTTTCTAGTGCTGTTTAAAACATTTTTCAGTGGATGAAAAAAATGACAAATTGTAAGAGAGGAGAGATACTAGGCAGTGTCTACATGAAAAGTAGAGGATATTTCTAAAAAACCTTATTCTTTCATAAGTTTGTTTATGAGATCAGGATCTTGGCACTAATTTTCACTGATTTTAGAGTAAAATAATCGAACCCTATAAACTGGTGTAAGTATTAACTCGTTTTAAGCAACAGACCTGTTTTTGTGCTGAGTATTTATATGTCAAATAATATTTTCCTTCCACGGGGGAGGGACCATGTAGAGGAGGGAGGGAAGACGGGGAGAAGAAAGATGAGGATTGACATTTACTGACTGCTTACATAATCATAAGACCACGTGCGCTGGGCACACAGTGCATGTTTCATACTTGACGTCACTAATTCCTCACAATAACCCTTCAAGGGAGGTTTCAGAAAACTGAAGTTCAGGTTAAGTAGCTTTTCTCAAGTCATATGGAACATGGGTAGCATCTGCATGCAGGACCGTTTTGAGTCTGAAATCCACACCCTCGTCACATTTCAAAAAATAAATCTGTTTAAATCTGTGAACTAAATATCTGTTGTTACATCATGTTTTTGTATAAATTTAAAAATTGATTCTTTCTGTTTTCTTTTTTCCAAATATGCTGAATAGAGATAAACGTCATCCCACTAAAAGTGAGAGATAAATGACCAGAGACCAGGATAACCAACTTAAAATGTAGAATTGAATTATTTTAGATAGAATTAAGGCTACTTATAAGAAATAGTGCTTAATCTATAGTCGCTCCTCTTTTGCTCATTCTGTTTTTGTGAACTTCTCCCTGAAAATCCATACTGAAGTCTCTATTTTGTGTCAGGGCTTGTTTTAAGTTTTATGTGTGTCAAGCAGAGAGCTAATAAGGTCACATTTTAAACAAGGACGCATTTGCTGTAAACGGACGTTAAAATCTCAGTCCTGGCTTGTGGCGGTCCCCTCACCTGACTGATGAAATGCTCTTTCTTCACGTGGCTGGAAATGTATCTGATGGAATCTGCAGCCTTTTCCAGGAAAGCGGCCAGAACTTTTTCTCCATCGCTAATCTGCTTTTGTTTCCTTTTTTCGAGGACTTCACCTCTCACTGCCGGTTTACTCTCCTCTTCATCCGGGAAAGAGTAGCCATCCACGTGGTCCTTCATGCAAAGTAATTTAGGAAGTTTTTGCAGAAACAGCCGCTTAACCCAGGGGGCCATGGGGTGGTAAGTGGAGGGAGATCTGTGGTGGACGTTGATGACAAACACGGTGACGATGATGGACAGGGTGACGAAGACCATGATGAACAGGAGGTACTCGCCAATGAGCGGGATGACCTTGGAGGAGGACGGGATGATTTCTTCAATCACCAGGAGAAACACTGTCAGGGAAACCAAGACGGAGGTGGATAAGGAGAGCTTCTCCCCCTCGTCAGAAGGCAAGTAGAAGACAAGCACTGTCAGAACGGACAGCCCCAGGCAGGGGATGATGAGGAAGAGGGTGTAGAACAGGGGCAGGCGGCGCAGCACGAAGGAGTAGGTGATGAACGGGTACCGGTACGCGCCGTCTCTCCTGCTCCCCGCCGTGCCCTTGGCGTTGAGGATCTCCCACTCTCCGTTGTCGAAGAAGTCTTTTCTGTCCACGTTCTCGTCTATCAGGACGAGGTCAACCATGGTCCCGTCGTAAGTCCAGGATCCGAACTTCATGGAGCAGTTCTGCCTGTCGAATGGGAAGAAGGTGACGTCCATGGTGCAGGAGCTTTTGTAGCTGGCGGGAGGCGTCCACACCACGGTCCCGTCGGATTTCACGATGGCCTTGGTCATGTGCGAGCCTTCGAACCGTCCGTCAGCGCTGTCGAAAAACAGTTCACCTGATGGTTAGTTGAACACATATTAACTGCTTTTTTGTTTTTCCCACCGTCGTACTATTTGTATTTTATGACTTTCCTACCACAGGGTCAAACAATATTTCCAAAAGGAATAATTTTCTCATTAAAGTTGTACCTTTCTCTTAATTATTTTGGCACAATCAGGCTTTTCTATTTCTCCTCTTAATCCGACCAGTGCACTTTTCTACTGTGATACTTACTTTTCAAAGAGAACTATGTCAGGAAGCCAGAGAGATTCTGACGGAACTTTAATTGAATGAATTCCACCGTATTCATCTGGATTCCAGCGTAATTTGTGGTCTGTCCATTCCTGTGTGAAATTAATATACTGTAATTTTGTTCTGAAAATTCAAGGTATTAGAGTTTGGCTGAATACCTAGAGAGGCTGAATCATTTTGCATTCCCACTAGCAATCTAACAATCTTCAAGTTTATGTTAATTTACTAATCCAGTGTTTTATTTTAAAAGGGAAATTCATCCACTTCAGACCTTATGACCCTATCCGTGACTCAGGGCAGGTCAAGATACAGTTCAAGCCAGTCTGGTCTTTGATGGTGCCCAGACTCTCACACCTGTCCAGTCTGGGATTTCCAAAATTGCCGTAACTACCTCACAATTTAGAGGCTCAGCAACAAACACCACTGATTCATGACCTATGTTTTCAGCCTATTTTCTCCTAAGGAACAAAAGAAAAGCAAAGATAGCTCTAACTCAGTTTATTCTAGGAGAGTTGGTCCAGTGATATTGTAATCTCATGATAATGGTATTGAGACAAATGATTTTGAATATCAATCAAGAGTCTTGGGCAAAGATGCATGCAGCATGTTAATGGGAAACTTCCAGTATCTGCTGACTACTCTTGAGGACATTATAACTTTTACCCAATGAAAAAATATTTCCCAGGAATCTCCTTTTAAGTTCTAATCTGAATTTATCTTGTGAGTACCAAATCCAGTTTTAAATTATATTCCTAATGCTGTTAGCCTCCAGATGCTTGCATATTTTTCCTTGTAATAGAATGAAATCATTTAGCATGTTTTACAGGGGCTGGTGGATCCAGATTAACAAAACTGACCATTAATTGATTGAATTATGAAGGATGATGTATGGATGACCCAGTTACAGCAGAAATGGACTTAAAAAGATTTAGGATCTAGAATCTTATGAAATCTGACCTGAAAATTAATTATTCCCCTGTCTGTCATGTGGACAGTTGAGGAATGATACAGGAGAAGATTAAATGACATTTCAGGAAGTTGGGAGGGTATGCCCAGTGTGAGGCTTCTTGGAGCCCCGTGATGCCAACTTTGTCATTAAAAAATCAGGAGTCAGCAGATAGATGATTCACTAGATGGTAAAATACTGAAATATGCATGATGCCTGGAAAAGGATGGAACTATACGCACCAGATGAGACACCGTCTCTCTTAGGCAATATTTGTGAGGCTTAATCCTTGAAAAACAAATTTAAAAAGATATGGGTCTTTAAAAAGCTACGCTGTAAAGGATTAAATAAAATTGCATGACTACTTATGGAAAACCATGCATATGAAGACTGACAGTTTAAGAGCCCAAACTAATAAAGCATTTACCATGCTTACTTGGTACTCACAAGCTTCTCTCTTCCTTCCTCTTCCTCTGCCCATTTTGAAAAGCAAATGTAATTTCCTTCCTATTAATTATTTGTCTCCTGCTAAGGAGATTTCTACTACCGGCAGCAAGCCTGAATCCCAGAAATGCTGAAGGGAACTCAGAGCAGCATTTTTGATCTGTTTTCACTTTTACATTTTAAAATTTTCCTTACAATAAAAGTCACTCTACAGTTCTACAGGCAAACAGTTGGATAATCACTAATGCCATCAAGATACCAGAATAGCTCTGTTGCCCCCGAATTTTCCTCGGGCTGCCCCTTTGTAATCAACCCCTCCCATATCCCCAGTCCCTGGCAACCACTGATCTATTTTCTGATCCTATAATTTTGTCTTTTCCAGAATGTCATATAATGGAATCATACAATAGGTAGCCATTCCATCCTGACTTCTTTTACTTATCAGAATACATTTTGGACTCTTCTAGGTTGTATTAGTAGTTTGTTCATTTTTATGTTAGTGAGAAGTATTCCACTGTATGAATATACCACAATTCTTTTTATCCATTCACCAGGTAAAATATCTGGATTCTTTTCAGTTTTTAATGATTATAAATAAAGCCACTATAAACATTCTGTAGTTTTTTGGGTGAAAACCATTCTTTTTTTTCTCTTGGGTAAATACCTAGGAGGGGGATGGCTGGGTCATAGAGTAAGTGTACGTTTAACTTAATATGATACATACCGGAGAGGCTGAATCATTTGGCATTCCCACTAGCAATGCATGAGCATTCCAGCTGTTTGGCACCATCTCCAGTACTCGGTATTGTCACATTTAAATGTTTAACTATATTATAATAGTTGTAAAGTAGTATCTCATTATGGTTTTTACTATGCATTTTCCTAATGACTAAATGATGTTGAGCATTTCTTCCTGTGCTTACTTGCCATCCTCACGTTTTATTTGGTGAAGTGGTTGTTAAATCTTTTGCACATTGTTCAGATGGGTTGTCTGTTTCCTTCTTACTGAGTTTTTAGTTCTTTATAGATATGGAAAGTACATTTCTATATATAAAAATAGATCCCGGGCAGGGAGCGAGCTGCAGGCCCACAGGCGATGAGCCCCGGGACAGATGTGCACTCGGGCAGACTGGCTGGAGCTGGGCTCTTACACTCTGGCTCCGTCTTTAAAAATCAGTGTTAAGCGAGCACAGTCAGTGAGTCCAAACCCACAGTTCCTCCGCTTGGAACCTAAAGATCTGGAAATCAAACTGCCTGCTTCTGGAATTCAGTCTTCTCTCTTCTACAGGCACTACCCCTCTTTACCTAAGCCCGGCTCTACAGCCAAGGAGGAAGGTGGGGAGCTCACATTCTGGGGGCACATCCCAGCAAACGCACACTGGCCATACAGACTGTGCTCAGGGAAGTGGGCCAAGCCCCAGAGGGAGAGGCTGTTCAGTCAGAAAGATTTGTCTCGCTCACCGGACAGCAAGATGAACAGCTGTGGCCAGAGACAGCACAGAGACAGTGCTTCAGGAGGCTCACAATTTGGGGGGAATTAATTCATTCCACAAATATGCGAGGCTTATACCAGCACTGCGCAGGGCTGCCTTGCCCTCCTAGCCTGGGGCCATCTCAGACAAGAACGAGTAAACTAACCGGCAAACCATCACCACACCCTGTGGTCACTGCCATGAAGGGCGCGGTTCGGGTGTAAAGATGCAGGACGGTGAGTGGACAGGGAAGGAGGTTCGGATTTGACGACATCGCAGCTGAAGCAGAGGGTAGGAAGGGGCAGTGGGTGCTGTGGAGGGCAGGTCAGCCGTGGCCGCTGTTCCAGGATGAACAGCAGACGTGAGTGGATGGATGAATGAGGGACACGTCTCAGTCCTCGAGGAGGATATAAAGACAGCTCCAGTGGATTCAGGGTGTGTTCTTGACCAGTAAAGGAAAAGGGGCAGGTGGGACTTGAGGTCATTGCCGCTGACTTGGGGGTACCCGAGAGAGAGAGAGAAAGAGAGAGGCAGCCCTGAATTAGAGTTCCACCCCCGCACTGTTCTTTACTAGCTGTGCTCCTCTGCGGGGTTAAGGGAGACATTCCTCACCATCTTGGGGTCCTTCTGATGCTAGACCTGGGGAATCAGAGATGCTCTCCCCCCCGACGTGCCCATCAGAGCGGCTCACAGAATTCCCAGCAGGTTGTGGTCCACCATGATGCTGGCTGAGCCCCACACCCCAGGGCCACTGCTCGTCTTGGGGTCAGCTGGGTCAAGGTGAGGATGCAGAGCCCAAATCCCCGGTCCTGCTCTCTAAGGAGCTGTGAGGCTTTCTGATCACTTCCCTGCTCTCTCTGAAACCGTGGAGGCGTTTGGAGATTGATCTCCTATCTCTGCTTTCTTAAAGCAGTAGATTAGAAACAATATCCAGTGTTCACGGCGCATGTCCTGGCCAAGATTCCCAAAGCCCTGTACAAACATCAGCTTCACTTTGCATCAGTCCCGGGCTTGAGAGCTTGTTATCATAGGAAACAGGGGAGCGCAGGGTAGGCCAGGGCCAAATACCAAAGTTAATCTCTGACTGAGAAAAAAAATGGAAACATACTCCCAGTCTAGCTCTCTTAATTCTGAAAAGTGCAACTTCAAATGCATATCATATATATTCCCTTAAAACTGTCTTTTCTTACATATATTACCTGAAATATCACCCATAAGTGTCGAGATATTACCAAATTTCATTCAAACCTAAATCATAAGACTTTTTAAAACTATAAGTCATGACTTTTTTATAATAAATAAATTCTCCTAATTATTCTTAATAATTAGAAAATATATTATTATAACAATTAGTAATTCTTAATCCCAAGACCAAAAGATAGTAAGGAACAAATATTCCTTGCTGGTGATTGGCAACCTCTGGGACACCCTTGGGATCTTCAGTTATCTCAAAGTCAGGTGTGAAATTCCTAAAACTGAATTAATGTTGATTCACTTTAAAGACAGCAACATGACATATTATATGTCTTATATTCCCATAGTATCTATGAGTTTTCAAGGCCAAGAAATGGGCTTTGTCATTAAGGATGAGAAAGCCTACAAAGGTGGCACCAGGAAATGACATTTATTGAGTCCCCACTACGTGCCAGACCATGTAGGAGTCACATTCATGCACACAATCCCGTTCAACCTCCCAGCGACACTGTGAGCTAGGCATTGCCTCTATTTCCTAGATGAAGAGACTGAGGGTCAGAGAGGTGAAGTGACCTGCTCAAGTTTATACAGTGAGACTTCGGATTCCTGACTCACTCTGCTTGAATCCATGTGAATCAGAAGACCACACGGGTCTCCTCTGCTAAGGTCAGAGTGAGGCTGTAGAAAAGGAAGGAAAATAAGATGGTGAGGGAGGTCTGAGGTAAATTCCTAGACGTACAAGTGCCATTGCAGGTTGTGGAAGGCTTTGGGGACATGGCCCAGACCTTAATGGCAAGGCCGTCCTTTCCTTGGGTTTGTTATGAAATAAACCAGCTTCTTGGTTTTCTGCTGCAAGCCAGCTGCAGGGATTCATCCAATGAGGTCTTCATCATGTTTCTGAACTTTTTGTTGATCTAAAACAGGAATCAGCTGTTGGAGAAACAACACCAGTCTAAGGTGTTGGCCTGGGCAGAGATTAAGGAAGATTTGTTTCCCCTGGGGTCGCCATGGGGCTAGGATAGCAGCCGGCTCTCAGCGACAGTGAATCTTACTGGTTCATTGGAGTATGCCTCCAGCGGTGCAGGCCCAGTGCCCTCCACCATCCCCGGCATGTAGTAGGTGCTCAGGAAGTGCTAGTTGAGTGAATATACTTGACATCTGTCGTCAGAGTGATTATTCACACGATAACATCTAGGCAAAGGGCTAACCCTCCTGTCATTAAAGAAGGGATATTTTCATCTTCCATCCCCTTTTGGGTACCTACGGTGCAGTTTTCCTACCCTTGACAACGACGAAGCAGAATCTGAGCGGCTAGGACAGTGAGTATTTCTCACGGAGTTTTAGTGAGTTAATAATCTATTTATGATTTATATGGTCTTGATTACTCTCTGGAAGTACGAAGGAGGAAGACAAATGAGTTTGCAAAATAAAATCAGTAACATAAAAATAGCTCCACGTAGAGGACTTTTTCAGGATGTCACTAAACTTGTGCTTGTAAAGGTCTGTGGTTGAGAGGATAGAAATGTCTAGATATATCAGACGAGAATGAAGGAAATAGAAGATACAGCAGAGGAATTGGGTAAACAAACAAACAAACAAAAAAACCAAGCGTCTCAGTTGCATATGCTATCAGGAGACATGCTTTTGGTCCAAGTAGGTAGAATTTTATTCCCTCTGTGGAAATAAACTAGGGAGCATTTTTCAGTGTCTGAGAGGGCAATGACAAAAGAGGAAGGTTTGGTCATTTTTGTCTTTATTTTGACTGAGGTAGACAGGGGTGATTGGAAACAGTTTCCTGTAGATTTGCTCTGGTGTGAGAGCTTTGGGAAGTCATGTTATTGGGAAGCCTATTCAGGTGGGTCACAACTTCTCCACTTTTATGGCTTGTAGAACTTCTACTGATCCTGCAAGAGCCAGTTTAAATGTCTCCTCCCCTTGGAAGCCTTCCCTGATTTACTCCCTGTTTCATTGTCATTATTGTAATGACCCAGTTCCTTATGTATATACTTTCCTTATGGTGTTTATCATATTACAGTAGTTGTTTTTTACACAATTAACACCAGATCCTCTCCTTGAAGCAGGGCTGTTTTGTGCTCTGTACATCCAGGATCTAGCAGAGTGCCTGGCCCTTAGCAGCCTCTCAATAAACCCTGTGGAATGAATGGAAGATGGAGCGAACCCTAGCCTCATTCTGTCCCACATGTCTTTCTAGACCAACTCCATGAGACGTCCCAGAGGTTGAGGAATCGAAGCCTTAGAAGGCCAGGATTAGGAATCGGACTCTACAGGGACAGCCCTGAGAGGAGGGCCGGACGTCTCCCGTCAGCTGCCTCCAGTCTGAAGAAGAATATGTTTCTTTATACAAACCAGGCTGCACCTAATAGTGTGTAACCCGAGGCAAGTCACTCCAGTCCTCCAATCCTCAGTCTTCTCATCTGCAAGGTGGGAATAATAACAGGCCTGTCCTAGGAGGTGGCTGTGAGAATTGAATGCATTCATTCCCGTGACACAAGCGGCAGAGTGACTGGGCACTTGGCAGGTGCTCAATAAATCTCAGTATTATTGTTGGCTACTCTGAAACTGATGTCTGTGTAAAACTCTAATGGTAGTTTTTTTTAAACATCAATTTTTCTTCTTTTTATCATCCCTTTTCTTCTGTCCTTTCTTTTACCTTTTTAGTTTTAAAAAGCTTTAAAAAAAGTATAAAAGTAACATTATGGTGGAGCTCCAATGCCTCCTCTTCCAGGCAGCCTTCCCTGCCTGCCACCTAGGCCATAGATTCTCCTTTCTTTTTTGTTGCCACATTGTTTGTGCCATAACATAGCCCTTATTGACTAATACCTATTGTGACATTCCCGCTCCAAATCCAATCTGTGTGAGTGGAATAGTTTCCTGATATTTTCAGTGGTTTCTCCCACTTTGAATCCTCCTCTAATTTAGAAACAGGCCTTGATGTTTTGTGCGAAGCTGGATGTGCAGACAAGGCCCTAACTGGGGAAGGCTGGTTCCAGCCAGGTGAGGCAGACTCTTCAGTCTCTGGTAACGGGGGTAATGATACCTGCTCTGCTAATTCAGAGAGGTTGAGAAATGTAAATGGATAAGAGCCATGACAACCCATTGCAAATTAATGCAATGAAACCGTGTTACTCTCGTTACTTCTATGACATGGGAACCAAAGTCCCCAGCTGGCTTTTCTAAGTGTCAGCTAGCAAGCCCCCACCTCCCCCTGGAGATTTCTCTTGCTCTGTTTTGGGTGTTGGGGGTTTTTAGGTGTTGGTTCTGTCTTCTCCTGGAGGCTCTCACCAGGCCACCGTGATTCTGGGGCATAGGTTTGTGAGAGGTCATTTCTAAAGTACAGCTAGAAACCAAGGAGCAGTGGTTTCTTCCCTTCGTGTCTGACATTGTTCTCTTTGGCTGAAATGACTCCCTATTTCCAAAATCTCAAGAAAAGTGAGAAGTCCCTGCTATCTCAAAGGCCAAGGGTCCTGGACCACTGTTTTAAGTGTAAGAGCTTAACCTCAAGGAGCAGCTGGAGGAGGTGTGTGTGAATCAGTGAGAGTCTGTTCGTTTGTTTTATTTTTGCCAAATTCCCAAGCCTATTTACACTTTAACAGAAAAGCTTTTCTTCTCTTCCCTGAAAGCTCAAATACAGGACTTCTTACTGATTTTTATGAACTCGAAATACTTCCAAATTCCACTTCAGAAAGTGCAAAAGTGGGATAAGTTCTGAGGAATGAGATAGGTATATCGAAAAGTACATTTATTTAAATTGTATTTTTATATCTACATTCCTAGCTTATTATTTTCTCCTGGACATTTTTATTTGCAAGTAAAATAATATGCAGATCCATTTCATAACATGTTAACATACCTACCAAGAAAAGAATCGGAGAACTAGAAACTAGTAAAATTTATAATGATTATCCAACTCTGATCAAAGTTTTTGGGTGGGAGAAATTTGATGACACCAGATGAAGTCTAGGGAATCTCCTTACAGTCTCTTTTATCCATTGTTCCTTATAAACAAACCGTTAGCAGAAAGACCTGAACAAGTCTACTAAGCCTGAATAGATAACTAATTCATTTCAACATAAACAAGTGAAAAATATTATGTTTGTACATTAAAATTAAGTGAGGTAATTAACATATCCCCACTGGGAAGATTTTAAATCTCTGGGAGATGAGGCAACATCCTGTAAAAAACCAAATAATTGCTAACAAAAATAAAAAGTAAGCAATTAAATCAACCTTCTCCCCTCCTATCAAGGAAGTGCCAATATTTTCTCCTTTACATGACATATGCAAACTTGGATGGTAATTATTTCCTGGCAACTCCAGAAAGAGCAGGAAACAGGCTATGGCCAAGCTAAGAGCTGAAAACCATTCACATGCTTTTCTAGTCATGTCAGGAAAACGGAGATTCATCATTTTGACTTGGGCTTCACCTTGCTCTGAAGTTGGTGGTGAGTGGCCTCTGTCATTCCCTGTTTTCTGTTTCTAGGGAACAACATTAGGGGAAGAGTCATCCCAGGGAGGACCAGGGGGGAGGAGGGAGATTTTAACATCCCTGATTTTCTTATCCAGTTGTGGTAGCTTACATGGGGATAAGTTGCGCCCTGGAACCTTTCCCCCCTTTCTCCAAGTAGCCCAGGGACCAGTGTCAGAGTCACCCTCCTACCTGCCAACTCCAGGAGCAAGAAGACAGAGCAAGGTGTGCCTACGGGCTTCCAGACTGACCTCTGACTCGTGCAGAAGAGAATACAAAAGAATAAACCCTTCCCCAAACTCTCCCAAATATCTCCCTGGAGAACTCAATATGCTCTTTAAAATCATTATTTCTCAACGGGAGCCTTTCTCAGTAGAAAGAACGGGAACAGTTAGGGGGGAGCTACAGGCCTGGGACTGACAGGTACCTGCTTGAGCCACACGTTTGTTGTCATCAGCTGATTCTTCTCATCCTAAGAGAATGAAAATTAAATTCAAATTAAGTGAAACCGTGTATTGGATTTTTTTTTTTTTGTCCGAGACTTCCTGAGTCTTACCTTTGAGGGGTCCAAAGTGAAAAGGATTCTCAACTGAAGAACAGTTAAATGGCATTGAGACCCTAAAGTATTATGCATGTTTTGCTTAAAATGAATAATAATAATTAGAGCAAGTAGTAGTTCACTGTGGTGATATTTATATAAAATTGCATAACCGAAGGCATGGTAAGGGTGTGAAGTAGAATGAAGTATTAGCTAAATGGGAGATGGGCTTTGCATGATTTTCTAGAAGGAATCCTGGGCGTTGAGTCAGCTGGGTTGGATGCATGTGTGCACTTGTGGTGGGGTGGAGGATTTGGGCAATGGCGGAGGATTATTCTGTGACTTTGGGGGCCACGGCAGAATGATTCTGCAGAATCGGGGTTGTTGAAGTTCATGGATTTCCCCAGGGACATCATGGCAGAAATGTGAGCCCGACAGGAAAATTAGTAGAGAATGTTAAGGTGTGGCGTGTCAGGGAAGGGTATGGGGTCCTGAGGGGATCCGGGAGGGGATGGGGTCACCCAGGCACTCACTCTGGTGCTGTCACCATCTGCTGTCCCTCCCCGCAAGCACCCCTGCCAGCCCTGGCTCAGCACCCCCTCTGCAGCCCTGCCCCTCACCCTGATGCTCACCTTGGTGGCTCCAGCAGAACTGCCAAGGGCGATGCCCTCCTAGCAGGCACATCCCCCCACCTCCCCCGGGGAAAAAGTCCCTCCTCCACGCCACCCACGCCCCGCCAACAGTGTTGCAATGAAAATGACATTCTCATTCTTTCCGCGGGTCATTTCACTGGCTTCTTGGGGCAGGTTTTATTTTTAAAACTGAAATGGCAGACGTGGGGAAAGAAAACAAAATCAAATGTTAGCCTCGAGAATGGGTGAAGGAATGCATGTTCTTTGCAGCTGAGGGCCGAAGATTACTCACCACATCTACCAGCTGAGATATTTTCAACCCAAAATATACTTTTATGGTGTCATTAGAGTGTAATACAGGGCGAACCCATTTCTGGTAACCTTGGAATAAATGTCTGAGCAGCGCATCTTCTTCTTCGGCTATGGACCTGAATCCTGCGGCCACTGTAAGACATGAGGGGACCCGAATTAACCAGGGAGGTGGGACGGCTGGGTCCACATTCTCCAGCCAGACATCGTGTATTTCTAAACAGCCTGATTCAGCAGAGGCAGGGTTGAGGCTACAAGGGCTCTCTGTAAACATTCTCCTTACCCACCCCAGCTCCCTCCCCAAACGCACCGCTCAAAGTAGACTCTCATTCTATTTCTTTAATGTTGTATCTGGATGAGGCGATGGATGGTCACTGAACTTATTGTGGTCATCCTTTCATGACGCATGCAAGTCACATCATTATGCTGTGCCTCCTAAACTTCCACAGGGCTATATGTCAATTACACCCCAATAAAACTGGAAGAAAAAAATAATTAAAAGTAGACTCTATACCTTACCCAGAGCTTTGCTTTCTTACAGGGCTTTCTCATCAAGAGGCCGACACCTTGACCCCAGAAGGATCGTTCACAGCCACGTCTTGCCCCGTGACCCCCTCCTGACGGAGGCGGTCTCTGCCTGCTTGCACTGTCCATCACTGCGCCTGGTCTGGCCCCTTCACATCCCTCATCACAATTTGTCATGCATCTGTCCCTGTCTGTCCTCCCCTCGGGTTTCACGATGGCAGGCACAGTATCTGTGCTGTTTCGTGATGTTCATCCAGCACCTAGCACAGTGACCGGCCACAGCAGGAGCTCATTTGATGTCTACTTAATGAATGCACCAATGAAGGGAGAGCCAGGCCATTTTCCATACGTTCAGTACATGTTCACAGAACACCTACCGCATGCCCCGCCGGTTCCCTCCCTTCCTCCTGGGGAAGTCCTCCCTTACGGAGAGCTTCCCTGGCCAAGAACCAGGTTCTAACAACAACTCTTTTCCGCCCCAAGTGTACAAAAGCCCAAGAAACGCCCTAATTTCAAGCTTTAACACTCAAGTTGAAGAAATGGTTTAGGAACGTGGTCTAGAGGTAAGTTTTGTTTCTTTTCAGTGCTATGCTATCCAATTTCAAACCAGAAAACTCTTTGTTGTTTTAAATATGGCCCCTTTCTTCCTCTGTCCAGCACCCTCTGAAATCCTACAATGACTCATTCTGCACCATCCGCTTTCCCATAGAAAACCTCTTCTTCCCACTGAGAGACGCATGTGGCTGGCAAGGTCACATGCAAGACACACCCGCACGTTTACCCAGTGAAAACACCGAGAGTCTTAGTGGGAAGAAAAGCAAAATCGCACACATGCTCCACATGTGCATGAGACCTTCACTTTACTGGGGAGTCGTGATTCAGAATGTAATTCGGAATGCTCCTCCTGGGGTGAGCAGGGCGCGGATACGAGGGGCTGCGTGCCGTGGCTGTCCCCGCCCTTTCTCTTCCGCTCTAGAAAGCTGGTGACGATGAAGATGCTGAGGGGTGGTAGAGGTGTAACCTTACGTCTGTGCTTATTGACGCAAAAGCCTAACGGTTCTCAAACTTCGACACGTCAACTACTCTTAGCCAGCAGAGAGGCATCAAGAAGCAGGTCAGCGGGTGGCAGCCAGGACAGCCCTCTGTACTGGCCCTAAAACCTTCCTGGAAATGCGGGCAGTGGGAGGATAGGGAATTGAAATTCCCCGAAGCCTCTGAGGGAAGAGGCTGAACTTCCCGAGTTCCCTACCCGCACCTGGGCTTAGCTTCCTAAGCAGCGCGGCAGCTCTCATGGCTTCCCAGCTCCTCCCGGGGCACCACCCTGATCTCAGACTCCATCATCTCCCTCTTGGATTCGTGTGCTGCCTCCTAATTGCTTCACTCTTGCCCCTTTTATAGTCCATTTTCCAGCAGCTAGACCATTGCTTAAAAGCAGAAGAGGATTATGTCAGTTTCCTGCTCAAACCCTCCCCATGGTTTCCCATCAAACTTAGAAAAACACCCCCAGTTCTTACCGTGGCCTCCCAGGCCCTAGAGGGTGCCCACCCTCCCCCACCCTGGCCTTGCCCCTCGTCCCCAGGCCTCAGCCCGTCTGCACTCTTCAGAACTTGCCCGGGAAGCTCCTGTCCTAGGGAGCCCACCCTCCCCTCCTCACGGTGCCCTGCCTTTCTCACGTCTCCTCCTCAAGAGGTCACTGAGGTTACACGATCTAAGGATCCCTCCCCACACTGCGTATGCACTTCATATCCTGTACCTTTAAATGTGGGCACCTCATCCCGCATCGGAGCTCTTGATGGTGCTGTGTGCCCATCTGCTTGTCACCTGGCTCCCCTACGGCATGCCAGCTCTCAGGACAGTGCCGGCACCGTGGCTGCCGAGCTGATACCAGCGCAGTTAGTTGGCATGTGTTTGCCGAGTAGCCTTGGAGAGTTTGGGCCGGAGCTGGACCCCCCAGGAGAAGGAGGAGCAGGGGGGCCGCGGCTGTCCCCCACGCCCGCCGTCCCCCTCCCTGTGCAGGCAGCCCCTCCCCTAAGGAGGAAAACGCTGTGTGCTGGGCTCCGCGCTGGGCCTGCAAGTACCTGCCCGCCAGCTACTCGGCCTTCTTCCCTGTACAGGTGCTAACTCCACTCAGGAGCCGCGGCGCCAGCTTCAACCCCCCGCTCGTGGCTCCCCTCCAGCCAGGACGCCGTGACCTTCCTCAGTCCCTGCGTCCCAGCTCCGCCCGTGAGAGCAAGTCACTGAGGACAACATCTCATGATGGTGGAGGTACACCAGGAAGGCGGAGGACAACTGCACGATGTCTGAACCAGCACACACACGCCACACACACCACATACAACACACCACACACACACCCCATACACATAACACACACACACACACCATACACACACTCACACACACACCATACACATAACACACACACACCACACACACCACACCACACACACACCACACACTACACACCACACACACACACCCCATACACATAGCACACACACACACCATACACATAACACACACACACCCCATACACATAACACACACACACCCCATACACACACTCACACACACACCATACACATAACACACACACACACACACCATACACACACTCACACACACACCATACACATAACACACACACACACCACACACCACACACACACACCCCATACACATAACACACACACACCCCATACACACACTCACACACACACCACACACACCACATACAACACACACAGCACACACTACACACCCCATACACATAACACACACACACCATGCACACACTCACACACACCCCATACACACACTCACACACACACCATACACATAACACACACCATACCACACACACACTCACACACACACCATACACATAACACACACACACCCCATACACATAACACACACACCCCATACACATACACACACACCCCATACACACACTCACACACACACCATACACATAACACACCCACACACCACACACACACCACACACTACACACACATACACACACACACACCATACACACACTCACACACACACCATACACATAACACACACACACCATACACACACTCACACACACACCATACACATAACACACACACACACACACACACACACACACCCACACCATGGGCTTATTAGCTGGGACAGCCCTGCATTATCATAATTTTGGACATGTGAGAAGGATCCTAAGACTGCACCTCGGACCTTCCTTCCTGGCAGGATAACTTTACTGTCAGTTTGGAGGCAGTGGGAGTTGCACGTTGGGAAGGATCTCCTAAGACTATGACCTGACCTCCCCAGCCCCTGCCACTCCCAAAGCCACCCCCTCTGTGAGGACAGCTGGACCCTGCTCTTCACCAGCGTCCAGAGGGAAGTGAGCAGATCTGCTCTCAGAGACCTGTGTGTTTGTTTTGACCCTGTTGCCCATGTCAGAGGGTGAGCTGCCATCTGAGTCAAGGAGGCAAAGGCGTAGCTCCGTACTGGCTCTTACGGACTGGATGTGTGTCCCTTCAAATCCATACGTTGAAGCCCTAACCCCCAGTGTGACTGCATTTGCAGACAGGGCCTCAAGAGAGGCAATTAAGGTTCAATCAGGTCAGCAGGGTGGGGCCCTAGTCCGAAAGGATTGCAGTCCTCATAAGAAGAGGAAGAGAAACCAGAGATTTCTCCCCAGGCAAGCACAGAGGAAAGGCCACGTGAGGACACAGCCAGGAGGCGGCAGTTTACAAGCCAGGAAGAGAGCCCTCACCAGAAACCGAGTTTGCTGGCACCTTGACCATGGACTTCTAACCTCCAGAACTGTGAGAAAATAAATTTCTGTTAAGTCACCCAGTCTGTGGTATTTTGTTATGGTGGCCTGAGCTGGCTAGTACAAATCTGCATTGCCCAAAACAGACCTTACCAAAAAAGAAAAGAAAAAGGCCAAAGGTTGAATGTTTTCTGCCTAGTATCTTCCCCAAAATAGAAGCTGAAGTCACTGATGTTATTGGAGCAGATGTAGAGACAGGCCCAAAACTGTTTCTGGTTTGTTCTTCTTGTAAAATAGAATGGTATGAGGAAGGGCAAGGGCTTCCATGTTGACTCTTTGAGGCTAAGGCCTCAGTAAACATTAGATGACTTTAAGTGAATGAGCGAATGAATGAATAAATGCACAAAAGGCTATAACGGCACTTTCTGTGCATGGGAGACCAGCTCACGGCTCCAGAGGATGTGGAACCACAGATGTTCTCAGGATTTCCAGGACAAGTGGTCTCTTAAGAAATAAATGGATTCCTTCTAAAATACGACACAAATGAACATATCTACAAAACAGAAACAGACTCACAGACATAGAGAACAGACTTGTGGTTGCCAAGGTGGGTGGGTAGGGGAGGGGTGGAGTGGGAGTTTGGGATTAGCAGATGCAAACTATGATATAGAGGATGGATAAACAACAAGGTCCTACTGTGTAGCACAGGGAACTATATTCAATATGCTGGGATAAACCATAGTGGAAAAGAACATGAAAAAGAATATATACATGTATAACTGAATCACTTTGCTGTGCAGCAGAAATTAACACAACATTGTAAATCAACTATACTTCAGTAAAATTTTAAAAATACATTAAGAAAAAAGTGGATTCCTGAAAAGTTGTGTGTAAACCAAATTTTTGCAAATGGACTTCTATTTCAGCTTAATTAGACAAGACCACTATTCTAAGATACATCTCAGTGATTCATTGACAAGTCAGGAAACTGCTCTTGGAAGATGAGTGAGTCTCCCACCCCCCTCTGCCATGGGGGTTTGCAGTCCCCAAAGTCAGCTTCCTAGGGGAGGGACGGGAGGACATTTGTACTTGTAAATAATTTCAGCATTAACTAAAGAGGAAGGAAAGAGAAATGATAAAGACGTGAATACAACAGAGCCAGAAGGGACTTTCATGGTGATGCGAGCCCCTCATTTTACGGGTGCAGACCCAGGGGACCTGAGAGTGGTCACCCAGCGAATGGGGGGGCGGGCTGGCCTTCTGAATCCCAAGCTGCCATCTGTCCACCGTCCCTTGAAGTTCACTGAGGACTGAGGAGGCAAAAGACTGTTCCCTCCACCGTGGTCTTACTGCCACATGAAACCCGCTCCCACAGTTCACGTCTATGAGCACATACTGGTTGTTGCTGCTCTTTCTGCTGTTGTGTTGTCAGCACTGTATTCTCCAAACTGTTGCTTCAAGCTGTCTGTCGCGGGGAAGCATGGTGCTCTACAACCAGGTCCCGGGGAGGACTTGTTTGGTCAAGGGGACACACTCGGCCCTGCTGAGGGTTCTCTGTAATCGCCCACCCCGCCTCCCCGGAACCTCCCTCTGCTGCAGGTGGCACCTGGCAGGCTGCTTTGCTGCGGGGTTGGTTGGGGGGACTCTTGAACGGGCGCTGCTCTGGGGTCGCTCTCTGGGGAGGGGGACGTCCAGTGCTTTACAGTCACAGAGCAGAGCCACCCTGCTTCAGACCAGACAAGGGTCTCCCCGCATTTCCCTGCAGCCCCTCCGCAAAACACACACACACACACACACACACAACACACACTAGGTCTAACGCACATCTTCAGAGGATGTGTGCTGCCTGTTAGAGATGCTTTTCACCATCTCTTTTGGTAAAAAAGGAATTTTCGTTTCTTCCTGAAACATCTTTCTCCCCCTTTCTTCTCTTCTCCCTACTTAAGTTTTTAATCCTTTTTTGCTTCCGTGCTGCGCTGCTTGGGGGATCTTAGATCTCCAAAGAGGGATTGAACCAGCGCCCTCAGCAGTGAGAGTGCAGAGTCCTAACCACTGGACCACCAGGGCAGTCCCGTCCCTACTTAATCTTTGTCTCATTTTTCTTTGTCAAAATCTTTCCCTTGGGCAGACAAGCGGCCCCGCAGGCAGAGGGCAAGAAGAGGGAGAACCAGACAGCACATGTGGACAGATGGACAGACGGACAGACAGAGATGCAGCGCCCTGCCTGATTCCAGTGATTTCCTCCACGTGGAACCGGGCTGGGGCAGAGCTGCAGGAGGGTGCGCTGCTCTTGGCTCCGGACACCGAGTCTCCTGCCAAACTCATCACTCGTTAGAACGAGAGTCCAATGAATATTTATTCAACGTTGAGAGGCCCTGGACTCAGACCCAGAGACGAGAGGTCTGGTCCTGATTCCAGGCTGTGTGAGCTCAAGCAAGACCTTTAGCCTCTCCCAGTGAAAATAGGGAGCGGTGATGGAGAAGGTCCAGCCACTCACACGCCCAGCGCTTCTGGGCTCTTTACGTCCATGAGACAGCCACGAACGTGACCTCTTAATGCCAACATCTGCTGTTCCAAAGGTACACAGAGAGCTCAAGATCGAGATGTGCCCTTGATTCGAGAACAGCCCTTCACACCTGGCTGCAGCAGAGAAGGCATCCAGGTGACGGTGACCAAAGCTACCCCGGGACTAGACACTCCCTGGGAGGAGCTTAGGGCTCTCTCGACCCCAGTGAGTGGAACCACGACAGATCTGGATGGGGCGCCCAGAAACAGCTTGAGACAAATTTTTCTTTGGAACCCACGACTTGAGTTTCTGGTCTCTTTATTCTTCGTGCTCCTGTGTCCTTACCTTTCTTCAGGTGCTCAGACCCTCTGCTCTCTCCTCACCCCCATATCAACAACTGCTTTCAGCAAAATTTTGACAAACTCTCTTATACCAAAGTATAAATAATTGATAAAACTTAATAGATGATAAAAATACAATAAACTAGTGAATATAACAAAAAAGAAGCAGACTCACAGATATAGAGAACAAACTAGTGGTTACCAGTGGGGACAGGGGAGGGGTATCATGGGGTAGGGGATTAAGATGAACAAACTATTAGGTATAAAATAAGCTACGAGGATATATTGTACAACACGGGGAATATAGCCAACATTTTATAGTAGCTATAAATGGATTATAACCTTTAAAAATTGTGAATCACTATATTGTACACCTATAAGTTACATAATATTATAAAGCAACACTACTTCAATAAAAAAACTTAATGGATGAAACTTCCCATGATTATTTACGATTTTATTGAAAATAATACCATTGTTTATCCTCAGCTGGAAGAGTAAAGAAGTAATTGAAGAATATCAAACCTCAGCAAGTATGGTTGGGAGAGGCGTATTTTTTGTTTGACACCTTTTGGTATATTTGGGGTTTGCCTTTCATTATCATCACCTCGTCCAAAAAAAAATCATACTACAAATAGCCTCTTCTGCCGACACGCAGAGCTAGCCCTCAGGGTGGACTCAAATAATAAATATTTCATGGCTTCCTGCTAGCATGAGAGTTTCTTAAAACAACCTTGTTTTATTCCTCCTTGCATCCCACATACTGGAACGATGACTACAATATGGTAGATCTTCAATAAATATTTTTTTGAATGAATAACACACGTCATCAGGTGGTAAGAGTGATGGGAAGATGAAGAAGACACAGTCCCTATTTCTGGGAGCAGACACAAAGCGTGGCCATGACAGTGATCCTGCCACCAAAACCAGAAATGCAGAGATGAGGGCTTGTCCCTTGTAATTTGAAAAAGGTAGTCTTGTGTAACAAAAAGAAACTATTTTCTTTACAATGAGTAGTCAAGTTAAAGAACTTAAGGAAAGGTGGTGCAGATCTAAAAATAGCAATAGACTCCAGTGGATCTAGAACTACTCACAAATTCCAGAGTTACTGCCGGTTACTACATGGATTTGTTATAGATCAGTGACGGATGTATACAGCTCAGTCTACATTCCCAAACTCTTGCAGCCCACACAGGAAGACGGGGACCAGGCCCTCCTCTGATTCCAACTTTCTGTGTAACTTACAACACACAGAGGAGGGGGCAGAGGTGAACCAGAGGGTGGTTTCTCTGTGGGCGGAATGGTAGGAATCAATTCTTTCATAGGAAATAGGATGCTCTCATAATTAAGGCAGAAAAACACCAGACATTAATTGTACAGAAACTGATTATTATTTTCATGATTAATTGCATGCTAAAACACACAGAAGTTGATTATTATTTTTATGATTGGCAAGTTGCACTTAAGGCTTTGCAGAGACCACATTTAGTGATATTTGAAAGTGGGTTTGCCACTCTCTGCACTTAGAAATGACTGTGTGTTTCTGAGCCCCAGGTACGTAGCAAAGGCTACATTTTTGAAGATATAATGACGTTCAGGTGTGTGTGCCTCACAGCCTTATGACTTTTAATTCCAGGATTTATTTCAGGACTTGGGCAAATCTATCTCAGTGCCTCTGGTTCTCTACCTGAAAATTACAATAATCAGATGTGGCAAAAATACTAGTGACAAATAAATACAAATTGCTAAAGGCATAACACTGTTTTCTCACCATCTGGCTCCTGGCTCTGTATGGTTTCTTGTGTCATGGAAGAGCTTTCTGTTCTTAAGTTACAGGAAAAGTGAAATGATTCCAAAACCCAGAAAACTGGCAGGAGACAATGACCATTTTCCCCTAAACTTTTCAGTTATTTTCTCCATCTTTCCTTTTCACTCTCTCTCTCTCCTTTTATTTGCCCTCATTCTTTATTAGGAATTCCTCTATTTTCTGGTGGATAATAGTCACAGAAAACTCACACAGGTCCATAGACGTTTGATATATATTTCATTTAATTCTGATGTACATACATACTGAATATACCTACATACACAAATTTATGAAAATATTTCTATGTCTACATGATATTTTGGATAATTATCTGCACACAGATATAGTGACTGTTCATAGATAGGATATTAAAATGTTGATATAGTCAATTCCTATGCTAAATATTTTAACAATTCTCTGAGTACCATTCAGTGCATTTGGTAAGATTTTCCCTGCTTTTATATCTTCGTACCAAGCTGATAACGATTCAAAAGGAATAACACAATAAATGACAAAAGTATAAACATTATGGAATTCATAGATATGATTTCTTTAGCAATATACAGATTTCATAGACTTACTCATCGGCGCCACATTTTAAAGGCTATCCTAAAGATACCTACACATTACATTTTGTAATTCTAACATTATCAGCACTAACGATGATCAAGTCTTCATTTATTTTAGCTTGAGCTTACCTGAACTGGTGACACTGAGGGCGCTGAGCACCGGGATGAAGTCTGCCAGCATCGTGATGTCAGCTGGAGAAAGATAATTCCTTCCTTTTTAACAACAGGGTATTTCCATCGGAAAGAACAAGAAAATGCAGTGCTTCAAAGTTCAGAGCGGAACCCGGGGAAAGTGGACACCTGGAGAGGGTAAAATAGGGTCGAACCAGCTCACATCAGCGCGATGTCTCTGAAAGTACACCTCATTGATTTCTAGTCGGCTGTCAGATCGTTTAAGTCTGAGAAATATCTCTGGGTCCTAACTCCTGACTTATTAATTCACTCTCTCACAAAGAGATGCAGGGCAATGGAGAGAAGATGAACCCAGACAACTTCTGAATGTTCTGAGCTAGTTTTCTCATGGTTGGAGAGCTGTGTGAAAGGGAAAAACCACATATGAAAACATGCAACATGGAAGCTAGTGGAAGTTTCTCCTACACAGTGTTCCTCCATCATCCTTCATTTTGGACTTGGAGCTTCAGAATAGTGAACACGAGGGGGTCAAAAGGTACAGACTCCCAGTTATAAAAACAAGCCCTGGGGATATAATGTGCAGCATGGTGACTAGAGTTAACAATACTGTATTGCATATTTGAAAGCTGCTAAAAGAGTAGATCTTAAAAGTTCTCATCACAGAAAACAAATTTTGTAACCATGTGTGGTGATGGGTGTTAACTAGACTTACTGTGGTGGTCATTTCACAATGTATACAAATATCGAATCCTTACGTTGTGCTCCTGAAACCAACATAATGTTATATGTCAATTGCACCTCAGTTTCAAAAAGGAATAATGACTAAGTCCTTTAGGGTCGTCATCTAGCGGTTCTCACGTGCTTTAAGGTCAGAGCATCCTCTGTGGTTTCCTGGAGGCGGCAGGTCCAGCGGACCCTCCACAGGAGAAAGGACAGTCGGAGTGTCATCTTGTTCACCACCTTTGGATTCATCTTGTTCACAGTTGGTCCGATTCTCACCTAGCTCAGTGCTGTCCACACGCAGAGGCCCTCAAGCAATGCAAATCTGGCAAGAGAAAGTTAGGGCTGGAAAGAGAAGAGGGCCAGGTGGGAGCAGAGTCACGCAATGGGGCTCCAGTTCTGGAACAACACACTCTGGGCACTGACCACTGACCTGAGCTACACTGATTTAATCCAATTTAAAATTTCCCTGTATCTCATTCAAGTCCCCACCGTGTGCATTAGCAACTTCCAAGGTGACGCTCAGCAAGGTACCAGCACAGAATTAAAACAGCCCTGGCCAAGGAGGGGGAGGCAGGACTGCGTCCCCTCCTCCAACCCCCTCTCCGCTCCTCCCTCAGAGACCCCCTCACACCATGCGGCTGTCCCCTCCCCAGACCACGGGCTCCGGAGGACGGGCTGCGTCCTCTTACCCTCTCTCCATGACATCCCCAGCGCCTATCACTTGTGAATGCTTCAGAACGAGGAGGAAGGAAACAATTAGACATTGATTTCCTATCCATCTGATTGCGTTCCAGGCCCGCAGTGAACTTACAACTGTCTCAGGAATCAATTAGCCACTAACCCAAGGTGCAGGAAGTATCACCTTTCTTTATTTTCAATAAATCAAATAAAATGGAGCTTGCCATTCCACTGAGCTGGCAGGAAATTCTGTCTGTGTCATTACAGGAATTCCAGCCCCTTGCCTAGGGTAGCAAAAGAATTGGGAAGGCTTTTGTGGCCCCCCAAACACAAGCAGGCCTGTAGCCTCTAGTCCGTCTTGACCACAGCAGAGGGTCAGTGGCTGGCCACGTTCTGCTACCCTTTCCTGGTCAGGAAGTCTGGGTGACAGGATTCCCCAGTGGCTGGTCCCCGCTGCTGGAGGGACCGGCCAGTCTCTGGAAATTTCTGGCCTATCTCCCTTTACAGCCCCCTTTCCCCCTGAAAAGACACTCCCCTCGTCTCCATCCTGCTCTAGAAACCTCAAATAATCTCTTCAGTGAGTTCAAACTCTTGGTGAAAGCGGACATCAAACAAATAGGGAGAGAGGTTGTCTTCAAGGGGCTTCTGCCTTTGGTCTCTACAAACGTAAGGAGCCCTAGCTCCATTCTTGGGAAATGTAGGGGAAAGAAAATTCCAGAGAACAAAACAAGTTCATATCCCCCAGATCATCCTGTTCTGAGCCAGTGTGTGCTCTTTCCCTCACCTGCTCTATAACCAATGATAAACGTCAGCTGGGTGACTGCCTGGGGTGCCGGAGTGGGTCCACCAAAGCAGAATAATCAGAAGGTCTCCATCGTCAACAGGGGACACGTTTGCATCCTGGGAGCCTGAGCAAACCCGCTGCTCCTCCATCACTGACCAAACACGCTCCCCGTGGGGAGTGAGCCTGCGCCTTCTGATGACGCGGGAACACCGCCCAGACCACTTCCAGGACGGACATCCTGAGAGCCGCAAAACAAAACTGCAGGTGCCGCGAAACAGATGTACTTTCACTTGAAGGTTTACAAAGTTATGATTAGTATTTTTTAAATGGTAAAAGTAGTATAATCTTAACAGTAAATTTTAAGAAGATTTATAATCCATCTTCCTAATCTAACCACCGTCAAGGTGTTGGTCTATTTCCCTCCAGTGCACGTGCCCCTGTGGGTATGCACGCGTGCACACACACACACACACACGCACACACAATCGCATAGTTGTTATGTAGGTTGTATACAGGTTTAGGCTTCAGCTGAACTGTTATTGACTATAATATAAAACTTGACACCATTAAAAAGGAGAATATTTTGATATCGACTTTGAGAACAGAAGAAACTTTGAGAAAGTATTTCCTGATTTTTATGTAGACAAAAAGAATTGTAGACGCTTCCATAGTACAAATAAGTAACCTCAAGCCTAGTTGAGCAACCACAAACAAGAGTGTTGGTTAATAAATGATGCCAGCCTGGAAGGAGGTCTCCAGCGGTGGTCTCCCCTGTGGCAGCATGGCTCTGACACGTTTAAATCTCTCAAGTATTTTCTTCAAGGCATGGAAGATATGCTTATCAGTTTTGCAAATAACACAAAAATAAGAGGATCAGCTTGATTTCCAAGGTGCCTTCCAATACTAAACCGTACAAGCTTGTCATCCACTGTGAGTGGTAGAATCAAGAGCCAGAAAAAGCTCTAAAGCCTGGGATGTTGGGCCCATACGAACAAGGCAGAATAGCTGAAAGTGACCACATTTCTGTAAATTGAGACAAAATATGTCTGTTACTGAGTTCAAGCTCACACTGCTCACCACGTGACAAGCCAGTAAATTGAGAGATGAGATGCTGGGACAAGGACTAGCGACTTTACTCGGAGAGCCAGCAGACAGAGGAGACGGCGGACTAGTGTCCCAAAGAACCATCTTACCCCAGCTAGAATTCAGGCTGCTTTTATACTGAAAGGGGAGGGGGTACGGCTAGTTGTTGTAAACTTCTTGGTGCTGGAATCCTTTGTTCTTGCTGCTGTCCCTGTGAGTCAGGTCACGATGTTCCTGTAAACCTCTAACAAGACAAATGTTATTCTCTGTTCTGCAACTTCTTACCTCTATGTGAATAAAAAGTCTTCAAAGGGTCTCTGACCCTTTGAAGGTCAGAGTCTTGAGAATGGGCCATCATGTATATTTCAGGTTTGTTCTTCTCTGTTACATGTCTTTCTTATTTAAGATTTTATTCTACCAAAAAGCTTACAGAGTTAGAAACACTAAATTATACTGAGGTGTTCAATTAATGAGTTGCCTTTATCACAAAGAATACAATTACACAGCACTGAGTCTGTGGGTCCCTGTGAGAATGGCATCTGGGACACTGTCTTTGTTTAGGGCAATGTGTTTTAAGACAGTTAAATATGTTCATCCAGGGGGAGCTGGGAGACCCAGGGCCCAGAAAGGAGGTTTTATGAGAAAAATTAAAGGGCAAGGAGTTTAGATCAGAAAAAAATGTCTTAGGAAGCTTTCTGCTATGATACGTTTACACTCGATGGCTAACCCCTCTGCACCAACACCATTTTACAGGCGAGAAAACTGAGGCCCAGGGAGGTGGAGTCATTGTCTCGGGTCGCACGGGTAGAATTGGGCCAGAATCATGTATGCTGCCCCCAGGCAGACTGTACCAGCTCATGGAGAAACGGGAGAGGGGAGGACACCCAACCTGCCTTCTGAAGGCCCATCCGTGCCATCCCTGCCCCGTCATCCATCAAAGAGGTCCCAGCCCTCTTCTCTGGGCCCTCCCTCCACCCTCGGTCATTCCTGCAGCCTGTCTGCCCACGTCTAGCCAGTGCCGCCCCACTCGAGTTTCCGATGCGCACCGCCAGCAGTGGGGATGTTGTGTGGGAGGGATGGGTGTTAGTGCTCATAGGAGTCAGAAGGGCTGGAATCTCAGTGCCTGAACTTGAAAATCTCATGCCCTCCAAAATAACCTCTCCTTTGAGAGCTAAAAATTCACCCTAAAGGGAATTCCTAATTTGACTTAAAACTTATAAAGAAGCTAATTTACGTTAACTTTAATAAGTTAACATAAATTAATTCTTTAATTTGGTTTAAAACTTACTAAATCCAAGACCCTGGGAGGGGCAAAGCCTCAACCCTGTTTCTTCCTCTGCACCTGTATGACATCCTCCCAGTAGTAACATTTCTCATTATCCGTAGCGATTTGAAAATCATGGTTTTTACGTGTGTCAATTTTTTTCCTGAGGTCGAAGGATGAAAGCCAAGGGCTCCTGGGAAGCTTTGCGGTCCCCCAAGTGGCACAGCCCAGAGACCAGGGCCAGCGGGGAGCCAGCGGCGCGCACGGGGCGGTGCGGGGCTTGGGCGCCCCCTGTTGGACCGTCGATCAGACTGCAAGCTAAGGCCGACAGGCCCCTTTTAAAAGGAAGTATGCTTTAGACGTTGTTCCTTAAAATTTAACTTTAAAAATAAAATAAAAAATTTTAAAGGCTGCCTGAATCCAAAACTAAGCACTCGAAGGCAGTGGGGTGTTGGCGCGACAGCTCCACCCACCCACGCACGGCTCTAAAAGAAGGGCGCTCCGGACTCGGCCCGGAGAACTCGCTCAGGGGGTGAGTTGGTGCCCCGCCCGCCCGTGGAGTGAGCCAAGCCCTGGAGCGGGAAGCGCCCACCGTCGGAACCCTGGCGTTTGTCCAGGAAGGGGGCGAGGAGGGGGTTAAACAGAAAGAAACCATCTCTAAACGCATCGATCACGCCAGCGTTTCCCAAACATATCTGTGCATCCCAGCCATTCCGGGAGCTTTCGAGAAACACGAATTCCGGGATGCTTTCCCCGGGAGTTCTGGTTCGGTGGGTCTGGAACGGGGCCCGCGTGGTTTACAGACCACAGACCACCGACCGGCATCCTCTTCCAAGTTAAAGCACCACAAGGACCAGGAGAAAACACTTGATGACAGGGGAACAAACCACATTAAACCACCGCAAACGAGGAGGCGGGGCAGTGAGGGCCCAAAGCCCTGGCGGCCCTAGAAGCACCGTGTCCTCAGGAAGCCGGCTGTGACACGGGGAGGGGGAGGAACCCCCGGGCTGCGGGGGGGCTTCTCATTGTTCTTCTGCTAAAAAAATGACTTAAGAAGACAGTTGAGGTGATACAAACACTTGACACTTCATGAAGTGGACGGTCTCCTTTTGGAAAACTGGGCAGAAGGCAGGAAGCTTTTATAGGATAAAGAATAAAAAACAAGGAAGAGAAAAATGGAAAACATCCGGTTGTCTGGGGCCCCAGCGTCAACCTGGTTTGGGATGAGAAGCCCAGAGTTGGCGTGGTGGGTGGGGACAGCTGACTGCCTTTACCCTGAACATCCAGGTCAAGTGGGCCTTTACAGGGACGCGAAAGTTACCTACGTGCCATGGCACCCCGGGCAGGAGAGGCTCCATCTTGGACCTAGAAATCTCCTTCAACACTGCCAATTTCATTCTTTACTTGTTCTTTTCTTTGTTTGCTTGTTTCTTTTCTGAGGGTTTACGTCATCCTCCTTGAGTGACACGAACTTCCTTCACTGTTGTCATTTTCCGGGGCCTTTTCCTGGGCGGGGTAACAGCTGAGCCCTTCCTGGTCCGGTTGGCTAGCGCCTCACCGGTCAGAGGCATGTTGTTTCTTCTAGGCTCTGCGTCCTCAGCAGCGGGGCTTGTTTCGGGCTGTGGAGCAAGTGGTCAGCCCGCCAGGCTCCCCCAGGCATGAGAAACAGGCTGCTGTGGCTTTTGCTTGTTCTACAAAGTCAGCTCTGTAGCTAAAGGAGCTTCATCTTCGCCCCTGCTGGTGGAGGTGCCGCCAGGTGGTCCCTGGACCCAGGTGAGTGGTCCCAGGTGCCCAAAGCAGATGCGCTGAGGGACCTCCGGAGGCTGAAGGGAGAGAATGCCGGGGTCAGAACCGCGGAGGCCAAATCTGCAACCAGGGGCAGAGGGCATCCCTGGGCCAGGAGTAGGGGCTGGGTCTGAATCCTTCAGGAGCAGCTGGGAGGGAGGAAAGTTGGAAGGAAGCAAGAGAAGAGAGTGTTGGATCTCAGCCGTGAGCACACAGCTGGCCGCTCGGCGGGGTCAGCTTTACTGAGGCCCAGACGGGGTGTGGGGGTGAGTTGTCCTAGTTAATTGCCCTGGGCCGGGGTGAATTGCAGGTAACTCATCAGTCAGTATCTGCAAAAGTGCTGTGTGTGGGCGCAGAACACTGGCCTACCGCCAGGAACCCTGAGTTTGCCCCTAATTAATTGTGTGATCGTGGACAAATAATTTTTTGTGGCGTCAGATTCCTCCTCTATTGGGTCAAGATGTTGGATTAGATTAGCTGTTCTCAATGCTCCCTTGGGGAGCTTTTCACAAATACTGATGCCTGCTATTGTGCCCAGGGATACTGATTTTAACTGGTCTACTGTGAGGCCTAGGAATCATACATTTTTTAAGCTCTCCAGGTGTTTCTAATCTATAGCCAGCGTGTTGAACCACAGACCAGAAGAACTCTCCTTTTGGGTTTGAAATTCTATGAGTCTGGGTTATAAGTAGGGTGACCAACCACCCCGATTTTCCCGGGACTGTCCCAGTTTTCAAACTGAAAGTCCCCGGTCCCAGAAACCCCTCAGTCTCGGGCCACGGTCTACATCACTCCCCCTCCGACGTTGGTATAAAAAGAAAGAAGAGAGGCACGCTCAGAGCTCTCTGGGGTGTGTTGTGAGTGTGGGTTTTGTGTGTGACGTCACCAGGCCTGTCAGTAAGGAAATGTATGACTCGACCACTTCTTACCTGCTACATAATTGCCGTGTGTGCAGTTAAGTACACATTTGGATAAGGCCTACCTCGCATGGATTTCTAAAGATTATACACCAACCATCCTACCTTGTTTCCTGTTCTCCAACCTGATGCTTTGAGAAAGGAGGCTTTTACTTTTTCTTTCTGACTCTAGTAAAATGAAGAAAAATTAAAAGCAGAACAATTTTAAAAGACATTCATTCACTCAAATCTATTCAGCCTCTGCCTGTTGATTCCTCTTCTCTACTCTGTGTCTAACCTACCACCCAGGTGTATTTTCTCCACCTTCAAGACATATCCTGAATCTCAAACATATCCCTTCTGACTGCCCCACATCTATCACCCTTGGGCAGCGGTTCCCAGACTTGAGGGACATCAGAGTCACCCTGCAAGCTTGTTACAACTATAATGCCAGGGCTCGAGTTTCTGATTCAGGAGGTCTGGGGTGGGACCGATTATTTGTGTTTCCAACAAGGTCCCAGGTGTTACCTGTTGCATTTCAGGGTGATGCGTGGAGATCTGGCAGGTGGGACCCTGGACTCCAGAAGGGGGACGTGAGCTGTGGGCTTTTAAAAAAATTGTGGTGAGATACACACAACATAAAATTTACTGTCATAACCATTTTTAAGTGTACAGTTTGGTCGTGTTAAGTACATTCACAGTGCTGTGCAATCATCACCACCACCCACCTCCATCTCCAGAATTTTTTTCGTCTTGCAAAACTGAAACACTGTACCCATTAAACTGTAACTCCCCATTCTCCCCATCCCAGCCTTGCCAACCACCCTTCTACTTGCTCTCTCTGAATCTGATTATTCTAGGTACCTCAGATAGGCAGAATGATAGAGCTTATATTTGCATTTGTCTTTTTGTGACTAGCTTATTTCACTTAACACAGAGCTCTCGAGGTCCATCCATGTTGTAGCATGTGTCAGAATTTCTTTCCTTTTTAAGGCTGAATAATATTCCACTGACTGTATAGACAACGTTTTCCTTATCCATCCATCCATTGATGGACACTTGGGTTGTTTCTGCCTTTTGTGAATAATGCTGCTATGAACGTGGGTGTGCAAATATCTCTTGGAGTCTCTGCTTTCAGTTCTTTTGAGTATATACCCAGAGGTGGAATTGCTGGATCATATGGTATTTCTATTTTTAATTTTTTGAGAACCCTTTATACTGTGTTTCACAGTGGCCGCGCCATTTTACACTCCCATCTGCAGCGCGCAAAGGTTCCAATTTCTCCGCATCCTCACCAACACTTGTTATTTTCTGTTTTTTTTTGATAGTAGCCATGCTGGGCTGTAGAGCTTAAGCTACATGATTAAGGAAATTTGAGAAATTGCCATTTAAAAAAATCCTTAATGGGAAATTAATGCAGGAGAGACGATAAATGTACCTCGAAACAGAAACATTCTGACCTATGTTTTGATGAGACTTCTTTCATCTACTCCCTTTGCCTTTACTCTCCCTACTTACTTTTCTTCTTCTATTCTGTTCCCATATCTGTGCATTCCTTAGTATTCAATAGCTTCTATCCAACCCTCCATCTTATAGGATGATCATCTTACCCACAAGGCAGCCATGTCCCTCTCAAAACTACTCAAATCTTTTTTGACCCAAGAGCCAGAACGAACTAAATTAATCAGGTTTTAAACCTGAAGTTTGGTTGAGTCCTTGGGAGCTTCTTAAACCACACCCATCTTTTTCCAAAATGACAAAGCAACTGTACTTTGGTTTATAAAAGGAGGAATAAGGCATGATAATATGGGAGTCTAAGGTATTACTTTTTTTCTTTGCAACTGCTGACAACAATTTATAATTTCTTGCAGTTCAGAGGCACAGATCGTAGAATTGCTTCTCCCTTGCATTAAATAAGAAGTTAAGACATAAATATCAGAAAAACAAAGATGGCGGCTCATAGAAAAGAAAACAGAGATTGTCCTTCTTCTTCACGGTTGATATTTTTTTGTGTTTTATTTTTTTGTGAGTTGTGGATTCTGGAGTGGTCAGAGGTCCCAACTGACCACTGAAGGATGGGACTGGAAATGTCGAGTCTTCTGTCCCTAAAGGGCTGGAGGCAAAAACCCCAACAGTGGAGAAATGGTCTCAACTGATGAAGAAGCTGGACCACAGAGACCACCTGCCAACACAAGCTTTCTGGCCCCCATGAGTGATATGAGAAACATTCAAATAATTGGAACTTGAGGGTCGTGGAATGAGTTCTCGATTTCCATGTGCCATCTAACTAGACATAATTATGTGTATATATAAGGTATGTATTAACTGCTAATTAAATACTAATATAGGTGTTAAAAAGTAATACTATCCATGGAATATAGGCAGATATACCCATGATACAACAGTCCTTCCATGCTTTAAAGATTGTCCTCTTAGACTAACCAGCCTCAGAATGACCCTCATGAAGGGAGGAAGGGCACCATGTCCAGGATGTCAGCCGAGTCACCTCGGAGATGAGCAGGGTGACCTGCCACAGACAGGCTGTCCTTAACTGCGAGCACAGTTCCTCTCGGGCAAGGCGAAGCCGTGTTGGTTTGGGGATAGTAAAGCAGGTAAATTTCTGGCTCATTCAGCCACGTGAAGACTGTTGTTTACAAATTGCCACTGTTCAGACTAGAACATTCAGAATTAATCAACAAGTGTCCCTTGAAAACCAGTTTTGAGATCCATCCGGGATAGAAACCGTGAGTGATAACGAAAATGGTGAGACAGGGTCCTGTCCTTGATGGCGTTTCCAGTCTAGAATCACCAGCACTTTCTCGGTTACAATGGACGAGACTCCAGCTCACACCTGCTTAGAATAAAAGCGGGGGGCACTTACTGGAGTGATCCTGGGGGTCTTATGGAGTCAGATGAGGCTCTGCATATGCAGGAAGGCTGGGATCAGGACTGCACAGCGTGGAGGCCAGGACCGGGGCTCAAAGTCAGCAGGACGTCCTCTCCCCAGGTGACGCTTTTGTTCTCCCGATGGAGACAGGTTTCTCTGCGTGATGGACAATATAGCGCATGGGACACTCAGCCTCACGTGTGCCTTTCAACAGTCCCTGACCAGAGGGGAGAGGAGGCTTCTCTCCCAACTTTGAAGATGTCAAAAAAGGATTTTGGCCGAGGGTCACTGTGGCCAGGGGTGAGGTATTATGATGCATCCGGCCTGGTCCTTTGCCCCCTCTGTAGCTAAGGAACTAGCAGGGTCCTTTCTAAAAGGGAGAAAGGATTTGGGGTCAGACAGAGTCAAGTCCCCACAGTCACTGTGGCAAGATGAGATGGGGGCACAGAGCAGCAGTGAGAGCTGCCATCGTGGCCGTGGAAGGGGCAGCGGCACAGGTGAGGACCATCTCCCAGCCCATGCTGCCACACCCACTGTGGCTCTCGGGCTACCCAGGCATTGCAGACATGCAGGGTCATCTCTGAATCCAGGAACTGAATCACAGAAAGCATTTAATTAGGGAGATTTCACGTTCGATTCCTCCTACATTAGAGTGACCACAAAGGAGATGCTACGGCTCTTAGATTTGATTCAGAAAGTTTGGTCAAATGCACTCCTTGATCTCACCAGCTCTGCAATCCTGTGTGAGTCCTCTGTGGCCTGGCTCCAGGCAGAAGAGGTCCTGGACACCAAACATTGTCATAAAATTTGCATTTTGTTACCTTCTATCTGACAGTCTCTACCGCTACCCCCCCCAATGGCTATCATGGAGTCATGGGGTTCAGGTTTTACTGCCCCCTTCCCAGGGGCTTAGCAGTAGGGGGTGTTGGAAGTTTGGGGCAGAGACAAGTGGGAGCCAGTTCTTGGGTTTTGAGTACAGGCCCTCATATCTGGTCAGTTTAATCCAATGCTTCTCAACTGGGGGCCATCTCGGTTGTCGTACTGGGACATCCAACGGGTAGAAGCCAGGAATGCTACAAAACGCCCTACAGTGTGCAGGAAACCCCACAACAAAGCCTTGTCCTGCCCCAAAAGCCAGTGTGCTGAGGGCAAGTTCTGGTTCTGATCGAACATGCAGTAGGAGTCCAGTTCTCTGGAGGGTTAAGGACAGGTGTCAGATAAAGTGAAAGAACGTTCTAGATGTTCTAGGAAGTGGCAAAGAGTAGGCACCCGTGGGTCTTCCTTCCTCAGCCTGTGGCCCAAGGACATCAGCAGTACTTAAGTGGACAAGCGTGTCTTCAAAAACACTGCCTGTTCTGACTTGTGGTTGCCAAGGGGGAGGCGGGTGGGGGAGAGATGGAGTGGGAGTTTGGGATTAGCAGATGCAAACTATTATATATAGAATGGATAAACAGAGAACTATATTCAATATCCTGTGATAAACCATAATGGAAAAGAATATGAAAAAAATGTATATATATATATTTATGTATAACTGAATCACTTTGCTGTACAGCATAAATTAACACAACATTGTAAATCAGCTATTCTTCAAAAAAATAAAATTTTAAAACAACAACTCCTGTTCTAACAAACTCTAGAGACACAGCAGCAGCCTTGCACCAAACAATTCCCTTCCACAGTCCCAGGCTGAGCCTTCACCAGCCTGGAAGATATTCTCCATCATCCCACACCCCTCCCCTGGGTGGAGGGACCTTGACTTGCCCAGGTCCCAGGCTGGCAGGGCTGGCTCTCAAAGAGAACTTCACTCTTCTCAGGTGGAAAAGCTTGACAGTTTGATTTTTATATTAAGCCTTTGGTGAAAAACCCAGGTATCCATATTTTTTGTATGTGTATTTCAAACTATCTTGACTCTTCATGTTGCCAATTCCCATGAGAAGAAAATGTGAGATTATAAGCCAGCTCTTATCACTGGAAAATTTCACCATGGGACACAAATCATGAGAACAGGACGTATTCCAACAAGGAGGAGCACTGAGAAAAATACCCCTTAGATATAATTATATTTCATCAAAGACACAATAGAATTGGAGGGGAGGGGATGAGAGAGGCTTGTTCTAATCATGAAGCCCTGAGGAGGACCTACCACAAAGAAAACACACATTTAGGAAGGATCATTAAGCTGTTTTACTGAGGCTGTAAGGTTTCCTCCACCCCTCCGTCCACTACGCATCATTCATTCATTCATTCATTCTGATTTTCTACTCTGTTCAGGGAAGCCAGTGCTGAAGGCACAAAGGATAAAACAAGGCTTAGATGATTAACTCCCACCCTCAAGGAATTTAGAGCTGCCTGTGAAGCGGGCCGCGTGCTTTGACGTGAGAACTTCTGTTTTCCTAATGGGAGTTCTGATCTCACTCTGTCGCATTCCAACTTATGATTCATAAACTGAGCTATATTTCCCTCACTCACATGGGAAATAAGAGGCTGAGAAATTCCCTTTCAACTGGATCTGTTTTGTGCTCCAGGGGGCGCCATCATATCGAACACACTTAGATGGGGGGCTCAAGGCAGAGTAAGAACACGGCTTTCCCTGTGCCAGATATTTGGGGATCAGGGAGTTTTAGAGAAGTTTGCTGTGTTGGAGGATTCAGGAGGGAAGGTTCTCTGAGATTTTCTAAGTTAAAGGGTAACATACATCAAGGAGGGTATACAAATACTAAATACACAACTCAGTGAAACTTTGCACAGCTACACACTCAGGTAACCTCCACCCAGGTGAAGATGCAGAGCACCTCCAACCACCAGAGGTTCCCTACTGCCGCTTCCCAGACTACACCCCCTCCCACAAGGATTATTCTGATTTTATCATCATACATGGTTTTACCTGTCTTGAACTTCACAAAAAGGGAACTATGCATATGTACTCTTCTTTCTGGGGAGGGGGCAGTCTGTTTCTTGGGTCCATGTTCACGTCTGCCCATCGTCCAAATCGATGCGTTTATCGCTAGTCCGATCTCCTTACTGTCCCATAGAATTCCACTGAAGGAACTCACTCCGATTCATTCATCCACCCTCTCACTGATGGGCATTTAGGCTGTTTGCAGTTTGAGGTACTATGACTAAGAAGGCACGCACATGGGTTTTGGTGCACACTACTCTTGACACATACATAAGAGTAGAGTCTGAGAGTATTTTTAGATTCTAAAAATGTTCCTAGATAAAACACACTAGTTTTTCATCTCTGAATATGTATACAGATGTTTATATATCTGTATATGTATATATGTATGTGTATACAGCACGTGTGTTTCTTAAAGAGAGAGCCATCTGCAGCCCACAGAAAATGGATTTTCGATTGTGAGTGACCCCACTCTGGACAAGGCACACTGCTTTGCTCTAAAATCATAGGATGGAGAATTCCCTGGCAGTCCAGTGGTTAGGACTCAGCGCTTTCACTGCTGGCCTGGCTTCAATCTCTGGTGGGGGAACTAAGATCCCGCAAGCCAGCATGGTCCGGCCAAAAACAAATAAATCAATAACAAATAAAATCAGACAATGAACAACATCGACATTTATGTCACATAGTGGACAGATGAGACCATAAGGGGAGTGGTGTCCTTTGTTCCTTAAAGTTAATTGGTTAAAATTAATTGGTTAGAAGCACGTGTGTATGTGTGTACACGGAGCTGGCTCTGGAAAGCATGTGTTTCTTTTGACAATGACAGCTGGGTGCCAGCGGTTAGAGCCTTGAGGTCCTGCTGATCTGTTATCCTGGAAAACGTGAAGACACTGTGAAGGGGGGACCTCCAGGCCTGGGTGACTGATGGGATGAGGCATGGGAAGGAGGGGGGCAAAGACAACCCGAGGTTCCAGTCTGGAGGAGGAGGAAGACGCTTATGCTATTAAGAGAAGCAAGAAAATCAATAGGAAGCGGAACAGCACCAACATTTACCTGCCCTCCTGTGCTGAAACATACACAAAATGTATCCTCTTTATTTCTCCATAACCAATCGTGAGACCTCACCTTCTGGAAAGTTCTGGAAAGGACACCTGGACTTCCAGCTTGCCGGGTGGAATCTCAGTGTCTTTGGATGATTCGCTCTCTGGGGCAAATGCTCAGCTTCCCCCCACTCCACCCCCCCCACCCCGTCCCCAGCTGCCTTTCCTCTGAGAGGCATGTAGGTACAGGGTGTTGGAACTGGCTGCATTGCCCGGAGTCTTGATAATCTCATGAAAGTTAAACTGATTATAAAGTTTATGACCATATAAACTATAAAAAGAATGGATAGTTTGTTTATTCACTAAAACATAAAAGCAAAAATAGCCAGGAAGCCCCTGAAAAAGAACAATGGGGGAAACAGGAAAATATTATAAAACTCTGTAACTGGATCAGTGTGGTATCAGCACAGAAATAGACACACAGACCAAGGAACAGACTAGAAAATCTAGAAAAAGATCCATTGGTCTATGACAGTTTCTAATGAAGGAGCCCTTTCAAGTCAATGAGGGAGAAATAGAAGTTTCAATAGGTGGTTTAAGGATACCTGGATGGCCATGTGGAAAAAGATAAAATTAGATCCCTTCTTCACATGGTATACTGACATAAGTTCCAAATGAATCAGAGATTTAAATGTGAAAAATTAAGCCCTACAGCTACTGGAAGAAAACATGGGTGAATTCCTCTGTAACTTGAAAAATGAGAAAACTTTCCTAAAGCTTAAAATCCAAAAGCAATGAAAGAAAAGATTAGTAAATCTGATTACATAAAAAAAAGTTGGCAAAAAATACCATAAGCAAATTATAACAAACCAGGACAAAATACTATAGACAAAGTGTTATTATCCCTGATATAAAAATAGCTTCTAAATTAAAAAAGAAAAAGGCCAAAAAATCTATAGAAACACGGACTAGAGAAATGGAGAAGTCAGAGAAAAGAAAATCCAAATGGGCCTTACCCATGTGAAAAGAGTCTCAACCTTGCCTACAATAAGAAAAATGCAAATTAAAACTCATTGAGATATTATTTCTCACCTAGCAGGTTGACAAAAGGCAAAAGGTTTGACCACGTATTCTGTTGGCCAAGCTGTGGGGAAACAAGCATTCTGATACATTGCTGGTGGGAATGCAAAATTCCCACCAGCAATGTATAATTCCTATGGAGGGAAACTTGGAAATATCTATGAAAATTACATATGCTTTTATTCACTGAACTGGCTTTCCTGCTTTTAGGTGTTTGTCCCAAAGATAGTGTAGCATGAATATGAAAAGATGCATTCACTTTCATGCAGCACCGATCAACAAAAGTTTGGCAACAAAGCAACTGTCTGTCAACAGGGATCTGGTTGAATTACTTACATTTACAAAATGAAGAAGTATTCAAATGAAAAAAAGGAAAAAGAAATGTTTCTATATACTACTACTGCATAGTTATTTCTGGATTATATCAATAAGTGGAGAAACAATATATCATTTATATGATAAAGGGGAGGGATGTGAATGTACACACACATATTCTTTCTATAAATATATCTAAACTTGTGTTTTTAAAAATGGAAAGATAAACCATAAAGAGAGGGAAAAAAGGTTACTGATAGGGAGAAAAAGAGAATGGGGTTGAAAGAACAGGTGTGGAAGCTAGACTTCTCTGACTATACCTCATCTGGTAGATTTGATTTTGAAACCAAGTAAGTATTTTGTATAATTATAAAACAAAATTAAATTTAAAAAGGAAAAGAGAAATATTCTAAAAATTGAAAGAAATGAATCTGACTGTATAGTGAGTTGGTGGCATATGCACAGAGGTGAGATATTTCAAGGGACTTTAATTCACAGTAATTTGACTGTACATCTGTAGTCAGATAGATCCTGATGACAAAGAGAAGTACTCCCCAAAAAAATCCACACCCAAAACCTGTATTGTGTAATCATATTATTTTTTTAAATAAATAAATTTATTTATTTATTTTTGGCTGCGTTGGTCTTCGTTGCTGCACGTGGGCTTTCTCTAGTCAGGGTGAGTGGTGGCTACTCTTCATTGCGGTGCACGGGCTCTAGGTGCATGGGCTTCAGTAGTTGTGGCACGCGGGCTCAGTAGTTGTGGCCCACGGGCTTAGTTGCTCCATGACATGTGGGATCTTCCCAAACCAGGGATCAAACTCATGACCCCTGCATTGGCAGGTGGATTCTCAACCACTGTGCCACCAGGGAAGTCCAGTAATCGTATTATTGATAATGGTGTTGGTATTATTATTTTGAGATTGTTGTCAATGAATTGTGAGATGAAGCAAACTGTTACCGAACTCAGATTCAGCTGCTTGCTGTTCAAAAGCCAATACTCAAGAGACAGGAGTTGGTTGGAAAGGAAAGGTGCTTTATTTAGGAGGCCAGCAACCTAGGAAGAAGTTGAACTCATGTCCAAGAACCAACTCCGAAGACTGTGCTCTACCATGAAAGTTTTTAAAGGGAGAAAGGGAAACTTAATCACAGTAACATTTGAGGAGAGGGTCAGAGTCTTTGTTATCTTGCACTATGTGCAAACTTTCTTCTGATTGATTGGTGGTGAGGTAACAGGGCGGCGCTCCAGGACTCCTGTGCTCAGTCTGAAGTTACCATCCTCCACCTGGGTGGGGACATTAGTTCCTGCAGAAGAACTCAAAGATATTGTTATAGCCCTTGAGGAGGAACCAGGACCCTGCTTTGTCACTGCACAGTTGTTTCTTTTTTTTTTTTTAATTGGAGTATAATTGCTTTACAATGTTGTGTTAGTTTCTGCTGTACAACAAAGTGAATCAGCTATATGTATACATATATCCCCTCCCTCTTGGACCTCCTTCCCACCCCCCCATCCCACCCATCTAGGTCATCGGATTCCACTAGCTATCTATTTTACACATGGTAGTGTATTTATGTCAAACCTAATATCCCAATTCATCCCACCCTCCCCTTCCCCCACTGTGTCCACACATCCATTCTCTACGTCTGTGACTCTATTCCTGCCCTGGACATAAGTTAATCTGTGCCATTTTTCTAGATTCCACATACATGCATTAATATACAATATTTGTTTTTCTCTTTCCGGCTTACTTCACTCTGTACGACAGACTCTAGGTCCATCCACATCTCTACAAATGACCCAGTTTGACTCCTTTTTGTGGCTGAGTAGTATTCCATTGTATATATGCACCACATCTTCTTTATCCATTCCTCTGTCGATGGACACTTAGGCTGTTTCCATATCCAGGCTATTGTAAATAGTGCTGCAGTGAATAGTGGGGTACAGGTGTCTTTTTGAATTATGGTTTTCTCAGGGTATGTGCCCAGTAGTGGCATTGCTGGGTCATATGGTAGTTCTATTTTTAGTTTTTTAAGGAACCTCCATACTGTTCTCCGTAGTGGCTGTATCCATTTACATTCCCACCAACAGTGCAAGAGGGTTCCCTTTTCTCCACACCCTCTCCAGCATTTATTGTTTGTAGACTTTTTGATAATGGCCATTCTGACCAGTGTGAGGTGATACCTCATTGTAGTTTTCATTTGCATTTCTCTAATAATTACTGATGTTGAGGATCTTTTCATGTGCCTCTTGGCCATCTTTATGTCTTCTTTGGACAAATGTCTATTTAGGTCTTCCACCCATTTTTTTGATTGGGTTGTTTATTTTTTTGATATTGAGCTGCATGAGCTGTTTGTATATTTTGGAGATTAATCCTTTGTCCATTGCTTCATTCGCAAATATTTTCTCCCATTCTGAGGGTTGTCTTTTCGTCTTGTTTATGGTTTCCTTTGCTGTGCAAAAGCTTTTAAGTTTAATTAGGTTCCATTTGTTTATTTTTTTTATTTTCATTACTTTAGGAGGTGGGTCAAAAAAGATCTTGCTGTGATTTATGTCAAAGAGTGTTTTTCCTATGTTTTCCTCTAAGAGTTTTATAGTGTCCAGTCTTACATTTAGCTCTTAATCCATTTTGAGTTTATTTTTATGTATGGTGTTAGGGAGTGTTCTTATTTCATTCTTTTACATGTAACTGTCCAGTTTTCCCAGCACCACTTATCGAAGAGACTATCTTTTCTCCACTGTATGTTCTTGCCTCCTTTGTCATAGATTAGGTGACCATAAGTGTGTGGGTTTATCTCTGGGCTTTCTATCGTGTACCATTGATCTATATTTCTGTTTTTGTGCCAATACCATACTCTCTTGATTACTGTAGCTTTGCAGTATAGTCTGAGTTCAAGGAGCCTGATTCCTCCAACTTCATATTTCTTTCTCAAGATTGTTTTGGCTATTTGGTGTCTTTTGTATTTCCATACAAATTGTAAAATCTTTTGTTCTGATTCTATGAAAAATGCCATTGGTAGTTTGATAGGGATTGCAGTGAATCTGTAGATTGCTTGGGGTAGTATACTCATTTTCACAATGTTGATTCTTCCAGTCCAAGAACATGGTATATCTCTCCATCTGTTTGGGTCATCTTTGATTTCTTTCATCAGTGTCTTATAGTTTTCTGCATACAGGTCTTTTGTCTCCCTAGGTAGGTTTATTCCTAGGTATTTTATTCTTTTTGTTGCAATGGTAAATGGGAGTGTTTCCTTAATTTCTCTTTCAGATTTTTCATCATTAGTGTATAGGAATGCAAGAGATTTCTGTGCATTAATTTTGTATCCTGCAACTTTACCAAATTCATTGATTAGCTCTAGCAGTTTTCTGGTGGCATCTTTAGGATTTTCTATGCATAGTATCATGCCAACCGCAAACAGTGACAGTTTTACGTCTTCTTTTCCAAATTGTATTCCTTTTGTTTCTTTTTCTTCTCTGATTGCCGTGGGTAGGACTTCCAAAACTATGTTGAATAAAAGTGGTGAGAGTGGACATCCTTGTCTTGTTCCTGATCTTAGAGAAAATGCTTTCAGTTTTTCACCATTGAGAATGATGTTTGCTGTGTGTTTGTCATATATTATTATTATGCTGAGGTAGGTTCCCTCTATGCCCACTTTCTGGAGACTTTTTATCATAAATCGTTGTTGAATTTTGTCAAAAGCTTTTTCTGCATCTATTGAGATGATCATATGGTTTTTATTCTTCAGTTTGTTAATATGGTGTATAACATTGATTGATTTGCATATATCAAAGAATCCTTGCATCCCTGGGATAAATCCCACTTGATCATGGTGTATGATCCTTTTAATGTTTTGCTGGATTCTGTTTGCTAGTATTTTGTTGAGGATTTTTGCATCTGTGTTTATCAGTGATATAGATCTGTAAGTTTCTTTTTTTGTGATATCTTTGTCTGGTTTCAGTGTAAGGGTGATGGTGGCCTGATAGAATGAGTTTGGGAATGTTCCTCCCTTTGTAATTTTTTGGAAAAGTTTGAGAAGGATAGGTGTTAGCGCTTCTCTAAACGTTTGATAGAATTCACCTGTGAAGCCATCTGGTCCTGGACTTTTGTTTGTTGGAAGATTTTAAATTACAGTTTCAATTTCATTACTTGTGATTGGTCTGTTTATATTTTCTTATTCTTCCTGGTTCAGTCTTGGAAAGTTGTACCTTTCCAAGAAGTTGTCCATTTCTTCCAGGTTGTCCATTTTATTGGCATATAGCTGTTCGTAGTGGTCTGTTATACTCCTTTGTATTTCTGTGATGTCAGTTGTAATTTCTCCTTTTCATTTCTCCTTTTTTATTGATTTGCAACCTCTCCCTTTTTTTCCTGATGAGCCTGGCTAAAGGTTTATCAAATTTGTTTATCTTCTCAAAGAACCAACTTTTATTAATCTTTGCTATTGTTTTCTTCATTTCTATTTCATTTATTTCTGCTCTAATCTTTATGATTTCTTTCCTTCTACTAACTTCGGGTTTTTGTTGTTGTTGTTGTTCTTCTTCTTCTTTCTCTAGTTGCTTTAGGTGTAAGGTTAGATTGTTTATTTGAGATTTTTCTTGTTTCTTGAGGTGAGATTGAATTGCTATAAACTTCCCTCTTAGAACTGTTTTTGCTGCGTCCCACAGGTTTTGGGTCATCATGTTTTCATTGTCATTTGTTTCTAGGTATTTTTTTTCCTCTTTGATTTATTCAGTGATCTATTGGTTATTCAGTGGTGCACTGTTTAGCTTCTATGTGTTTATGTTTTTTACAGTTTTTTTTCCTGTGAATGATTTCTAATCTCATAGTGTTGTGGTCGGAAAGGCTGCTTGATACGATTTCACTTTTTTTAAATTATCCAAGGCTTGATTTGTGACCCAAGATGTGATCTATCCTGGAGAATGTTCTGTGTACACATAATAAGAAAGTGTATTCTGTATTCAATCTTTCAGGTGGATTGTCCTATACATATGAATTAAATCTATCTGGTCTATTGTGTCATTTAAAGCTTGTGTTTCCTTACTTATTTTCTGTCTGGATGATCTGTTCATTGGTGTAAGTGGGGTGTTAAAGTCCCTCACTATTATTGTGTTACTGTTGATTTCCCCTTTTATGGCTGTTAGCATTTGCCTTATGTATTGAGGTGCTCCTATGTTGGGTGAATAAATATTTATAATTGTTTTCTCTCCTTCTTGGATTGATCCCTTGATCATTATGTAGTTTCCTTCCTTATCTCTTGTAACAGTCTTTATTTTAAAGTCTATTTTAACTGATATGAGTATTGTTACTCCAACTTTCTTTTGATTTTCATTTGCATGGAATATCTTTTTCCATTCCCTCACTTTCAGTCTGTATGCGTCCCTAGGTCTGAAGTGGGTCTCTTGTAGTCAGCATATGTACAGGTCTTGTTTTTGTATGCATTCAGCCAGTCTGTGTCTTTTGGTTGGGGCATTTAATCCATTTACATTCAAGGTAATTATCGATATGTATGTTCCTATTACCATTTTCTTAATTGTTTTGGGTTTGTTTTTGTGGGTCTTTTTCTTCTCTTGTGTTTCCTGGCTAGAGAAGTTCCTTTATCATTTGTCCTAAAGCTGCTTTGGTGGTGCTGAATTCTCTTAGCTTTTGCTTGTCTGTAAAGCTTTTGATTTCTCTGTCAAATATGAATGAGATCCTTGCTGGGTAGAGTAATCTTGGTTGTAAGATTTTCCCTTTCATCACTTTAAATATGTCCTGCCACTCCCTCCTGGCCTGCAGATTTTCTGCTGAAAAATCAGCGGACAACCTTTTGGAGATTCCCTTGTATGTTATTCGTTGCTTTTCCCTTGTTGCTTTTAATATTTTCTCCTTGTATTTAATTTTCGTTAGTTTGATTAATATGTGTCTTGGTGTGTTTCTCCTTGTGGTTATCCTGTATGGGCCCTCTGAGCTTCCTGGACTTGGGTGGCTATTTCCTTTCCCGTGTTAGGGAAGTTTTCAACTATAATCTCTTCAAATATTTTCTGACTCTTTCTCTTTCTCATCTTCTTCTGGGACCCCTATAATTCGAATGTTGGTGCATATAATGTTGTCCCAGGGGTCTCTGAGACTGTCCTCAATTCTTTTCATTATTTTTTCTTTATTCTGCTCCTTGGAAGTTAATTCCACCATTCTATCTTCCAGCTCACTTACTCGTTCTTCTGCTTCTGTTATTCTGCTATTGGTTGCTTCTAGTGTATTTTTCATTTCAGTTATTGCATTGTTCTTCACTGTTTGTTTGTTCTTTAGTTCTTCTAGGTCCTTGTTAAACATTTCTTATATTTTCTTGATCCATGCCTCCATTCAGTTTCCGAGATTTTGGATCATCTTTACTATTCTGAATTCTTTTTCAGTAGATTGTCTATTTCCTCTTCATTTATTTGGTCCTATAGGTTTTTACCTTGCTCCTTCATCTGTAACTGTGGTGGCCCCCAAACTGTAAGCTTATTCAGCTTTCTGCTTTCCGGAGAACTGCTTGTCTCTTTCTTGGTATGCACTCCTGACGCTGTGGTATTGAGCGTAAAAAAGGAAAATGGCTTGCGGCCAGTTTCGTTCCAGGTGCCTGCTCTGGATCTAAGAGCCCCTGGTTGTTCCCCAGAAGAAGGACGTGCTGCCCTGAGGGGGAAGTCTGTATCTCCAAAGAACGGCCCATAAGGCATGCTGACGCATAGATAGTGGCGCATAGATAGTGGCGCATAGATAGTGTCGACAGAATTGTGTGGAAATACAAGGTTTACTGATTTATTGTCTAATATTCGTTCCGTACTAAACCTATATATACATTCATGCTCTTTGAATAAACTTGCCTTGCAACCATCAGTTGTCTTGGCCCTTCTGACCCCATCCTGGTGCTTTTCAGTTCCTTACCCCTCACCGCCAGGAACTTCTAGCTTTCTGCAGCCGGTCTGCAGCATGTAACATATTTTTTTGTCATCTCATTTTTTTTGATGGGTGGGGCTGTGTTCCTGTCTTACTGGTTGTTTGGCCTGAGGTGTCCAGCACTGGAGTTTGCAGGTGGTTGGGTAGAGCCAGGTATTGGTGCCGAAATGAGGACCTCTGGGAGACCTCACTCTGATTAATATTCCCTGGGGTTTGAGGTTCTGTTAGTCCAGTGGTTTGGACCCCGCGTTCCCACCACAGGAGCTCAGGCCTGAGCCCTGGCCTGGGAACCAAGATTCTGCAAGCTGCACAGTGAGACCAAAAAAAAAAAAAAAAAAAAAAGGAGCAGAACAATAACAAAGAATAAAAAATAAAATAAAATTAGATAGGTAAAAATTATATTAGAAAAAAATAAAAATATAAATGAAACAACAACAACAAGGCAAAACAGAACCACAACAGCAAAAATAATAATAAGGGCCAGGAAAAGCCTCTGCTGTGAAGGGAGGGTGGGGCTTAGGCAGGGTGGGCCTTAGGCAGGGGTTGGGGCCTAGGCTCCAGACCCACTCAGCTGGAAAACATCCTAGTAGGATGGCGGGTAGGGGCTTAGGCTCAGCACGGCTGACGGGGGCTTTGGAGGGCAGAGATTTAGGCCTGGGACCCCAGCAGGCTCACCAGGGCCTGAGCGGGCTGGGGAAACACTGGCCCCATTCCCCTCCTATCTCCTGATTCCACGAAGGTCTCTCCTGGTCCCCGCTGATCCCCTCACTGTGGGTGGGCCTCTCCAAGCATGGGAACCCCTCCCCTCCCCCAGCCGCCCCTCAGGGGTGCCAGTGCCATCCTGCCTCCAGTTCTCCTCCCCCCACCACATCCTACCCGGTCACATGGGGGTCCCTTTGTCCCCTTAGGTGTCCAAGGTCCCCCACCAGTGCCTGGTAGATGCCCTATTTGTGAGGAGACATGAACTCCGCGTCTGCCTACTCTGCCGTCTTCTGCACAGTGGTTTCTTGGCTGCTCCTCCTTTGTTTCTGCATTCCCTCCCTTCCCTGATTAGCAATTGTTTGAATCTGCCCTTTGGAACTCAGAAAAGGTCAAGGAAGCTGAATGAAGCCTCTTTGCTACAAACAAGAAACGGAGGAACATGGAAAGGATTTGCACCCGGGAGGGCCCCACAGGGTCCTACTTGATTTCAAAACCAGTAATTACAGTGGTGTCATTGAGAATCAGGATTTGGGCATGGGAAAGAGAAGACACAGATGTAAGATTGACAAGATTAAGGGAAAAAAAACGTCGTCCTGATTTTCATTCAGAAGTATAAATACAAATTCATGATGCATTTTGCCTTTTAAAAATGTGTTTCTTAATTCTATCCACTGAAAAGACCTAGGAACAATGATCATTCCACAAAGAGTGGGCACTCCTAGCACCAGGTTTTTGCATCTAAACACCATTTCCTGCTAAACGGAACCAGGAGGGGAGTTCATTCATGTGGCCTTTCCTGATCAAATTGTAACTCATCGTAAGCAAATAGTTGATGAGGGAAAGCTCTTTAAAGAAGTAATCTAGCAAATGAATGAAGAAGAAAGGATAGGATGTCATAATTTGGCAACTCATAATTAACGGTTCTATGCAATGATCACCAACAGTTGCTGACATCACTGAACGAGTGTGTCTCTTTGCCCAAAAAGTCCACCTCAATCTGAACGAGCCATAGCTTTAACCTCCAACTTATAGGAAATGCAGAAGACAGAGGAATATGTCAATCCACCCCTTAGGGGGATGATCAGAAAAACCAGAAACTTCATGTTTCTTCAACAAAGAAACCGTAAGGGGGAAAAAGGGTGATGAGAAGGAACCAATAGATTTTTTTAAATAAGAGACATATCAACCAATTGCAATGTGTGGATCTTAATTGCATCACAAGTCATACAAACTGTAAAACAATCAAGGATCACGGGCGGGGGGCAGGGGGGAATACTTTTCCTCTACCCTTCTAGGTTCTTCTGGCTGGTCTTAGAATTAGATCGACATGAGACATTAGCAGGAGAAAATAAACTTAATTACATAAGTGTGGGAGCTCCATAAGAATGGGGCTCCAGGACAAGATAGGCAATTGAGGTTTATGTGCCATCTGAGAGAAGGAGAAGGGGGTAGGGGCTTGGGACTTCAAAGGGAAGGAAGGCAGTTTATAGGAGGAAGAGCAAACGTTTGGCAAACAAATGTTTGTGGGCCACGCAGAGACAATGGGACACAGAGAGGACTTTGATTTCCCCCAGGCTACCACACCTCATCCTTATTATACTTTAGTTTTCTATGGTGATACTTCCTCCTGGAACAGACCCTTTATCAAAATTCCTCAGTTAAGGGGAGTAGATAAAAGCTCTTCCTGAGCCTTTTGTTTCTTAAAAACAATTAGCCCAAAAATAATTCTCAAGTCCAAGAGACACATTTTGAGGTGGCTAATTATTCTCCCTTACAGGACAGTCAGGAAAATTTGAATATTGGTTGGATATTTAATGATTTTTTTTTTTAGGATGGTAGTAGGTAGGTTATAGATGAACACAACTGATCATGAGCTTATAACTGTTGAAGCTGGGTGATGAATATGCCAAGACTTACTATCCTCTTCTGTCTACTTTTGCATGTGTTTAGAATTTTCCATAATAAATGACTGTTTTTGAAAGACTGCTCAGGATCTCTAAAGCTGCCTATTATCCACCTCCACTTTGCATTCCTCCCACAGCAAGCCAAACCCTCCAGAGGGCAAATGAGTGGTCAGAAGCCGCACATGAGGGGTTGTAATGGAGAAAAGCAGCTGACAGATTTCCAAAATATTATCTCCATTCCAGAGGATTTATTTTTGATGGAAGATGATAAGTTTCATTTTACATGTGTTGAATTTGAGACTCCTAGTTCCAGGAGGAGTTGAAAATGCAAGACTCCAGGCTGGAAGACGTATCAGGGCTGACAGCAACAGTAGAAAAAGAGTGAGCAGAAAAGAAAAAAGCAGGGACTTGAGATAGGGCCTCTTCCTTCCCTCCTTCACCCAATCATTCATTCAAAAATGCATGTGAAAAGTACTTATAAGGTATCAGAACCTGGGGATGAAAAAATGAAAGGTGGGGTTCATTGAGGAAGAAAGGCACTTAAACAAAGACATGAAAGCATTAAATTTTGTCATCAAGGTACCCAAGAGGTACAGTGGGTACACAGAAGACCTTTTAAGTTTGCCTGAAGAGATCAGAGAAATGCTCTGATTTAGGAGACCAGAGAAAAAAGGGAAGCTGAGACCAGCAGCCACATCTCAGTTCTGGCTAATGAAACTACTGGGGGGCTTCTGTGAAAATGTTTTTCTCCCTACTAAAAGGAAAGTCCTTTTCTGCCCACTTCCTTCCTTGCTGCTTCCTGCTTTTGAATGCAGTGTGAGGCCATGATACTTGGCTCAACTGCAGCCATCTTGTGACTAGTAACCAACAAGCATGAGGACAAAACGTCAATATACTGAGCATGTCTGAAAGGGCCTGGGTCCTTGATGATGTTGCTGAACTGCTAAACCAGACCCAAATAGCTCACCTCTGTTAAGTCAGCAATAAATTGAAGACACTGTTGATGATACTCTATTACTTGCAGTGAGATGAACTCCCAACTGATGTAGTGTGTTTTCCTACCAAACCATGAATTACTTGGAGAAGCAACATGGCGTAGTGGTTCCAAAGAACCTGCGCTGACGTTTCTGAGACTAGTAATGACACTAATGAAAGACTGGTGTAGGCAGAAGCCAGACTCTAAAGGAGTGAGTGGGTGGTAGATGTTAGCTTCTAGGAGACAGCCCACCCACTTCAGAAGAGTATAAAGAGGGGTGAAGGTCAAAGCCAAGTATGGGTGGAGTCAGAAGGTAGTGTTGAATGAGTGTCCTGACCTCTGAGTGCTTCCTCTTTGGCACCATCTTCCCACCACACAGATGACATCTCACAGCAGAGCAGGGCTGCCCCTGCTCCAGCAGTCACAGGCACTCTTCTTGTCAGGAAAAGGAAGTAGTAATGGCATCTTGAGAGAGTAGCAGGATCAAGGGGAGAATTTCTTTTAGGGTAGGAAGTGTTGAGCATATTTGTGGACTGAAGGGAAGAAGGAACCGAAGACAGAGGAGAAGGGCAAGATTGATGGAGCGATATGGGAGTGCTAGGAAGGACCATGAGATCCAAGCAGACAGGAGGAGGTAATTCTTCTTGTGGGAAAAAGGCCAAGAGAAGAGAACGTATAGAGACATGTTGAGAGGAAGGAAGAACAGAGGATTTTCCCTGCTGACTCAGTCTCAGAAAGTGGTGCTGTAGTTTTGGAGAGACTGAACAGAGTCCAGTCTCCGCTGGCCCCAGAGATGGCACCTCCCCGTGGGATCTGCAAGGTCAAGGGAGCGACGTCAACCCTCTGTTTTAGAAGTCAGTGTTGTCAGTGTGACCAGAATTGATTAGACTGAGAACGATTTTCTTACACTAACCTAGTTAGTCACTCTCTGGACTTGAGACCCAGCTCTGTTCCCAGAGCTTGACAAGCCCCTCAATCTTCCTAAGCTTCAGTTTCCCTATTTTTTTTTAAATAAATTTCTTTATTTTATCTTATTTCTTTATTTTTGGCTTTGTTGAGTCTTCGTTGCTGCGTCCGGGCTTTCTCTAGTTGCGGCAAGCGGGGGCTACTCTTCGTTGCGGTGCGCGGGCTTCTCATTGCGGTGGCTTCTCTTGTTGTGGAGCACCGGCTCTAGGCACACGGGCTTCAGTAGTTGCGGCTCACGGGCTCAGTAGTTGTGGTGCACGGGCTCAGTAGTTGTGGCTCATGGGCTTCAGTAGTTGTGGCACGTGGGCTCAGTAGTTGTGGCTCATGGGCTCTAGAGCGCAGGTTCAGTAGTTGTGGTGCCCGGGCTTCATTGCTCCACGGCATGTGGGATCTTCCTGGACCAGGGCTCGAACCCGTGTCCCCTGCATTAGCAGGCGTATTCTTAACCCTTGAGCCACCAGGGAAGCCCCAGTTTCCCTAATTTCAAAATGATTTGGAATTTATCTTGAAGGGCTGCTGTTACAGTGGAACCTGATAGCTCATGTAACACATGAAGCACAGTGCTCACTAAGATGTTAACTATTATAATTTACTCCCTCAGCAAAATGATTGAACTGCTCGTGTACAGCAGGCGCTGTGCTGGGTGAGGACAAGCATCAGCACAGAACCAACAGGGCATCCTTGTCTTCGTGAAGCTCTTATTAGTGCTGCCAACGGAATCAGAAACAGCAAGGGGCAAGTTCCCACCTGAGAAAGTCCAGGGTCTGTCCTGGGCTGCTAACTGTGGAGGCTGAGTAAACACATCTATTGTATAAACCACAAGGATGCATTCAGTTTGTATCAAGACTCGCAGGCATCAAGTGACAGATCAATGTGGCCAGCTCAAAACAAAATCAGAACTTGCTCAGCAAATGTGGAATCAGGTAAATAGTGTCCTCCCAAACTCACGTCTGCCCAGAGCCTCAGCATGTGACCTTATTTGGAAATGGAGTCCTGCACATGTAAATAGTCAGTTGAAATGAAGTCACACCAGGGGACTTCCCGGGTGGCACAGTGGTTTAGACTCCACGTTCCCAATGCAGGTGGACGGGGTTCGATCCCTGGTCCAGGAACTAGATCCCACATGCGTGCCACAACTAAGGAGCCCTCCTGCCATAACTAAGACCCAACGCAACCAAATAAATAGATATTAAAAATAAAAAAGAAATGAAGTCACACCAGATGAGGGTGGGCCCTAAATCCCATAGGTGTCTTTTTTTTTTTCTGGCTGCACCAGGCAGCAGGCAGGATTCTAGTTCTCCGACCAGGGATCGAACCCAGGCACCCTGCATTGGGAGTGCAGAGTCTTAGCTACTGGACCGCCAGGGAAGTCCCACCATATGTGTGTCTTTATGAGAAGAGGAGAGATCACACGGAGAGTCAGAGGAGAGACAGGTGGTGGAGATGCCATATGAGGGGGATGCAGAGAGCGTGTGTGCGACCACCAGCCAAGGACCCCTGGAACCACCAGACACGGGGAGAGGCCAGGAAGGGTCCTCCCCAAGAGGCTTCGGAGGAACACGGCCCTGCTGACACCTGGGCTCCTGACTTCTGGCTGCCAGGACTGTGAAAGGATACATTGCTGCTGTGTTCAGCCCCCTGGTGGTAGTCGTTGTCACGGCAACCACAGGGTGCTACTGCCTGGGCCGGGCGGACCAGCCCGGTGCTCAGCCTGTGGTCCGCTCCTGCTGGCTGGTGACGGCGCCTTCCTCTTGCACGGAGCTGGGGCCTCACCCCATGTGGGGACTCCAGGCTGACTCATCCCTCCCGCTAACTCTTTCCTTCTTCAATACAAATGATGTGCTCTCACTAAACCTCCACCGCGGCGCCTTCCCAGGGCAGACTGGCTCCCGAGTCTCTCAAACGGGAACTTCGACAGATCACATTTAGATTCCGCTTTATTTAGCTTAGAATCCTGGTGGGTCCTGCCCGTGTCCTCTTGTACTGGTCGCGTGGTGTGTGAGCATAGATGGATGCCCTTCAGGAGAGAAGGGGCCACGGAGAGAGTGTCTGGGGGCCTGGGAGGCATCAGGACAAGACCATTCGTCTTTCTTCACTAGACACACGTGGTCAGGAGACTCAGCCAAAATCTTGTAGGAAAACGATAACCCCAGAGTGTCTATTCTTCCCCCTCTGATTCCTTTCCTCCCCTCCTGCGTCCTTTGGATTTAAAAATAAATCGTGTCCCCAAAATATTGAGGCCAACTAACAATGATCTCATCAGAATTACTCTGAGCCTCTAGAAGTTTTTGATTTCTTCTTGTTCATGAGCGTACAAACGGCCCGTTTATAAGAATAACAACTTGGCCTCCTATTTCTGAAACGCTAGCAAGTGATAAAGTAAACACGAGCACAGTATAGCGCACTTGCATGTAGCAGGACCGACAAGAAACAGCTGACGGAAGCACGGGCAAGCTCCTTCCTGGCTGCGCTGGCCCCGATCACAGCTCACACTTGCTGTCAGCTCTTTCCTTTCAAGAGGTGCGTGCCTCCCTGTCCTCCGGGGTCAGAGTTATCCCTGTGTGTGTTGATCTTTCTTCTTCAGGTTTCCAACCACGGGGTCGAAGACTACAGGGGATAAGTATTTGTGGTCCCAGGACAGCGCCTTTCCCACCGCAAACACTCGGTAAATGCCTTAGGTTGAATAAGAGTTACTTTCATTGCCCTTACTTTTTGGTATTTTGCTCTTAACGCCGTTACATTAAAAACATTTTGTTAACTGCTGACACAAGGGGTGTCCTCCAAACAAACTTGGTTTTCTCTTCCATTGTCCTTTTATTTTTTTTAATTTTTAATTTTTTATTTGAAGATCATTCTTTTATTTATTTATTTTTTTCCAGAGTGGCTGTACCATTTTTTTAAAATATTTATTTATTTATTTGGTTGTGCTGGGTCTTAGTTGCGGCAGGCAGGCTCCTTAGTTGTGGCTCAAGGGCTCCTTAGTTGTGGCATGCATGTGGGATCTAGTTCCCTGACCAGGGATTGAACTCTGGCCCCCTGCATTGGGAGCACGGAGTCTTAACCACTGCGCCACCAGGGAAGTCCCTGTCCTTTTAAACATACTCACTGAAGGCAACCGTTCTTGGCCTTGGATGGAAATCAGGCAGACCCTGACTTCTCTGCTTAGTCTTAGATGAAAGTCAGCCCTGTGGTCACGATAGGTTCTCAGAAGTGAGAATGATCAGCCTAACGAACTAATTAACTGCTTTAGCCTTCCTACAAAGTTAAGTTCCCCTCCTCTCCTCCCATCTCCATGCCAACGTAGGTGGGCAGCCTGCTCTCAGGGGATGGTGTGTGCCATCAGGGAGGAGGAGGAGGGCTGCAGGAGGGGGACAGCCTCTGTCCTCACGTGGTCAGGTCAGTGATGGCTTGGTTGGGTGCAGAGGAGGCCAGAGGCTGGTGGGAGGGGACAGAGCTGCTGACTATTGTGACCCCACTGGCCACAAGAAGGAAGCCCCATGGCTTGCAGCTTGTAATTAGGGCTGAATCGCAGTGCCAGCGCCAGCCTGTTTGGCCCCAAAAGCAGAGCAGATGTCGGCAGAGAAGAGCAGCGGGAGAGACCCCTTCCCTCCGCTCCTGCCTGCAGGGGTGCACCGAGCACGGTCATGGTCATGGCGCCCTCCCTCCAAGGGCAGGGGTGGGGTGAGGCGAGCGAGGCACTCACTGCAGGCCCAAGACCTAAGGGGGGCCCCAAAAACTCAGCTGTTGAGATAAGTAATCTTTTAATGCAGTTTTTTAAAAAATCAAAATTAATGGAAAAATCCATGATGAACAAAATGTTACTAATTTTCCCTTTTGCCCCAGGCTCTGGTGTGGTGGTTAACAGAGCTTTAACTGACCCTGACTTTTTAAAATTTTGATGTTTTGCTCAGCATGGACTTCTGGCATTAATTTTGAGCTTTAGACGAGCTTTAGCGTTAAAGCGCACGCAGCCATCCACGTGAATACAGGTTAACAAACGCCGTCTTGAGTGCAGCTAGCAGCAATGTTCTGATATCAACCTCCTGATTTGGATGTTGTACAGTAGGGTATACAAGCCGTCAGCGTTGGGGGAATCCCATTGTTGCAACTCCCTGTGACTCTATAATTATTTAAGAATTAAAATTTTGATAACAATGACTTGTATAAATGAGTGAATGTTTCTGGCGCTCACTTCCGTTTGGGGCCACAGTGAGCGTCTCACTCGTCTCCTGCAGTCCTGGCCCTGCTTGTCCTGCTTTTTTTTTTTTTTAATTGAAGTCTAGTTGATGTACAATGTTGTGTTAATTTCTGCTGTACAGCAAAGTGATCAGTTATACATATGTATACATTTTTTCATATTCTTTTCCATTATGGTTTATCAGAGGATACTGAATATAGTTCCCTGTGCTCTGCAGTAGGAACTTTTTGTTTATCCATCCTATATGTAATAGTTCGCATCTGCTAATCCCAAATTCCCACTCCATCCCTCCCCCCTTCCCCTCCCCCTTGGCAACCACAGGTGTGTTCTCTATGTCTGTGAGTCTGTCTCTGTTTTGTAGATAGGTTCATTTGTGTCATATTTTAGATTCCACATATAAGTGATATCATATGGTATTTGTCTTTCTCTTTCTGACTTCACTTAGTATGATCATCTCTAGTTGCTTGTCCTGCTTTCAAAACAGTGGTAACAGCAACTAGGCAGCTCTGCTCACCCCGGAGACTCACAGAGGCCTTGGCTTTCCCCCGGGGCTGGACCTGGGGACTAAGGCCCACAGACCCCCCTGCCCCTGCCGCCCCTGCCAACTTTGTCCTCTGTCTCCACACTCTTGCCTGACGGCACCTCTGTCTTTCAACAAACACCCCAAGTGCAGTGTTCAATCCCATCCCACTCTCAATCTTAGTTGTAAGTCAGGGGCTCTGGGCTTAAGCGCCCAGGCGATGCCAGTGGGCCTGCCCCAGGAAGACACCTCCGCTCTCTGCCAGTTCCTGACTTCATGTGAGTGTTAGAATCTTCTAGATCAGCGTCACCTGGGATCTTGTGAGAAAGGCCAGTTCTCAGGACCCGCCCCGGACCCAAGACACCCTGGAGCTGGCCCAGCAGTCCGTGTTTGAAAAACCCTGCAGGTGACTCTGGTTCGTGCTAGGGTTTGAGAACCACTGATCTTAAAAAAACACAGGATGCTCGGACCCACCAGAGATTCCGATTTCACTGGTTCTGAGTTTTAGTCTGAGAACATTGAGGAGGGTCCTCGGGAAACTCCGTGAGTACCAGCCGGGGGGAGAGCTGCTGTCTTCGGGTCTAGGTTTGATCAGCTGCATCTCGGTTCTGGTTCCCCAGAGGTTTTTCTCTGGGGGTTTCAGAGAAACCAAAGACCTTCCTCTAATGACAGTCTAAAGAGTTAAAAGGGAATAAGACACTGTCATGACCTGCCATCCAAAGCACCCACAGCTCCCGGGGGCTCCTTTGACTTGTGTGGATTTTAGTCTGCATGTCCTTTTTCTTTCTCCTCTCAACTCCCACAGGGTGACTAAAACCTCACAAACATAAAAGAGCGATTGTTCTCAACTGGTCTGGAAGAGGTGCAATTCATGTGGATATAATTCACACCTTCTGGGAATATTGTTATTCCTGAAAAAATGCTTCAGTAATTTTCTCATTAAATTTAGAATGAGTAAGTCGTGTTTGAGAGACAAGTCACCCACTCGGCTGTCAGTCACACATCTAGAGATATTTAACCAAACACTCTGACCTTTCTGAGTCTGGCCTAAGTCCATTATCTTAACGTTTTCTCATCTAGTAATACAATCCTACCAAATGGGAACCGTGGCTGCAGGATGACCTCCCTCGTACAGCACAATTATAATAAAGCTCTTACACGTGCTTCTTCCTTACAGTCTGAAAAGTTTTTTAATACAGACTATATAAACACTACACAGCCACTAAACACAATTTTCGGCAATGCAAACAATATGGAAGTATAAATAATAGTAAGGGTTAGTCCTCCACGGAATTCCCCTTCCCAGAGGTGACAAGTTCTAGTGTGTGTGTGTCCTCCAGGCATTTCCTATTCATTCATTCATTCAATATTTATTGGTCACCTAGACTGTCTCAAGCTGAGGGCAGGGGTTACAACTGTGAAAGAGATAAACCTGTTCTTTAACACATGGATCTTACACAAATATAAATATAAACTCTTATATTAATAAAGAAGCTGATTACCGTCCAGGCTTCCTTTTCCTGCTGTGGATTCACTGAGCAAAAGTAAAGCCCTCCTTTGCCTGCTCCTATCAGAGGAAGGAAGGCCGGGGAGTGCTTTCCACTCCAGTGGCCCAGCAACCATCGCCAGACCTGCTAGGGAACAAGGGTGGACGGTCCTGGAGAAGGCTCCCAGGATGGAGGAGATCAAGGCAGCCTGGCTGGGGGGGGGGGCTTGGGGGGGCGGCAATCAGAGGAGGGAGGTCCCTCAGCCCCAGGGAGGGAGGAGGCTCGGGGGCCGCTGGAGGCCTCAGTGACCAGCCCTCCTATGCCCAGGGCTCCATGGGGGGCGGAATACTAGGTGTGTCCACTGGGGGCCTGGGACAAGGCCGCTCCCCCCCCCCCCGCCCCCACCCCGCCCCAGCCGGGGATCAAAGCCCCTGCCTTTGAAATGCATACTAGAGTTTGGGCACTGGACGCCCAGCTGGGACCAGGAAGTTCAAGGACAAAGCTGCTTCCTGAAATCCTCTGGACTGATAAACACCCCAGGACTCGCATGGCCCCGAGGCAATGAAAACAGACACTTCTCATCCCATTGCTCTGGTCAGTGGAGACTGGAGCTGGAGGTGATCTGACTGAGGAACATGAAACGTTTCCCGCACCCAAGCGGTGTGAAGCAAAGTTATGCCCATCACATACGCGCGCATGCGTGCGCGCACACACACACACACACACACACACACACACAAGCGCGTGCGCTCGTAAAATTCCTTAGTTTCATTTATTACCTCCCCATTCTGCATTAGCGTTCGTTTTACAGTACAGAGAAGAAAACCGGACCAGAAGCCTCTTTCCTGCCCATGATAGAGCTTGTCCCTGATTTGGGTGGAACTCTGCAGCCCGCAGTAAGTATGCTGAGGCGGTTTACTTGAAAATGAGCAGCCCTCGTGCCCTTTACAAAGCCTCGACTCCTGGGCAGTATTATAGCTGCACGGGGCAGCTTGGTGTGGTCGACGGCCTCCTGAAGATGTAAATTTCCACAGAGCATTCCGGGGTCCTTTGGGGGGTCGCAGGTCACTCAGGGCATCTGGGAGGAGGTGGGAGTGAGGCATCCCTTCCTCAATTAAAGTAGCTCTGCTTTAAAAACAAACCAAAAAAACAAACGAAGACAAACCAATGTTATTGAGGTATAATTTACACACCATAAATTGTACCCATTTAAGTGTGGAGTTCAATGAGCTGTGACAAGTAGAAACATCACCCCACACTCCACACACAGAGCCACTTTCATTACCCCCAAAATGGACTGGTGTCCCTCCAGCCACTTTGCAGTGAGCCCTTGGCGCCTGCCCCAGGCAAACACTGATTTGCGTTCACCGTGGATTGCCTTCACCTTTTCTAAATTTCTGTGTCAATGGAATCATACCGCATGCACCCTTGTGTCTGGCTTCTTTCATTCTGCAAAATTATTCTGAGATTCATCCACGGTCTGTGTGTGTCAGTGCTGCGTTCTTTCCTTTTTGTAGCTGAGTGTATTGCATGGTAGGCATGTCCCCCAGCTTGCTTATTTGCTCATCTGTTGATGGTCACTTGGGGTATTTCCAGTTTTTGTCAATTATGAATAAAGCAAAGCAGCTCTACTCTGATATGTTTTGTATATTGGGATTTGTGTGTTGTTTCAGTTGGAAAAGCATTTGGAAGGAAGGAAGGAAGGAAGGAAGGAAGGAAGGAAGGAAGGAAGGAAGGAAGGAAGGAAGGAAGGAAGGAAGGAAGGAAAGAAGGAGGGAGGGAGGGAAGAGAGAGATAAAGGGAGGAGAGAGAGATTGGAGGGAGGAAAGGAAGGAAGGGAGATGGAAGGAAGAAAGGAAGGAAGGAAGAGAGAGGTAGAAGGGAGGGAAGGAGGGAAAGAAGGAACCCACAGGTGAAACAGAAAAAGCTTAGTCTTTGAATCGAGAGACAGAGCTGGGCTTGAAGGCTGGCTTTACTTCTAGCTGCGTCAGACTGAGTAAATGACTACATCCTTTAATGGGTCAGTTCTCTTATTTGTAAAATGAGGACGCTACCCCGCAGGCCTATTGAGGGGATCAAATCCAATGAGCTCGTGTATGGAAAGCACATAGCTGGTGCTCAAAAGTGGTACTTCCCTCCCAGCTCCCTGCCAGGAGAGAGGCGCCGGCCGGAAGAGCTCTGTGGTCCTGCCCAGCTCCGCAGACCAGATGTCCATGAGTAATTCCCAATCAGTGTCCCTCTGAGGGCCGTCTCTGCCTTTAGATGATTTAGCCCAGGTGCCTATTGTCTGGGTCAAACCGTAGTCCACGGACTTTGGTCATTTCTAATCATGCTCTAAATAACTCTTTTTGAATTGATTAGCTATTCACAGCCCTCAAGTATCCTGAGTTATCTTTAGCTTCGTAGGGGATGTTAGATAAAATGAAGAGAGATTGAGTGTGTTGCTTAGTCAGTAACGAAAAGTTCCTACCAGCTAACTGCTAGGAAGTTTCTAGAGAAACCAGTCTCATCAGATGCCGGGGCAAATTGATGAGCTTCGCAGGAGAGCAGACTGCTTGGCTCTGGGAAAGGCAGAAGCTTTGTCTAAGCTCGGGCTGCCCATTCTAAAGAGCTGTATTGTCAACTGTCTCTTGAGAGTCAGAGACAAAGCGATGCTGAAACACGCAGCCACTTGACAGGTAACCACCTGGGAGAACAGAGAGATGAGAGCGGCCGCGTCAAGTCTGATGAGGACAGAGACCCAGGCTGAGTGTGAAGATGGGGCTCGTGGTGCTGCCTCTGGTTCCTGCAAATCCCTTTGAGGGATGGTTTCTTCATCTGTAATGAAGGCGTTGGACCGGGGTGGCTTCCAGCTCCGACATCCTATAATCTTGTGATACTGATAAATCCATGGACGTGAGGTGCTGGGAACTTGGCAACTCCATCAAGCTTCTGACGCTCACCGAGCCCCGGGTGAGGTAACTCTCATGAAAGTACCAGCTGGGAGGATTTGTGAGGCAAAAAGACAAAAGAGATGAAGCTGGGTCTGGGGCTGGAGGGTAGGGAGTGGGGGAACAGTTCAGTTTTTGACCTGCTGTGTCCAGGTAAAGGTAAGAACTACCATCGATCTTGTTGAAGGCGTCTGGAACGCAAGCCTGGAGCCTGGATGGAGAGGTCACAGCCCGAGGGGAGGGGAGGGGGTCACGGGCAAATCAGTTTCGAAAGATATTCATTGAGCCCCTAGCGGTGCAAATGCTTTTCCATGTAATCGGCAAACGTTTATTTAGATCTATTATGTGTCGAACGCCACACTCCGCACCGTGGAAGAATCCAAAAGAAAGGAGACACAGACTCCCATCAAATTCAGCAGAACATGGAGCTGTGGGCCAGTGGAAGGAGCTGTGGATTCAAGGTTCTAGCTCATCTCTGAGACCCCAGTATTTCATCCAGAAAATGCAGAGTTTCACAGAAAGATCAACATTCTAAAGTATATAAAATGCTTCATAGATGAATAGAGTCTGTTCTAGGCAAAGTCAGGTCACGTCTTCAGTGACATCATCAGGCCAGCAAAGCACAGTGAGCCTGCCCCGCCCCCCGTGCCCACTCCTCCCCCAGATGGTGAAAGGTCACCAGGAAAGCAGCCAGGTGGCTGGAACGTCAAAGAAAGAAAACTTTGACTTAGAACCAGAGTGAATTTTGATTTAGAGCCAGAGTGAATTTTATTCCAAAACCAGGAGTTGGGGCTTTCTGACCTTTCCCAAACCTTTCTGACCCTTCCTATCCTTAACCTCCTGCTTTATATACCAAGTGCTAACTTCCCCATTCCACCAAGACTTGTGCCCTTTCCTCAGTTTCCTTGCCAGGACACGGTGAGCAAAGGGAGGGAACAGGAACGAGGAGCTGTGTGCCCAGGGCTTGGGACCTCGGGGCTGGAATACACAACACAAACACAGGATGTGACTTCTGAGCTGCTGCAGAGGCCGGGGTACTGGGGGAGGGGAGCCCTCCTCACGTCCTGGGCCAGCGGCAGGGCCAGATCAGGGGACAGGAAGTGACCAGCAACTTCCCAGGGAGAGAGCAGAGCAGTGGGGGGCTGAGGCTCTGAGCCATCCCGGGAAGGGAGGCTGCCCCCATTTTCCAGACCGTATGGGAGGGAAGCCTACCCTCGCTGGCAGCTCAGTGATAAAGGTGAAGACTTGTCTGCAAATAGACCGTGGGCTAGAAGGCTTGCAGGAGGGAAGCAGGGGTCTTGGCAGTGCGTGCTCTTCTGCACGGAGTCCTGTGTGTGCAAATGTCCTAACGAGAGTCTCTTGAGTCCATCTCGACCGGCACCTTAAGGACAGCCAGACCTTCGTCTCCTTGCGAGACGAAGTGATCTTGAAGCAGAAGGTCACAAGCCACACGATATGCCGGCTCTGTTACCTTTGGGCCCCTCCCAGAACCCTGACTCCAGTGCAACCAAAGCAGTGCTTTGAATGGTTCTCATGGGGCGGGGCACGCCAGGTAATGCCAGGTATGTGTCCTGCACTCCATATCCCTCCACTGGTAGAGGTTTGGGTTTGGGGAGGTTTTTTTTTTTTTAACAAAGAGAGATGTATCTAAATTAAGAGCTGCACTATTCACAATAGCCCAGACATGGAAGCAACCTAAGTGTCCTTCGACAGAGGAATGGATAAGGAAGATGTGGTACATGTATACGCTAGAATATTACTCAGCCATAAAAAAGAATGAAATAATGTCATTTGCAGCAACTTGGAGGGACCTAGAGATGATCATACTAAGGGAAGTCAGTCAGAGAAAGACAAATGTCCTATGATATCACTTATATGTGGAATCTAAAGTATGATACAAATGAACTTATTTATAAAACAGAAACAGACCCACAGACATAGAAATCAAACTTCTAGTTACCAAAGGAGAAAGGAGGTGAGGGATAAATTAGGAGATTGGTATTAGCAGATACAAACTACTATATATAAAATAAGCAAGGTCCTACTGTATAGCACAGGGAACTATATTCAATAACCTGTAATAAACCATAATGGAAAAGACTCTGATAAAGAATATTTATATATATATATATATATATATATATATATATATAGTAAATCAACTATACTTCAATTTAAAAAATAAAATAAAATAAATTAAGGGCTGCCAATGGAGACTTCTCCTTCCCCAGCTCTTACGGGAATTGCTCTTGAAAAAGACTCAGAATGGATTTACTTATTGAGCACCTATGCATGTGAAACACCATGCCAAGCATCATGAGAAGGATACAGAAATGAAGATGATTTTGGTGATGCTTGTAATCTGGTAAAGGAGACAAACATATACATAAATCACCAGCATCAGGCAGACAACAGTCATACAAGACCATGGAAGATAAAAAGGGACTTTTTCCTCCTGGGAGGATGGAGCACATTGGCACAGACTTGGCAGTCAGAGGAGCGTAGGGCCGTAGCTGTGGGAGAGGCTTTCCATCAGGACCCAAGCTGGGAGGAGGGGAACAGTAGGAAACTGACTACTTGGGTGTGGTTAGAGTTGGCCTTGGATGGAGGGTGTGGTAGGAGGGGGGAGAGAGAGAGAGTAGCGTCCGGTAACAGGCTGAGGTTTGGACTCAGTTCTCTGTGAAAGAAGGAGCAGTGATTTTGTTTTTTTTTTTTTGGTTATAGAAGAATTATTTTATTCAGTGATATTCAAGACATTATTAGGTCATGGCCTTATATTCACAGTTTCAAGTTGGAAATAATTCAGAAATAATGATTAACATTTGGAATTAGCCATTAGTTATGGATTCAGAGGAAAAAAGAGCTTTTGCTGAGTCATAAAGGATGCTAATCACATTAAAAACAAATTTAGTAAATAGTATCAGTCAACCATGCAAATAGATGAAAAATATTTACCAGCCCACGAAACGTTTTACCAGCCCTTCTGCTTTTGTGACATCCCAAATGTAGCGAATGTTTTTTAAAATGGGAGCAAGGCTGTCTGGATGGAGTCGGCACAGAGCGGGGAGGCCCACCGGGAGCCATTGCGAGAGTCCAGGAGGGAGGGGGGGGGCTTGAGCCGTGGGGAGGGGATCCTCGGGGTCTTAGTTACCCCGCGTCCTTCTCAGCGGAGCCTCAGGGAGCCAAGCGTGTCCAGGTGGAGATACAGCAGCTCCGTCCATACCGAGGGGAACAGTGGCCACAGTGCATCCAAGGACACACGTGGGTGGTCCTGTGTTATATGTTTCTCTGGATTTGTGCTACAACCTGGGGTCTGCAGTCACAACCCTTTCTTCTCGATGCTTTAGTGAAGGGGGAGAGAAAGACCAGAGAATAAGCCAGACCCATGTTTGGGGGTGACGGAGCCAGCAACACTCTACAAGCCCAGTTGAATGGGGATGCAGGCTGAGCGTTTTAGATTTGACGAAGGTTTATTATGTGCTGTGCTGGCAACGTGCTGTGCCTCCACCCCCAGATCTGCCCTGTTACATGCCAGGGGGCTCCCTTGTTGTCTGCTCTAGAGTTGGGCTTGACCTGCTTCGAAGGAGTCAGACTTCAAACACCTGCTCACACGCTGTACCAAGTGGCATCACTCACTGTCTTCTGGGAACAATAAATTCTTGTCAGTGTGCCAGCTGTTTCCTGCCAGGACCCTGACAAAGGTACTATGCATCCTCTGTACCTACTATTAATCCTCACAGCCCTGGGAGGCAGTCTTTCCATTTCGTAGATAAGGAAAGTGAGGCACAGGAGAGGCTACCGGACCAGACCGGGCCTGGGGGCCGCCAGGAGCAGCGCTGTCTGGACGCACAGAAGACGGGGTGGCTCTGGCGCCACCCGCCCCCTCTGCCCGGGCGACTGGGGAGACTCCTCCTTGGGAGGCGTGAAATGGGAAGGTCCTGGTGACCTTGGCCACGGCAGGGAGGACAGCTTCCTCGGACCTACAGCCAAGCTTGCCTGAGTGAAAAATAAACTTCTACGCGTCCGCCGAGAGGTGGGTTAGCTCAGGACCCATCCTGAGCAACACGCTTCTCTAAGTCACTTAACCAGTGAACGGCAGGACCAGGTTACAGGCAGGATATGGACAGGATGCAGGAACTAATTAGGAGGAAGAAAAAACCCCACACGGTGCTCCGTCAGTTGAAACCAGGGCCCGGGGCATTTTCTCTTGCTCACTTTTTCCACAGCTGTTCTGCTGTTACTAACATCACTACCCATAACATTAGGAACTTAAGTTTCTCGAGTGCTCCACGCTTGCCAAGAAATGTGTTGAAGGCTTTACCTTATCTCATCTGGTCCTCCGCTGAGATGTGCACTGTTATTATCTATGTTTCTCATTTCAGGAAGCTGAGCTCAGAGAGGTTAAGTAATTTTCCAAGTTCACATGGGTGGTAAGCGTCAGCACTGGGGTTTTAACTCAGAGTGTGTGACATTACTTTCTACTGCCTCCCAAGACCAAGGCCAATGCCAACAAGGAAAGGAGGTGTGAAAATGCAAACACACACAGACACACATGGAACCACTTAGGATGGAAGGGAGCAGATCCAAAGAATTCTGAATGTTGAAAACATTCCCCCAAGGTCCTGCCACAATATCTGAGCATGTGCTCGCACCAGCCAAGATGAAGACGTTTTCCATCAGTGGTTTTGAGCTGCTCTGAAGAACCCCATTGCTGCTCCTATACTTGACACAGTTTCTGTTTTGCAGGGCCAATGGGTCAGGTTTGAGGAACTAGCTTGTTGTAGCTTGCTCACTACGGTAGCCACCTCAGCCCAGGCAACCACAGGGTCTTAGTCCTGGTGGGACAATCACGCCCCAGCAATTGCAAGTGCCACCGTGCAAACCATTCTCCTGGGAGACAATTAAATTTAGCTACGAGTGGGCCTGCCCTGGTTCGCATCCAGTATCCAGGGACCCATCCCACACGCATGTGACATTAACCACATCGCCCAACACACCTCGTCCTCTTACTTGGCAATATCATTTTTCCTCTACGATCCTGTTTATTTCTTTATCTGTCTTCCATTTGGCCCATATAATTACACTATGCTAGCAAGGAATTCATGTTAGCAGAGCAAGGATGTATCCTTTTTTAAATGAAATTATATAAGATTAAGTTCCCTAGGGACTCCCCTGGTGGTTCAGTGGTAAAGAATCCACCGTACAATGCAGGGGGCGCGGGTTCGATCCCTGGTCAGGGAACTGGGATCCCACATGCCGCGGGGCAGCTTAGCCCCGGCACCTCAACTAGAGAGCTCAAGTGCCGTAAACTACAGAGCCCACGTGCCCTGGAACCCCCGAGCCACAATTGCAGATCCCATGCGTCCTGGAGCCTGCGCGCCACAACTAGAGAGAAGCCCACGCGCCGCAACAAAGATCTTGTGTGCCGCAACGAAGACCCGATGCAGCCAAAAATAAAAATAAAATAGATAAGTAAATAATAAATAAATCTTTAAAAAAAAAAAAAAAGATTAAGTTCCCTAAATAGAGTGCAGCCTAATTTAGGCATTCCCCTGTCCCCATGTCTGGGTTGGCAGCCCAATCCAAGATATAAGCAACATTCACATATCTAGGTACACTGACTTCTAGGCTTTTCTTTGGGGTAGGGTAGGGAGGCTCTGGCTCTGGTACTATTTCTTTTCCTACTAACGGGTTTTGTTTTGTTTTTTTCTAAGGGAAAAGGGATTCTGAATATGGAAGGAAACTTCCTTTTCCAACATTGTGGTGGAGTAGGTATCCTCTAAAAACAATACTAAATAAAACAACTAAAAATATTGAATGCAATAATTTTTTAAATTTGCTTTTAAATATATAAATGTACCTTCTTTTAAAAAGTTTTTGCCTATTTTTCTTTCAGTTTTATTGAGATATAATTGACATACAACACTGTTTAAAGTGTACAGCATAATGATTTGATTTATATGTGTTGTATATTAATTACCAAGTAAGTTTAGCTAACATCCATTTCCTCATATATTTACCAAAAAAAAGAGCAAAAACTGTTTTTTTTTTTTCTTGTGATGAGGACTCAGGATTTACTCTCTTAACAAGCTCCAAATATAACATATAACAGTGTTAATTATATTAACCGTGTTGTACATGACATCCCTGGTCCTTGTTTATCTTATAACTGGGAGTTTGTGCCTTCTGACGCCCTTACCCCAGTTCTACTCCCTCTCCCCAACCTCCTGCCTCTGGTGACTGCAAATCATCTCTTTTTCTGAGTTTTGCTTTGTTTTTGTTTTCATTTTAGATCCCACATACAGGTGAGATCATACAGTATCTATACTTCTGTCTGACTTATTTCACTGAGCATCATGCCTTCAAGGTCCATCCATGTTATCACAAATGGCAGGATTTCCTTTTTTTAAGGCTGAATAGTATTCCATTGTTTAAATACCACATTTTCTTTACCCATTCATCTGTCAAGAGACACTTTGATTGTTTCCATGTCTTGACTATTATAAATAATCCTGCAAGTGACTGCACTTTCAAGAAAGCAGGGGAAATTCTCAGGAGTCAAACTGAAGAGATACCAGGAAACCACAGTGGTAAGCGGGTTCTGGCAGCTTCTGTACAAAGACCCCAGGAAGGAGTTTTCCAGTCTCAGTTTCCAAGAGCCGTGGGTTTGAGTGGCTTCATGGAGTAAGGGTCCGTGCAGGGTGGGAAGTTGGAGATAAGACCCCTTACATATATATGCCACCGTCAGCACAAAGGTGGCCTGAACAACCCTGCACCAGCAAAGCCACGACAGAGAAACTCATCTGCTTTGACCTTGACTCTAGATGTGGGAAAAAAGTACCCTGAAAGTGTATAACCACGGCTTTCCCTCACATGGGTTTGAGGAATGAACTTGAATCACCTGGGCTGTCCAGAAATCTCAGGGCTGAGAACTTAACTTTCAGTGGTCTTGGGTTGAGGGCACCTGGAGGAATTAAAGGTAAACCTTTTTGGAGGTCGGCACGCTCAGCCAAAGCTTCGTATGATTCCACAAATACAGCTCGGTAAGTAAGACATGAGCTCATAGCCCCAGTTACAAAACATAGGAGGAAACAAGCCTCTGAGGAAGAATCAGAAGGACCAGCAACGAAAGGTCAGATGCTCAGGGCATCAGATACTGGCATATCCCCTAGAGAATCTAAAGTGGGCACTTCACAGGGTTTAAAGAAATAAAAGAGGGACCAAAAACAGACGCAAGAAATACGATACTGCCAAACAGACCAGACAGATTTGAAAGAAGAAACATAGCACTTTTAAAAATCATGATAATAATGGAAATTAAAACTCAGTGGATAGGTTAAAAGGTATCTCAGACATAGCTGGAAGGATTGGAAGATTCTTCTGCAAAAGACTGTATAATCTTTTCCTGGGCCTGGAAACGTCAGTCTTCTTTTTTAAGAAATTTATTTGTTATTGAAGTATAGCTGAATTACAATATGTGTAAATTACTGCTGTACAGCAGAGTGACTCAGTTATATATGTATATACAGTCTTCTGTCTTTGTGTAGGTCCAGGCCATAAGCATCCAACCTGATCTGTCTCCTCTTGGGGCTGGAGTCCTAGAGTGGCCTGATGTCACGTGGGACAGAGGGATGCTCAGTCCTTCCGTCAGAGTCAGAAAGAACAACTCCTAACCTGGAATCCCCACTGACCACTCAGTGCTTGTAGGTGACAGCAAAGTGAGGAAGGAAGGCTCGGACTTTTAAATGCAAGTTTCCTTTCGTAAAGCTACTGAGAATGAAGGTTTTCAGAAGCCATCCGCACACTTTTCTGCTTATGGAGGAGATGATATTTTCTCCCTAACTGTGCAAAGTCAGTTGTATCTTTGGGGATTTACCTTATTAATAAATAAACAGCTGAAACTTGATGTGTGCAACTGTTTAATGCTGAAATCTGCTCAAGGATATGAGTGTGTGTGTGTGTGTGTGTAAACTTTTTAAATAAGACTTTACTGTGCTTTATTAAGATACTTAATTTTGTTGTAAACATGAGACAGAAAGAATTATGAACAGAAAAATACCCAAAGATCTTCCCCAGAATGCAGCTCAGAGAGACAAAGAAATGAAAAGTATGTAAGAGAAAGAAAGAAACATGATGTAGGACAGAATGAGAAGGTTCAAACCTCAGTGAATTGGAATTCCATAAAAAAAAGAATGATCAAACATGAAGAGGCAAGAAATTTTCCCGAGTTGATGAAGGATGGTGATTCTTGTTTAAGATGTGAATCAGAGGGATGCCATGCAACAGGAAAATGTTGAAGACTAAGGTTTGATGGTAATCCCCCAAATTGTATGTTAAAACATTTAAGCAAATATATGTGGGTTCATCGCTGGTGATGTTTTCTTGCTTTGTTATGATGTAGACATGAGGATGGGTTCTCTGGAGGTCAGACCAAGGAAGAAGTTTGTTAAGGAGGTGACAGCACAGAGAGGTGATTCTGAGGATGTCAGGACCCCAGGAAAGACGTAATAAAAATAAAACTGAGCCGAACGTACATTCATCTGAGGCTGACAGATGAGGTAAGGGATGGCGTGAGAGGGAGGGAGCCCAGGACTATAATTTAGTAAGAGATTTCTGAACTCCAGTGCTAGTGGGATTAAGTAGTTATGGCCCCGTGGCAAGTTCATGGGAAAGAGCCAGAGGGAAAATTAACTTGTATTTGACATGAAGCACATACTCTGTGGGTATTCATCAGAGTAAATTATACGCAATGGGGAAGTTTAAAGGCACTGCCTTTTTCTCCCTTAATGAATATGTACCATTGAATCCCATTGGACTGCTCTCCTGATTTTAGTAAACAATCGACAACTTCTGACGCCTATAATCTAGTGTTTAGCTGTCTCTATTTAGGATTAAATGGAGGTGGAATCCACATCACAGTAATCCCTCGGAATTGCACAGTATTTCCCACCAGCACTTGGTTCCCTGCTCGTCAGCACAGTGCAGGATCCCAGCCAGGCTGGCGGGCGATGCTATGGGAGAGCCGCGGTGGGGAGGAGACTTGACCTTGGGGGAGCCGGGAGTCGTGCGAGCCGCCTGGCTGCCCGGCGGGAATGGAAGTGCCCAGCTGCCTCGGAAGGTGTGGGGTGCTGGGCGGAGACGCTCAGGGGGGCATCGCTCCTCTCTCTGCTGCCCTGAGAACACAGGACGGTGGCTGCTCACAGCATCTGTGACGGGCTGAGTCCCCAGCTCGCCAGGGGACGCTGGGGACCCGTGGCTGCTGAAGGAGGCACTCAGGCTGGAAGCAGTGCCGGGGGCAGCCCAGCCTTGGCTTCCTCCTTTCCCCCGGGGCCCCCCTCTGGCTGTTCACACGGTAACAGCACAGACAGCGGTAATGCGAGGGGCTCTATCGGCACGATGAAAAGAGCCAGAAGGTTCCAAGAGGCCTTTCTAACGTGGAGGGTGGGGACAGGGGCACTGCCATATATTCCGCTTGTCCTCGCAGCAAACCTGGGAGGCAGGTAGAGCAGGTGTGATTATCCACATTTTAGCAAAAGGGACTGGAGAGATGAAGTCAGTTACTGAAGGTCAGCGGCAAAGCAGGGGACAGATTGCAGGTGTCCTGACTCTTAGTCAAGGAGAAATTCCATCGAGTCTTAGAATTAGAAGCATCTTAATCAGCACAGGTGATTTAATGAAGCTTTGAAGGCAGGGATCTGGCATTAACCGCTACCCCCTTAACTCTGCTTTGATAAGGCAGTGTTCACAAGTGACCACCTAATCCAAGCGTTGATAGAAAAGAGTCACTTTAACGTCCTCATCTTGACTAGTTTGGTCCTAAAGCTCTAACCAGGCGGTTTCTGAAAGCATGTCCCATTCTGTGTGCACAGACTTGGAAAGTGGGTAGTGGTCCTCAAAATGTCATCCATTCTGCTGATGCAAGAGTACCTGACAGTAACAAGTGTGGCCAGTATCATCACAAATGTAGGAGCATCATACGTTACAACCCTGAAAATCCCCAGTTGTTATAGGCCCAAGTCTCAGCCTAAGCAGATGTGAGCTTGGAAAGGTAAGAGTAGGATGGAAAGATACAGAAAGAAGGAACCAGTACCACAAACTCTTTTCCTAACACTTGGTTCTTACCTCTCCATGTCCATGTACACTACTGGCTTCTGCTTCTGCTAGAAGTTTGGAAAAGAGGCAAAAAGGCCAGCCACCTCCCCTGGGACTGGGAGAGGGGTCTAGGACAGTGTTCCTGTGTCACCTTCCCACCCTAGCCAGGTACAGAGGAAAGGCACCTTCCCACCCTAGCCAGGTACAAAGGAAAGGCACCTTCCAACTTCCATTGACCCAAGCATCCTCCCCTTTTTGCAACACAACCTCTCCCTACCCCGTCTGAAACTCCTACTAGCAGAGTTACTAAAATATGCTAGGGTCGCAAGGGGTAAGGGGAGGTGCAGAGAAAAGGAATCATGAGAATAAACTTGATAGGGGCAGAGTCTCCTCATAAGCAGGAGTTAGTTGTTGTAATTTGCTAATTTTCTCCTTAGAAGGTGGAAATTAATCAAACAAGTTTTTAATGAATTTCTGCTACAGACTCAGTGCTGTGGTGGGCACTGAGGGGCCACAGAAACCCTTGGAAGGGCCTGCAATCCAGTTAGGGGTGTGACTATGTTACAGGTTCCTTCAGTGGATAACCCCAAACCACATACAACAAAGCAATAGGCTGTGCAATAGAAACCCCAGGAAATATGGAATTAAAGAGAAAGAGATCAAAGGGGGCTTCCCAGGATCCTGGGACATCTTCAAGGAAATGTTTCCAAGACACTAAAGTGTCACACCTTCCACTAGACTGGAGGGTGGGAACCAGTAGGGCAATGGACAGGTCACTGGGAGTAGGTGGGATATTATACATTTGTCCAGAATCTACCTTGCCTACCTCCACCTGATTTAGTTACGACTGGAAGGTGGCAGTCTGGACAAATTTGCCTGGGTGAATCCTGAACAGGTAAGTACCCTAAACTTTTTGCCTTAAACACACACAACTTCAGTTCTTTGGAGGTCCAGTGACGGTGACCTTTCCTTGTCTGCTTGCCTATCTGTTGTGCATAGAAGACAGATCCACTGTACCTGAGTCGCGGGCCTATTGGTGAATTAGGACGCAAAGGTGAAGGGCTAAACCTCTGGGCAGGGTTTCTCCACCTCGGCCCTGACGTTGGGGCCAGGTCCTCTCTGCTGTGGGGTCTGTCCCTCGCCCTGCAGGATGGTTAGCAGCAGCCCTGGCCTCTGCCCAGGTGCTCGTAGCACCTGCCCTCCCCCATCCCCCAGTAGAACAACGAAATGTGTCTCTAGCCTTGCCAGCCATCCCCCTCGGCTCTAGGGAAGAGGATGCCACGTGGCTGTCCCCTTCTCATCATTCATCACTTCTGAATCCCTGGGCGAAGCCACTTTGCCTCAGCTGATGGTTTTTCTTGAAACCAGAAGGGAATTTAGAGTTGGTCTGAGTCCAGGCTCTCCTTTAGAGACTAAGGCCCGGAAGGGAGCTCAGCTCGTGGGGTGGTAGACCTCGATAACAACCCTGGTCCACGAGCCCAACACCTTCATTGCACGGCTACTCAGATCTTTGGCCGATCACCCAGGCAGCCAGCCCTCCCAGGGCCGCCGTTTACCACGTGGTAAGAAGTAGAGCTAGGAGCCCATCCCCCACCGAGGGTCCCCAGTAGGCCCTTGTTGGGGATGGGTTATCAGATTGTGGATTTTGTGTTGGAAATAGTTCCTCGAGGCCCAGAAAAGTAAACTCAGATCATTTATTCATTCGTCCGGCAAATATCCTCAAAGCACTTTTGTTGCATATTGAGGATACAGTCTCTGCTTGTCTTGGAGCTCACAGATGAAGTTATAAGGGACACATGGGGATCGTTATAAAATTAGGACTCGCCCGAAATGACAGAGCACCTCGTGGGGCTGAGCTGCACGGGGGGCCACACCCAACCCCACGGGGAGGCAAGGACCACTTCCAGGAAGAGCAGACCCCGGAACTAAGTCGGAGGGGATGAGCTAACGGTCAGGAGGTGAGGCTGCACAAGAGTGTTTCGGGCAAAGGGGAAGCGTGGAGGAGCCCATGGGCTGGAAACAGTGCAGTGAGTGTGGAGAGCACCAGCGATCTGGCCTTGGTGGAACGTGAGAGTTGAGGGGGGGAGAGGTGGGAGGCAGACTGAACGGCGGCCTTCACCGCTGTCCTGAAGAACTTGAATTTACTTCTGTGGGCGACACGGAGGACAGAGTCTAGGAGAACAAGTTCAAGGCAGGAGGACCAAGCTGGGATGGTGCCGCAGTGTGGGGAGGGCGGATGGCACAGCCAGCCACTGAGGAAGAGGGGAGGCTCATGAAATAGACATGAGGATGTCAGGGCGGGCAAGAACGACACTCAGTGTCTAGGAGTGCCGTCCAAGGAGACCGCGAACACAGGAGAAGCAGGGCTGGGGATGGGAGCCCCGGAGTGCCTGAGGGACTCCAGGTGCAGCCGTCCAAATGTGGGGTGGGGGGCACATCCGGCTTAGAGAACCGGGTTGGTAAAAGTGCATTGGGAGCAGGTGGAGGCTGGATGCAACCGTGGGATTGGGTGACATCACCAGGGGCGTGTGGGTCTGAGGAAGGGGTGCAGGGGGGTGGCACTTTTAGGCACCAGCAAATCTAACGGAAGCACTTCTCTCCAGAAACCACCTTCTTGGCCAGTCCAGCCATTCTACTGACGGTCATCCGCCCCTGGCTGGACCAGCCATGCTAGTTTCCTTTGTGAAATAGGAACAGTGAGTAGACTTGCCCAGGCAACTTATAAACTTTGTTTCTCAGTTGCCCAGACCATTTACAGACTTTTATTTCCCACCGCCAGACTCTCCAAGAGGCACCAGAAGGCTGGCTGGCACGCTGGCCAGGGTCCCAGGATCCTTCTAATGGACTGTGAACCTAACATTTGTGGAAAGCATTGTGCAACTTCTAAGGTTTGTGGTCAAACGGGTTCATCCCCAGCTTAATTGTCAGTGCAGACCCTTAAGAACTAGATTATAGCTTCCAGAAGTTGTTGACTGTTTACTGAAAACCAAAGGAGAGTTCCCTTTTGCGATGTATTTGCAGTTCTGTATATTTGCAGTGGGGGAAGGAGGTTTTCTTTGAATCGCCCTCTCTGCATGTAATTTTCTCTGATGAATACCTATAGTGTCTGTGTTTCACGTGACACATGACTTGGTGTTTCCCCCTGGCTGTTTCCCATGAACTTGGCCCTCTTGGTATGATGGAGACAGTAGTACTGGCTGGAACCCTTCACAAATTCTTCTCAGCTCCTCAGCCATTTCACTCCTTTTAGCACTAACCACATCTTTCAGTCATTCAGCTATTTAACCCTGATGATGGTTTAAATGATGAGCTTTCCTTAAAACATTTGTGCTTTGTTTCATGTTCCTATATTCTTTTTTTTTTTTGGATGTCTTTTTAAAATTTATTTTATCGAAGTATAGATGATTTACAATGTTAATTTCTGCTGTAGAGAAAAGTGATTCAGTTATACATATATACATTCTTTTTCATATTCTTTTCCATTATGGTTTATCATAGGATATTGAATATAGTTCTCTGTGCTATACAGTAGGACCTTGTTGTTCATCCATTCTCTATATAATACTTTGTATCTGCTAATCCCAAACTCCCCGTCCATCCCTCTCCCACCCCCCTCCCCCCTGGCAACCACAAGTCTGTTCTCTATATCTTTGAGTCTGTTTCTGTTTTGTAGATAAGTTCATTTGTTTCATATTTTAGATTCCACATATAAGTGATACCATATGGTATTTGTCTTTCTGACTCACTGCACTTAGTATGATAATCTCTAGGTCCATCCATGTTGCTGCAAATGGCATTGTTTCATTCTTTTTTTATGGCTGAGTAGTGTTCCATTGTATATATGTACCACATCTTCTTTATCCATTCATCTGTCCATGGACATCTAGGTGGCTTTCATGTCCAGGCTATTGTGAATATTGCTGCTATGAACATAGGGGTGACTGTACCTTCTCGAATAGTTTTGTCCAGATATACTCCCAGGAGTGGGATTCCTGGATCATATGGTAGTTCTATTTTTAGTTTTTTGAGGAACCTCCATACTGTTCTCCATAGTGGTTGTATCAATTTACATTCCCACCAACAGTGTAAGAGGGTTCCCTTTTCTCCACACCCTCTCCCACATTTATTATTTGTAGACTTTTTGATGATGGCCATTCTGACCCGTGTGAGGTGGTACCTCATTGTGGGTTTGATTTGCATTTCTCTAATCATTAGCGATGTTGAGCATCTTTTCATGTGCCTCTTGGCCATCTGTCATACTCCTATTTTCAAAGTGCTTTTACATAGAATAATTTTTGCTTCTTTCCTAAGCTTTATATTTTCTCTTTTTACTGATGAAAAACTAAAGTGCAGAGCTGAAGGCAGGACTTAGAGCCTCGAAGGTGCCTTCAGGTGGGTCTGGGTGTGGGCGTGGCCCCAGGTCCTGTCCCTTGGCCCTGCCCGGCCTCAGGTGGTACTTACTCACTGGAGGAGGATTTAGTCACTGGAGTATGAGAACAAAGAGATTTTTGTTCTGCTTAAGAATAAAACACTCCACAGCCCCTCCTGCCGGACAGTTATGCCTGTGATATGAGGGGTATACCAGCTGGTGTTTCTCAAAGGTCAGCTTAGTAGGGTTCTGGAAACCCAGGTCTATGTATAGTGAAATCCTCACCAAATTCTTGCAGCAAAATATAACCGTGTGAGAATGTCAGAGTGCTAAGCCCTACAATTCATAGTAGTATGGGGAAGGGTCTGGATAAGGAGACAGATTCTAACTCTAATTCTCCACTAATTAGCCCGGTAGCACCCCCATAAGTTACTTCTGCTCTCTGAACCTCAATTTTCCAATCTAAAAAGGGTTGAAGGAGATCAGTGCTTCTCACACTGGGGGATATAGACATATTCTTGGGAGCTCTGAGTTCTCTGTGAGAATTTCTTTTTTCCCCAACTTAAAAAAAAAAAAATGCAAACCTACAGAAAAGTCACAAGAATAAGATAAGAACACACCTTTCACTTCAACTCACTATTTATTAGCCTTTGATCTGCTATTAATTTTTCATGTTGATGAAAACTCATGTAAGTTTTTACCTGGATCCTTCCACTGCCCCCTTCTAACCAAGGGCTGCCCAGCCCCGAGCCTGGGTGTCTGTCCGTGTTTATCTTCCCTTTGGCATCAGGCAGGACTGCTCTCATTTCCAGGGGGTACCCAGAAAAGAACTGAAGAGGTCTTAACCATATCCACATTGAGTAAAGGCCAAATGATACCATAGAGCCCCCTATACATGAAGGTTGTCCAGTAATTTTAAAAGAAAGGAGTGAGAAGAATAGATACATGCATATGTATAACTGGATCACTTTGCTGTACACCTGAAACCAACACAACATTGTTAATCAACTATACTCCAATATAAAATAAAAATTTTAAAAAAAGAAAAAGAAAGAGGAATAAGACATAGTCCCCCCGCAAAAAAGGAGTGGACCTGTCAAACACAAGAAAATGCTCTCCATAGAGTCATTAGCATATTCACACCACCAGTAGCAATTCAGTTGAGCAAAACAACATCGTCTGGCAAATGAATGTTATTAAGTTAAATTGTATTGGTTTGGAATATTTTTATTGAATTGGTAAACCTGTTGTATTATAGTTCTTCCAGAGCTACGAGCGTAAGGAATTTATATCTATAATAACGTTGGTGCAGACTTGAGTAGCACTACTGTAAAAATAAAACTGGGAGCATGCAAGAATATGTTCCTGGGACACATACACATTCATCCTGTTCGTAAATAATGAGCTGGAAGGTTCAAGTTCAGGAGCTGTGCCTCCAAGAGTACCTTGGGGAGAGGAGAGGGGAGAAGAATAAGGCAGTTGAAATAAGTAGGTTCCTTTACCCCATTTCAGTATAGTGGAATACTGCGTAAGATTTGATTTGGACAAAAGGAGTTTGGATACCACAGGTCTAGATTATTTCTGAGTCCTTTCAGCTTTAGCAACCAAAACCCATTTATTTTCCCTGACAATGGAAATTATTGGTAGCTTTGGACCCTTTCCCATGCCCACAACCAAAATGGATGTGTATATGTATATACACAGGAGAAAGAGAGAGAGAGAGATTTATTCTAACAGCCCACATGCTTATGAAGGTACATGTCCAAAATCTGCAGGGTAGACCAGCAGGCTAGAAACCCAAGGAGAGCTCATGTTGCAGCTGAAGTCTGATGACTGTTTGCTGGCAGAATTCCTTCCTGCTCGGGGGAACTCAGTCTTTGTTCTATAATGGCCACCAACTGTTTGCGTGAGGCCCAACCGAATTACAGGGGAAAATCTACTTTGTTCAAAATTCACAGTATTAAATTGTTTTCTTTTTAATTTTATTGAAGTATAGTTGATTTAAAATGTTGTGTTAATTTCTCCTATACAGCAAAGTGACTCAGATATATATATCTATATATATAGATATATAGATATATATATTTTTCATGTTCTTTTCCATTATGGTTTGTCACAGGATGCTGAATATAGTTCCCTGTGCTATACAGTAGGACCTTGTTGTTTATCCATCTTATATATAATAATTTGTCTCTGCTAACCCCAAACTCCCAATCCTTCTTTCCCCCACCATTCCCTTGGCAATTACAAGTCTGTTCTCTATATCTGTAAATAAGTTTTTGTTTTGTAGATATGTTGATTTGCATCATATTTTAGATTCCACATATAGGTGATATCATATAGTATTTATCTTTCTCTTTCTGACTTACTTTGCTTAGTATGATAATCTCTAGGTCCATCCATATTGCTGCAAATGGCATTATTTCATTCTTTTTTATGGCTGAGTAGTATTCCATTGTATATATGTGCCACATCTTCTTTATCCATTCATCTGTCCATGGACATTTAGGTTGCTTCCATGTCTTGACTGTTGTAAATAGTGCTGCTGTGAACATAGGGCTGGCTGTGTCTTTTCAAATTATCGTTTTCTCTGGGGATATGCCCAGGAGTGGGATTGGTGGATCGTATGGCAACTCTATTTTTAGTTTTTTGAGGAACCTCCACACTTCTCTCCATAGTAGCTGCACCAATTTACATTCCCACCAACAGTGCACGAGGGTTCCATTTTCTCCACACCCTCTCCAGCATTTGTTATTTGGAGACTTTTCAATGATAGCCATTGTGACTGGTGTGAGGTGGTACCACATTGTATCAATAGTTTTGATTTGCATTTCTCTAACAGTATTAAATGTTAGTCATCCAAAACACACCTTCACAGAAACATCTAGAATAATGTTTGACCAAATACTTGGGTACCATGGCCTAGGGAAATTGACATACAGAATTAACCATCACAACACATATCAGCTGGATTCACCTAGAAATAAACTATAATGGAGAAAAGAGTTTGTTCTCAACAACGTCAAGATTCTTCTGAGCTCTTAGATACAGGCCAGGTAGAATGTACAGTTGACCCTTGGACAACATCGGTTTGAACTGTTGTGGGTCCACTTACACTTGGATTTTTTTCACTAAATGCTTCCTACAGCACTGCATGATCCACAGTTGGTTGAATCTATGGACGTGGAACCTCGGATATGGAGGACCGACTGTAAAATTATTGTGGTTTCTGACTGGGTGTGGGGGAGTTCCTAACCTTGCATTGTTCAAGGATCAACTGTATAAAAGGCAAAAACAGCAATGCCCATTTAGGAATGCCTCCCAGACGACAGGACCTATACCTGTTTTGTTTATTACAGCATTCTAGGGTCTAATCCAGTGCCTGCTGTGCACAACTTATGTTCTATCTGTATCTGTTAACTGATGGAATTAGAAGATATACAAGACCTTTTTGTAATGGGAACCACAGCTGGGAGAAATAAACTTTACTGAAGTAATATTCTATAAGTCAGGAAGGTGGGACCTGGTTTTATTCATTCTTAGAAGCTGAATTTTTAAAAATACCTTTTCTTTACTTTGTTAAAATAAACATAACATAAAATTTACCATCTTAGCTATTTTAAAGTGTACGGTTTAGTGGTATAAAATACATTCACCTTTTTATGCAACCATTACCACCGTCCATCCCAGAACTCTTTTCATCTTGTAAATCTGAAGCTTGTACTTATTAAAAAATAACTCCCCATCTCCCCTCCCCACAGCCTCTGGCAACCATAACTATACTTTGTCTTTATGATTTTGGCTAGTCTAAGACGCTTCTATAAGTGGAATAGTATAGTATTTGTCTTTTTTTGTGACTGACATTTCACTTAGCATAACGTCCTCAAGTTTCATACATGCTGTGGCATTTATCAGAATTTCCTTCCTTTTTAAAGCTGAAAAATGTTCTGTTGCATAAATATACCACATTTTAGTAATCCACCCATCAGTTGATGGACACTGGTTGCTCCCGTATTTTAGCAACTGTGAATAATGCTGCTATGAACATGGGTGTACAAATATCTCTTCAAGACCCTGCTTTCAATTCTTTTTGGTATGCACCCAGAAGTGGAATTGCTGGGTCATATGGTAATTCTGTTTTTAATTTTTTGAGGAACCTCCACACTGTTTTCCATAATTGCTGCACCATTTTACACTCCCACCAACAATGTCCAAGGGTTCCAGTTCTCCACTCCCTCACCAGTACTTGTTGTTTTCTATACTTTAATAGTACTCATCCTAATGAGTGTGAGGTGGTATCTCATTGAAGTTTTGATTTGCATTCTCCTAATGATTAGTGACTTTGAGCATCTTTTCATGTGTTTATTGGCCATTGGTATATCTTCTTTGAAGAATATCTATTTAAGTCCTTTGCTCATTTTTGAATCGGGTTTTTTCTTGTTGTTGTTGTTGAGTTTTAGTAGTTCTCTATATATTCTGGATATTAATCCCTTATCAAATATATGATTCGCAAATATTTTCTCCCACTCCGTGGGTTGTCTTTTTTACTCTGTGGATAGTGTCTTTTGATGCACAAAATTGTTTTGTTTTCATGAACCCCATTGGTCTATTGTTTCATTTGTTATCCACGCTTTTGATGTCACATGCAAGAAATCATTACCAGTGTTGCCAAACTTTTGTCTATGTTTTATTCCAGTAGTTTGTTTTAGAACTTATATTTAGGTCCTTGATCCATTTTGAGTTAATTTTTGTATATGGTGTTAGGTAAGGGTCCAATTTCCTTCTTTTGCATGTGGATATCCAATTTTCCCAGCACCATTTGTTGAAAAGACTGCCCTTCCCCCATTGAATGATCTTGGCCCCCCTGTCAAACGTCATTTGACTGTAGATGCAAGAGTTTATTTCTGTGCTGTATTCTATTCCACTGGTCTATATGTCTGTCTTTATGCCAATATCACACTGTTTTGATTACTGTAGCTTCATAGTAAGGTTTTTTTTTAATTGAAGTAAAGTTGATTTTGTAGTAAGGTTTGAAATCAGGAAATGTGAGTCCTTCAGTTTTGTCCTTTTTCAGGATTATTTTGGCTATTCAAGGTTCCTTGAGAGTCCATATCAATTTTAGGATGTGTTTTTCTATTTTTGAAAAACAAAGTCATTAGGATTTCAATAGGGATTGCAGTGAATCTGTAGCTTACTTTGGGTAATATTGACGTTTTAACAATTTAAAGTCTTTCAGTTCATGAACATGGGATGTGTTTCCACTTATTTATGTTTTTAAAAAATTTCTTTCAGCAATATTTTGTAGTTTTCATTGTACAAGTTTTTCACCTTCTTAGTTAATTCGTAAGTATTTTATTCTTTTTAATGCTATTGTAAATGTAATTATTTTGTAATTTACTTTGCAGATTGTTCATTGTTTGTGTATAGAAATGCAACCAATTTTTGTGTGCTGACTTTGTATTCTGCTACTTTGCTGAATTCATTTATTAGTTCTAACAGCTTATTTTGTGTGTAGAGTCTAGGATTTTCTATGTATAAGATTATATCATCTGCAAACAGATAATTTTACTTCTTCCTTTCCAACTTGAATGCCTTTTATTTATTTTCATTTCTTGCCTAATTGCTCTGGCTAGAACTCTCAGTACTATGTTGAATAGAAGTGGTGAAATCAGGCATCCTTGCCTTGCTCCTGATCTTAGAGGAAAAGCTTTCAGTCTTTCACCATTGAACATTATTTTTGCTGTGGGTTTTTCATATACGACTTTTATTACGTGGAGGTAGTTTTTTCTATTCCTATTTTCTTGAATGTTTTTATCATGAAAGGGTGTTAAGTTTTGTCAAATGATTTTTCTGCATCAATTGAATGATCATGTAGGGTTTTTCCCTTGTTTTGTTGATGTAGTATATTACATTGACTGATTTTCATATGTTGAACGATCCTTAAATTCAAGGAATAAATCCCACTTGGCCATGATGGGATTATAATACTCCTAATATGCTGATGAAATTTGTTTGCTAGTATTTTATTGAGAATTTTTGCATCAATATTCATTAGGGATATTGGTCTGTAGTTTTATTTTCTTCTATTGTCTTTGTCTGGCTTTGGTATGAGGGTTATGCTGGCCTCATGAGTTAGGAAGTATTCCTTCCTATGTAACTTTTTGGAAAAATTTGAGAAGGATTGGTATTAGTTGTTTATTTTAATGTTTTGGTAGAATTCACAAGTGAAGCCATCAGGTCCAGGGCTTTTTTTGGTTGGGAGATTTTTTTTTTTTATTACTGATTCAATCTCATTACTAAATATAAGTCTACTCAGATTGTCTATTTCTTAGTCTCAGATTTAGTCTTGGTAGGTTTTCTGTTTCTAGAAATTTGTTCATTTCATCTAAGTTATCAAATGTGCTGGCAAACAATTGTTTATAGTACTCTCTTATAGTCCTTTTTATTTCTCTGGGATCAGTAGTAATGTCTCCACTTCCATTTCTTATTTTAGTCCTTTGAGTCTTCTCTCTTTTTCTCTTAGTCCATCTAGCTAAAGGTTTGTCAATTTTGTTGATCTTTTCAAAGAACCAACTTTTGGTTTCATTGATTTTTCTCTATTGTTTTTCTTTTTTTTTTTAAAACATCTTTATTGGAGTATAATTGCTTTACAATGTTGTGTTAGTTTCTGCTGTATAACAAAGTGAATCAGCTATATGTATACATATATCCACATATCCCCCCTGCCTTGCGTATTCCTCCCACCCTCCCTATCCCACCCCTCTAGGTGGTCACAAAGCACCAAGTTGATCTCCCTGTGCTATGTGGCTGCTTCCCACTAGCTATCTATTTTACATTTGGTAGTGTATATATGTCCACACCACTCTCTCACTTTGTCCCAGTTTACCCTTCTGCCTCCCCGTGTCCTCAACTCCATTCTCTACACCTGCATCTTTACTCCTGTCCTACCCCTGGGTTCATCAGAACCATGTTTTTTTTATTCCATATATATGTAAGCATACAGTATTTGTTTTTCTTTCTGACTTCACTCTGTATGACAGACTCTAGATCCATCCACCTCACTACAAATAACTCAATTTCATTTCTTTTTATGGCTGAGTAATATTCCATTGCATATATGTGCCCCATCTTCTTTATCCATTCGTCTGTCGATGGATGCTTAGGTTGCTTCCATGTCCTGATTATTGTAAATAGAGCTGCAATGAACATTGTGGTACATGACTCTTTTTGAATTATGGTTTTCTCAGGGTATATGCCCAGTAGTGGGATTGCTGTGTCATATGGTAGTTCTGTTTTTAGTTTTTTAAGGAACCTCCATACTGTTCTCTATAGTGGCTGTATCAATTTACATTCCCCTCAACAGTGCAAAAGGGTTCTCTTTTCTCCACACCCTCTCCAGCATTTATTGTTTGTGGATTTTTTGATGATGGCCATTCTGACCAGTGTGAGGTGATACCTCATTGTAGTTTTGATTTGCATTTCTCTAATGATTAGTCATGTTGAGCATCTTTTCATGTGTTTGTTGGCAATCTGTATATCTTCTTTGGAGAAATGTCTATTTAGGTCTTCTGCCCATTTTGGGGTTGGGTTGTTTGTTTTTTTTGATATTGAGCTGCATGAGGTGCTTGTGTATTTTGGAGATTAATCCTTTGTCAGTTGCTTCGTTTGCAAATATTTTCTCCCATTCTGAGGGTTGTCTTTTCGTCTTGTTTATGGTTTCCTTTGCTGTGCAAAAGCTTTTAAGTTTCATTAGGTTCCATTTGTTTATGTTTGTTTTTATTTCCCTTTCTCTAGGAGGTGGGTCAAAAAGGATCTTGCTGTGATTTATGTCAGAGTGTTCTGCCTATGTTTTTCTCTAAGAGTTTTATAGTGTCTGGCCTTACATTTAGGTCTTTAATCCATTTTTAGTTTATTTTTGTGTATGGTGTTAGGAAGTGTTCTAATTTCAAAAATATGGAACGCTTCACGAATTTGCGTGTCATCCTCACACAGGGGCCATGCTAATCTTCTCTGTATCGTTCCAATTTTAGTATATATGCTGCCGAATTGAGCCCCTCTAATGTTTTTCTACTCTCTATTTTATCTACCTCTACTCTAATGTTTGTTATTTTCTTCCTTCTGCTAGCTTTGGGTTTAGTTTGTTCTTCTTTTTCTTATTCCTTAAGTTGTAGAGTTAGGTTGTTGATTTGAGTTCTTTCTTGTTATAGCTATAAATTTCCACCTTCGCATCATGTTTGCTGTGTCATGTAAGTTTTGGTATGTTATATTTTCATTTTTACACAACTCTAAGTAGTTTCTCATTTTCCTTGTGATTTCTTCTTTGATCTATTGGTTGTTTAAAAGTGTGTTGTTTATTTTCCACAGTATTGTGAATTTTTCAGCTTTCTTTGTGTGTTTTTTTTTAATTTCTAACTTCATCCTGTTGTGATCAGAGAAGATATCTGTCATAACTTTGTATGATATCATGTTTTAAGTCTGTTGAGACTTAATTTGTGTCCTAACATATGGTCTACCTGGAAAATGTTCCACGTGCACTTGAGAAAAATGTATATGCTGTTGTCATTGGGTGGAATGTTCTGTATAGTCTTGTTAAATCTAGTTGGTTTATTGGGAGTGAGGCATTGAAGTCTCTGTTATTGTAGAACTCTCTATTTCTCCCTTCAAATTCTGCCCATTTTTGCTTCATGTATTTTGATAGTCTGTCATTGGGTGTGCAAATGTTTATAATTGTTATATCTTCTTGCTCTACTGAGCCTTATATTAATATATAATGTCCTTCTTTGTCTTTTGTAACCTTATGTGATTTAATGTCTACTTTGTCTGATATTAGTATAGCCAGTCCTGTTCTCTTTTGGTTACTATTTGCATGGAATATGTTTTTCCATCCTTCCCATTTCAACCTATTTGTGTTTTGGGGTTTCAGATGAGACTCTTATAGACAGCATATAGCTGGGTCATGTGTTTTTATCCATTCTACCAATCTCTGTCTTTGTTGATAATAAGGGACTTACTTTTGTCATTGTGCTGTTTGTTTTCTATATGCCCTATAGCCATTTTTTCCCTCATTTCCTGCATTACTGTCTTCTTCTGTGTTCTGTTGACTTTTTGTAGTGAAATGTTTAAATTCCTTCTTAATTTCCTTTTGTGTATACTCTATAAACTATTTTATTTGTGGTTATCATGGAGATTACATTTAACATCCTAAAGTTATAACATTCTAATTTGAATTTATTACAGCTTAATTTCAATAACATACAAAAACTGTTCTTTTACAACTCTGTCCCCACCCCTTTTGGTTATTGTTATCACAAAATTACATCTGTATACATTGTATGCCGAAAAACATAAACTAATAATTCTTTTAAATGTACTGGCCTCCTAAATTATGCAGAAAACAAGATTTGGAGTTACAAACCAAAGTTACAGTAATACTAGCTATTACACGAATAATTGTTTTCTTTAAATATATTAGTCTCTTAAATCATGTAGAAGACAAAAAGTACAGTTACAAACCAGTGTTACAATGATACTAGCTTCTACAATTGCCCATGTAGTTGCCTTTAATGAGATCTCTATTTCTCCATATGGCTTCAGTTTACTGTCTAGTATTCTTTCATTTCACTCCACAGGACTCTCTTGAGCATTTCTTGTAGGGAAGGTCTAGTGGTCATGAACTCCTTCAGCTTTTTTTAATCTGGGAATGCCTTGATTTCTTCTTCACTCTAAAGGACAGTTTTGCCAGATATAAGATTCTTGGTTGACAGTTTTTTTCTTTGAGCACTTTGAATAAATCTTCCCACAGTCTTCTGGCCTCCAAATTTTTTGATGAGAAATCTGCAGATAATCTTATTGAGGATCCCCTTGTATGTGACTATTCACTTACCTTGCTGCTTTCCAGATTTTCCCTTTGTCTTTTGAAAGTTTGATTATAATGAGACTGTGCGGGTCTCTTTGACTTCATCTTACTTGGAATTCATTGAGCTTTTTGGATGTTTATATTCATGTCTTTTATCAAATTTGGGAAATTTTAAGTCATTATTTCTTCAGATATTCTCTCTGCCCCTTTCTCTTTCTCTTCTTTTTTTTTTTTTTTGCATATCAGAAATGCATTTTTATTTTTATTTGAAAACAACTTAAATTTTTAGACAAATGATTTTAGTATATAAATTTGATTTTGTTTTTATACAGAATATAAAGATTTCCCTCATTGATCTTCCATGTGAAGGGGATTACAAGCCTGAAGGGAGATACTTTCTGCACACAAGTGTGTATATCTTACGTGTAGGGTACTGGAAACCAATGTGTAGTGTTTCCACACATAAATTAGGTCAAGTAACACCACATATTAAAAAGGGGATAAGAGAAAAATTCTATTAATCAGATTCAAGAAGCAAACATGACACAAAAACTGCAGGTAAGACCAAATGAGTAACTTTAGATAGGACACTGCAGGTTATCCTAGAGTAACAGGTTTGTGAAGCTAGAGCATGTACCACATTAAAACAGCAAGAAAGAACTATTTATATAGAAAGGCTGGAATGAGGGATTTTTTTCACGAAAGCAAATTAACTTCTTGTAAACTGCCAAAACAAAACAGAACAAAACTGAGCATTATGAGTGTTAGTATACTGAAGGCATATTATACCAGTTTTTGTGCAGCATGCTAAAGTTAGTTAGAACTTCTTCACTGGTGCATATGAATCATTAATAGTCACGGAAAGTTTTTCTTGCCCCTTCTTGCCAAATTTCAGGCATGTCTTATTTTAGATAGAGTATAGCTTTTATCTATAATTTCATCCTGTAAAAACATATGAAGACAACGTTCATTCTGTGCCAGAGGATGACCAGCGACCTTGTTTATAAACTGCTCCAGCCCTTGCTTCCTTTCTTCAATAAAATTGTCATCAAATATTCCATCATCTCCTCTAAAAGGAAGCTGACGCAAAAATGCTTTCCCAGGGAGTGGGGGAACTACAACCTTGCTCTCTCTTTCTAATTCACTTCTCAGCCATTCAAAGTCACTGTATCTTCTTCTAACGGTAGATTCCTTCAGCTTGAAAATAGGCAGATTTGTCTTGACCCTGATTTCGTAGGTGGTGAACCGGCCCCGGCCGACTCCCACTGTCTGCGGGTTGCTCACATCAATCTCGAGGAAGTTGCTGGGAGGCCCGTAGGCGTCATTCAGGTTCTGCGGCTTAGTGATCAGCCGCCGGGTGTCCGCCACGGTCTCCGCCATTTCGCTGCTGCAGCCGCCGCCACCGCCACCGCAGGCTCCCTCCACCCCCTCGGCGTTCCACCGACCCCGCTGCCACCGCTGCTGCCCGCCGCGGGGACGCCGGGCTCGCCTCTCTCCTTTTACTGGGATTCTTGCAATGTGTATGTTGGTCCTCTTGATGGTGTCGTGTCACACTTTTCTTTAATCTTCTTTCTTTCTGTTCTTCAGCCTTGATAATTTCCATTGTCTTATCTTCAAGTTCACTGATTCTTCCTTCTGCCTGCTCAGATCTGCCTTTGAACCTCTCTAGTGAATTTTTCACTTCAGTTATTGTACTTTTCAGCTCCAGAATTTCTTTTTGGTTTCTTTTTGTGTTTCCTATCTCTTTATTGATGTTTTCATTTTGTTCACACATTATTTTCTTGACTTTCTCCACATCTTCCTTTAGTTCTTTGAGCATCTTTAAGATGGTTGTTTTAAAGTCTTTGTCTAGTATATCTGCCATTAGGTCTTTTTCAAGGACAGTTTCTGTTGATTTTTTTCCCCTTTGTTTGAATGGGCCTTGTGATTTTGTATTAAACACTGGACATTTTAATCTAATGATGTGGTAACTCTGGAAACTCTCAGATTCTCCCCCTCCCCCAGGGTTTGATGTTTTTTGTTGTCGTTTTTTGACTGTTATAAGCTGTCTCTGTGCCAAGGATCAGCCTGAGTTGTAAACTTAATGTCTTCTCAGGTCTTTTCTGAGCATTTCCCTGAGCATGCACAGTCACTTTTAAATTTTCTCTGTATATTCAGCCTTTTTTGAATGTCCTAGTCTTTAAGTTCAGGCTCCCAAAAGAGGAAAAGCAAAAAATGATGGGAGGGGGAAAGCGCACTGGCCCTTTAAATCTTCTGGCATTCACTTCAACCTGAAGGGGGAGGGACATGAACCAATGAGGGGAGGTGCAACAGCAATGGCTTCACCCTCTTTGTCTGCACCTCTGTCGTCAGCAGTCAGAGCACAGGTCCCCAGTATTTGGGGGACAGGGTGCTTTTGCCCACTCTAGCTCCCACAAGTTGTGTGCGAGCTGCACAGCCTCTTGCCATGTGTCTGGCAGTGGGGATGGGTAACTGCTAATGAGTCAGGAGCTGAAGCTGGCTGCAATTGACTGCAATTTGCCTCCAAGCCTTCTGCCAGAAGTTGCAAGCCTTCAATAGACTCCAGAGTTCCAAAATAGCTACATCAGGTTGATTCTGCCATTGTAGTTGTTGTCTGGGTGGAGAGACAGATTCCTGGTGCTTCCTCCTCCACCATCTTCCCAGAATCCTCCCTTCAGAAGCTGCATTCTGACGGGGGAAGTCAAAGCTTCAACAGAACCTGGCCAGATTCTTTGAAACTGCCTTAAAGTAACAAAAGTATTGCTGAAAGTGAACTTCCACACACTCTGCTATCGAATGCACCGCGTGGATTTCCCTGCACACACTCAGGTATTCTCATATACGAGATAAAAAGAGTATGCCACGAAGCTTTGCTGTGACCTTCCAGGCCTCCTCACTGAGCGAATGGTGAGAGCCTTAGTCCTTAAGCAAAGAGCCCTGGTTCCACTTTGACCTGATTCTCAGCTTCCCACACTGTCCATCTGCTGCTAATGTGGCTCCTGATTGCCTGTCCTGGGAAGGGCTCCTCCCTCTGTGCAGGACCATAGCTCTGCTCCTCCCCAGAGGAGGGACTATTGCAACCTTCTTTTGGATGATGGACTAACTTTCTGAGTGAAATGCAAGCTGAAAGTAGTGCCCTCCCCTCATGCCCCCTATGTACTCACCTTTGACCTGGTCGGAGTCCAACACACTATAGTGTCGTTCTATGGTTAAATGTCTTTATTCTGCTCCCCGATGACACTGTACAAAGGCTGTGTCCTACAGCATCATCTCCTAATAAAGCACAAGCCCATGTCCCAGTAATTCTCCACAGAGCACCAATCTCACAGCGCCTATGTAAACAACTGCTCAACACAGTTAAAAAAGATTTTTTCAATCAGAAAAGAAAAACATGCTCATTAGAAGAAATGTGAGAAATACATAAAAGGAGAAAAAGGGTATCACTATTCATTTCACCACCGTTAACAGTTGAAATACTGTATTAAGTTTAAAGATTCAGAAAAATATGGAGTAATTAAGTCACTCCCTAAAATATCACGTTAATATTTTGTCATAAAAAGTTTGCAGGGACCTTTAATTTTATAAAAGAAATGGAAGATGGCAAATAAAGTTGAGGTGGCTTTTTTCCTTCCCAGGTCATGTTCCCGGCCCTCCCCAGAGGTAACTACTCTCATGGGGCCAGGGGAGGGGTGGGGAGGGAGGACAGAAGGAGAAAGGTAAGCACAGGAGTCCTACACAGACAGCCAACGAGGAAGCCAAGCTTTGGGCAGCCTCTTGGCAGCCCACTCAGCCAAGGCTGCTCCAAAAGGAGCCCAGGTACCTTGACACGGGGCTCAGGGTGTCCGTCCTGAAGGCCAGGCCTTGAGTCAAAGTGTGGATTTCCATTTCCCATTTAGCAGTGCTTACGTTTGTCTCCCAGAGCTTGGGATACAAGCCATTTGGGGAACAAAAGGGAGATTTGGGTCAGGGCTCGGACCACCAGGGAGCTCCCGAGCTGGCTCTGCTCCTGGTTCAAGGGTAGCTCGCATCCAGGACCCACGCCAGGTCTCTGTGGGGTGGTTTCCATGGGCCTCAATAGGCCCACATCAGAATTCCAGAGCAGAGACGCGATCCCCCGAGCAGAAAGTGACCTTCTGAACAGAGCGTGTCCACTTCTGTGTGGGCGTTCCCACGTCTTCCCCCATCCCCTGCCGCATGGACGCTCCTCCCTGACTCCATCACCTTGCTCCCTGATGGGGGGCGCACCTGGGAGCCTGGTCTCTCCTGCAGGCATCAGAGGGGAGGGGCGTTGCCTGGAAACCTGGTGGCGCCTGCTCCTTCTTAGAGGAAACAGACTGTGAGGGACCATGGGGCCACCGCATTCTTTTTCTGGGCCGTCTTGTCCGGCTCCAATTTGTGACGCTTCCTCTTATGAAATAGGGCAGAGCAGCCCCCGCACTCGGCCTCCGCGGAGCGCCGTGGTGAGTGGCTCAGCACTGCCTTTGCCAAATGCCCGGTGTTTTGAAAAAAATCAAGTTCCTTGTAGCTGGCAGCTGGTATGTTATTATCCCCCGGGGAGGGTGTCAAAAGGCCACATTTCTTAGTATGGAATTATCCTCTAATTAAAATTTAAACCAGTTTAGTGAGAAAGACACCTGAAGCCTCAGACTCTCCAAAGCTTAAGAACCCATATTTTACTCCAGACCATGTGACTTGCCCAGGATCATGAGATGAATAAAAGTCACAATGCCTATGGGGCGGCCAATGAATTCCTTTACATTTTGGTCTTTTCAAGTGAAAAACTGAAATGTAAAATATATTACTATTAAAATGTATCTTTTTCATGGATGAGGCACTAAAGATTGCTTATATGATAAACAATATTTTTATAATAATTTTAGATAGCACTGTACTGTTTTCAAATTAAATACACGTAATCCATTTACTTGTTTTGATTTTCGGCCTCTGCTGCCTGCTTATAATAGAAGGGAACTCCCTGGCAGCCCCTAGTTTAATCTCCAATGTCCTGTCCTTTGTGGACCTGCTTCTGGAGCTGCTCTTCTTTTCCAAAAGAGAAGAGAGCTTTCTTTCACAGCTCTGAAGCATAGTTTCCAGGGGTAGTAGATTGAACCATGTGAAACTGCCATTTTTGTAAGTCAGAAACAGTGGGTTACTGGTAACTTCATATGGTCCAACCTAATATTTTGGTCTAAATGAAATCTGTGAGCAAAAATGCATGCCATTCACTAAAAGTTCACCTTGTTTGAATCCTCCTTTGATGGATTTCAAGAAAGTGAAAACTGTTCCAGATGCTTTAAAAGTATTAGCTCTTTTAGTCCCCCCTGCTTAAACTCATGGAATATAGCCGTCTTATTACCAACCTTTCACAAATGAGGAAACCAAGGCCCAGCAGATTCAATAAATTGCCTTCTCTCACCAGTTAGGATGTGACCAAGCCAGCTTTGGGCCTGGGCAGTCTGGGTCTAAAGCTTGTGTCTTTTGCTCTTCTAGAATGTCTTCTCACCGAAGGAAACCGGAGAGTGGAGAGCTGATGGGAGTGGGCAGAGGCAAGGAGAAATAATTTGCATGAATGTCCAGAGGGGTTTGGATATTTTCAGCTAAAGAAAAGGTAAATTCTCAATAGGAAATATAAGAGCTCCTAGTTGGAGCTCTCGAGACTGGGCAGCGGCAGGGCTCGTTTATAGAACAGCAACGTCATCAGGGGCCAAATCGCCTCTATCTTTATGCTCAGTCATCCTCCACACACGGGCTTGTTTGCTAGGCTGATTCTCCTCATGGGCCCCAAATGGCTGCAGTGGTTCTGGGCTTCATATATCAACAATATCCAGGCAGAAGGAGGGAATCAACCCTGTCTTATGTCCCATTTTAAGACTGAGGAAACCTTCCCAGGGTCCTCAGAAGATTTCTCATATCTCATGGTCTCACAGCCACGCTGAAACCAATGATTTTGCAAAGGGAATGAGACAGCCATATTGGGTTAGACGAAACTAAGGTGCCCCCTTGGGGCTGGAGAGGGCCCTGGACTGCTCTGAAGGTCAAGGCCACTCAGAGGAGGGGGAAACAAAACTGGGTTCTGTTAGATGGAGGGAGGTGGGGGGTGGCTGCCACAGGTGTGTCCAGAGTTGGGCGGTAGAAAATGGGGCCAAAAGTTTGGAATCGGCTAGAGGTGGAGCCAGAATAAGGACTAGTGTGAGTAAATGAGGAAAGCTTAGGCAATTCAAACAGCCTTGAGTATTCATAACCAATTTTATTGGATTGGTAGGTATGTGATAAGTGCTGTGCAGAGGAATAGAGTAGCACAGTAATTCTCCCATGTTTGGTATGTATTTATTCCTTAATAAAATAATAAACCCATTATATTATAAGACAAGGACATTTCTTAAGCTATACTTTATATTTTCCAAAACAAAAGAAAATTTAGTTGTTTTACATTTTTTACAAATCTCTTTAATGTCTGAGTTAATAAAAGACAGCTCTCATATCTGCTTCTGCAATTCAATCTGTTGTGTTGTGTTGGTTGAAGTATATGAAGAAAATCTAGCTTCATACAGATAAACAAGAAAGGGAGGAGTATTTTAATAGTTTTTTCAGATAATTATGGATATTCTTTGATGCTACACCAAAACTCAACAAGTGATAGCATTTAAAGGTTACTTACAATGTGGAATCAGAAACTAAACTAATGAAACTTTTATACCATCTTTTTTTTTTAATTTCTGAATTTTATTTTATTTTTTTATACAGCAGGTTCTTATTAGTTATCCATTTTATACATATTAGTGTATATATGTCAATCCCAGTCTCCCAATTCATCACACCATACCATCTTAATGGTTACATTAAAATCCATCAGTCTATTTGACACTTTGAATGGATATTTTACTCATGAATATCTTTGTAACTTCACACATTTTTTTCATTTGGAAAATATTGGCTTACTGAGTTATGCAGATCTTCTCAATGTTGACATACTTCAAACAATACAAAATAATTCATTAATGTCATCACATAACATATAAAGAAAGTATCCGGAAGCTGTCAAACATATGGTGGTGAATTCAAGTTTTACAGTATTCTAATTTTCCCCTAAACGTTCAGTCTTATCATTGGCAAGAAAAGAAGTGTCAATGTTTTCCTTGAAATAAAGGGCTCACTCTTTATTTCCAACACAATGTCAGCCAAATACCCAAGTCTGAATAATCATGATTTGTCCTCCTGCTGTTCTTTCAAGTAAAAATGGTGTTCCATGACAAAAGTAGCTTGCTCAGATCACAAATGAAGCAGCTGACAGGAGCTTTTCTTTGAGACAAACGTCATACTTCACTTTGCAACACAAGTGCTCCCCATTTTGTTGGGGAGAAATACGAAAACGATGTGTATTCAAGGAGTTGAGGTCTGATGAGATTAACAAGTTTTACAGGTTTATCAAGGACTTTCCTAAGTGAAACTGTTTTGTTTTGTTTTTTAACTGCGTGGTGAAGAATACAAAGACAGTACAATTTAATGCCACTGCCTCAATTCGTGCTAAGGTGCCAGTAGTTTTACTCACCTTGGCTTTTGTGTCATCTGTGCAAATGTCAACAGACTTGTTCCGGGATAAACCATGAGCCTCAAAAAAGGTATTCAACGTTTCGTGTTTCCTGCCAAGCAACAAGTTTGTTGTCAGAAAGGTTCTTCAGCTCTTTGTGTTTGTTGCCACGTGTTCATGAAAGATCTTCAGTGTTTATTAGCTGGGGCTGATAATGGATTAAAACATGCAAAGCAGCAAACCCAGCCACATCTATAGATTTGTCCCATTGATAAAGCAAAAGTACAATTTCTGCACATGAGAATTCATTTATCACATCGGTAGCCCAAACTTTCATATAACTAGTTACTGTGTCATTGGAAAGTGGCACTACCATGATTTCTCTATGGACTTCATTCTGCAGGCATTCAGCATTGTCAACTGTAAACCTTTTGTAAGCCTTTCAGCTATGGTGTGCACTTCTTCAGCCAACATAGTAAGATAACTTACCCTGTAGGTTGTTTTGGAGGTTTTCTCATTTCTAATGTGAAAATCTGTAACAAATAACTTTTCACTTTTAAAGAGCTCATCACACCTACATTTAAAATGTTCAATTCCTTTTTCTGTAAATGCTGAGTGACTGGTCTCCAAGTGATACTACAACTTAATTGGCATCATAATACTCTTTCCTTTAATTAATAAACTTTATTTTTTAGAGCGATTTTAGGTCCACAGCAAACTTGAGCAGAAATTATAGAGAGTTCCTATATACACCACATCCACACACACTCAACCTCCTCCACTATCTACATCTTGAACTAGAGTGGATGTGCGTTACAACCAATGAACCTATGTAGACACGTCATTATCACCCAAGGTCCATAATTTACATTAGGGTTTACTCTTGGTGCTGTACATCGTATGGATCTTGATAAATGTAAATGACAGGCATCCACCATTGTAGTAACATTCAGAATAGTTTCTCTGTCCTAAAAATCCTCTGTGCTCTGCTAATTCATTTCTCTGCTCCCCTTCACTCCTGGCAACCACTGATCTTTTTACTGTCTCCATAGTTTTGCCTTTTCCAGAATGTCATATAGTTGGAATCATACAGTTTGTAGACTTTTCAGATTGGCTTCTTTCACTTAGTAATATGCATTTAAGTTTCCTGCATGTCTTTTCATGACTTGACAGCTCATTTCTTCTTAGCCCTGAATAATACTCCATTGTCTGGGTGTACCACAGTTTGTTTATCCAGTCCTCTACTGAAGGACATCTTGGTTGCTTCCAAGTTTTGGCACTTATGAATAAAGCTGCTATAAACATCCATGTGAAGGTTTTCATGTGGACATAAGTTTTCAATCCATTAGGATAAATACCAAGGGGTGCCACTGTTGGATTATTTGGTAAGAGTATGTTTAGTTTTATAAGAAACTGCCAAACTGTCCTCCAAAGTGGCTGTGCCATGTTGCATTTCCACCAGCAGTGAACGGGAGTTCCTGTTGCTCAACGTCTTTGCCAGCATTTGTTGTCTTTTTTGGATTTTGGCCATTATAACAGGTTTATAGTGGTAACTCACTGTTGTTTTAATTTGTAATTCCCTAATAACATATGATGTTGAACATCTTTTTATGTGCTTACTTGCCATCTGTATATCTTCTTTAGTGGAGGTGTCTGTTCAGGTCTTTTGCCCATTTTTAAATCGGGTTGTTTGTTTTCTTATTGTTGAGTGTTAAGATTTCTTTGTATATTTTGGAGAACAGTCCTTTATCAGATGTGTCATTTGCATATATTTTCTTTTAGTTTGTGGCCTGTCTTATTCTCTTAACAGTGTCTTTCACAGAGCAGATTTAAACTTTAATGAAGTCCAGCTTATCAATTAGTTCTTTCATAAATCATGTCTTTGGTGTTGTCTCTAAAAAGTCATCACCATACCCAAGGTCATTGGGTTTTCTCCTATGGTATGTCTACAAGTTTTACAGTTTTGTATGATACATTTAGGACTATGCTCCATTATGAGTTAATTTTTGTGAAGGGTGTGAGGTCTGTATCTAGATTCTTTTTTTTTTTTTGCATGTGGGTGTCCATTTGTTCCAGCATCATTTGTTGAAGAGACTATATTTGCTTCATTGTAATGCCTTGCTTCTTCACCAGACCAGTTGACCATATTTATGCGAGTCTACTTCTGGGCTGCTGTTCTATGCTATTGATTTATTTGCTTATTCTTTCACCAATAATCACACGGTCTTGAATACTGAAGCTTTACAGTAAAACTTAAAATAATGTAATGTCAGTCTGACTTTCTTGTTCTTCTTCAATATTGAGTTGGCTCTTCTGGGACTTTTGTCTCTCTATATAAACTTTAGAATCAGTTTGTCAATATCCACAAAATAACTTGCTGGAACTTTGATTGGGGTTGTACTGAATCTGTAGATCAAATTGGGAAGATATCTTGACAACATTGAGTTTTCCTATCCATGAACACAGAATATCTCTGTTTTTTTCTAGTTCATTTTTGATATCTTTCATCAGAGTTTTGTAGTTTTCCTCAAATAGATCTTGAATATATTTTGTTAGATTTATACCTAAAATTTTATTTTTGGGGTGCTAATGTAAATGGTAATGTGCTTTAATTTCAAATTCCACTTCTTCGTTGTTGGTATGTAGGAAAGCACTTGGCTTTTGTACAGTTACCCTGTATCCTGCAACCTTACTATAATCACTTATTAGTTCCAGGAGTTTTTTGTTGATTCTTTCACATTGTTTATGTAGACGATCATGTCATATGTGAACAAAGACACTTTAATTTCTTCCTTCTCAATCTGCATACCTTTTATTTTCCATTTCTTGTCTTATTGCTTAGCTAGGATTTCCAGTATGATGTTTAAAAAGCAGTGATAAGAGGCGATGTCTTTGCCTTATTCCTGATCTTGGTGGGAAAGCTTTGAGTTTCTCACCATCAAGTATGATGTTAGCTGTAGGTTCTTTGTAGATATTCTTTTATCAAGCCAAGGCAGTTCCCCTCTATTCCTAGTTTACTGAGAGTTTTTTTTTATCATGAATGGGAATGGATTTTGTTAAATGCTTTTTGCATTTATTGATATGATCTTGTGATTTTTCTTTTTTAGCCATGTGATGGTTTTGGTATTAGGGTAATTCTGGCCTCATAGAATACATTAGGAAATATTTCCTCTGCTTCTGTCCTCTGAAAGAGATTGTAAGCAATTAGTATAATTTATTCCTTAAATGTGTGGTAGAATTCACCAGTGAACCCATCTGGACCTGGTGCTTTCTGTTTTGAAAGATCATTAATTATTGATTTGATTTCCTTAATAGACATAGGCCTATCAGGTGGCCTATTTCTTCTGCATGAGTTTTGGCAGATTGTGTCTTTCAAGGAATTGGTCCATTTCATCTAGGTTATCAAATTTGTAGGCACAGATTTATTCATAATATTCCTTTATTATTCTTTTTAATGTCCATGAAATCTTTAGTAATGTCTCTTTTCTTTCAGTTATTAATAATTTGTGTCCTCACTTTTTTTCTTAGTTAGCTTGGCAAGAAGTTTATCCACTTTATTGATCTTTCCAAAGAACCAGCTTTGGGTTTTATTGATTTTTCTCCCCTGATTTCCTGTTTTGAATTTCATTAATTTCTGTTCTAATTTTTATTATTTCTTTTCTTCTGCTTACCTTGGATTTAATTTGCTCTTCTTTTTCTAGTTTCCTAAAAGAGAAGCTTAAATGATTGGTTTTAGACATTTCTTCTTTTCTAATATGTGTTCAATGCTATAATGTTCCCTTTAAGCACTGCTTTCACGGTATATTAAAATTTTAATGTTTTATTTTTTACTGAGTTCAAAATTTAAAATTTTCTCTTGAGATTTCGTCTTTGACCCGTGTGTTGTTTAATCTCCAAGAGTTTGGGGATTTTTTCATCTATCTTCCTGCTACTGATTTCTAGCTTAATTCCACTGTGGTCTGAGAGTACACATTGTATGATTTCTGTTCTTTTAAATTTGTTAAGGTGTGTTTTATGGCCCAGAATGTGGTTTATCTTGCTGAATGTTTCATGTGAACTTGAGAAAAATGTGTAACTTGCTGTTGTTGGGTGAAGCAGTCTATAGATGTCAGTTATATCCATTTGATTGATGGTGCTGAGTTCAACTGTATCCTTAGTGATTTTCTCCCTACTGGAGTCCATTTCTTACAAAGGAGTGTTATATTATGCATATAAGCATACATAACTGAATACATTTTGGTAGTGTTATTTTGAACAAACTGTCATCTGTTAGATCAATTAAGAAAAATAAAGTTTTAATTGTGCTTTCACTTATTCCTTCTCCAATGCTCGTCTTTATCTAGATCTGAGTTTTTCATCTATATCAATTTCCTTCTACATTAAGAACTTCTTTTAACATTTCTTGCAAGGCAGGTCTACTGGAAACAAATTTCCCCAATTTTTATCTGAGAAAGTCTTTATTTCTCTCTTACTTTTGTAGGATAATTTCACAGGGTACAGTATTCTTGGTTGGTGGGTTTTCTTTTCTGTCAACACTTTAATATTTTACTCCACTCTCTTCTTGTTTGCATGGTTCCTGAGGTGAAGCCAGATGTAATTCTTATTTTTGTTCCTCTATAAGTAAGCTTTTTTATCTTCTACCTTCTTTCAAGATTTTTTCGTTATCTTTGGTTTTCTGCAGTTTGAATATGATATGCCTATGTGTAGTTTGGGGGCATTTATTCCGCTTGGTGTTCTCTGAGCTTCCTGGATTTGTGTTTTGGTGTCTGACATTAATTTGAAGTAATTCTCAGTCATTATTACTTCAAATATTGGTTCTGTTCCTTTCTCTCTTTCTTCTCCTTCTGGCATTCCCACGATACATACATATGTTATGCCTTTTGTAGTTGTCTCACAGTTCTTGGATATTCTGTTTTTTTCAGTCTTTTTTCTCTTTGTTGTTCATTTTTGGAAGTTTCTGTTGTAATATCCTCAAGTGTAGAGATTCTTTCCTAGCCGTGTCTGGTCTATTAAAGAGCCTATCAATGGCATCCTGCACGTCTATTACAGTGGTTTTGATCTTGGGCTTTTTTTTTTTTTTTTAGAATTTTCATCTCTCTTTTTACATTATCCACCATGTCTTGCATGTTGTCTGCTTTTTCCATTAAAGTGCCTAGCATTTTAATCACAGTTTAAGAAAATTCTTGGTAATTCCAACATTCCTCCCATATCTGACTCTGGTTCTGGTCCCTTCAAACTGTGTTTTTTGCCTTTTAGTACACATTGTAATTTTTTGTTGAAAGGTGGACATGATGTACTGAATAAAAGGTATCGCGGTAAACAGGGCTTTAGTAAAGGAACGGTAAGTGTGGCGGCGGGGTAGCATTCTATAGCCCTATGATTAGGTCTCAGTCTTTTGAGCCTCTGTGAACAACCCTGGTGCTTCTCAGTTCCTCTCCTCGTCTTTGGTGGGAGAGGATGGGTAGAGGGGGCTGGAGTTGGAAGTTTTTCTTCCCCATGTGGAAAGCTAGAGGGGGCTGCAGTTGGGTATTTCCCTTCCCCACGGTCAGCTAGGCTCTGATAAAGCCCTAGCAGGTTAGGCTCTGGATAAATAGTTTCTCCCAAGGGCCTAGCAGGTTAGGCTCTGGATAAATAGTTTCTCCCCATGTTAAGAAGAACAGAATTCTCTGGGTTTTTCAAAATGGTTACTTTTCCCTTCCCCCTGGTGGAAGCACAAGGGAATTTTTTTCTGATATTCCCTGTGAGCTCCTAGAGGTAAAACTCACAAAATCGTGGGGACCCCCTACGACTGGATCCTCCTGCAGTTTTTAACTCTCAGACTGTCCCCTCGGAGTCTCCAGCAATTCATCAATTACAGTTCAGGTTTCCCTACCTGGGCACTGGTTCCCACGGAGTTTTCTGCCAGGGGGTTTCAGATCTGGTAAATCGTGATTCTCTCCATTTACCTGTTTGTCTCTTTAAATTTCTGGACAGCCGTTTGCCCTGTGACTTCACTGCTCTGACGACAGATCTAAGAAGAGTTGCTGATTTTTCAGTTTGTTCAGCTTTGTTCTTGTTGTTAGGATGGCGTGATCACTTCTAAGATCCTGCTGGACCAGAAACCAGAAGTCACTCACCGTAATACTTTCAGAAATAATAATAAATTATTAACATGTATACAACCAAGGAAAAGGTAATAGTCACCATATTTTTATTTCTTATTCACAATTTCACCCTTCTTCTTTGAAAGTTCCTGCCTTCTGAGGCAGAGAGATGACTATATGCAGATGGTGAAGCTGTGGGCTGAGAAAGTAACCATTCACCTTTAAAATAAGAAAGATATATTATAAATAAATTTTATTTTAGAATACAATTTTATTAAATTTCAAAATAGTTCTACAAAATGTTTAAAATTTTAGAAAAGTTTTTAATATTTAAAAATATGATTGCAATATAGCCAATATTTTACAGTAACTATAAATGGAGTCTAACCTTTAAAAGTTATGAATCACTACATTGTTCACCTGTAACTTTTGTAATATTGTACATTAATTATACTTCGATTTTTAAAAATCTCAAAAAGAAAATGATTGCAAATCAAGACAACAAAATGTGCTTACTTCGTTTCCACGTAGGCTGGAGACAAACTTCAGGATTTCAAAATAACAAGTGTTTTGACAATAATGAGATTAAAGACATTATAGCAAGTATAACTGAAGTAGTAAGAGCTCAGCAAAAGTACTGAGAACAAACTTAGTTAATGTCTGAAAATGCACATATTTAGATCCTAAGTATGCTTTCTTGGAAAATTCTGGAAAACATTCCTGAGCAAATGGCAAATAATGTTGTAATATTATTATAAGAATAGTTTCAACCTTGAAAACTTCCTGAAAGGGTCTTGCGATCTCACAGGGGTCCCCAGACCACATTCTGAGAACTGCTGGATTAGCACAAAGGTCTGGAGATGGACAAACAGGGTCAAACACAGCTCCTGGCCTGAATATCAGTGAAGGTGGGATGTGTTGACCAGGTGTTTTCATTCTGGTGCTTATGGTGGAAACAGTGACTATTGTAGGTGCTCCTCTGAAGTGTTGAGACATTTTAAGTTCAAGGAGAAAAGACAGTGTAAGTTGGAAGAGATGGCACCCACTCTGGCATCCAAAGTCTGCAATTTTAATTCATCACTTTTCAACTACCTTGGCCTTCTTCATCTATAAGATGAAAGCTTTAGACTAGATGCCTGATCTCAAAACTCCCTTGCTGTTCTAACCATTTCTAATGAATTAATATGCTGAAAGCATAGTGATTTTTATACTCCCAGCACTGCAGAGTTGTATCAGTTCACAAGAGGGCATGAAAACATGGCCTTAGCAATTTCTACAGACATACAATCATCCACACCAGTGGGGTCCTCGGAACAGATAACAGCGCTGCTGGCCTGCTTCCTGAGTGCTTGGCCTGCAGACTTGATGAGATCAAACTCCAGTTTTACCAAAAATATCTCCACTATTTGGCTTGAAGAAAAAAAGCATAAACAAAAACCTTGATTTGACTAAAATACCAGCAAAGAGGGACACCATCTGTGACCTTACTGAGGAATTTTGAAACTGAGTGGCTAAGAGAGAAATTTGCAAGAGAGCTGTAGTATTAACTTACTGTTCTCAAGGCTGCCTAGGAAACTTACCAAGAAAAAAAAAAAAGCAATGATTACTAGGCTGGAACACTTCAGGTGGGTCCTGCCTAAGAGCCCAACTGGGGGAAAAAAATGTATAAATTATAGCCCATTGGAGGAAAATATAATGAAAGAAAAGACAGACATTTCAATTGTCCCACAAAAAGATAAAATAGCTAGAAATAAACTTACCAATAAATGTGCAGTTTCTACAAAGAAAATTTTTAAATTTACTTTTGGACACAAAGGAAAAGCTGACCAAGTGAAAAGTGTACTGTTCTTAGCTGGGAAGACTCAATATCATAAAGATATCAAGTCTCTATAAATTTAACATAATTCCAATAAAATTTTTAAATGAATTTTTAAATTCGAGAAGTTGAGTCTAAACCTTGTATAAAAGACAGAGAAAAACAAATACCATTATGATTTCACCTATATGTGGCATCTAAAAAGCAAAACAAATGAACAAACAGAAGCAGAGTAATAGATAACAGAGAACAAACAGGTGGTTGCCAGAGGGGAAGGGGGAGGAAAGAAATCGATGAGGGTTCAAACTTCAGTTACAAAGTAAAGGAGTGAAGGGTATGAAGTGTACAGTATGGGGAATATAGCCAACAATTATGTGATATCTTTGTGTGGTGACAGATGGTAACTAGACTTATCATGGTGATCATCTGAAATGTATAGAAATATTGAATCACTATGTTGTACAACAGGAACTAACATAGTGTCATAGGTCAATTACACATCAAAACAAACAGACTCAGAGAAAAAGAGATCAGATTTCTGGCTACTAGTTGGGGGAGGGGAAATTGGATGAAGGCAGTCAAAAGTACAGACTTCCAGTTATAAGATAAATAAGTACTAGGGGTGTAATGAAACACATGATAAATATAATTAGCACTGCTGTATGTTATATATGAAAGTCATTAGGAAAGTAAATCCTAAGAGTTCTCATCACAAGGAAAAAATTTTTTTCTTTTTCTTTTATTTTGTATCTATATGAGATGATAGATGCTCACTAAACTTACTGTGGTCATCATTGCATGATGTATATGAGTGGAATCGTTATGCTGTACATAAATATACAGCTGCATGTCAATTACATCCCAATAAAACGGGAAGGAAAAAACAAGATTTGCCACTAACATTTTGAAAAACAAGTAATTAAGGGGGATTGGACCAATTAGATATTTTTTAATGTTGTAAATTTCAATAAATAAATTGTTATACACAAATCAGTAGAAAGGATGAGAAAGTTTAGAAACAGACCCAAATACATATAGGAATGTATAGTATAATATAATATGTATAATACGGTGAAGATGGCATTAAAATCAATGGGGAAAATACAGAGTATTCAATAAATGGCCTTGGAATTACTGGGTAAACAAATGGACAAATTCCAAAGGGGCTACATATTTAAATACAGAAAAGCAAGCTGTAAAAGCAGATGGGAAAACATGACAGAATTTTTTCTAAGCTGAGAGTGGCTACAGCCCACCTCTTCACTCCAAGGAGGTCAGCCCACAGATGAGCCACAAGTCTTGTGAGCTACAAAACCACACGGTGGTCCTGCCCTCACCTTCCAAGGTCAAAACAAGCATTTGCATCTTTACATCTGTCCTCCAATCTCATGTGACCAAAATGTCTTCTGTGATCCACCCTGCAGGAAACATACATGACAGGGAATTGTGAAGCCCGCGGTTCAGCCTAATCAAGGTGACACATTTCAAAACCACCACCGTCGGATGACATGCAATCAAAATTCTCTATTCCGGCATTGTTAGTGAAAGCAAAATATTGTAAATAACGTTTATAGCTATCACAAAGGGTCTGGTTAAACAAATTATGGTAATCTAGAGATGGAAATACTGTACAGTCATAAAAAGAATGAAAAAACTCTTGATTTACTGACATGACACAATCTCTGAAATATTGTGTCAATTGAAAACAGGAGTTGAGACCAGAGAGTTTATATACATATGTGTGTGTGTGCATATATATATATATATTTTTTGCTCGCATACGCATAAACTATCTCTGAAATGATATGCAAGAAGGTGTTGATTTTCACTGATTCCAGGGAGGAAAAATAGTGGCTGAGGGACAGGGATACCAAGAAGATATCCTTTCACACTCATTGAATTTTGAATCATATGAATTGACCTATTTTTAAATGAATTAAATTTAAGAAACAAACGGAAACAGTCAAAAGGGTGTGTATAGAAGTGAGAGAGTGGCATGGACATATATACACTACCAAATGTAAAATAGATAGCTAGTGGGAAGCAGCCGCATAGCACAGGGAGATCAGCTCAGTGCTTTGTGACCACCTAGAGGGGTGGGATAGGGAGGATGGGAGGGAGACGCAAGTGGGAGGAGATAGATACATATGGGGATACATGTATATGTATAGCTGATTCACTTTGTTATAAAACAGAAACTAACACACAATTGCAAAGCAATTGTACTCCAATAAAGATGTTTTAAAAAAAGAAAAAAAAGGGTGTGTATAGAATATCCAGTATGTACCTGGCACGGTGCTAGGGAATATCCGGGCCACAAGGATAACTCAGACCCGGAGCATCTCCTGCCCTGAAGGACCTAAGAATCCTCCTGGGTTTTAAATGTCAGTGTCCTGCCAGGTTCTGGGGACCACTTCTTTTCTCACTCTGGGGTAATCCCAGCCACTCTAGTAGATTTAACTATCATCTGTATGCTGAATTGTCCCAAACACATGTCTCTAACCTTGGGGTCACCCTCAGTTTTAGACGCGTGTGTCTATTTCTAGTTCATTTTGACAGAGTGGGTCCTACAAATACCAACACTCCCCAAATCAAATCAATCATCTTCCCCTCCCCCAAAGACAGCCCCTGGAAGCCCTAACCCTGATCCTCCTGCCAAATTCCCTATCTTAATTGATTTTTCATTCTGTGCTTTATTGTTATTAAAACAGAAGAGTTAATTTTTACAAGTTTGTCTTTTTCGTCTTCTGCTTTGGTTTGAATGGTAAGAAAGGCTTTTCTATTCCCATATCAGATAAAAATGTATCCATATTTTCTTCTATTTCTTTTATGGGTTAATTACATCTTTTTTTTCTTTCTGAAATGTATTTTGGTGTGAAGTAGGGATCTAACATCCCAACACCACTTATTGAATTAAAAAATTCATCCTTACTCTTATTTGCTTGAATCAGTTTTCAGCTGATTCTCTGGGGTTTTCCAGGTAGTTAATGTAACGAGTGAAAATTTTTCTCTCCTTTCTTACATTTACACCACCTGTATTAGTCAGAATGTTTTGGTGACCCACAAGAGAAATCCTCCTGAAACTTTCTTAAGCAAGAAATGAAAGTACCAGAATGGACAGAAGTTGCTTCCGTCATGGTTGAATTTGGGGATACGTATGATGTCTTAATTTGTCTCTCTGGCCCTCCGCTCTTCTTCTTTCTGTGTGGTTCTCATCTTCAGATGGGTGCACTAGAGCAGAGGCAGGGTGCTGAGTCACCCATGGGCCCTCACTTAACACACTTTTCTTGGCCTGGTGACATAACTACACGGAGCCTTAGTAGGCTGCCTGACAATGTTTTTTTTTTAATTTTTATTTATTTATTTATTTATTTTAACATCTTTATTGGAGTATAATTGCTTTACAATGGTGTGTTAGTTTCTGCTTTATAACAAAGTGAATCAGTTACGCATATACATATGTTCCCATATCTCTTCCCTCTTGCATTTCCCTCCCTCCCACCCTCCCTATCCCACCCCTCTAGGTGGTCACAAAGCACCGAGCTGATCTCCCTGTGCTATGCGGCTGCTTCCCACTAGCTATCTATTTTATTTGGTAGTGTATATATGTCCATGCCACTCTCTCACTTTGTCACATCTTACCCTTCCCCCGCCCCATATCCTCAAGTCCATTCTCTAGTAGGTCTGTGTTTTTATTCCCATCTTGCCACTAGGTTCTTCATGACCTTTTTTTTTTTTTAATGTTATTTTTAATTGCTTGACTTGCCAAAACCCAATACAGAGGTTAGCATCTTGTCGTGCTGGGCCAGGCAGTTCTATGAATAACTACCAGTTAGCTAAACAGCTGGAGCTGGACCACACCTTCTTGTCTCATTTTAAACGTCTTAGTCTCGGCTTATGGAGAGGAAAAATGGACTGGGGAGGTTTCCATGGCATCAGCATCCACTGATGCTGCATTTCAAGCCTGTCATCCAGAATGGCTGCAAAGGGAGACCTGTCCGCCCTGGTGCAGCAGCGGTGCCTGGAGGGAAGCGCCCAGCGCAGCCCAGGAGTTTGGGTTTCCTCCCAGTTCAGGATCCTCCCACACACCCCACTGCAATCACCAGACTCCAACTCAACGGGCTTAACCCTCAGCACTAGAGGTGAGAGCAAAGTACAGAACTCAGTTGTTGCAATTCGGCGTGATTACTAGACTGGATTTCAGTATTTTCAAACGTTTGGCTTTCTTTGTTTTGTTTCCAGCCAAGCCACATTGGTCTGGAATTTGTCACTTTTCTGGTACATTTTATGCAAGACTTTGAGTCTGATTTAAGCCTTAACTTCAGGGAGCCTGAGACCCAAGGGCCTCCTTCCCTGACTACGTAGATGACCAGCTTCCCTGCCTGGGATGGGGTAACACTCAGGAGCCCCAACTTCACATTTTCCCTGAGGGTCTTTTACTTACAGACCAACTCTCCAAACCAATTTCTACCCTGATAAAGCCTTTTTGTATTTGAAAACCTACTGTTCCAGGACTTCCCTGGTGGTCCAGTTGTTAAGATTCGGAACTTACACTGCAGGGGGCACAGGTTCGATCCCTGGTCGGGGGAACTAAGATACTGCATGCCGTGCGGCCAAAAAATAAATATAAATATAAATATAAATGTAAATAAATTTTAAAAGCACTTAAAAAAAGAAAACCTACTGTTCCTCCCTTAAAATTCCCCTCGGGCTTAGCCCTCTGCCCCTTCCCCATCCCACTCCCCCATCCTCCTTGGGAGGGGTCCCCACCCTCACTGCCTCATAGGGTGCCCAAGTCACCTTTGGTTTTACGGTTGCTGGGAGGCGGGTGAGGGAATATTCCAGAAGCTGTCACAGTGGAGCCAGGGGACAGCAGAGCACACCTGTGGCAGGGGCCGGGCCCCTCTACCCCTGTGGTCGCAGGTGAGGGCGTCTGTGGCAGAGTCAGGTTTCCACTGGTGTGAACTGGTATGAACTGGTGTGGACTTCACTTCACTGGCACTGGCTCTGGGTGTAGGCGGCTTGAATTTTCTAACCACATGGAAAATGAGAGACCACGGGGAAAAAAATAACAGCAGGATCAGACTGGGAGAAGATATTTGCAGAATATAAACCAAACATGGTCTCTTATCTAGAGGATACAGGGAAAGAAAAAAAAAGGAAGTCCAATTGGGAAAAAAAGAGAGAAGCAAATCCAAACAACAGTAACAACAAAAAACAGGCAATTCAAGAAGAAGAACCCAGAAGGCTAATCAGCATATGAAGATACAATGTCAGTGGTACTGAGAAGTGAGACAAAACAAGAATATGTCCCTTTATACTGGCTAGAAGGGCAGAAAGCAGAAAGCTGACGATGCTGGGAGCCTGTGGGGTTATGGGAACAGCAATGGAAGTGTGGATTGCTGCAGTGATTCTAGAGAACCATGCGGTGGTACTTGGTGGAATCCCGTGGTCGCTCAGCCTGTACCCAGTCCCCTCCAGAAGAGCAATTCTCAGGCCCGCCCACAAGGGGGCAGGTACGAGGATGTTCACTGAAGCACTGGTTGGAGGGGGGATTTGGAGTTAACCTAGGTGTCCATAGCAGAGGGAGTGGATAAGAAAAATGTGGTAGATTACACTAGGGACTTCTCTGCAGCAGTGAGAAGCAATGAACCAGATGTGCATGCAGCAGCGTGGATGCCTTACAAAAATAGTAAGAAACAGAATGACAATACAGAATACTCTTATGTAAATTAATTATACATGCACAGTAGTGGTAATGCTTACACAACACAGTGACTATGCTAAAAACCACTGAACTGTACATGCTAAAATGGTGAATTATATGACATGTGAATTATATCTCAAAATACACATGCACATAAACAACAGTAAATGTTTTCATACGAGCAAATAAAAAAAATACTTAGCATTTCAAACACATTAGGATGCTTGCCTATGCAGGTTAGGAAAGAGGGAGTAAAAACGGGGGCAAAAGTGAATAAAAGAGTAAAGCTTGCGGCTTCCCTGGTGGTCCAGTGGTAAAGAATCTGCCTGCCAATGCAGGGGACCTGGGTTCCAGCCCTGGTCGGGGAATTGAGACCCCACATGCCACGGGGCAACTAAGCCTGCGCGCCACAACTATTGAGCTCGCGTGCCTCAATGAGAGAGCCCGTACGCCACAACTAGAGAGAGAAAACCTGAAGGCCGAAACTATAGAGAAGCCCGAGCACCGCAACAGAGACCGTGCGTTATAACAAAAAGATGCCGCGCGCCTCCACGAAGATCCCGCGTGCCGCAACTAAGACCCGACGCAGCCAAAGGAATAAGGAAAATTAAAAAATAAAATGAATATTTTTAAAAATATTTTTTTAAAAAGAACAAAGCTTTGTGCAGTCAATGGTTAAAAAGCCGGGTGGCGGGTCAGTGAGGACTCTGGCCCAGCACAGCTGGGGGACCCCAAGGCCAGCCTCCACAGAGGGCCTCCTCTTGCCCACTCACCCGGCACCTCCTGGAAAACAGCTCATCTTCAGAATGCACATCCACTTCTTTCCCAGCCTCCTCCAGTGTTGAGGCCAAGCTCCTTTCCACACCAAGAAAGCCCAGTCTCTCCTTTTCTTTCATAAGAGCTCTTGATTCTAGATTAGGAAAAGCCCTGATTGTCAAGAAACATTGAGCAGTTTTCCTTCCTCGTGGACAAAGAGGAGTGACTCAGCATTGAGATATCATAATTCTCTGGTCTCCCTTGCCTGGAAGGGAAGCGAATGTTTACTTCTTCGTGGGACAAACCGTTTCCAAGGGAACAGAGACACTGAGTTCAGTTCTCCATCCAAACATCCTTCATACCTGCTTACGCACGGAATAGAGATCCACTCAAACTGCCCTAGGCCAAGAAAAGGAGTTTACTCTAGTGTACAGGAGCATCTCTTGGAACTCAGAGGTTGAAATGTAGTCACACTTCAAGAAGAAAATAAAACAGGAAGCTGGAGAGTTGCCAGGAGTCAAGGATTCAGTCTTTTGCCCTTCCCCCATACCTCTCTCTCCCCCCTCCTTCCCTCTCTTTCTCCCCACTTTACTTTTTCATGCACAAGGTGGGACATAGGTTTCCCCACAGTCGGAGCAACCAGCAGAGAGCAGAGCTCCATATGTCACTGAGCCTCAATACCCAGTTCCTGGGAGGAAAAACTTGTTTGGACCAACTTGGATCGTGTTCATTTAGCTCTTGGGGAGGTGGGAGCAGGTGTGGCATGGGAGTGGAAAGCAAAGTCACATACTACGAAAACCCACCCTGGGGGGGAGATGACAATTCTCAAAGAAGGGGTTCAAGTTGGCCAGACAGCTCCAGAAGGAGTCTACTGAAATGTTTATAGAAATCTATCATGTATTAATCAGAAATAAAAACTCCATTTAATTTTTAAAAAATTTTTATTGGAGCCTAGTTGATTTTCAATAGTGTGTTAGTTTCAGGTGTACAGAAAAGTGATTCAGTTATGCATATACATATATTCAGTCCTTTTCAGATTATTTTCCCATATAGGTTGTTACAGAATATGGAGTAGGGTTCCCTGTGCTATACAGTAGGTCCTTGTTCGTTATCTATTTTACATATAGTAGTTTTGTATATGTCAATCCCAAACTCCTAATTTATCCCTCCCCCTCACGTTTTCCCTTTGGTAACCATAAGTTTGTTTCCGAAATCTGTGAGTCTGTTTCTGTTTTGTAAATAAGTTCATTTATATATTTTTTTAAATATAAATTTATTTATCTATTTTTGGCTGTGTTGGGTCTTCATTGCTGCACGGGGGCTTTCTCTAGTTGGGGTGAGCAGGGGCTACTCTTCGTTGCGGTGCGCGGGCTTCTCATCACCACGGCTTCTTTTGCTGTGGAGCATGGGCTCTAGGGGCACGGGCTTCAGTAGTTGTAGCATGGGGGCTCAGTAGTTGTGGCTCGCGGGCTCTAGGGTGCAGGCTCAGTAGCTGCAGTGCACGGGCTTAGTTGCTCCCCACATGCGGGATCTTCCTGGACCAGGGCTCGAACCTGTGGCCCCTCCATTGGCACCGGATTCTTAACCACTGCGCCACCAGGGAAGCCCTCATTTATATTATTTTTTTAAAAATTAAATTCCACATATGAAAACTCCATTAATTTTCAAAAGCCAGAATCATATAGGCCACTTTCTGTTGTCACAATACAATAATGTTAAAAATTAAAATGGAAGTTTCAGTGAAAAACAGTCAAAAATCATTTAAAACACTCCAATTATGGAATCAGGCCAAAACGGTATTTAAGAAAATTCATTACTTGAAATGACTTCGTTATTAATTAGGAAAAAGTTAAAATAAATACATCAAGAATTCTCCTCAAGAAATTAGTGAAGAAATAGCAAAAAAAATATGTATTTTTTAAATCTGAGGAAAGCAGAAGGAAGAAATTGAGAAAGATAAGAGCTAAAATAATGAATTTAAAAATGCAAAAATGATAGAATTAAATTCAAGAGCCATTTCTCTGACAACAACAAACAACAATAAAATAGACATACCTCTAGCAAGTACAGTTCTGAAAAATAAACATATAACATTAAGTATTAGAAAGGAGACATGTAGAAGAGATTTGATAAGTATAAGAGAAGGCCTTCTACAAATTAACATTAATATATTTGAAAAGTTGAAGAAAATAAATGATTTTTACATAAATGACCAAAATTAATGCAAAAAGGAGTAGTAGAACTGAACAGAGCAGTAACTTTGAAAGAGATGAAACTGTCATTTAAAAAAACTGCCAGGGATTAAGAATCTGCCTGCCAATGCAGGGGACATGGGTTCGAGCCCTGGTCCGGGAAGATCCCACATGCCACAGAGCAACAGAGCCCATGCACCACAACTACTGAGCCTGTGCTCTGGAGCCCGCGAGCCACAACTACTGAGCCCGTGTGCCACAACTACTGAAGCCCGCGCGCCTAGAGCTCCGCAGCAATAGAAGCCACCACAATGAGAAGCTCGTGCACCGCAACGAAGAGTAACCCCCGCTCGCTGCAACTAGAGGAAGCCCGCGCGTAGCAACAAAGACCCAACACAGTCAAAAGTAAAATAAATAAATTTATTTTAAAAACTGACAGGGACTTCCCTGGGGGCACAGTGGATAAGACTCCATGCTCCCAACGCAGGGGGCCCAGGTTCGACCTCTGGTCAGGGAACTAGATCCCACATGCATGCCGCAACTAAGACCCAGTGCAACCAAATAAATAAAAAAACAAGTAAAAATTTAAAAACTGTCAGTGAAACAGGTACATATTCCAGCCAGCCCAACAGCTGAGTCTCTTCAAACTTTCTAGGAGTAGATAGCGTAAATATTACTTAAAATCATGGAGAACACAGAAAAAGATGAATGATCTCCCATTCACTGGGACCATGTTCAACTTCATACAGTTAGACGATGAAGCCCAGGGTGAGTGTTTCACACTTCGAGACAGCCCCCTTTTTTGGCATGTGTGCTGGGAGGTGGGTGAATTGAGAATTTAGTCCACATGGGGTTGGTTCCCTCCTTCAGGACGGGGGCTGACTACAGTTGTGGTTGTACCAAGAATTTAGTGTTTTGTAAACTTTTTAGACAAATATATATTTTTATATAAAACAGAAGCTGAAAATCTCAAAACAACACCTAACCTTACAGGTAAAGATATGCTGATATTTTCTGTTATTCTATTTCATTTTTGCAAGTGCCAAACAACACACTAAATGAATCTTCTACCATTAATAGGTGACAACCCACAATTTGAAAAACACCTGAGAAACTGGGATCCCCTTAGGAAGTGCCATCCTTGGAGGAATGAGCATTTGTGTACGTGTGTGCCTGTGTTCGTGTGTGTGTGACACACACTTGTTCTCCGAAGGCTGTCGTGTCACAGATATGTTTTGAGTATCTGCTCAACTCGCAATCCCCTCTCGGATAATGCCTTTTTCCATCATGGGGGTGAGACCTGTTCCCTTGGTCATGGCCACTCAGACTAGGGCTGGAGCCTGCAGCCAGGTGGATTATGGCTCCTTAGATGCTCATCATGGCTCCTTCACCACGTTAAGCTAATTCGAGAGAGTTTCTAAACTTGCAACCAAAGCTCTCGTTGTACAAGCATAGAAAGCATCTCGAAGGTACAAAGTTTGATGCATACTTTAAAAATTCATTATAAATTGCCTTATTAAATATATTATTTGAATTTTCCATTTCAGGGGTTGGCCCACTATGGTCTACAAGTTAAATCCAGCCTGTGGCTTGTTTTTGAATAGCCTACAAACTAAGAAGGATTTTTACATTTTTAAAGGGTTGTTAAAAAAAAAAAAAGAGTAGAATCTGTGACAGAGACAGCTTGTGGCCCACAATACCTAAAAATATTTATTATGTGGCCCTTTACAGAAAAAGTTTGCCACCCCCTGCTCCCTACCCTTCGTATTTCTCATCTCTTTGGTCTGTCAAATATTCAGAGGTTTATGAAACAGTCACACTTCTACTAAGCTTTCGTCAGTTTACACATTGTGCTGCTCTACTAGTCAACACGTAAAAGTTTATGATGAGCATATTTTCTCAGTCCCGTTAAATGCTTGGATTCTATTTTGAAAAATAACTTATTGTAATCCTTGCTATATTTTTGTTTGTATTAGCCTGCTACGTTTGCCTATCCTTTATCTGAAAAATTCTTTGGTCACATTGTTTGAAGCTGTCTTTTATTTTAAAAAATATAGACTGACCTTATTTTTTGTTCAATCTGGAAATCTTTGACTTATAAGAAAGAATATAATAACAGCTTAAAGTATATGCATTTCTTGTTGTAATTTGTTTGGGACCACTCCTTACACCTTGTTTTTGCTGTTAGTCAGTTAAGGGTGAAATGGTATTTCAGCCACGTTGCTTTTGCCTGCAAGTAATAACCTATTCTTTCTTTCTTTAATTTTTTAAATTTTTAAAATATTTTTTGTAACCTATTCTTTCTTAAACAACCTTATCAATATATGCCATATTCTGGCCATAAAACAAATTTTAGCACATTTTTAAAATTTGAAATCATATTAAACATGTTCCTTGACCATAACAAAATAAAACAAAAGTCAATAATAGGTACCTGAAAAATCTCAAAATGTTAAACAACACATATATAAAACATGGGTCAAAGAAGAAGTCTAAAAGGTAATTAGAAAATATTTTGAACTGCATGAAAATAAAAAGTTAACATACCAAAATCTGTAGAATGCACCTAAAACAGCTTGGGGGAAATTTATAGCACTAAATGCTTATATTAGGGTGGGAAAAAAAAAGGTTTCCCACAGTCTCAGTCAGCTGGCCTATAACAAATATCCATAGACTGGATGGCTTCAACAACATTTAGTTCTCACAGTTCTGGAGGCAGGAAGTCTGAGATCAGGGGGCCAGCGTGGTCAGGTTCTTGGCAATGGCTCTCAGAGAGGGATCCCATGTCTCCCTTTCTTTTTATAAGGGCCTCACCCTCATGATCTCATCTAACCCTACTCCCTAGCTGCAAATCCCATCACACTGGAGCTTAGGGTGTCAACACACGAATTTGGTGTAGGGACATGTTCAGTCCATGGCACACAATAATGTAAGCTTCCACCCTATGAAACTAGAAAAAGAAGATCAAATTAAACCCAAAGCAATCAGGAAGATGGGAATAACAAAGATAAATCCTGAGTGCAATAAAATCAGAAACAAAAACAATAGAGAAATCAATGAAACCAAAAGCTGGTTCTTTGATACAATTAAAAAAAAAAGAAAGAAAGAAAGAGAAAGGAAAAACTTGAAATACCTTTAGCCACACTGACCAAGGGGGAAAAAAAAAAGAGAAGTCACAAGTTACCATTATCACTACAGAACCTGCAGATATTAAAAGGATAATAAGGAAACACTATGAAAACTTCTATGCTCATATATGTGACAATTTAGATAAAATCAACCAATTCCTTGAAAGAGAAAAACGAAAAATCACTCAAGAAGAAAATAGATGACCTGAAATAGTCCTATATCTATTGAATACATTGAATTCGTAGTAAAATAAAATAAAATAAAAACTTTCTCATAAATAAAACTTCAGACCCAAATGATTTCACTGGCAAATTCTACCAAATGCTTGAGAAAGAAATAATACAAACTCTACACATTCTCTTCCAGAAAACAGAAGAGGAATACTTCCCAACTTGTTTTATGAGGCCAGCATTACTCTAATACCAAAACTAGGCAAAGATATTACAAGAAAACTACAGACCCGTATCTCTCATGAACATGTAATACAAAAATTGTGGGCAAAATACTAGCAAATTGAGCCTGGAAATATATAAAAATTGTAATACATCACAACCAAATGGGGTTTATCCAGGAATGCAAAGGTATTTTAACATTTGAAAATCAATCAATGTAATTTATCATATTAATAGACTACAGAAGAAAATATTCATGTAATTCAGAATGTGCTAGATGATGTCTTGGTATAAGCTTTTAAAAATAAATTTTATCTTAAACTTGATGAACACTTTTAATCTGACTACATAGGATTTCTTCAGCCCAGGAATTTTTTTTTTTTTTTTTACTTTGCTTTTGATAATTCCTTCTGTTTGATTTATTCGGATGTCTTCTGCAGGAATACCAGTTATCCATGTATTGGATGTCCTCTATTGTCTAAACCCACATTCTCTGTTTCTTTGTTATTTCCCCTAAATTCTGGGATACTTTCTCAAGCTTGTGTTATTTACTGCTATATGACAAACCACCTCAAAACAAAATGACTTAAAACAATAACCATGTATTATTATTTCTCAAGAATCTATAGGTCAGCTGGGTGGTTCTGCCCATCTGAGCTGGATTCAGCTAATAGCTTGGTTTGCTCAAGTGTCTGTGGTCAGTGGGAGGGATGATAGCCATTGGGTGAGGCTATCTTTAGCGGGAATGGCTTGGTTCTGCCCCATGTGGTCACTCATCCTCCAGAAGGCTAGCCTAGGCACACACTCAGGGCGAAGGCAGAGGAGAGGGTGAGGAGACAGAATGCTCAAGCACTTTTCTAGCTTCTATATGGGTCAAGTTTGCTGCTGTCTCTTTGTCAAGTCACGCGGCTGAGCCCAAAGTCAAAGTGGAAGGAACTCCAAAGTTATAGGGTAAAGGGCATAGGCAGAGGGAGACTCTAAATTAGGGTCATTAACGTGATCAGTCTACCATATGCTTCATTCGTATTACCTATTCAATTTTCTACACAATCAATTCTGGTCTATAGATTATATTTTGCTATTTTGTTTTTAGTTTCCATGTTTTCCCTTTTTATCTCATCCCTGACCCTTTTAATTCATTCTGATGTCTTTTCATCTTCCTCTATTTATTCTTTATGATATTTCTGTTGTATTTCATACTGACCATATCTTCCTATATTCTGTTAAGGACAGCACAGTTTCTGAAAGTTTCTTCTGGTTTTTGGACTTCTCGAAGTCTTCAGTATGCTGCTTCCTTCTCTTTGTTGTGATATATGTTTATAGGCCTCATTTGATATCTTTTGAATGAATTCTAAGACAACATTTATCAATATTTACAGTATATGGGTTGCTTTGGCCTCACTCTGTCTATTTGAGTGATGATAAAAAAATCCCATCACATGGACCTAGAGATGATCATTCTAAATGAAGTAAGCCAGACAGACAAAGACAAATATCACATGATATCACTTATATGTGGAATCTAAAAAAAAAAAATGATACAAATGAACTTACTTACAAAACAAAAACAGACACACAGACACAGAAATTAAACTTATAGTTACCAAAGGGGAAAGGGGGTAGGGATAAATCAGGAGTTTGGAATTAACATATACACACAACTATATATAACATAGATAAATAACAAGGACCTACTGTATGGCACAGGGAATTATATTCAATATCTTGTAATAACCTATAATGGATAAGAATCTGAAAAAGAATAGATATATATGTATGTATAACTGAATCACTTTGCTGTACACCTGAAACTAACACAACACTGTAAATCAACTATATTCCAAAAAAAAAATTGTAGGAGCAAAACAAACAAAAACAAACAAAAAAGCCCCATCACAGATCCACCTGTGGAGAGGAGGTGGTGAGTCCAGCTCTCAGTCCAAATCTAAGTTTGAGGCCAGTACTCACCAGTGTACTTAGTCTCCCTCTGCCTGGTTCTGTAATATTCTAAACAAAGGAAATACAGCTGGGGCTGCCCAGCTACCAGGATTCTTCCCAGCTACCTCTGACAGCAATTCTGTACTTGTGAGGAATATTCTGCACCCCTTCCAGCTGCCACCCGAGAGTTCCTGTCTCTTAATGTGTGTAGACGGATGACAAAGGGGTGTGGGTGGGCTGGAGGGGGGCAAGGTGGTGGCAGCTGTGCTCTGGCGGTCTCAAACCACCCCCCCCCCAAAAAAAACAGTCCCAGCGTGATGGAGACAGCTTTCCCAGTTTTCTGGCCAGGTTACAACTGCAGCATGGCCACGCCCGTGATTGTCTTGCCTTTGGGTTTAGCCCCAGCACAAGGACAGCATCTCACACGATACTTAGGCACTTAGTCTGTAATGTTTCTCATAAGAATGAACCAATAAATGGACCCAAACCTCTGAGCTGCGAGTGGGGTTTAGGTTTTAAAGCATTTCCCACCATTTTAAGACAGTGTCTGTTTTGTAAATTAAGAGTGGCATGCCGTGAGAAAGTTGGGTACGTGTTTTCAACTCGCCTTCATTTGACTTATAATTAATTAGGAATAAGTCCCCTAAGAATCCTATTCATTGATGTCCATCAGTCTTAGTTTCTGGCGAGGGTATGAACTTTTACCTTTATGGATATTTTAATAAAAGCTTGGGAGGTGATGCTTTCAAGAGCTACTTGTCAAATGTTACTTTAAACCAGATTTGGATGAGTAGAATTTTATTTTCAAAAAAAAAAAAGTGCACATAATACAAAATTCAAAAAATAAAAAGGGTATATATACCATGAAACATATTAGTCATATCCCAGACCTCCAACTACCTGGTTTCCCTTCCCAGAGTCAGGGAACTGACTCCTGTGAAATTATTTTACGTGTTTCCAGAGATATTCTATACATATGTGAGCATTGTATACACATATTTATACACACACATAGCTACATACTAACCACTTTTTTCCTTCGTGATTTTCGTCTCTTAACAAATCTTAGAGATATTTCCATATATCAGTACATGTATAGATTTATTTATCTTTCAGCCTTTCTACTGAGATTTTTAAAGTAGATTTTAAATTTTCATCAAATAAATAGTTAAACTTCATTTAAAAAAGTCAAATAGCACAAAGGGGTTATTACAGAATATAATAGCTCTCCTTGCCACTAATTCCTAATCTTCCTAGAGGAAACCACATTCAACTCTTTTCATTATTTCTTCATGGATCTATTTCTCATATTTCTAAATATTATACAAAATATTCAAAATCTTGGATTGTGTTTTCCGTTTTAAACATTACGCATTATCTTTTCACCACTCCCACATTTAGATGGGATGAAAGGAGCTAGCGAATGAGTTGGAGGTCAGACCAGTAGAAGGAGAATCCAGAAAGTAATATTAGAAAAGCCAAGAGAAGTGTGGATTTCAGGACCAGAGGGCTCAATGGTGTCAAGGGCCCTAAAGCTGATAAGGAGGTGAGGACCAAGTAATGTCCACTCTGTTTGGCTATCAAGTTGTTGACTTACACTTCCAGCTGTAACAGCTTCAAGAGGGCCAGTGATTGCTGTGAAATGAACAGAACTGGTTGAAAGTGGCAAAGGGAACTCATTCTGGGTTGTCTGGACAATGACCTGGGATGGGGAGAGAGGAGGGCACAGGTGAGGACTGAGAGCTCGAATCCCTGAACCCAAGCTCAGCTTCTCACCGGATGTGTAGCTTCCTGGATATTTTATGAACCCCAGTCTCCGCAGGCTGGGCGCCCGGAGTTCCCAGATAACTCCTTAAACAGCAGGCACCCAAACTGTCCTTAAGCAACACAGTTTTCCCTCATTTGTCCTCAAAAGAAAGACAGATGGAGGGAGAGTGCCTCACCTGGGATACAACCCCAATATATCTCTCTATGAGATGACGGAAGGATCAGGAAATCCATGTCTAACCTTCTCTTAATTATCCGTGGCCTACGTAAGTTTTCCCAACAACATGTATTTTTAAAATTTCTGCCATGTGATGTAACAGACGTCATCCTGAGCTCTGGTGCGTGACCGGAAGAGACCCCACGAGGACCCTGCCCAGCAGGACAGGACTCCTGGGGAAAGGACAGGAAGCCGGATTTCAGGAGGTTGAGCAGGACTAGGAAAGTAAGAATGTAGAGACAGGAAGTGAAGACTAATCGTTCAGGAAGTCGGTGGATAATAGGATGGAGAGAACGGGAAAAACGGAAAGAGTAAGAATCTGAAGGATTCAGGAGAAAGTGAAATAAAAACCACAGGTTCCTTTGTCAAATTGCCTGTATGTCTGTTGAAGAAAATGCTTTGTGTGCTTGCTTTACAGTTCAGACCATCAGAACTCAAACCCGTTCAGATTTAAGAATGGACTCCAGGGCCAGCATCAGGAGTGAGGACCTGGACCACCCGGATCCCAAATATGATTTGAAAAATCACTTATTTAAATCAGAGGTAATTGGTCTTCCCTGGTGGCGCAGTGGTTAAGAATCCGCCTGCCAATGCAGGGGACACGGGTTCGAGCCCTGGTCCGGGAAGATCCCACATGCCGCGGAGCAACGAAGCCCGTGAGCCACAATTACTGAGCCCGCGCACCTAGAGCCTGTGCTCCGCAGCAAAGAGAAGCCACCGCGATGAGAAGCCTGCGCACCGCAAAAGAAGAGCAGCTCCCGCTCGCCGCAACTAGAGAAAGCCCACGCGCAGTAACAAAGGCCCAAAACAGCCAAAATAAATAAATAAATAAATCAGTGATAGTAAGATACTTTCATGGGAATTCCCTGGTGGTCCAGTGGCTCGGACTCCGCACTTCCACTGCCGTGGGCCCAGGCTCGGTCCCTGGTCGGGGGAACTAAGATGCCACAAGCCACACAGTACAGCCAGAAAAAAAAGGCATGCACTTCCAGATAGCCTTAGAAATGCACACCACGCTTTGACGCGTCAAAGAAACCATCTGCTGAAACAGGAGGAAGTTGCCAGGAGCAGGATGATGGTAGAAGAACTGAAATTAAGACAAGAGGTACCTCGTTTTTTTTAAAAAAAAGTGCTTTTTTTTAGGACTTGCTCTTTTTTATCCATTAAAATTTTTCACAAATAAAAAAGACCCTATTAAAATTAAATGGGGCAATATACTGTGTGCTTCCTCCAAGAAAATTAGAGGCTGGGGTGAGACAACTATGCTGAAGCCATACTGACTTAGTGACAAAAAGGAAAGTCCAAGACCCAAGAGCTGGTGGTTTTAAGCTACTACGTGGGCCTGGGTGTACGTGGGCGCATGTGCTGGGAGTGGGGGGGAGACCACCTCAGAGCTAAACCAATGGTGTGTGTAGATGATTTCCCTAAAATTCTGTAAGTACACATTGAGAATGGTCTTCAGGAATTCATCTCGTCACAGATATTGCCTTCTTTAAAACAGTCCCATAAATAAATACTCAGCTTGATTCTTCTCTACTGATGCTGGAATGTGTAACCTCCTTGTGCCCTGCGGGGCTGTGGAGGAAAAGCCTCCACGCTTGTAGCACGCTTCTTCCTAAGTCAGTCTGCACCCTTCATCTGAGCACTGGAGAATCCGGCTGGGAATCACCTGAATGATGATATCGCATCAAGAATAGGAGCTCCTAGGCTTCCCTGGTGGCGCAGTGGTTAGGAATCCGCCTGCCAATGCAGGGACACGGGTTCGAGCCCTGGTCCGGGAAGATCCCACATGCCACGGAGCAGCTAAGCCCGTGCGCCACAACTACTGAGCCTGTGTTCTAGAGCCCGTGAGCCACAACTACTGAGCCCACGTGCCACAACTACTGAGCCCAGGAGCCTAGAGGCCGTGCTCCGCAACAAGAGAAGCCACCCCAATGAGAAGCCCGCGCACCGCAACGAAGAGTAGCCCCCGCTCGCCACAACTAGAGAAAGTCCGCGCGCAGCAACGAAGACCCAATGCAGCCAAAAATAAATTAATTAAATAAATAAATTTTTTAAAAAAAAGAGAATAAGAGCTCCTGTCACCTGGGCTGGCATTTGGGTGCTGCTCTTAGGAGCTGTGCTTCAAGGGATGTATACAGCATCTCTAAGCCTCAGTGTCCCTTCTGTAAAATGGGAATAATAATAGTACTACTTGATCAGTGTGTCCAAATGGAAGTATGTAAAAAGTGTCAACATAATATGCAATGCGTACTAGACTTTAATTAAACTGAAAAAAAAAATTAGAACTTTTATCAGATTAAAAAAACATATTGTAGGGACTTCCCTGGCGGTCCAGTGGTTAAGACTCTGGGCTTCCACTGCAGGGGGCACGGGTTCGATCCCTGGTCGGGGAACTAAGATCCCACATGCTCCGCGGTGCGGCCAAAAAAAAATACTAAAAATCACGTTGTAAAGGGGCTACAAGGAAAGCAAACTGTCCCCCGCCCTCACTCCTCTGTAGTTCCTCTCCTCCTACCACAGCCGTCACTTTTAGCCTCGTTCTATTGTTATTTATTCTAGGAGTTTTCTCCCTATCAGTAAATTACACATCTACACCATTGTGTATCTGTACCGCTATTGATTCATCAGCTTTAAATGCTATCTATTCAATTCCTGCTCTAACAGTTAAGGATTTGGTGCCCTGACGCCACTGCAGCTCTCACAGGACACTTCAGCCTCCATTTCTGGCTCCATCGAGATGGACTCTTTCCCCCCAACTCCCCATGTTGTGTTATGAATGTTAGTGACCAGCCTCTTCCTCTCCATCTCAACTTTGGGGGCTGAACCCTTATTTTAAAATATCAAAGGTGGTTACAATCATAACCTGCGTTGCAGTCCTAATGCTCTTTTCTGCTGTTTGTCTATAAATCGATTCTAAATGTTAAAGATAATTAGCAGCATTGACATTATCATGACTGTCAAATAGTGTCTTTAAACACAATGCTTTCTCCCAAGCACCTGTGTCCCTCAGGTACGAAGGTTCTAACGTGGGATTCAAACAGGCCACATTGCAGTTTGCCTTGTATTTGGAAAATGTCTTTCTTATACTTTTTCTCATGAGTTTCTAATTACTCTTTCGTTGTTGTAAGAAGGAACAGATGCGTTAACATGAGATGTCTTCTTGACCAGATCCCCACTCTTCCAGGTTCTTATATGTTATCCATTGCTTGGAAACTATTCCATTTTTCTTTTTGAAACTCCAGTTTTTTCGTGTGTAGACTGTGGTTTTCTCACACAGCTTTTTGCTTTTCCTGGTGTCTCTGGTTACTTTCTTGGATCCAATGCTTTTATTATATTGGGTTAGCCAAAAAGTTCATTCGGTTTTTCCGTAAGATGTTACAGAAAAACCCGAACGAACTTTTGGCCAACCCAATATCTTCGTTTATATTTTCTGAGTGTGTCATTCTATTTGGTCTAAATAAATGGTTGCACCATCTTTCTCCCTGGGTCCTCCCCTCCAGTACCCCCACGCTCTGATCTGGACCTGGTCGATTTCTGGGCCCACTACACAGCAACCATCAGTACTCCCCTGGCTCACAAGCACCGTAGCCTAGACCCTACTCCTCGTTTTACCAGAAAACCTTCCCAAGTGTTTCCAGTAAAGGAGTGGGTGGGAAGTAAATTTTCTACAGACTTGCCCATGTGAAAGGGCCATTATCCTGCCATCACTCTGGTGGCACAAGTGTCTTATAAACCTCTTCCTTCCTGTTTGCTGTTTGGAGGCTTTTCGAATTTTTTAAATCTCTGGAGTTCTCAAACTTCACAGTGAGATTTCTAGGTATGGCTCTTTTTTCACTTATCTTTCTGGACATCCTGTAGTCTCTTTCCCTACAACTTCTGGAACTTATGATAGTTTTTCGGATAAACTCATTCCTTCTGTTTTCTTTGTTCTCTGCTTCTGGAAAACTTACTAGTTATAAGTCAGGCCTCCCAGATTAAGGCTCTATGCCTCTTATATTCTGGTTAAGTTTTCTGTATGTCATTTTGGTTTACTTTCTGAGGGATTTCTCTGATTTCGTCTTCTGACCCTTCCATTGAATTTGTAATTTCAAAAATCTGTCTCTTTTTCTTTTTTTCTTTCTAAGAGCTCTTTCTAATTTTCTGTTTCTTTTCCACGGATTCCTTTCCTTGTTTCATAAATATATTCTTTTACTCATATCTCTGTTGGTACTAACTACAGTATTTAAAATGTTATCTTCCGTTTCATTAATGAGTTCTATGTCTTCTAGGGACAGTTTTTCTTTTTGTGTACTTGTTCTTTCTCGTCCACTTTGCAGGTCTGACTCAAATGTCTGATTAGCTTTGGGTATCTGCTTATATTTGGAAATGTGGAAATTCAAAGACTGACTGCGAGTACTGGGTACAGAGGTGGGAGTTTTCCTCTGGACACACTTTGCTTTAGACTTAGGCAGACAGGCGGGCGGAGGCCGTGCTCTGCAGAGAACCGAGACGAGGGGAGTTTCACTTGGGTCACCATCAGTCTAGTCTCTGTAGTTCTCCCTGGAGAATTCTTCTGATGTCTTTAGAAAAGATGTTTTTTCTTTGCTTGGGGTTTAAATACCTGGCTATAAGGCATTATGCATAGAGAAATAGGGGAGAATTATGGGGGAGGAGTGATTGTCACGTGTAAGTCTCTAACCAGTCCCTGTGTTCACCCTCACTTCGTGCCCACCATGGGATCTGAAGGCTCTTCAGGGCTGTCTATAGGTCCACTCTCACCCCAGTGCCTACAACGCAGTCCCATAATCTGGGCTCCAGAGGGTCTGCTTCATCACTCAGCTCGCTACACACTTTTTGTTTTACAGAAGTTTGTTAAACTCCCTTGTTTGTTGATGACACACCTTCCTAGCCTCTTTATTGTTAAGGTTTTAAAGATATTATTTATTAGCATCTTAATGCAGAGTTTATAATTTTATGTACTCAGTCTGCCATCTGAGACTGAAAACTTCCATTTCCTTTAGTAATCAAGAAATAAATCCATTGTTAATACTACTCAGCCATAAAAAAGAACAAAATAATGCCACTTGCAGCAACGTGGATGCAACTAGAGATTATCACACTAAGAGAAGTAAGTCAGAAAGAGATGGGCAAATATCATATGATATCACTTGTATGTGGAATCTAAAAGATGACACAAATGAACCTATCTATGAAACAGAAACGGAATCACAGACATAGAGAACAGACTGGTGGTTGCCAAGGGGGAGGGGGCTGGGGGAGGGATGGAGTGGGAGGTTGGGCTTAGCAGATGTAATCTATAATAGAGAGAAAGGATAAACAACAAGGTCCTACTGTATAGCACAGAGAGCTATATTCAATGTCCTATGATAAACCATAATGGAAAAGAATATTAAAAAAAGAATGTATACATGTGTATAACTGAATCACTTTGCTGTACAGCAGTAATTAACACAACATTGTAAATCAACTATGCTTCTATAAACAAAAAAAAAAAGAAAGAAAGAATTCCATTGTTGCTTCTCAGGAAGAAGTGGGAAGGGTGTTCTGAATTGCAGGCAATGTCAATGGCTAGAATGACTGCATGGAGGAAATTCATGGAAGGTGAGAATGTTTCCCTTCTCCTGGTCCCCCAGCAGCCCAGTAGGAGAGCAGGGCAGGCAGAGCTACTGCCTTTCCACATGCTACTTTAGACATACTGGGTTTCTTTTCTCCCATACCTTTGTGGGCCTGAATTTGACACTAATATGTGCCTTGATGAATGCTTTTTATGTACCGTGTGTAAGACGCACATCATTTTATTTAATATTAGCCACCTTACAAATTAAATATTATTATCTTTATTTTATAGTTGACTAAAGGGAGCCTCAGTGAGATTACGTATTATATCCAGGTTGACACAGCTAATAAGAGGTAGACCTAGAATTTCAGCCACTACTGGTTCCCGTACCCGCCCACTCTCCACTGTAGCAGGGAAAGCATATCGATGTGTAAGAATTCATCTCCCCTTTCCCTCCACTTCCCCTCCGTACTCCTAAAGTCTGAGGCAGTGTGGTATAGTGCGAAGTACTGACTCAGGAGCCAAAAAGGTTGGATTTGGGTTCTTGCCTCTGCCACCTTTGGTGAGATGTTACCTTGGGTCAATCCCTAGACTTTCCTGACCCTTACTTTCCTCATCTGTATAGGAAAGTATAATAAAATCAGCTCTGTCACCACCACCGGATGCAGGAGGATCACACGAGAACCTGTATATTAAAAGGCTCTGCGGTAATCATAGCAGCAGCTCACACCGGTATAGTCCTTTACAATTTGCAAAGTGCAACAATATTGTGAAATAATCCCTACCTGTTCTACAGAGGAAGACTGTGGCTGAGAGCATTTGGGTATCATACAGCTCATACTCTGCAGAATCAGAACTGAAACCCAGGTTTTATTACTCCAGATTCTATTATTTTCCCACACTCTAATGCTGCCACCTTATTTGCAAGAAGATTCTTTAATTATTGGCAGTTAACAATAGAATTTCTTCACAGAGCTCAGTCATTTCAAATTCTATTCTTTCTATTCTTAATTTTATTTATATACTACTTTTCAGGAGCTCACCTATTGCATTAAGTAGATAATAATAAGTAAATAATGTCAATTATTTATTATTCATTTATTACTTTAATATAGTAAATCATACCACAAAGGCCAAAAAATATGAAGCAATTCTTTTTTTTTTAATAAATTTATTTATTTATTTATTTATTTTTGGCTGCGTTGGGTCTTCGTTGCTCTGCGCGGGCTTTCTCTAGTTGTGGCGAGCGGGGGCTACTCTTCCTTGCGGTGAGCGGGCTTCTCATTGCAGTGGCTTCTCTTGTGCACAGGCTCTAGGCGCGCAGGCTTCAGTAGTTGTGGCACACGGGCTCAGTAGTTGTGGCTCGCAGGCTCTAGAGTGCAGGCTCAGTAGTTGTGGCGCGCGGGCTTAGTCGCTCCACGGCATGTGGGATCTTCCCGGACCAGGGCCTGAACCCGTGTCTCCTGCATTGGCAGGAAGATTCTTTACCACTGCGCCAGCAGGGAAACCCTGAAGTAATTCTTTAAAGGTGTTTAAGTTAAAACCAGTAAGGAAATTGGGCCTGACATATCATAATCCCTGGTGCCACTGAATACCATTTCTAGTAGTTGGATGATATTTTCAATAAAATGAAGAGCTTGCCTGCATCCTAAGTATTTACTTTTTAAAAAACATTCCAGCAGGTAACACAATGTTTACATGGCTCTTTGGCCTTAGAATACATCACTGCGGAAGGGGCATAAATCCTCCAACCAGCTCTCTGTGCAGTCCTGTTGCAGAAGACCACACAGTTGTTCTACCCAGAGGGCCCACTGGTCTAGATCATGTCCAGGCCTCAATGCAGCCTCCTTCTGGATTAATGAGGAAAACAGCCAGCAAGCCTAGGACACAGGGTACAAAAGGAAAGACAGCAGATTGGGGCTGAGAGAAAGCAGGGAGAGAGGCAGAGGGAGAAAGCAAAGTCAGAAAACTAGACGCAAAGAAGAAAAAAGACTTTGTGTATCCTCGACATTGGCGTTGCCCTGAGATGGTTAGGTGCACAGAAAGAGAAAAGGATGTTAATTAATATTCAGGTTGCAGAAGCCAAAATGGACAGTTTCTAAGAGTAGAGGCAATTAACTCTCTGCGCACACAAAAGAGAAGCTAAGCAGCCCTTCCTGACTGTCTACAGGTTGCCCTGGTGAGTGGCACGGACTCTGTAGGTCTCATCACTGAAGGGAACCTGCCGGTGGCCAGGCCTGACCTTCCCACATGCCCTGGGGCCTGGGCTGCTTCGCCCACTGGCTGAGGCCACAGTGACATCAGTGACGAGCTGGACCACTCAGCTCATTTCCCAAGAGGAACTAGGTTCAGCGTCAAGGTTTACGATTCCACTGCACCTCTATATAAAACAAATCCCACATTCATCTACCTTAAAAATCAGAATTTAGTTTGGAAAAATAGTAGATTAAGGAGGTACAACCTCATTGTAGAAACCGTAAAAAATGTAAAACATATTTTGAAAAAAATTCACAATCCTGTAAATTCAGAGTAGTTACATTCTTTAAAGAGTAATTTATGTACAACTAGGTTCTAAATTTTCATAATAGACTTATAAAAAGTAACTGTCTGAAACTGCCGCAAGGCTGCCAAGACCTCACCTTCCAGACAGGATTGGAGGGAAATGACTCTGTTCTTAAATCTCTATGTACTTTTAAATTTATTTATTTATTTATTTATTTATTTTTGGCTGTGTTGGGTCTTCATTTCTGTGCGAGGGCTTTCTCCAGTTGTGGCGAGCGGGGCCACTCTTCATCGCGGTGCGCGGGCCTCTCACTGTCGTGGCCTCTCTTGTTGCGGAGCACAGTCTCCAGATGCGCGGGCTCAGTAGTTGTGGCTCACGGGCCTAGCCGCTCCACGGCATGTGGGATCTTCCCAGACCAGGTCTCAAACCCGTGTCCCCTGCATTGGCAGGCAGATTCTTAACCACTGCGCCACCAGGGAAGCCCTATGTACTTTTTTTAAAGTAATGCTTTTAATTTAGACTACAGAATTCTAAACAATATTCTGTACAATTAAAAAAATCATAAACAAGCTGCTGCATGGGAAAAGAGAAACCTATGAATGTTAAATATGACACGCTCTATTCCGGATTCACTCCTGATTTTTAGTAAATGTACTCTGCATTCTTATGTAGTACTATTTCGCATTCTGCTTTACTCACTGTGTCATTTTACGTATCCATGCCCCTGACTCATTTTCTAAGCTGCCATTCCCCCACCCCCCTCCGTTTTTAACTTCACACTCCATCAGCTTTGTTCTGGCCATGTCCCTGGCCTGCTTAGAATCTTCTCTTGGTTCTCCATTGTCTTTAAAATCAAAGCCAAGCTCACAGAACACCTTCTGAGCTGGCCTCTCTGCTTTGGCCCCCTCCCCCCGCACTGGATGCAGAGCATTAATGCAGACTTGATAAGCACTGCTGAGTTCTCTCCAGGATGGATACCCTGATTAGTACTCCCACGCCAGAGCTGACAGCCCACAGCCCCTGCCCACACCTGGCGCTATCCAGCTTGCTGATTTTGCTGGTCTAACTGGTATAAAATGTTTAGGGATGAGTGATGCTTAATGCTTATGGTTTCCTGCTCTGGTCATTGCTTGCTTACAGACTTTACCATCTTCACTTGGAGCACCCATCATTTTCTTCCTGAGTTGCCTTAGATCCTTGTCAGTTTTAGATATGGCAAAAATCTTCTCAAGGGATTAATCTCCAAAATATCCAAACAGCTCATGCAGCTCTATCTCAAAAAAACAAACAACCCAATCAAAAAATGGGCAGAAGACCTAAATAGATGTTTATACAAAGAAGACACACAGATGGCCAACAAACACATGAAAAAACGCTCAACATCACTTAATTATTAGAGAGATGCAAATCAAAACCACAGTGAGGTATCATCTCACACCGGTCAGAATGGCCATCATCAAAAAGTCTACAAATACATGCTGGAGAGGGTGTGGAGTAAAGGGAACCCACACTGTTGGTGGGAATGTAAATTGATACAGCCACTATGGAGAACAGTATGGAGGCTCCTTAGAAAACTAAAAATAGAACTACCATGTGACCCAGAAATCCCACTCCTGGGCATATACCCAGAGAAAACCATAATTCAAAAAGATACATGCACCCCAATGTTCATTGCAGCACTATTTACAATAACCAGGACATGGAAGCAACCTAAATGTCCATCGACGGATGAATGGATAAAGAAGATGTGGTACATATATACAATGGAATATTACTCAGCCATATAAAAGAATGAAGTTGTGCCATTTGCAGACACATAGATGGACCTAGAAACTGTTATACAGAGTGAAGTGTAAGTCAGAAAGAGAAAAACAAATATATTAATGCATATATGTGGAATCTAGAAAAATGGTATAGATGAACCTATTTGCAAAGCAGAAATAGAGACAGACATAGAGAACAAACGTATGGATACCAAGTGGGGGAAGAGGGGGTGGGATGGATTGGGAGATAGGGATTGACATATATACACTATGTATAAAATAGATAACTAATGAGAATAGACTGTATAGCACAGGGAACGTTACTCAATGCTCTGTGGTGACTTAAATGCGAAGGAAATCCAAGGAAGAGGGGATATATGTATACGTGTGGCTGATTCACTTTGCTGTACAGCAGAAACTAACATTGTAAAGCAAATATACTCCAATTTTTTTAAAAATTCTCCTCTTGGACCCGTCAAGACTTAATCCATAGTGTCCTTCACTGAAGAGATATTCCCAATTTTGATGAAAATAAATTAACATATCTTTTGCTGGAGTCTGTTTGTGAGTTTTAATACTCATTCTTCAAGACTATTCTACTATAATCTGCTCCATGAAATTAGTCATCACCTCCTCTAGGATCTTGAAAGACTTTATTTATACTTCCTTTATTTTATCTGCTTTAAGGAATTTCTTGTGATGTTCTGTTTTGCTTTCTGAAGTCTGACCTCCTCAAGGGTAAGGACTGAGTGTTGTTCATCTCTGAATCCCCAGTGCATTCTGACTCATGGTAGTTCCATGTTGGTGGAATGAATAAATGACCCATGGTAGTGGCCGTGTCGTTATCTATGTGGAATTCCAGCAAGTCATTTCCTCTCGCCCCTACAATGCATTAGCAGAGAACCTTCCGCTCCCATGGTCTCTTTTGTCTACAGTTACTTGGAATTGGAACTCAGACAGAGTGAGTAAAAGACAGCGTCAGATGCTGGTCCCAAGAGATCTTGAAGCAGGGCAGCCCTTCGGGGCATGTGTGCTGCTCTTCAAGGAGGAGAGGTGATCTGCAGGGAGAAGAGAGCAAAAGTCCAAGGGGCCAAGGGAGGGAGATCAGGTTTTCCTTGGTTCTTGCCAGGTTTTCTGCTTCTGATCCCTCATGAAGCTTTGGTCATAAGGTCCCTCTCTATTCCTTTACCTTGAGAAAGCTCTAGTAAGTATCCCAAAGATACCTAGTTACATGTTTTCTACTTAGTAACAGAATAATTGCAACTTTCACATTTTCATTAGCGGTAATAGTAACTTATTCAATATTATGGCTAAGGCATTTTTTTTTCAATATCTTTATTGGAGTATAATTGCTTTACAATGGTTAGTTTCTGCCGTATAACAAAGTGAATCAGCTATATGCATACATGTATCCCCATATCTCCTCCCTCTTGCGTCTCCCTCCCACCCTCCCTATCCACCCGAAGTGAGAGAGTGCTAAGTCATCTTTTTAGTCTTTTAATAACCATACAGAAGTGAACTCACATTCAACTTGTCTCAGTGATCTCTTTTTAACTGGCTACACTTTTTGTTCTTTAGTTGGGCATACCATGCTTATTGCATCCAAAATTTTTCACATGAAAGTGGAAAACTCCGATAGCAATTTGGTGTGTTGGTGGAAGGACCCAATAAAAAGGTAGGAATCAATAGCACTCATTTATTTGTGTGTTAATTCCATTTTATATGTTTTTAAAACATAATTAAACCTGGATCAGTCTTCTATGATTTCACGTTTGTGGTAGTTCATACGGTAACTAGGTTGGGTGAATTTTTTTTTTTTGGCCACGACTTGTGGCTTGTGGGGTCTTAGCTCCCCAACCCGGGATTGAACCCACGCCCTCAGAAGTGAAAGTGCAGAGTCTTAACCATTGGACCGCCAGGGATTTCCCAGGTTGAGTGAATTTAAAAAAGAATTTTTAATTGAAATATAGTTGATTTACAATGTTTTTTGTTTTTTCATAAATGTATTTATTTTATTTTATTTATTTTTGGCTGCACTGGGTCTTTGTTGCTGCGCGGGCTTTCTCTAGTTGTGGTGAGCGGGGGCTTCTCTTGTTGCAGAGCACGGGCTCTAGGCGCACGGGCTTCAGCAGTTGTGGCTCGCAGGCTCTAGAGCGCAGGCTCAGTAGTTGTGGCGCACGGGCTTTGTTGCTCCGCGGCATGTGGGATCTTCCCAGACCAGGGATTGAACCCCTGTCCCCCCGCACTGGCAGGCAGATTCTTAACCACTGCGTCACCAGGGAAGCCCCATTTACAATGTTTTGCAGTTTCAGGTGTACAGCAAAGTGCTATATATGTATATATGTATATTCTTTTCCATTATAGGTTATTACAAGGTATTGAATTTAGTTCCCTGTGCTATACAGTCAGTCCTTGTTGTCTATCTATTTTATATATAGTAGTGTGTATATGTTAATCTCCAACTCCTAATTTAGCTGTCGCCCCCGCCCACTTTGGTGACATAAGATTGTTTTCTATGTCTGTGAGTCTGTTTCTGTTTTGTAAATACATTCATTTGGATCATCTTTTTAGATTCCACAAATAAGCGATATCATATGATACTTGTCTTTCTCTGTCACTTGTCTTTATACTTCTCTTAGTATGATCATCTCTAGGTCCGTTGATGTTGCTGCAAATGGCATTATTTCATTCTTTTTTATGGCTGAGTAATATTCCATTGGGGGAATGAAAATATATATATATACACATATACATATATATATCTTCTTTATTCCTCTGTTGATGGACACTTAGGTTGCTTACATGTCTTGGCTATTGTACTGAGTGAATTTTTTATTTAAAAAAAATGTTATTGTATAATACAACACAGACACCAAAACCCACACTAAACAAATGTATAGCTTAATTAGTAATGATAAGGCGGATACACCCTTGTTATTACCACTCAGGTCAAGAAATAGAAACTCGCTCCCCCCCACCCCATGTGCCCATCACAGTCACACCTCCCTTCAGGTTAAGTTTTAATTATACAAATGACAAAAGGATTAGGTAGGCAATTATGCAAATAATTTTGCAAAGAGAGAGAATGTTTACATATATCATATTAATTTTTAGCACTTAATTTAAAAATCTTACTTGCAGTAAAAAAAATTTATCATAATATTGGAATAATCACTACTCTATATAGTTTATTGTGTGGTCTCTCTCTCTCTATAGATAGAAAGGCAGATAGATAGATGGATAGATATGTATATAGCTTTAATATATTATCCTAGACCGATGGACAGACATATATTTTGTTTTAATATCTTATCCTCACTACACCCCTTCCAGGAGTTTATTTAACAAACAATGAAGCTAAAGATCAAGGATAAAGAAATTTGCTCAAGGAATAAAGGTAGAATTGAAATCAAGCAGATCTAACCCCCTTTCCATGATATCCTGCTATGATAATTCTAAGTGGTTCTTATTTGTTCATTAAACAGGTTTGCCATATCTATGCATGTTCTGTTACTGTATGTTACTGAAAGTAAGAAACTCCATTACTTTAAAAATTATATCATACAACTATTTCACTCCTGAGAATGGTCTTTTTTCTTGATTCATCCTAGCAACGCTTTACTTTATTTTTAGCATAAAATAAATAGGCTGGCTCAAAGCGAGTAACAACAATTCTTACGGAACACATACTGTCAGACACTATGCTGAGCAGTTAACATGGGGAATTTCATTTAACCCTGAAAGTAGTTCTTTGAGGTGCGAGTTATTATCTCCATTTTATAGGTAAGGACACAGAGCGCTGCCAGTAGAAAAAGAGCTGGGATGGAAATCAGGTCTTTCTCGGGCCACAGCTCACACTGCTAGCCCCTCGGATGCACGTCCGCCACACACACCTACTGACTTTGTGCTCACTGGGTCACTGATGGTACCTGCACTGTAGGAGTCTTCTTTTTTTACTTGCATATTCTTGAGTAACTGAACTGAAACTGGAGCAGAAAGAGATACTAGAAAGAAGCAAAGGAACCAACCCCACATCCTATATGTGCTCCTAAGCCTATGTCTCTTGGCTCTTTTCCTGATTTACAGCGTGTCAGGATAAGTGCTTTGGAGGAAAAGCAAGACTTCATCCAATCGTCAGTAGAAAGCCTTGGTGGCTGCAGTTTCTGTGACTTACAAAAAGGATACACAGGAGAAGAGGTAGGGAAAGCTTTGTGTCATACTTATTAATTACTACGGATATTTTAAAAAATATCAAAGAGTGTTATGACAGAGCGGCAATGAAAGAATAACTTTTTCAATATGAACTAGAGTTATTTCGAATTCAGTTTGTGCAGCAGCTTATGTAAACCTGCCTGTCACTGTGAAAGCCCTTGTCTTCTTTTGTTTTCAAAGTCATAACTTAAATGACAAACAAATATGTTAAGTGGCTTTTGTGAACTGGCTACAAGCTTTGCATGCCCTGACTTGTCTGGTACAAAGTGTACAAAACAGACGTGTGATTTATAAACTATGGGGTAATCAAATGAATACAAAGAAAAGGAAAGAATCCTCTATATTTGAGTATTTGGGAATGATACTCTAAAAATACTGTAAGGAAAACTTGCTGCAATTCGCTTGACTTTTCTTTAATCTCCAAGGGACTTGAATAAGGTTGATAAATTAGGTGTGCTAATTTATTCCCCAGCAGTAACATCTGCATTATTTTCTACTGGAAACAATGCTTGAACCTCCAAACCATTCTGTTTCTATGAGAATCATAAGAAGCACAGAGTGACAAGGATCTCAGGAGACAACATAATTCTGGTTTTTAACGTTGGGCCTCTCTGTGCCCCTATTTCCATCTGGAAAAAATGGAGGTATTTTCATTACTTGAAGGATGACACAGAGACCAAAGGTGTTTAGATGTCGTGAGATACCTAGCTGTGTGTTCACATGTGGCAGTTTTGTTTGATGCTTGATTCCTGTACTTTATACGTTTTCATGAGCTGGCTGCTTTTCCTGGGACTGCAGAGAAAGCTGAAGAATACATGCTGTAGTGGCCAGGAGGCTTTAGGGACTCCATCCTTGTCTGATTCTGCTCTTTAGAGCTCTTAAATATAGACATTGATTACACAGTAAAAAAATACTGAACATCACCAAGGATCATTCCATTGCCTTCCCAGGGGATCAGGTGGTATAACATTTAGGATGTGAACATCCCTGGAGTAAAGGCAGTCTTATTTCCATTTAACAGGTGAACAAATTGAGGCCTGGTGAGGTTAGTGAGCTACGCTCAAATTCAAATACATACCACACAGATAGAAATAGGCTGGAACTCAGGTTTCAAATTCTGTGTTCTATTAACTAAACCATTACCTAGTTCATTTTGTATCTCTATTGGTGCTTTCAAAATTGTCCTGAAACATACAGAAATGAAGAAGTGTCTTTGATTGTATTAAATGTGGCTTGATACAAACTAAATCAAATTCAAATTACATTTTAACTTCTTAGGAGAAAGATGAACTAGATCCTTCTGATTGGACAAAAATCACAAGTTATAATAGAGTTCAAAAGGAAATGGATTGTTTGGACCATGAGGTGGCTTCCCTCTATTCAGAACTGTTTCAAGCGAAATTTACCCTCAAATAGCTTGAAAAAGCAAACGTCAAGCTCAGTCAAAGCTGTCAGCTAGCAGAACAGTAAGTGTATGGTTAATATATTCAGCTCGAAGTTCTCCACAACAGTAATTAAGGACTAGTGTTTTTAAAAATTTTGTAACTCTTTTGAAGCATACTTGATTTTCTGGCATCTTTTTTCCTTTTAATAAACAAACAAAGCATATATTTTACAAATATTAAGTTAGCATAACTAAAAGTTGTTATTAATTCTATTTCACCATGGCAACAGGTCACAGGCTATTAAGTAAGGCACCTAAGAAGTAGCCAAAAACATCCAGAACCGTAAGTAAATTAGAATGCAACTAAATAAGCAAATTTTGAGTAAGTAACCACTTTTCCAACCACTTTGATTCACTCATCATCTGTAGATAAATGAAAATCTGCCCTTGGAACTGGCATTTCTAAAACCCAATCTCCAGTCGTCTGCAGAAAACATCACGGGTCTTGAAGATGAAAAGAGAAAACTAACTCGGATGATCAAAAGTCTCAAGGAAGAAAGGGAGCGACCCCTTTCCCAAAAAGATTTGCTGATAAAGGCCTTGATAGCTCAAAACAGGTGCTTGAAGTTTGTCTGCAATTAGCCAGGCCAATGTCCCTTCCTGTGTTCTGCACTGTTGACATATTTCCTCAGCCTTAGTTGGTTTCCAATCAACAATGCTTTATTGATTGATATTTTGCTGATATATAAGACAGTAATGTCATTAGATTTTTTAAAAATGTTTATTTTATATTGGAGTAGAGTTGATTTACAATGTGTGCTATTTTCAGGTGTACAGCAAAGTGATTCAGTTATACATATACATATATCCATTCTTTTTTCAGATTCTTTTCCCATATAGGATATTACAGAATATTGAGTAGAGTACCCTGTGCCATACAGTAGGTCCTTGTTGATTATCTATTTCATACATAGCACTGTTGTGTGTATATGTTAATCCCAACCTACTAATTTATCCCCCCCTCCTTTCCCCTTTGGTAACCATAAGTTTGTTTTCAATTTTTGTGAATCTGTTACTGTTTTGCAAATACGTTCATTTGTATCATTTTTTTAGATTCCACATATAAGTGACATCATATATTTGTCTTTGTCTGACTTACTTCACTTAGTATGATAATCTCTAGATCCATTAGATTTTGCTTAAGAATTATAAATTGTGGGAGATGGTGACTTAAGTAAATTCAAAATGTTATGCTGTGGTAATCTACTAAACCTGAATGTAACAACAGAGAAATTAATTTGTAAAAACCTGCACCATGACTACTCTTTCAAACGATGGAATTGGTCCACTAAAGATTGTCTGAAACCAACCGGGGAACCTGTAGATTACCTGCAATCCCTTCACAGCCCCAGGCCAGCTTTGTTCCCTTTGTAATTCAAAGAGCTTTGCATTTGCTGGCCTTTACTGTTAGGGTGAATGAGTTTTAAAGAAATCACAAACCAATTAAAATACTGGTGTAGCAAAACGAATTTGGAAAGGCAAATGTGTAACCACACACACAAAAGGTTCATGTTTTGGGACTGTTTGCTTTTTTTGACTTTCCATGTGACCATTTTCATTGGTATGATGAACTGAGATTTAGCTACCAATGTTTTTTGAAGAATAATTATATATATATTTAAAATTGTAACACCTTAAAAATATATAGTATACTTACTGTGCTCTGGGATATTTTAAGGAAAATAAATCCATCCTTTTTTTTTTTGCTTTTGGGAGGGTATTAACATGATACAGCTCACATGGTGAAGAAGTGAGGTCTCCCGCCATCAGCATGTGAGGGAGCCACCTTGGAAGCTTTCAGCTGAAGGTGACCCCACCTGAAGGCTGACACACTCACTGCTACCTCGAGAGACCCTGAGCCACCCAGAGACCCTGTTCTCAAATTCTTCACCTGTGATAAAATAAATGTTTGTTATTGTAAGCCACTAAAAAATAAAATAAAATAAACTACTATATGTTGTTGGAGTTTAATCACTGTCACAAAGTATACAGGACTTCTAGCAAGGGCTGCAAGGATGGTAGAAACACTATTACTATCTTGCACTGGGAAAAAATAGAAAACTATTAAGACAGCTTTATTCCATAGGCCTGGCTGCCTTCTTGGATGATTTAATTAAGTGATTATTTATTAAACACCTAGAATTTTTAAAGTATCCACTGTAGTGGATATAAGCTATATGTTTGTCAGAAACTGCCTTTTTATATACCTGCCTTCGTACCTCTCTCTGTTTGCCCGTGGAGACATTTCTTCCCATTTAATCTTTACATTTCTCAGTATTGCAGAAGTTCAGGACTGGAAGAGTCAATCCCGTTGTTCTCTTTTCCTCATTTGTAAAATGGTAACCAAAAGCTCATCTCTCTTCCTACCTCACTGGGATGAGACAGAGTTGACTGTTCTAACAGATACAAAACTGTAGAATCACTCTCTTTATTTAGGGATTCCAATGCATTTAATCATTTTGGTGGGGAAGAGGTGACATTCTGATTGCTAGAGTTTGAACTAAGATGATGGAGAAGGGCAGAATTGGATGTGGTAGCCAAATGAATAGGTGGAGTTTAGTTAATTGCTTACATAATGATTTCAGAGGCCGTAAAGGCTCTCTTATGCCTAAAAATTAAACTTCTCTGTAATGCCTGAAAACTTCATTCCTTTCCAGCTGAAGGCTCTCTCTGTTAAAATGCAGAATAAACACCCTGTTTTATCAGTCATTTATACTTTTGTGGAACCGTGCTTTAGATTCTTTCTTGGAATAGATTTTGATAGACAGAAGGATATTGGATACTGTGTGAAGAAGTAGAGAAGAAAGAAGCATAATGTTGTCCAAGACACCTTCAGACACACTGCCTGTTTTTCAGTTTTGCCAATGATTGGTGTGACACAAAAAATAGATTCTGGTTGACTAAGAAATTGACGGACAAATACTTTTTCTATAACTTAAAAAAGGAATTTCAAGCTTATAGAAATGTTAAAATAGTACAAAAAGTCCTATATACTCTTTATTCCCACTTGATAAGAGCCCCTACTTGCTCCATCATTGTCTTTCCCCAACTGGTCATTCATTATGCCTAGACTTGGCTTAGATTTGAGTTTCCAGCTGCTATCACTTCTCTTTTTTTTTCCCCCCCAAAGAACTTCCTTTAGTATTTCTTTTACAGCAGATCTGCTGATGATAAAGCCTTTCAATTATCATTTACCTGAAAGTATTTCATTTATCTAAACATATTTGTAACAGCTACTTTGAAGTCCTTGTCTGATAATTCAACATCTGGGTCATCTTGGAGTCACTTTACATTGACTGTTTTTTCTCTTGATGGACCACGTTGTCCCATTTCTTCTCTTGACTGTGGATCACATTTTCCTGCTCTTCTCATTCCTGTAATTTTTGATTGTATGTTGGGCATTGTGGATGATACAGTGTTAGAGACCCTAGATTCTTTTATCTTCTCTGAAAAGTGTTGAGTTTTGTTCTAGCAGGTAATTAATTTGGCAGGATTCAAATTGTATCTCCAGTGGTAGGCAACAGCTGAACACCCAGCTTAGTTCTTTCAGCCTTTCAGCTGTTTGTTTTCTGCCAGTCTCCTTAGGGTCTCTCATGTAGATTCATAATTCAGGGATCAGCCAAGGACTTGGCAGAATTTACATGTATATTTTGGGGTGCCCCCTTCTGGGGTTCACTTCCTTCTGTGATGTTCCCCTCACTTTTCAGCTTAGAAGCTCTGAACACTGCCCTGTTCCTCAAACCAATTTCACTGTAGCTTTCTCCTTGAGTTCTAGCTATTCTCAACGGGTGGACTAAGAAATACCTTCAGGCAAAAAACCCATATAAACACAGATCTCAGCCAGTGCCGTTCCTTCTTTCAAGCGTCATCTTCTTCCTGGTTTGTCTGCTTATGGTTTCCTTCAGATAGTTGTTTTTATGTTTTGTTCTGAACTCATTATCTGTAAGAGAGTTAGTCTGACACAATTATTCCTCCATTACCAGAAACAGAACCTACAAACACTTTTTAAAAATATAAAAAATAAACATCAATTCTGTAAATTGTTGCCAGTAAATTAATTATTTCAGCAACTACCTACCAAGTATTTACTTTGGGCTAGTTACCGTTCTAGTACTGGGTGCTAGAAAGCATTTCAGACATAAGATTTATATTAGCTTGTAGTCAACTTAAATGGGCCTTTTTTTAAAACCTCAAGATAAAATGTTATTCAGAGACACTTGCAATCCCTTCCCCCCAAAATGAATATAATAAACATACATTAACCTGTTATGTCATAAATACTTTACATTTATGTGGTGTATTTTTTTTTACGATTTCTGAGGCCAAAGGCATTTGCAGTTGAGTTTAATAACATCAATATTTGTTGCAGTTAAAAAGCCCCAACTTTCTTCAGCTAGCTTGCAATTTGTCAAAATATTTTTTTCATACCACTCCCTGGGATGGAGCCACTCTTTCGTAACAGTGAGACCTCTGTCATTTCTTGATTTGGAAGAGAAGAAAGAAACTTTGCAACTAGAAACATCAAAAATAAAAGACGTGAACAGCACAGTGGTCCTTCAGTATCAAATTTGGTGCTGAACGGCTACCAATAACCCCAGTGATTGGCTTCCCCTTTGACTTATCACCATCCTACCTCGGGTGTGGAATGCTGCATAAATGGCTTTAGCTTTTCACTATATCTAAATAAAATAAAGGTCAGCATAGACTCCAGTGCTAAAGGTCACTTGTTTATTTTGGGGCGAGAGGTCCAGGATAGAAGAAAGACGACCTGCTGCTGGAAGTTTCCATGTTCTTCCACCTCCTTGGTTCTTGGCTTAATTCCTCATCCCCACTCTTAAATCCTGTCAAGACCTGTCTCGCCCAAAGAGACTGACTGATAGGAGGCTGAAGAGGGACAAAAAGACAGGCGGGAAATGTTTCTTGCTTTGTAGTTTTGTGTGAGTCTGGCTCTGGATTTATTAGGGTGTCAAGTGGGAAATAGTTTAAGACTAAGCTCCAGTCCCTCTTCTATGAGCCTCACTATTTTGCATACAGGTTGGATATAAGCCAGGTGTCCTTTTTACTTCCGGTTCTCCAGCACCTATTCCTATTCTGATTCTGTCTTTAGAATCAAATAGCCTTTAGAGGATGACATATGGCTAGCACAGAGTTTGTCCTCCATACCTGTGTGTTGAATGAATCACCTGGCTCCCTGTAATATGCTTTGGTCCCTTCTCTCTCTCTTTTATTAAAAAATAAATGTATTTATTTATTTATTTATTGGCTGTGTTGGGTCTTTGTTGCTGCGCGCGGGCTTTCTCTAGTTGTGGCGAGCAGGGCTCTTCGTTGTGGTGCACGGGCTTCTCATTGCGGTGGCTTCTCTTGCTGTGGAGCACAGGCTCTAGGTGCGTGGGCTTCAGTAGTTGTGGCTCGCGGGCTCTAGAGCGCAGGCTCAGTAGTTGTGGCGCACGGGCTTAGTTGCTCCGTGGCATGTGGGATCTTCCCGGACCAGGGCTTGAACCCGTGTCCCCTGCATTGGCAGGTGGATTCTTAACCACTGTGCCATCAGGGAAGCCCCCTTCGCTCTTTAATTATATTTTCTAAGATACATTTATTCTTTTTAAAAAGTTTTTATTTTATATTGGAGTATAGTTGATTTACAATGTTGTATTCGTTTCAGGTGTACAGCAAAGTGGTTCAGTTTTACATATACATATATCCATTCTTTTTCAGATTCTTTTCCCATATAGGTTATTACAGAATATTGAGTAGAGTTCCCTGTGCGATACACTAGGTCCTTGTTGGTTATCTATTTCATATATAATAGTGTGTATATGTTAACTCCAAACTCCTAACTTATCCTTCCCCCACCCCTTTCCCCTTTGGTAACCGTAAGTTTGTTTTGTAAATAAGTTCACTTGTATCATTTTTTTAGATTCCACATATAAGTGATATATGAAATTTGTTGATTATTTTATATATAGTACTAAGATACATTTATTCTTAATATCTGAAATTATTTTTATTACCACTTTCTCTCTTATTTTTACTCAATACTTAAATATATTTCCGACGTTACAGCAATTTCACCCTAAACTCTGCCTCTCGTTTTCTGATGAATCCTATCAGGAACTCCACCTGAAACGGTGTGGGGTCGTTAGCAAGCATCTGTGCCCCGTGGAGCGGTGGGCTGGGCCCAGCTGTGCACCCAGGGAGCCTGCCCCTCCGTGCTTACAGCGGAGCGTCTCACGCAGTAAGAGAGAGAAAAGAGGAAGCAGAGAACACAAGTGTTCCTGACCTGTTTATTAGTCATGCCTTTTTTCTTCCAAAGAAAATAGTTCCATTGAACCCTTGGTGGATTCAGGGGCAGAAGCAGGACAATCAACTGGTGTCCCTTTGAAGTGTGGCTGCAGGGCATCCCCCGCTTTCCCAGCTCAGCTGTGGAAGCAGAGAGGAAACTTCAAAGGCGGACTTGCTGTTGATCCCGCTGGTGGAGGCGTGACTCCCATCGGCGGGCTTTAGAGAGGAAATGAGGAGGAATCTTCCTCTCTCACTTGCCAGAGTTCCACGCTCACCAAATGACCTGTCAGGTTTTAGTCGTGACTGTCTCTGTCTAGTGGATGCAAATAAAAAACCATCACAGTCCGTTTCGTTGTGACTGATATTTATTTAGGTACACTGTACAAATCAGCTGAGATAGCCAGTTTTCGTAATTCGTCCAGATTTGTGCCACACATCAGGGACAGCAGGTAAAGCGTTCCCGCTCCTGATTACATGAGAGCAAAGCAAAGTTTAAGAAGATTGTCCCCTTGCTGCTCTGCTATCCCCAGGCCATAATTGTAACTGTTTACAATCCTTCAGTCCGAGTATTCATTCTACATACAGGCGGTGCGTTCAAACTCATCTGTGAGTTAAGAAAGAATTATTCCATTTGGTCAACAATTCACCTTGTACAACATAATATATATATTTGAAAGATTTAAATTTTAAAAGTAAATGCAACTTCCCTGAAATGATTTTATTTGGTCTAAACCTTTTCATTTAAGATTTATATTCTTTACTACATAATTATAAAGGAAAAGGCAATAATGCTTGAAATATTAACTCTAACTCTTAAAATTATAGTTTTGATTCAAAAACGAATTTATGGACAGTTGAACTTCCCTGCCACTATCTCCAACCGGCTTTTATTTAAATAAATATGAAAAATTGGGTGAAAACATTTCAAAGTACAGTACAAAAATGGTACAAGATAGAGTCTGCAGGGAAGCTTATTAAGCTAAAAAAGCCTAAGAAACCATACAGTTACATTAAAGACTGATGGTCACATGACCCAAAAGCAAGCCGCTGACACCAGTCAGAGGTGCCCATGTATGCCACAGTGTAGCCCCAGCACGGCCGAAAGAAGACTCTTCTGGTGGAAGAAACTCCTGGGAATACAATTAAAGGGAACAAACTCCAGTCACAGAAAACTTCTACAGTTAGCAGGGGGGTGCGTATCACAATTTCACAATGCAGAAAAGACAGTTTACTGTGCAAATTCTGAAGTAGCAAAGACGGTTAATTAGGTTAGAGGTAACAACAGCCGTAAGAACACACGTTAGTCCGTTATCCATATTATATTTATCCCAGAACACAGTCGAAGAGGAAGTTATTCCAATGATTAGATTTTTATTTTTTAAGTTGGCAAAAAAGTTCCAAAGTGGCATCAGCTCCAGACTCTTGCTTCCAAAGATGTGTTTTTATTTCCTGATTGTATCCTGAAGGGATCAAAGTCTTCACAAGGTAAACTCACCGTCTCTGGTGATCGTCTATCTTCCTAGGTACACGCAGACTCTCTGTGTTCAGGCTTTTTGAGGAATTTCTAATTTGTGGAACAAATGATTTGGAGATGAGGTTTTAAAAAGTGAAACAAAACACACCAAAAAATTAGGGAAAAGTCACAAATAAAATGATTTTATGGAGACAGAAGTTTTAAAAAAATGCTGCTCGTGATTTAGCAGCGTGAGGATACTGCACTCTTGAACAACAATCATTTCTGCTGCTCATTTTCTGAGATTTCATTCCAATGAGAGCTGTACACTGTCAGCTTGGCTCTGTGGCTGCTGATAATCATACTTTCTGGCTATTGAAAAACAAACAAAACAATAAGCAAGAAAAAAGGAGATACGATTAATAAAATCACAAAATAATTATGAGCTCACATCATTAAATCACAGTCATGATTCTCAGTAAAGAATTAGCTTAGAATTAAACAATTTTTTATTCATTAGAGGAAATTTATTATACTTCATGATCCTCTAATTTCTCAGCAGTGCTGATATCCATTTTAGGATGTTTATTATTATTGTTTTGTACATCAGGATTATTCAGAGCATTGAAATATAGGGTAAACACTAATTAAGCTACTAAACTTAAATTAACATTTTGTAATGTCCTTCTTTCTTATTCCTCATCTCCACCTCAAGGTAAGTTAATAAGAATGCTTTTGTCCACATCATAAGGAATTTGACTATATTTTAAATGACAAGCCTAAGAGATTTACTGAATATTGTCATTAATATAAACTAGAAGAAAAAACAGACTTGCAATTCTGTTCTTTTTGTGCTTCTGAGAAATATTTATTGAAGGTCTTAACCTGAAACTAGAGAGTGTGCAGGGCTAAAGTCTTTGCAAATGTCATTCACTGCTTGGCTTTCAAACTTTCAGTCTCTTCATTAAGTTTTTACCAGCCAAGGAAGAAATACTATTTGTTTATATACGCAGGGTGGATCCAGATTATTGTGGCCGAAAGCTTTACAATTTTGGGAGTCCTCTTTAAGGAAAAGAATTTTGTTTGCTATTTCCTCTTGAACCTCCAGACTAAGTCAGGACTAGATATGCCATCAGCACTAAGAATGATGCAATGTGATGGGACTCTTTATTTTTAAAATAAATTTATTTATTTATTTATGGCTGCATTGGGTCTTCGTTGTTGGGTCTTAGTTGCTGGGCGCGGGCTTTCTCTAGTTGCGGCAAGCGGGGGCTACTCTTTGTTGCGATGCATGGGCTTTTCACTGCGGTGGCTTCTCTTGTTGCAGCGCTTGGGCTCTAGGCACGCAGCTTCAGAAGTTATGGCACGCGGGCTCAGTAGTTGTGGCTCACGGGCTCTAGAGCGCAGGCTCAGTAGTTGTGGCGCATGGGCTTAGTTGCTCCACGGTATGTGGGATCTTCCCGGACCAGGGCTCGAACCCGTGTCCCCTGCATTGGCAGGCGGATTCTTAATCACTGTGTCACGAGGGAAGTCCCTGCGATGGGACTCTTTAAATGTGCAAATACTCACTATTTACAAGAACAATGGCTTCCAAAGATGTCCACATCCTAATTCCCATAATCTGTGAATATGTTACCTTCTGCGGCAGAAGGGACTTTAAAGATGTGTTTAAGGTAAGGACCTTGAGAAGGGGGATTACCCTGGATTATCTGGCCCAACCTGATCACAGGGGCCCTGAAAATCAGAGAACCTTTCCTGGCAGAGTTCAGAGAGAGAAGGAACTATATAAATGGAAGAATGATCAGAAAGATGCAGTGCTACTGGCTTTGAGGATGGGGAATGAAGCCACAAAGCAAGCAACATGGGTGGCTTCTAGAAGCTGGAAAAGGCAAAGAAACAGCTTCTCCTTTAGAGCATCCAGAAAGAAACAGAACTCTGCCGACACCTTGATTTTAGCCAGTGAATCTGCTGTAGAACTTTTAATCTCTAATTGTAAGATCTGTGCTGTGTTAAGCCACTGAATTTGTGGTAATACAGCAGCAACAGGAAACTAACATGCCTTACAAACACACGTGTTCTGATAAATTTCATTTTATGCCATTCTCATCAAAGAAGAAAAACAGCTGTACACTGGCTTTATAATTGTATATGCTATACTACTGAATATTTTTTGATAGGATCTAACTTCTGATTTTTGTTTGTTTGCTTTTTGTATTTGGCTGTGCCGCCAGGCATGTGGGAATCTTAGTTCCCTGACCAGGGATCGAACCTGGGCCTCTGCAGTGAAAACACCGAATCCTAACCACTAGGCCACCAGGGAACTCCCACAACCTTCTGTTTTGACTAGGCATCAATGAAAACCTAACTCTTTACTTACAATTTTCTATACAGAGCTTCTGGTTCCCTGTTTTTGTTTTTTAAATACTTAAATTTTCTTAAGGAAATTTTTTTTTGAGGTGAAATACAACAACATGAAACTTGCCATTTTAACCGTTTTTAAGTGCACAGTTCAGGGACATTAACTGCATTCACACTGTTGTGCTGCCACCACCAGCACCCTTCTTTTGATCACCCCACACTGACCTCTGTCCTCATAACACAGTAACTCCCCACTCCTTCCTCTCCCACTGCTGGTGACGATTCTGCTTTCTATCTCTGTGAATTTGCTACACAGAAGAGAAATCACACAATATTTGTTCTTTTGTGACTGGTTTCTTTCACTTCACAATAAAAATAATTATGAAGCATAATGTCTTCAAGGTGCATCCGTGTTGTAGCATGTGTCAGAATTTCCTTCCTCTTGGGACTTCCCTGGTGGCGCAGTGGTTAAGAATCCGCCTGCCAATGCAGGGGACATGGGTTCGAGCTCTGGTCTGGGAAGATCCCACATGCCGTGGAGCAACTAAGTCCGTGCGCCACAACTACTGAGCCTGTGCTCTAGAGCCCGTGAGCCACAACTACTGAGCCCACGTGCTGCAACTACTGAGCCTGTGCTCCACAACAAGAGAAGCCACCGCAATGAGAAGCCCATGCACCGCAACGAAGAGTAGCCCCCACTCACTGCAACTAGAGAAAGCCCGTGTACAGCAAAGAAGACTCAGTGCAGCCAAAAAAAAAAAAAAAAAAAAGAATTTCCTTCCTCTTAAAGGCTGAATAACATCCTATGCACGTATAGACCACATTCTGTGGATCCATCAGTCAAGGACACTTGGGTTGTTTCCATCTTTTGGCTACTGTGAATAATGCTGCTCTGTTACATTCAGTTTTACTTCTTATTCTGAACTAGTAACACATGAATGCAAAAGGGACAACAGAGGAAACAGGGAAGGTGTACCTTCCTGCCACCTGATTAGTCCTGCAGCTCCTTTCCCCAAAGGAACTGCTGTTACTACTTCTCAGGATAAAATTTATGCTGAAGAAGTTTCTAGAGGGTCTACTTGTGTAAAAAATATATATATGGTTTCTCTACTTTTCACCTGAAATTCCACTCCACCCGAGACATATACCAGTAACATCTTGCTGATCACTCTTTTTTTTTTTTTTTTAAATTTATTTATTTATTTTTGCGGTGTTGGGTCTTCGTTTCTGTGCGAGGGCTTTCTCAAGTTGCGGCGAGCGGAGGCCACTCTTCATCGCGGTGCGCGGGCCTCTCACTATCGCGGCCTCTGTTGTTGCGGAGAACAGGCTCCAGACGCGCAGGCTCAGCAATTGTGGCTCACGGGCCCGGTTGCTCCGCAGCATGTGGGATCTTCCCAGACCAGGGCTCGAACCCATGTGCCCTGCGTTGGCAGGCAGATTCTCAATGACTGCGGCACCAGGGAATCCCTGATCACTCTTTCTTGCTTCTTTTTATGTGTGCGCGCAAACACACAGACATCTTTCTTTTAAAAATATCCAGTCTTTTCCCTCGAGTCCCACAGTGTTCCCATCAAGGTAATGAATGTTAATAATCTGATGTGTATCTTTCCAAGCCTTCCTCCAGGCTTGTGTAATTATACAGAACATTTTTAGAAACAACCCAATCAAAAGATGGGCAGATGATCTAAATAGACATTTCTCCAAAGAAGACATACAGGCACGTGAAAAGATGCTCAACATTGTTATTTATTAGAGAAATGCAAATCAAAACTACAATGAGGTATCACCTCACACCGGTCAGAATGGCCATCATCAAAAAGTCTATAAATAATAAATGCTGGAGAGGGTGCGGAGAAAAGGGAACCCTCCTACACTGTTGGTATGTGTGTGTGTATATATATATATATATATATACATATATATACATATACACACAATGAACTGTTACTCAGCCATAAGAAAGAATGAAATAATGCCATTTGCAGCAACATGGATGGACCTAGAGATCATTGTACTAAGTGAAGTAAGTCAGAAAGAGAAAGACAAATATCATATGCTATCACTTACATGTGGAATCTAAAAAAAAAAAGACACAAATGAACTTACTTACAAAACAGAAATAGACCCACAGACATAGAGGACAGACTTGTGGCTGCCAAAGGGGAAAGGAGTTGGGAAGGAATGAATTGGGAGGTTGGGATTAACATATGCGTACTACTGTATATAAAGTGGATCACTAACGAGGACCTACTGTATAGCACGGGGAACCATACTCAATATTTTGTGGTGACCTATAGGGAAAAGAATCTGAAAAAGAACATATATATATATATATATATATATATATATATATATATATCTGAATCACTGTGCTGTATATCTGAAACTAATACAACATTGTAAATCAACTATACTTCAGTAAAAAAGAAAATTCTATAGAACATTTTTATTACACGTAGATAGGGATGTTTTGGTCATTTGATTTTAAAGGAGCAGTACCCTAGCATATATATAATTACATCTTGCCTTTTCTCATTTAATGATACACCATGGAAACCACACCTCATTTTTTTAAATGGTGGCATCAAAGGCTGTGGCTTGGATGTACAATTCATCCTGGCTCCTTGCCCTTTAACCTTTGTTTCTTCTCCACCACTTACTCACAGGGTTTAGTACCACAGGACATGTTAATAACCTCTGGCCTGGAAGCCGTTCCTATACTGCTATGGCTGCAGCACATAGTAATTTAATTGTAATAGAAGTGACTGCAAACTCTATAAACACAAAATTTCAAACCCAAACTAAAGTAGGTTCAACTCAACGTCCCCTCAGCCAGATCTCCAAAATGTTCTTGGCCACCTCGACGCCACTGCACACGAGGGAAGTGCAAAGGAGGGAAATCAGAGAAGGATGAGACAGCCTCACCGATTGTTAAGGCATCTAATTTCTGCCAAATTTTCAAAACGTGAAACATGTTGCTAGGGCTCTTCTCAGGGTCTTGGAAGGGTCCCAAATGAGTGAAGTGTCCTGAAACACTAACTTCATGCAAACCGGGTTTGCTGATACTGTGTTGAGCATCTAAAAAGGCCCTATGTTTTCATTACCAGCTATTTCTTTCTTAAAGTAAAAAAAAATTTTTTTTTAATTGAAGTATAGTTGATTTACAATGTTGTGTTAGTTTCTGGTGTACAGCAAAGTGATTCAGATATACATACATATATTCTTTTTCATATTCTTTTCCATTATGGTTTATTACAGGATATTGAATATAGTTCCCTGTGTCATTATCAGCTATTTCTGATAACCTTTGCCAATGAGACTCAACCCCAAAGAGTCTATTTTAAATATGCTTATGTATGTAATTAAGCACAGAATATACTTACAAATGGAGTACATTTCCAGTTGCTGTCTTAAACGAATTTTGCTTATTGTGTCATAAAAGTTGGGCTCTGACAGAGTGTCTGTTGGAGGTGGCACACTGAATATCCTCATAATTTTCCTTTTATTTCTAAAACACAAAACCAATGCAGAGAAGAGATTTGTGTTCATAGCTGTAGGACTGTAACATTCACACGATCGTAGTAACCAGAAGCTGCATTAAAAGGACATTAAGTGGCCATGAGTCCATCTTCTATTTTTTCCCCGTGAGATGCTTCTTGGGCTCAAGTATTCCTTCTTTCACTAGAAGTATGAAGCTGTCCGTGTACAGTCACAGGGTTATAAGAAAGAAAAGGCAGTAGCTGAACACCCCCACTTCATACAACAAAGTGTCTCCCCTCAATCCCCGCAAAAGAGCCCTGTTGTACGGAAAAATGCTCAGACAAAAAAAGTATGATTTTTTTTTTCCCTCCCTCTCATGTCATGCAAATAAAGCTACGTTATTGCGGGCAGAGAATAAACAGAATGTGAGCAGACCTTAATTTTGAAAAACAATGAATAAACGATTTCTTAAATAGAGTAGCATGGCCTTAGTGGGGTCATCTAGCTAAAATTAACAACAGCCTGTCTCTGCCTTTAAAACAGTGGGGTGGGGAGGAGACGGTGGCTATTTTTAGGGGAAGGCTGTTACCTGCCAGTGGCTCCCCCGTGCTCTGTGGAGGCCTCCTCTCGCCTCCCCCCCCGCCCCACCCGCTCCCCCCAGGGTCCAGGCGGCCAGTGGGCCAGCGGCTCAGGGGTCTCAGGGTCGGGAAGGGCGAGCCTGCAGGTCCCGTGGCAAGTGTGGGTCTGAACTGTTCCCCGGGCCGAGCATCAATTATTCTTGGTTGACTAATTATCCTGAACCGTCTAATGCCTTTGACCTTGGCAGAGGACGCCACGAAGCACATGGCTAGGGGCAGGAGCAGCTCAATCCAACTACTGCTGTTTTTCCTCTTCAAAGCACGCCCCTCACTGTGCATTTTTTTTAACTTGTACTTGAAGGAAAGGAGCCAGGGAGTGTGGAAAAGAACAGCTGAATTACGCTACAGCATCTGGAATCACAGCAAGAAATATTTATTGAGGATTTACACCATGTGGCACATCAGGGACACAAAGGTTAAATAAAAGTCCTTGTTCTCAGAGGACTGAGTTTTGGGGGATGGACAGACAAGTAATTGGATCATACCAATATTATGCACAAGAAACAGAAGGGAGGGCTTGAAGTTTGCAAAGACAGAATTGCTGAACACATAGGAGTTAAGAGTTTGTGCATTTCAGGGACATTGGCCCAAAATACATGCTCATCCAAGGGTGACAGTGAAGCTGGCTGAATGAGAAAACTGAGCTGTACCAGAAATGATAGGAGTATAGAGCAGCTGGTCTGGGTGCCAAGAGCTGCACTTAAATCCCCATCTCTCAGAGCAACTGGGTTTTCCAAGCCAAATCCTGGTGTCCAGTATGTGAGGGCTGACCCGACTAGACAGTGATTTCATAGCAGGAACAAAAATGCTGATGAAATTATTTTTGTGCATTTAACTTAGATCAAACAAACAAACCTGCAAAACTTATAAATGCCCAGGTTCTTATCAACCCTGAGAATCTAAAGCCTTTACCTCTTGGCATACATGAAGAGCCCAAAGCTGACAAGGATCACTACCAGGTACACGTTGGTGGCTTCATTCCAGGCCTCGTGAACGCTGTAATCGATGGAGCCCTCGTCACCCATCACTCCGTAACCGCCAGGCATGGGACTGTAAGGCAGCAAAGAGGGCAGGGTTTCTTTCAGTTAGTGATGGTGTGACGGCTGGACAAGGGCTGCCAAACAGAGGGCCCGCTGGCCAGCTCCAGCCCCCTGCCTGTCTTTGTGCGGCCCAGGAGCCAAGAGTGGTTTTACATTTCTAAACGGATGCATTTTAAACGGAGCATCTTCCATTTTTGCCTCACAGCCCTCAAAGCCTAAAATGTTTACCATCTGGCCCGTTACGAAAATGTTGGCCAACCCTGGTCTAGATCACTAAGGCATGGAACACATTTTCGCCTATTTCTGACTTTGAAACACCACAGCTCCTACATAAAGGTTCAAACTCGGGATTAAAAAATCATATTTCTAAAAGGATATGGGTTGAAATGTCACTGCACGGTTTCCAAACTGTAACTATCACCCAGACGAAAGCAACTGAATGCTTAAAACAGAGGTCCACACAACTGGCGCCAGCCAGGACCACGCTCTTCCACAGGCCCCTGACACACCTGGAAAACAAAAATGTCTGGAGCTTTATCTAGTTTTGGCCTCCTGGCCCACTGTGGAAGCTATGGGATAAAAAGTTACTTTTTGCTATTTACACAGCTGTGACTTCTATTCAAGGAAATGCATTCTTTGGACATTTCTTTGGACATTCCCACAGAAAATGAATGGTAACAGCAAGTGTATCAAGTAGCAAGGGACAGAGTACTGGTTTCTTATTTGCATTTGGGAAGTTCATTGAATTTTTCCTTAAAGAGAACGTTCTGCTCTTGTGTTAAATCTAAACTAGGGAAGTCTAAGTAAAATGACCTAATATGTGAAAGAAATTCAGAAGTGTTGTTTTAGATACTCTATCAAAAGGAGAAAAACTGAACAAATGACAGGTGATAACTGTACTGTAGTTTCTACTAAGATAGCCATTTTCTAATACCAAGAAAAAAAGTACCTGGAATGTCCATGAAACTGTTTTGCAATTTTTTCTAGACATCCTACAACAGTGATGGCATTGCAGAAATTCATCCACTGAAATATCTTGCAATCTGTCCTGTGAGCCTCCAAAATGTTCTTTTTTTTTTTTTTTTTAAAGGAGAGTGATGGTCTCTTTTTTGTTAAATATTTATTTATTTATTTGGTTGCACTGGGTCTTACTTGCAGTAGGTGGGCTCCTTAGTTGCCTCTCCAGGGCTCCTTAGTTGCGGCTCGCTGGCTCCTTAGCTGTGGCATGCGAACTCTTAGTTGCAGCATGCATGTGGGATCTAGTTCTCTGACCAGGGATCGAACCCAGGCCCCCTGCTCTGGGAGCACAGAGTCTTATCCACTGTGCCACCAGGGAAGTCCCCAAAATGTTCTTTAGTGTAGATTTGGCTCAGTAAGTTAATAAGTGTATATTAAGGGCAGAGTCTGTTTTCTTTCTTACAGTTTGCCTCTGCATAAAATGAATGAAATTTCCTTGGGGTCTGCTCCCAGGCCAGGTGGCATGTTGGTCCCGTTCTGACACCTGAAGTCTCTGTCAGACGTTTGCGGACAGACTGCATTAAAGTGAGTATCGTGAATGGCCATTTAACTTAAATTCTAGACACTGAGGGCAAGAGTCGTTCCTCTGAAACATCTATTGGTGTCTGATGAGCATTAAGATTGGTCTTTTAAAAATTAGCCAGAGAATAATAAAAACAGAACTTAAAACTTTATAGATGCAAGATCTAAATATTATTAAATCATTAAACATATCCAATTCCTAGATATTAAAGATTGGCTATGGATTTTTTTTAAGAGAGTGGGAGGCACAGGGGGATTTGGCATTATTCAGAGTTTCAATTCTTATTCCTTAAAATTGAACTCCAGAGTTTCTCTGGATGTAACATTATTCATAGTAAGTAATCAGCCTACCTTAGGAATGGAAACTTTTGGAACATCAGAGACTATAATTGTCTTTACGATTTATGGAATCTAGAATTTTTTTCTAGATTTTCGTTGGTGCCAAAACATAAAATAACGATGACTGTTTTTGGCCATAAGAGATGACTTCAGAGGTCTGATTTGAGGTGCTGCGGAAGGGCCGGCACGGCCATGCATGCAGTGACGGTGGCAGGTTTCAGGATTGGGAGTTACTAACAAATTGGAGAAGAAAAGGGGAGCAGACTTAACAATGGCTACTGAAACATTTTGCAGGTGCCCTTTATCTGACACACTATGAAAGTGTTTCCTACCTGTTTTCTAACACCTGACTGGATCTGAGCCAGGTGAATTTCTTGCTTCTGTGTTCCACAAAATTCTGTTCATGTGCCACTCGATAAATGGTGTATTCCTACAGAGCTGTCTTCCTCCTCCTACAAATATGCCAGTTTTTCATTATACTTAGAGAAGGACTCTGAAATTCTGCTGACCAAGAATGGTGAAATCTTACTGTGAATTATACAACTTGATTGGTACGCAATGACACTACCGTTCTGGGGACATGCACTTGAATTATTTTTAGTAGTACAGTTGTGAAAGACTTGTACCGAGGGTAGGCCTTTCCTGCCTGGTCCTCCATCATGACCAATGGCATGCCTTTGTAAGACTGCCAGGAATAAGGAATGGTCCTGTACAAAGCCACAGTACAGACCACGGCTCCCATGTGGCCTGAACTATGACCCGTGCCCTCCCAGCTCGCCAGTCTAACCAAGTGTACACACGCACACCTGCTGAGCGGCTACTGCACACCTCACAGCCTCCCTCTAAGTCTAAAGCACCCAGGGGCGTTACAGTGGTTCCTTCCTGGCAAGTTAATGGATGTTTCAGCAAGACCATCATGTGCTTGAATTGTCATTCAGGGCTTTTCTGAGAAAACTGCACCTTTTTCACATATTTTTCCTGTAAATTAATGCTTGAACTATTTCAGTAAGGAGTTGCTAGGATGAGCTGCACGTAACTATCCAGAGATAAAGTTGGCAAAATGTGACAACCGGGGCTTGATTTCAGTTTGACAAACTTTTAAGTAGAGAACGAGTACTCTTCCTGGGATCAAGCGGCTGTATCATTAAGTTTTAAAATTTTTCCCCTATTTGGGGTTCCCGATGCCATGTCTAGGTGGTTCAGTTTTGAGGATCACTTGTCATCATGTCTTGAATGTTATCCATTTCGTCTCCCACTTAGAGCTTTGCTATTTTGAAACAAGTTCAGATTGGAGTCACTCATACAGGTCTACGAGCTCCTTACAACACAACCCATCGCATCAATATGGTTTTCCCTCAGTCCTCTGAAACGCTAAGGCTTGGGTTGCTGAAGCGGGAGGGTACAAGGTCACAGGCCTTCAACCAGCAAGACGAAGGCAATTAACATCTGAGGGGCCTGGGCTGGGCAGTCGACATATGCATTTCATTGTCACCATCACCCTGCTGGGAGGCACGAAAGCTCCACCTGGCAGACGACGCGGGGTGGGGGGCTGGGTACACAACTCGCCCAAAACCACCCAGGCTAGCGAGTCGCACGCTGGACTCCCAAACGTGGGCGCTTCCGGCCCTGCCCAGACTCGTGAGACCTGCCAGTCCCGGAAAGAGGAGCAGTCTAGCGGGCAGACAATGTAACCCCCACCCCGGCAAGCGGCGGGGGCCGGAGCCGCCAGGGCTCGGCCTCCGCGGGCTGCGCGCGGTGCGATCCTGAAGCGCGCCCGCTCCACCCCCCCATCCCCCTCATCCCCCCATCTCCCCCATCCCCCTCATCCCCCTATCTCCCCCATCCCCCCATCCCCCCATCCTCCCATCCCGGGTGCCCTGCGCTGCGCAGGCGGCAGCTTCCGCCTTTCGATCCGCGATTCTGGAGCTGCGGGCCTCACTGTTCCCTCCGGCCTGGGGCGCGGCGGCAGAGGAGCTGGGACGGCCGGGCGCGGGGCTGGGGGCGCCCTCGGGCTCCCTCCCCTCCCTCTCACCCTCCCCGCGCATGGAGGGGCGGGGCGGGGCGGGGCGGGGCCACTCACGCCGCTCGCTCTGCAGGCGGCAGGCGGCCCGGCTGCTCCGCTCGGCGCTCTTTCCCCCGCAGTCGCGGCCGGACGCGCGGAGCCGGTTACCGCACGGACCGGACGACCTCTGCTTCGTCATTTCCTGCCGGCCCGGCGGCTTCCGGATGGAACGAGGAGCCAGGTCTTTTCCCCCACCGCCCCCCCGCCCCCCTCTCAGTGTGGGAACCGGAGGGAGGCCGCGACGGCCCCGGTGCCGCCCCCCGGGCGCGTGAGTGCAGCCCGGCTCCCTTCCCCGGCCTCGCGGCGCGGCGCTGGCCCCGCCCCCGGCCCCTCCCCGCGACCCCGGGCAGCGACCCTGGCGGTGGGTCCGGCCGCTCCCTCCTGGAGTCCACGTGGGTCTGGCCGCGCCGCGTCCGAGCGCGCGGGGAGAGGGGACGGGTCGTCCGGAGAGCGCGAGCAGCTTCCAGCCCCACCTCGGCGCGCCCGGGCGCCGTCTCGGCGTGGGAGGTGGGAGTGTGCATTGGCCCCGGGTCGAGATTAAGCTGGAAACGCGAAGATTTTCCTTTTTCGTAATGAGGGCATAGGGTTATTTTTAATATTTGCTTAGGAAAGCACGTGCTCTCACTGGCTTTGCATTTTCCCTGTCATAATAAATGATGCGTGGCCGAGGCTATTGAAGTGTTCTAAAAACTGGATGTGCCCAGGATGCTGTAGTCTTGTCAGTTTAAGTGACTTTTGGATATTTAAAATTTTTGTGTGTAAGGACTTGTAAAATTCTAGCATGAGACAGGTAATGAATTTATGTAGGATTTCAGCATGAGTATTGAAGTAATCAGATTTCAGTGGTTGGCGCAGCCTTGCAAATAAATGGCCACTTGTCCGCGTGCTTGAGGTCTTAACTATTCATTTTGAGCGAGTTCTCTAGGATCAGCTGACTGCTGATTATAATTCATACTAGACCATGTAGAGGTTGTATCCTTAATTGATAAGCAGAGATTCGAGGTAACATTTAACATCCTACCCCTTAGCCAGCTTTCTCTGCTTCTTTGTGGATCATTCTGTTAAACTCACCTCTGTCTGGATGAAGAGCATTGCTTGGTACATAACATAAAAGCTTTATTTCTAGTAGTAACACATATTAGTTTATATATATTATATATACATAATCATGTGCATAACTTTATAACTGTTTAGTATGATTACAGAGTTGGAAAATTAGGAACGATAATAATGTGCAATGTTGAGTACTGATTGCTTGCCAGGCCTTTGCCAAATGGTCTACATGCTTTATCTCATTTAATCTTCCGGATAACTTTTTGCATAAACATAGGTTGCTTAGAAATACTCGAGTACACGAGTTTGATTTGAACGTGTCCAAATGTGGAACATGTACATTAATTGCTTCTGTTTCTGTTTTTTGTAAAATAAGGCTGTGGGCAATATAAAATGACTCATAGAGTAATTTAATGTGTTTTTCAAGTTGGAAGAAGGCTTTACATTTGCACAGAACTGCAATTAGTCCCTTTATTGGGGTATCCCTTTATTGGGGTGTCCCTTTATTGGGGTATTCAATAGTTTCCAAAGCCCTGTGTCTCTTCTTTATCAGAGTTCCCATTACATGTCATTGTCACCCAATGAACAGGCTATGCTTGGATGTTGGAAAAAAGTAAAAGTTGGGAAAGCCTTAATGGTCCCTTCTGAAAGGTGCCCTTTTTCCATATATAGTTTCTAAGCAACGTTCCTAATTAAGGGTTAACGAATGACAGTCAAACAGGAACGTGATTTTCCAGTACCAAACCAAGGAAATAAAAAACTGGGTTGGCTATTACTTTGTTGATGAGTCTAACTTTCATGGGTATGTAAATGTTGAGAATGTTAAGTAATCTACATTGTAGGGGTTCTACCTTACTTTTCAGTTTGCCTTTACATGTCTTAAACGTATTTGAGTCCAGTACTTTGTGCATGAAGAAGTTAAGTTTTTGACTGGATTTAATTGAGTAGTTTTGACTTCCTTAATCAAGAAGTTGATTCTGTGTTTCCAAAGCTACAATGTAATAATTTGTGTAGGCGTAACAATGATGAGAATGATGGTGGGATCCAGCAGTTTGCATCTTGGGAGAGTAGGATCGGGTGAGAGGCCTGCAGAGGATGAGTGAAGCGCTTGGAAATGTGTCATATTTGTGATTAGAGTGTATTGAACTTAACGCATCTTCAGATAGTGGTCCGTCATCGGAGAAGAAAGGAGTGAGAATACTTTGCCAGTCGGTATTTATAAGAGGGTTCCTTTCCCTGAAGGCGTTCTCTTTTGGGAGGAGATGAGTGGACGGATGTAGGAAGAAAAAGATGCATGTGTTAATACTTCCACCCATCGTGACTAACTGATTGCTGCCAACACATGAATCTTCAGGCACTTTTCTAGTAGATATTTGATATCTGTGAGCAGCCACTGGTAGAAGAAGAAGGGAAAAGGGCGGGAGGAGACAAAGCACAGGGCTTTAATGAATAGGCTTTCATTTGGGCAAAATTGAGCAGCTGGGCCTCCACAGCCTCTATTACGAAAACTGTTCCAGTAATACTGACTGTGTGTATCTGTAAATCTCTTATATGTTAGTTGTATCCAAAATATGGAGAATATCTCTTTAATGTGCTTCATAAACAGTGGAAGATATTTAGAATACAGTACATGAAAAGTTATTAATTTCTGTATGTTTGCCATTGTTGGAAGCCGGAGTGACTGTAATGCCAGCATTGGCTTCTGTTCACGAGACATTTAAGGGATGTTGTGTTTCATCGGGTTGGAGGACAGGCCCTTCTTCCTTACTTCAGAACTTGGCTCTCACGTGGAGTGAGTGCCCTTTTAGGTCCCGGGGTGCAGGGGCCGTTTCTGGGTCCCTCATGGCCGTATTCCAAGAGCCAAGGACAGAGGCCGGCCTACGGAAGGTGTGCGGTAAATATTTGTGGAATGAGCAGATACCCTGGAATCCTCTCTCTGTTCCCACCTGTCGTGGAAATCCAAGTCCCCTCTAGGGGCAGGGCCACTGCAGGCTTGCCCTCTCCAGAGTCCCAGCTCACAGTGAGTCCTTTGAATGGTAGCTGTCTAAACCACATACTTTGGCATTTAATCTTTTATGGCTTTGTATTGTTGCATGAGCGTTTCCTGTGTTTTGTTTCCCCACCCAAAATACAGGCTACTCGAGGGCAGGGGATACATGTTTACCCAGGTCTGTGTTTGAGAACTTCCTTGTTCATCCAGTATAATAATTTGTACCGAGTAGGTTTATTTGTACCTATTGAGTGAATATTAGGTGCCATGGGGGGAACATCAGAAATATTCAAACTGTGGTCCCAGTCCTCGCGTAGGTAGTATTTCAGTTGGGCAAACATTGTGTACACACGTGGAACAATACGAGAATTTGGAGTTACATAAAGCAAATAATGATAGCTAACATGGATGTAGTGCTTAAAATGTGCTTTTACATGTAAATGTATTCGACTCTCACAACAGTCCTTTGACGTAGGTACAGTTATAATCCCATTTTTCACATGAGGAAACTGAGGCACAGGGAGGTAATTAAGTCACCTGCCCGAGACCACAATGTGAGTAGTAAGCAGGGAGGTGGGATATGAACCCAGGCAGCTTGGCTCTTGAATCAGTGTGGGTTCTCTGGGGAGTTGTACTTTATCAAAGACAGAAAAGAGAGCTAAAAGTTGACCCTAGTTTCTCAGCTGTAAAGGAAGCTCTTTAAAAATTTCAAAGTAGCATACATGGTGGCAGTGACTCTGAGCTGCAGAAACAGTGCTGGATTTTCCAGGCAGAAGAGGTTGATAATGAAATGGTTGAGGGGACTGTATTTTGAAATGACTGAAGGCAAGAGGAGAAAAACCAAATTTTGAACCTCAAAGCTGAGGGGGACTAGGACCCTTGGTAGGTGTTGAATTCTAGGGCAGTGATTCACCAGGACAAAGGGCAGTGACTGCTTAAGGTACTAATTCAGTGTCAAATAACTCATGTGAAAGAGCTCTTCTTTTTTCAACACTTTTAAACCCCTAGTGAATGCAATTTACCAGGATGGGAGCATTACTGAAGGCTTCTGGTGCCCATCTGTCCGTTTGCCTTGTCCTTTTGTGAAATCTTGACCCACTTTTTCAGCTTGTCTTGGACAGTAGAGCACACTCTTGGGGCCCGGAGGCCTCTTCCAACCAAGTAATATTTCTTTGGTGGAAAAAAACTTAACGGCACTGTTGGTTTGGTGACAAACCTGGAGCGAGGTCACTTTGAAGCCATGTGGACTTGGATGAGGGCCTGCAAACAAAATCCAGCAAGATGAAGGAAAGTGGTATACTCTGAAAGCCCAGTTTTGTGTCCCTTTAGTCGGGAGCTGACAATATTATTTTGGGGGTGTTGGGCACCAACAGAGCCCATTGAATCCACATGACTCGGCCGACAGGGGAGCACACACGTCACCATACCCGCCGTCCAGGAGTCAGAGGAGGAGGTGCCCTGGGGTGAAGCCTGGGCCACAGCCCCGGGTAGCAGCTCTGCAGGTACGGTGTTCTGCGTGACATGTCGCTTCTGCTGGGGCGGGGGGTGTGCCCTTTGTCTTGGGGGCAGCTTTATAATTTGAGTAAGAAATGGCATGTTGCTGCTGTCATTTTAACGTCAGCTCGTATTTTGGGATGGCCTGTCAGAGCAGCAGCTTATGACTGTGAATATCGTCCTGCAGTTGTGTTCTATTTAAGTATCCGAGGATATAGTTGGGACAATTTGGGGTAAAAATAATCTCCATTGAAGTGTTTAACCAATTGGCACGTTAGCCTTAATCTTAGTTTTGGCATCTTCTCTGAACGGGGGATTTTTAGGGAAGGAGAAAGTGACACAGGGATTCGTTTGTCTTAAACCTATCAAGCTGGAGTAATGGCATCCCTACTGCCCTGTTTTATGACTCTTAGGGCTGTAGAGCTGCATCCTGAACGTGACCTAGTGTGGTGGTTCTTTAAGTATGAGTGTAGACAGAATGACCCAGGGTTCGTTATACAGTAACAGGAACAGATGCCTTAGCCTAATCCCAGAGGTTAGAGCTCTTTAGAGCTGGAGCTGGGCAGGCATCTGTATTTTAAGCCATCCTCAGGTGATCCTAGTACCCATCTCCCCATGTAAGAAGAACCAGCCCTGTATTTTATAGATGAGAAAATCAGGGCAAAGTCAAATGGCTTGCCTACAGCTGGTTCAGTAGTGTCAAGATTTTATCACCAGATAGTATGCAATTTCAGAATTTTATGGCTAGAAGAAATTTTCCAGGTCATCAGTTCTGTAGCTCACTTTATAGGTCAGTGTAAATCATGCTTGTTCATACCATTTCCAAATAAGATATGAACGCAGAGAAATAGCGTTTTCTCAAAGCCCATCTTCTATCCTGGCCATGGTAAACATCAAAACGTCAGTCACCAGAATTTCTTTACAATTTTAATGGATATTTTTTGTTAATTTCAGGAACAGTCAATTATTTGCAGTATTTTTTATTGTATAACCTGTGATGCCCTATAAAATTTTTTTGAAAATATATTTAAAGTTGAAGTGAAGGATTGAAATTTTTTATCTGAGTTACTTATTTTTCGGTCTTAGCGAAAATGTAACACTGTGAGAATTTTCTCTACTTTATTAGAGTCTTTTTGTTTTTAAAATCTGATTGATTTTTAGCTTTTTTTTTTTCAAGGCATCTTACCTTGGAAACAGCACAGCTTGGCTTCCGTGTCATCGTTGAGTTCAGAGAATCCTAGTTTTACCGTGTCCTCAGTAGAGACCAGAGAACCAGGTTTGTTCATTCAAGAAGTGTCCCAGTGCCTTGGAATTCAGCAGCTGTTTCCAGAAGTAAATAATCATGTCAGATGCCTGTGAATGGACTGTATGGCCAAGTGCCCCGTCGCGGTATTCATGGAAGAATGGTTTAAAAAAACAAAACAAAACTGAAGAAAAGGCAAATTTCAAGAATCGGCCCAATGCCATTTAGGATGTTTGAGCAGCTGAAAGAAGATAGTTCTGCAAGTATGAGCAACAAGACTCTAGCATATTTCTTTACATGTTTCTTACATTGTCTTTGTTAACCCATTGCTTTTGTGTATAATATTTGAGTTATTTTCCCCTGCTGCTAAAGCTGGTAATCTGCGTACGATCAGAGTTTCAATCTGTGTGGATAGAGAAATAGTAGATACAATAGGAGAAATGGGAGCTTATAACAGGATGTTGGCCCTCAGAAATTGACTTTCACTGAAGAATTCCTCAAGGCACAGGATGTTGAGAAACTGCTTCTTCTCAGGGATTGTCAAAGCTTTGGGGCTTTAGGTTCATCTTCCTTTATCTTCCTCTCAGCCTCTGTGTGTGCCTGCTTTTTTTCTTGCAGAGTTTTTTGGACCGAAAATCTGATGACTGTATTTTTTCAGCTTAAAAATAAAGAGTTATATGAATTACAGCTTCATAAATAGACCTTTGGTATGGTAGCTCTTCTACCCTTGGTTATTTCCTAGGATTAAGAGTAGAATAATTTCCCTTCTTTTTCAGAATGGCTCTTCCTTATTGTTTTTATGTTCTTGTTAAGTGTTTTGTTTTCTCTGTTGTTTCTAGATGGAAATGAAGGATGATCTCTGTGTTCTGTTTTCAGTTATCTAGGAGTCCAGAATAAGGTGGGTCGTAGAGATTTATAGGAAATTTGCATCTTTTCACTGTTATTGTTTTAACCTTGTGTTAAGCTTCCATCAGACTTTTTTTTTTTTTTTTTTTTAAGCAGTATTGATGTAAATGTCACCTTCTTACTCTGCCCTTTCTTTTTTAGGGCAGTAGTAAGAAGCAGGGATTTCTCCAAATACTGATAAGCACAGAGAGAGAAAAAGTGAGAGAGAGAGAAAGCTTTTGTGATTAGTAAATGAAGCAGTTGGTCACTAAGGTCATTGATGTGTATGTGTCAGTGTGAAAATTAGTTTGTGGAACAATAAATGCTGGAGAGGGTGTGGAGAAAAGGGAACCCTCTTGCACTGTTGGTGGGAATGTAAATTGATACAGCCACTATGGAGAACAGTATGGAGGTTCCTTAAAAAAGTAAAAGTAGAACTACCATATGACCCAGCAATCTCACTACTGGGCATATACCCTGAGAAAACCATAATTCAAAAAGAGTCATGTACCACAATGTTCATTGCAGCTCTATTTACAATAGCCAGGACATGGAAGCAACCTAAGTGTCCATCGACAGATGAATGGATATAGAAGATGTGGTACATATACACAATGGAATATTACTCAGCCATAAAAGAAATGAAATTGAGTTATTTGTAGTGAGGTGGATGGACGTAAAGTCTGTCATACAGAGTGAAGTAAGTCAGAAAGAGAAAAATACCGTATGCTAACACATATATATGGAATCTAAAAAAAAGAAGGTTATGAAGAACCTAGGGGCAGGACAGGAATAAAGACGCAGACATAGAAAATGGACTTGAGGACACGGGGAGGGGGAAGGGTAAGCTGGGACGAAGTGAGAGAGTGGCATGGACATATATACACTACCAAATGTAAAATAGATAGTGGGAAGCAGCTGCATAGTACAGGGAGATCAGCTCCTGCTTTGTGACCACCTAGAGGGGTGGGAGGGAGACGCAAGAGGGAGGGGATATGGGGATATATGTATACGTATAGCTGATTCACTTTGTTATACAGCAGAAACTAACACACCATTGTAAAGCAATTATACTCCAATAAAGATGTTAAAAAAAAAAAAAAGAAAGAAAGAAAAGAATTTAAACTGGCTTCACCTGAGCCCTCGTGAGGTTAGTCAGAATGCCCTGGAATGGAACTTAACCTCGAGTGGGAGATACCTTTCACAGTCAAAGAAGGATCAACTCTACAGGACACATAACATAGAGCAGCTTGAAAGCACAGCACTCACAAGGGCCCATTCTACTGGACCATCCATTCCTTTCCTTGCGGAGGCAAGGCGAGATATCAATGTGTCTCTCCACACAGAGGTAGGAGTATCTCCTGGCCAGACAGCTCCCGTGATGCTCAAGTTCACAGCCAGGCCAGCACCTGCCCACCACGGCCACTCCTCAGAGGCCCAGGGAAACGTGTGCCAGTCCCCCTCCATGGGCTGAATCCCCTCAAAGGATGGAAGCCAGGAAGCTCTGCCCTAGGCAGTCAGAGGACATTCCTCCACCGAAAAAAAGAGCCCTGCACCAAAGCAGCTGGAAGGGAGGCCAGCCGGGATGGGGGAGCTTCGTTCCTTCGAAGTCACCTGCTGACCCAGGAATTCATGCTGCAGAAAAGTTCTGCAGGATCATAAACCAGCCTTGCGCCTGCCTCAGAGCTCACTCTGCAATTCACAGCGATCATTTGCTTGATTCAGCTCAGGTTAGGGAGATGGATAGGATTTTCACACACATCACTTGATTTGTATGAGAAATCTATGCTCCTGCTGTTCTAAGCATTGCAGGGATTTTTGGTTCCGCTAAATCTCTCTCAATATTATGGTTCTTGCAGCTTTTCAGAGTTTCCTGCCCAGGATTATTTTTTGAAGGCACTGCACTATTTGGCAATGCTACAGTGTTCTTCTCTGGTACCTTGACCAGCAATATTTGGGAGAAAGGGCTTGAGCTCTGAAACCCCAAAACAGGTATTCCAAACTTTTTATTAAGCACTCTGGGATCTCGGTAGTGGAACCACACAGAATCCATCGCCTGGCTTCTCCTGACCCCAGCCCACTACCCTGGCTCTCCCTGAGCCATCCTTAGAGAGAAACTACCTCCCTACTACCATCATCACCTTGTATAACTTCCCAGGCCTCATTGAGCCCTCGCTGCATTACAGTGCTGTGTTGGACACTCTACAGCTAATACTCACTTAATCCCTACAACACACCTCCGAGGTGGGTACCAGGAGGTCATGCAGAGCTGGGGAAACTGAGGTTTGGAGCAGAGCCACAGGGACGATGTGAGCTGTGTCTGCAGAGATGCCTTGCGTTAGATAAACTCGGGGTCCCTACACCTCTGTGCTTCCAGATCCTCTATTTTATCTCAAACAGAACCTCCAGGAACAAGATTTGGAGAAAAGATGGGCGATCCCTCTTCCTGGATCAGCCCTGAACCACAAATTCCTTACTGCCTTTATCGCTCCCACAAAGGACTTTGTCCCCTAGGTGAGCACGACGTTTTGGACCCTTTGCCATCCAAGAAGAGTGGCCCCTCAGAAAAACCGACGGACCCAGGGCCAGTCACGTGTCCCGTCCGAGGCCACCCCCCTTCTTGGCTGCACTGACAGTACACAAGGCACCTCTTCTGAAGCTCCCTGAGCAAACACTGCCACCCCCACTGCTGTGACCGTCCTCGGTCCCCTCAGCACAGCCTGGGTCAAGTTCATCTGCCCGGCTTTTCTGGTGATTTGTGACCTTGGACTGTTCTCTTTGCCAAAGCCCCAGGTCACCGTGTAATCCCACCCGTTGCCTGGGCTGCTTTCCTGTCTCTTTCCCGACGGACATCTAAGGAGAACGAAGAAGATATTCTGTGTCTTCACAGTTTATATTTGCATTTCACTCTTCCCAAGGCCTCCTTTCCTAACGGGAGATACCGCGTGCTCAGCCCACCCTGAGCCCCACCCCATGTCCAGATCATGTGACCTGGGTCCCCCCTTCTTTCCCCAGAACATCTTAAAAAAAACTAGAGAGAGGAATCTTCCTCTCATTCCTGCCTCCCTCCTGCCTTATAGGAAGATGTAAAAAAAAAACAAAACAAGAAGTCTCAAAAAAAAAAAAAAAAAAACAAGCTTTAGGAGGAGAGAGCAGGAAGTGCAGTGAGCAACCCCCAGCTCTCCTCCATCTCTGGCCAAGGGGCTCTCGGCGCCTCACCTAACTGTCTGATTTCTGAGGATTGTCATTACTCCGGGCAAGCCATTCCATTTCTTCAAAATGCAATTGTAGCAAAAAAAAAAAAAAGTAACTATGAGTGGTGATGGATGTTATCTAGACTTATTGTGGTGGTCATTTCACAATATATAGAAATACTGAATTATTATGTTGTATGCCTGAAACATATAATTTTATATGTCAATTACATCTCGAGTTTTGAAGAATACAGTCATACAAGAGCCACCTGGGCAGACAGCTCCAGGCCTGTTGGAATCTGAGACTAAGTTTTGAGGACTCTCAATCCACACCCTCCTCTTGGCCTTATTAATTCAGTCATAACTCTTGAGAATTTACAAGGCCCCTTTTACAGGGAGAGCTTGGGCAGAAACCTTTTAACTTTGATTTAGAGACTCAAACTCTCTCTGTCACTGTCTCCCGTCCCCTCCCTCGGGGCTCCGGGGGCATCTCTCTCCATGGACCACGGGCTGAGGTCCTCCCTGCCTCTGTCACAGCTCTTGATCCTAGCCACAGAGGAAATGAAGCTACAGGAGAGAGTGCCCTCGACGATTCCCCCACCCCACCCCGCCAGTGCCTCTGACCACGGCTACCCATCCTCCCTCAGCTGCCAGCGAAGGCCACGCCTGGCCCTGCGCACTGCATCCCTTCATCCCGTCCCCTCCCCCACAGGCCATCGCCCAGCAGTGCTCGCCTCCTTCCCTGCATCACCTCTGTGCTCTCTCCACTGGACCATCTCCATCGGCACACAGACACCCTGATATTTTTCCCATTTTAAGGGAGAAATACTGACTTTGACCAAACAGCCCTACACTTAACCATTCACTTCTTTGCACCCTTTACAACCACACTCCTCCACAAAGTCGCTACCAGACCGAGCAAGCCGCACTCCCCCCCGTCCTCCGCCATGCCTCTCCTCCAACCTGCCCCATCCAGCGTGCTCCCATCAGCTCCCCCATGGCCTCCACGTGGCCAGCGTCAACTCTCCATCCTCCTCTTACACCAGCAGCATCTGACCGCGCTGATCACTCCCTCCCTGAAAATTGCTCCCCTTGGGAAACATGTCCTCCGGGTTCCCCTCTTCTCTCCTGGGCTGCTCCCTGCTGGTTCATCTTCATGGCCTAGATCCAGGGTCAGCAAACGTGGCCCTCGGGCAGCTGTCTGCTGTTATAAATAAAGTTTTATTGAACACAGACACACACGTTCATGTGTCATCTGTGGCTGCTTTTGTGCTACAAGGGCAGAATTGAGTCATTGCAGCAAAGTCTGAAATATTTACGATCTGGCCCTTTAAGAAAAACGTGGCCAATTCCTATCCCAGACCCCTAAATACGGGAGTTCCAGAACCCAGTCTTTAGAGCTTCTCTATCCACACTCACTCTCCAGGTGATCCCATCTGGTCCCACACTTTCAGTATTATCAGGACACTGACAACTCCCAAGATTTTTCTCCAGCATAGAAAACTCTTCTCTCAACCCCAGACCCATCATCCTGCTGACTGGTGGATTGCATTTAGATGCTTGGCATCTCCCCAGACAAACGCCTCCCTTCCTGTTTTCCCCCAGTTTGCTCCCCCCACAAGCCTTCCCATCTCACGCTAAAAACCTTGTAAGTCATTCTAGAACCTCTTTTTCTCTCAAACCCTTTTTCAACTCATCAGCAAATCCTGCTGGTTCCACCTTCAAAATATGTGCAGAATTTGCCCACTAACCCCTCCATTGCTCCCGCCCTAATCCAAGGCGCCCCCTCTCTCGCCAGGGTCACTGCCTCCAGGCAGACCTCCTGGAGGTGTTCTCAACACTGCTGCACACACGGCGGCCAGAGTGATCCGTTTCCATTGAAACTATGTCAGTCCTCTGCTCAACACTTTCCAGTGGTTTGAAGAAGGGCAGCCTGGCCTCAGGGCTACCCCTGACACCTCAAAATGTCTCCAGCTTCAGGGCCCCTCCTGGGTGGACGGCTTCCCCCCAGACAGCCACATGGACCCTCCTCCGCTGCACTGGGTCTCTGCTCCAGGGTCATTTTACAACCGAGGGCCCCCGGGCACACCCTCCCCACACCCCCCATCCCCTTGTTCTGCTTCCTTTTTCCCACTGCACTGCCTGACCTTCCTACGTACTTTCTCACTTGTTTGCATCTGTCCCTCCGCTAGAGCAGAAGCTCTGAGAGGACAGGCACTGCATCGGTTTTGTTCCCTCTGTCTTCTCAACGTTGAGAACTGTGCTTGTCAATCCTCAGCATTTTGAGCAATGAACAAGTGGACACAGACATTTCAGACGCCCCCTCCCCTCTTGAGGAAGCAAAAGGATGGGGAAGAGAAGCAGGTGGCTTCCGTCGTGGAGAAGTCAGAGAGGACCACAGCGCAGAGCTCTCCCAGCCCTGAGCCAGCGGCATCCCTCACTGACCTGCCCCAGGGACCGGACTGAGACAAGCCAGTCCCCACGGACGAGGGGACTGCCCGCCAGCTGCTTTCCAAATCCCTCTCTGCAAGCCTCCCGGAAGCCAGGAGGCCGCTCTGGAGACACACGGGGCAGCACCACCTCCTCCGTCCCCCCTGCAGGCCCCCAGGCTACCCTGACCCAGAAGGGGTGAGCCGGATGGGGGGTCATGGCAGACAATGCACCAGGCGTGGGATCCGCCAGTCACCAGCCGTGTTACCTTGCGAGGCTTAACCAGTCCCAGTCTCACTTTCCTCTCTGTAAAAGGAAGGCGATGCGCAAACGCTTCTAAATGTGACAGTACAGTCAGCCCTTCGCGTCCACGGGTTCCTCACCCCTGGATACGGGGGTGGTGGGGGGAGACTACAGGGACTTGAGCATCTGTGAAGTTTGGTATCCACGAGGGTCCTGGAACCCATCCCCTGTGGAAGGGACGACTGTAAAGGGTGGTCTCAGACTCTGTTTACTTCTTATTTGTGTGTTTATCACACTTAAAGGTCCACTGTGTAAAAAGAGGTTGTGCTTAGGTCTTTCTGTGTGCTGTAAGCTGCTCCCTCATTTCCAAACATCCCTCTTGCTTTCCCACCTATTGCCCATCCGCTCCCATTTCTTTTTCTTTGTCTTTTTGTCTCACAACTTTTCCTTCCTCTTCCCACATTCTGAAAACCCTGAGGTCCAGGCAGGCGGGGAGACCGGGCAGAATCGGAGCCGTCCTAACCCGCCTCCCTCTCCTCCTGGAAACCCACACGGCAATTTCACATCAGCAGGAAGAAAACCGAGGTGGGGGGGGAGGGAGAGAGAGAGAGAGAGAGGGAGAGAGAGAGGGAGACAGAGAGAAGGAGGGAGAGAGAGGGAGAGAGAGAGGGAGACAGAGAGAAGGAGGGAGAGAGAGGGAGAGAGAGAGGGAGACAGAAGAAGGGAGAGAGGTGGTGCAAGGGAGCAAATCCATATGAGAACCTCCAACCCATTTCCCCTGCCCTCCCCCCTCCCCCCTCCCTCCCCTCCCTCCCCCCTCCCCCCCTCCTCACAGAGCACACTGTCCCCAGCTGATTAAACAGAACGGCTTTCTGGGAACCGAGCAAAGCCTGGAACCCCCGGGCTTCTCAGCAGCCCTGACACCCACGCTGGCTCTGGGCTCAAGACCACCACTCACACCAAGGATGTCCCTCCTTCTGTCCAAATCATCCTCACACTTCAGAGCTCGGTATTCAGGACCTCCCCAGCCCTCTGTGACCACTCACACGCCCACGGACACCCACTTTCTCAGCACCTCCGCCCAGCCTTGAGTGGGGTCTCGGGTGAATACACCTCGGACCGGAAGTCATCTCCCCTGTGCCGCTGCTAACCCTCCAGTGGCCGCCAGGGACACAGGACACCCTGCCCGCCCCTCTGCGGCCCAGGACACACAGGCCAGAAGGAGCCCTGCTGGTTACGAGGTCAGGCGGTATTTATTTGCAGGACGAATATCTGGCTCTTCCCATGCTGACCCTTCTGCCTGCTGCCCGTACCACCTGGGGAGAGTGGCTTTGCCTTTCCGGGTATCAGTTTCTTCCCCACCCACCTCCGAGGCTTGTGAACACAGAACACCATACACGCGCGCGTTACTATTAAAATAAATAGGGCGGCAAATCGGCCACGCGGCCCACACCCCTCCTCACCCCGCCCGACCATCTGGCAGCACAGCCGCTTTTCCAGTTAAGCCCGAGGAAGCCCCAAGGATGTGCCTATCAGAGCTGCCACCTGCCCCACTGAGGGAAGACACCCCAGAGCCTCCACGTGGCCGGGCACACATCACGGAGCTGCCCAGCTGTGACTTCCACCGGGATCGGATGCTCAGGCGGCCCGGAGCGGATGCAACAAAGGAAACCACAGCGGGAAGCGAAGGCGTTTCAGAAAGGCAGCAACCGAAATGAGACCCCGGGAGACAGAAGCAGGAGGTGGCCTCTGGAGAGCCTTCAGCACCTGAAGTCCCTTCCCTAAGCGTAACAGCTGCAGTGCACGCACTCAGTCTTAATTAATAAGGGAGTGAAGCACAAGGCATGGCTTCTGGGAAGGCGGGGAGGACAGCGCCACACCTTCCTGGTGGAAATCTGCCAGCTGACTCCACGGCACCCGAAGCCCTGCGCCACTGGCCACCTGGACAGGCTCTGACATCCCCGTTCCCTGCGACCCGGCTCTGCCACTCGCTGGCTTTGTGACCCGGGACGAGCCTCAGCCTGTCTGAGCCTCAACGTCTCGACTGGGGAAATCAGCAGGTATCCACGATGCCTGTCAACACACCACCTGAAATGCTAGGATGGGTCTGACCCCTACAGACGGGGCCTGGGGTTGAGGTGGGGAGAAAGGAGCAGGATGCCACCGCCCAGGGTCCCCGTGTCCTGCCCGGAGGTGCCGCACCCTCGACACTCGCCCTGACTGATGCGGGGAAGCACACGCTGAGTGGCCTGTGCACATTGGTCTGACCTCACCAAGTGGATGGGGGGTCCCCCCCCACCCCGTGGGATGCTTTTTAGTGAGAACAGAGGACCGGATCCATTGCTACATGTGGAGTCTCTGCTTGAACAGTCATGGTTTGAGGAACTGACTTAGCGTGTTTTTCTAATCTGTAAAATAGCACATTTACTGTGGGAAATTTGGGAAATAAAGAAAAGTTGAACAAAATAAAAAACGGTGCCTCCTAAAACCCGAAGAGGACCACTGTTATCACTGAGACATATTTGTAATCCATTCTATTTTTTCTTGACTGTACACATCTTTTTGTTTTTACAAAATTGCATTTATACCCTATTCGTTTTTAAACTTTTCTTTACTTAATATATATGGTTAGCATTTTCCCATATCCTTATATATTATTGAATGTCATTTTAATAGCTTCCTTGATTTCCCTTTTATGTATGCGCCCTATGAGATTTAATTAATCCCCCCTCATACAATGTTTTGTTATAATGAGTAATGCTAAAAGGAATATCCTTGATTAGAACTACTTTGCACAGCTCTGATGATTTCCTTAGGATAAATTCCTAGAAGCGGAATTGCTAACTGGTTCAATGGGTATGTTTTTAAGACATGACGCTTACGTTTGCAAATTATCTTCCCACAAGCTAAGTCTGAAAACATCCATTTGCCAGTAATCTTAACAGCACTGATACCCATTTTCCTTTTTGCTCATCTGCTAGGTGGGCAATAATATCTTGTTTTTAATTTTGTATTCTAGTGATTAGTGAGGTCGGACACTTTTGCATAGTTTTCTGGACATTTCTCCTTCTTTGCATGTGAATGATCTCTTTACATCCTCTGCCCACTTTTCTATCAGGGGACAGGCTGATTTGTTAATACTCTATGGAGAAGAGAATTAGTCCACAGCCGCCTTTGATGATTCTGCCCCTGTGTTTAAAAATCCCCTCCATTAAGGCATTAATGCTAATGCTACCTTATACCCTTTTCCTGTTGTTTAAACCCATTTGCTCTCATCCTGTCTTCAGTGGGGGGCACCCCTCTCTTTCATCTAATAGTGCAACTTTCCTTCTCACCTGTCAGCCCCTTCTCCAGGGATGAATAATTCCTCTTCATTTTTGCCTGATCTAGTGTAACTCATGAAGCCAGAGAATCACCCTTTGACCGTCCCTCATCTTCTTAGACTTCTTCCTCCAGGCCCTCATCCTTTCTCCCCTGAACAGCAGCAAATGACTTGGGAACCGGCCTCTGCATCCCAGGCTTGCCCCTCCCCAACCTCACCCCCGCTCTCCATTCCCACCTCATTTTCCCTAAATGCAAACGTGACTGTCTTTTCCTGCCTCAAGCCCTTCCGCCCCTGAGTTTGGCCCGCTGGTCCCTCCCCACCTGGGGCACCGGTGTCTCCTCCTCCCACGCCCCCAAACATCCCTCGTGTGCTCAGATGGAGCCACTCCAAGCGTTACCCACGGCGCGCTGGCCCCCCGCCGCTTCATGCTTCTGGGTCTTGACCTGTGGCTGCCCTGTCTCCCCCAGCCACCTGGGGGACCCGGTTTATTTCTCAGGTCACCCCGCCCCCCGAGATCCTCTCTGCAGGAGGCCTCCTCTGACCACGCCAAGTAAGGGCACCCAGTGCGGCCTGCATCCGGGCCCCCCCACTGTCAGGCTTACTACACCGCCTTGTGTCTGTAGCGCACGGCACCCACACTGAGGGCAGAAGTGACAAGTCAGCTGAACGTCCTTCTGAATGAAAAGGACATGGTGGACGCAGGGCTGGACGAGAACACCCTGGGCTGGGACTGGTGACCCAGGTTCCACGCACTGGTCCACAGCATGCGTGGGCTCTGGACAAGGCACTTCACCAGTCACCTTTACCCAACAAAACAGGATTTTGAATTTCACTTGGATTCTCATTTCTAAGAGAAGCTTCTACAACGTGGGGCTGAAATTCTACCTTCCTTCTGGCCGGACTTGATTCACTTCTGGGCAGACGCACCTCCTGGGTGCTTGGAGGCCCAGGGTAGGCTGCACACTTCCGCAGAGCGGGGCTGTCTCAGGGCCCAGGGGCTCCCTCTCCTTCTGCGGACGAGCTCCGCAGCCCCTGGGTTTCCTGTCTTCCCCCGGCTACCCACCCCTCCTCTCTCTTCCTCATCTTCCCAAGCTCTCGCCATCCCTCAAGGCTGTCTCACATCCAGGGTAGCCCAGCCCCTGGTGCTCACCGTGTCCTCTCCCGCTTTGGCTTCTCTGCATCTTCTCTCCTGGCCGTTCCTTGGACAGACATCCCACTTGGCTGCCTCTGGGGCTGACGGTCCTTCCACAGAGGTTCCCTCGGAAGAATCACACCTACCTTGTTCCTGGAAGAACCCCACCCTGACCCCCGGTGCCTGCCTCAGTGCTCAGGAAGCCTTCATCAGCCCAAAGACACACCCACGGGCTGTGGGTATGCAAGGGTCGTGCCCTGCCCGCCGGGCACTCACCCCTAGCTAGCCCAGCACAAACCTCAGTGTTTTATCCCTTTATTTTTCAAATAAAATATGTATTCATTTGGTGATGCTCATTTCACCAATTCATCTTGCTGCCTACATGGCTCAAAGCACCACAGGGCAAAGCAGTCCCCAGCCTCTGCCTGGCTCTCCAGAGGGCCAGCCTCTGTGTTCATCCCCAGGCTGCTGGCTAGACAGCACCCCTCCACTCCCGTCCCTGGGCCCCCAGGGAGCCAGCCTCTGGGCCCTGAGACAGCCCCCCTCTGCAGAAGTGTGCACACTGTCCTGGGCCTCCGAGCATTCAGGAGGTGCGTCTGCCCAAAAGTGAATCAAGTCTGGCCAGAAGTAAGGTAGAATTTCAGCCCCACGTTGTAGAAGCTTCTCTTAGAAATGAGAATCCAAGTGAAATTCAAAATTCTGTTTTGTTGGGTAAAGGTAACTGGTGAAGTGTCTTGTCCAGAGCCCACGCATGCTGTGGACCACTTTTATTTCATTTATCCGATGAGGAGTTGGAACTAGACATCTAAAGGCTCTTGCCTTCGTAAGCTGCAGATTAAGTCATCCTTTATTTTTCGCCTCTCTCTCTTCCTGGTCCCTGCAGTTCCACCTCATCCCCTCCTTTCCTCCCCAGTGTCTGACGTGCGTCCTGCCAACCCTGGCCTTGCAGAAGCCCCTTCCCATCCAATGACAGGGACCAAAGTGTCTGCCATGTAAACCAGGGAAGCTGGAGTTGGTTACACGGTGTCAGTAATGGGCACTCAATGACCACTGCAGACTGCAGGGCTCCCTGTCTCTGCCATTTGGATGGATAGAGACAGCAGCCCAGAAAAAGGAAATGGTCCTTCAATTTGGAAACAAGGAAATAAATGAGCTACAAAACACATAACACTGACTTGGGATGGAGGACCTTGATTCTGATCCCGGCTCTGCCATCGGGTTACCGTGTGACAACGCCAGGCCTCTCACCTCTCTGGGCCTCGCTCGCCACATTGGAAATGAAAGGTTAGGCTTGAGGAGAGGTCCTCAAGCCACAGACAGGGTCTGGCCCTCAGGCAGCGGCAGGAGGGCAGCTCGGATTGGTCGGCTCCGTCCCTCGGACTGATTCTCGGTGTCTTTGATGCCCCAGAGCACAGGTGAGGTCTCAGAGAAATAAACAAGGACCCTCATCAGGAATGGGCCGGGACCCCTGCACCAGACGGTCCCCGCCTGTCGCCTCCCACGGTCCCCTGCCTCGTCCTCCAGCTGAATCTCCTGCTCATCCGTTTCCTAAAGATCATCACGGAGGCTCCGAACCTTCCCTTTTTAACAACTCTTGCTGATGGAAAATTCTTCCTCATACCTAATCTGAGTCCATCTGCTGCAATTTCTGTCTATTTTCTCTCGTTCAGTCCTTACTGGAGATGGAGAACAGCTGGTTGCCATCCTCCATATAACATCCCCTCCTAAACCAAAATCAGTTATTACATCACCCCTCAGCCCGTTTTCCTTCTGGTACAGCATCCACCATTCCTTCCGACCTGCCTGCACGGGATTCCGGCTCTGGAAGCACCGCTGAGCGCTGTGGCCTGTGCCAGAGCAGCTCTGTAAACCCGAGTCCTTCTGGAGCTGATACATCCCCAGCTGGATTTAGGACTCCGGTGGCAAAATGCAGAGAGAAGGTCAGAGCAGAAAAGGATGGATGAGAACACAGTCCAAGCCCTGGGCTTTACATGAAGGTCAGAAAAGGAAAATAGATGCAGCACCCAAGGTCAAATCTGAGGAATCAAGCTTCAGCTGCTAGACCCCAGATCCTGCCAGCACTACGCCCTGAGTAACTGCAGCGTGTCCATGGGTAAGAGCAGAACGAGCCTTAACGGAAAAGCAAAGAGCCACAATCGCACAGACACTCCAGATCCAAACTCACCTCCCCAATCCCATTAGCAGACAAATGAAACTCCACTTTGAATCCCATTAAGAACTCAGACACCTCCGAAAGTGACAACACTGTTAACTATTCACACTTTAGTACGAATAAGTCAATTGATCCTAACTCTTGGTAGAGAGATTTAGGGGTGAGGAGAGAACACAAAACCAAGAATGGGAGACTGACCAAACAAACGCCACCGCGTGCTGGTTTCCAAGGTCAGTCCTGCGCATGGCGGCTACGGGAGGGTGGGGCTCAGCACAGCCGGTGGGAGGAGGGGGCGTGACCCCGTGCCTGGTGGGCATCCGTGTGCATCTAGCAGGTCTGTGGCCACCGGCCTCACACAGGGCGGCTGCACCACCCCCGGTGCCCGGTGAGGTCTAGGACTGAAGACAGTGCTCCCCCAGGGCCAACGCCAGGTGCATTCCAGAATTCCTGACACCCCCAGTTCACTGTTTCACAAGTAAGGTAAGCATGGTGTCTAATATTAAATCTCAACCTCTAGGGTGCCCTTAAGTGACGGCAAGGAAGAACCAGAAGGGAAGGAAGAAAAGACAGGCATCTATTGGGATGAAGTAAGATGGTTCAGGTCCCAGCTTCAGTGTGAAATCGCTCCCAAGTGAGGAGGGAGGAAGGGACCACGTGAGTGTACGGAAAAGGGAGACAAGCGAATTAGCTACTGATAATCTGGGCTACGAAATGGTCCTAAGCAAAGAACGAAGAGGGAAAATAACAGAGTAGAGTGAACGCATTTCAGAACAGCCTTCACCGCATCTTGAATAAACAGAAGCGTCACACTCCAACCGCTCCACCTTTCAGAGGCCACTCCAGACTTACTTCCGACCCCCAGACACACCCCAGCCCCCAGGATAACTGGGAGTTCACACATCTACCAGAGAAAAAGAAGATGCTTCAACGGCATTTACAAAAACACTTAACACAATAAACGTGCTGATTTGATTTCCCCCAAACCGCAACACTAAATCTAAAGATAGAAGACTCAAAGGCTGGTCTCTGATCAAAATCTTAACATGTTTTCTACCCTACTTCAGGGGACAGTTTTCATTAATAGCGTGATTGGCACACAATGACAAGATCAAAGCAGGTTGGCAAACAGATTATTTACTGATGTGTTGATGATGAAAGGAAGAATGGGAAAGAGGAGCAGGAAAGTAAGGAAGTGACTTTGGCCAGGTAAATCACCCAGGGCTTGTGAAAGCAGAAAGAGGCAACCCCTCCACAGCACAGGGGCTAAAGGAGACCCTGTTTGGCCAGCTGGAAGTGCTTATCCGGGGTCCAGGCTCAAGCTACCACGTTTGATGAAATGACAAGTGACAAATTTAATTTCCTCAACACTAATCAGTCCCTTCAGACACAAACAGATGCCTGGCTTCACAAGGAACCAGTCAGCCCAACACTAGCCAGCAATGAAATTCTCCAAACTGGATCACGCAATGGTTGGACCCTGGGTTTCACACCCCATCCAAGGTGAAGTTGCAGTGATGGTGTTTTGAGACTCTTCAATTATTCTTCAGCTCCCATTATGCTTTTTTTAGCCTAAAGTTGTTATTTTAATGATCTTTGTTCCAAATAGGGAGCTACAAGGAAGCCGGAGGAGGAGGAGAGGGAGGGAGGAAAGCTAGCGTCTCCAGCGGGTCCCACTTGCACTTTGCAGCTCCCTCTGCTCCCGCCCCCACCCAGCCTTCTAGCTCCGCATGAGTCACCACTCCGGAGCCGGTTTCAAAGCCTTACTTTGAATGTCCTCTATCACGATAGAAATCTAGCAGATCGGCATCGGTGGGAGGGACCCACGATTTTGCTACCTGTCCCCGGTTCTAGATACCCCTCCAACTCCAAAGCATGTTCTCATGTTATCACTGCCTTCATGAAAACCAAGGTGCCCCTTTTCAAAATCTCCCACCTGCTGGATGTCTTCTCTCGTGGGCTCTCTGGGGGTCACCTGCCTCAGACAGACCACAGAGGAGAAGGTCTTGGGCCAAAGATGCCCCAACAGGCAAGAAAAGTTCAGCCTCCACTCCAGCCTCCCAAACACAAAGGCATTCTCCTCTGCGGGGTTGCAAGCTTGTCTTCTTTACTGCCAGGCAACATGTGCAGAGGAGAAAGCTGACTGCATCCTGACCAAGAAAAACAAAAGTCGGGCAGCCGGGTTTTTTTTAAGCATTGTGAGTAGAGCTTCGGCAATAACATCTCCCATCCAAAATAGCTGTGTAAAGGAGGCAGAGGAGAAGCCCTTGTGGAGGTTAAAGAAAACAAGAATTAAAGAGCGAATGTGATTTGTGGAGCCGGAGAATGGAGGCATCTACACCTCGGCGGGAAGGGTGTCCTGGGGACCAGGTGTCCTGGACGAGTCCTCCCAGCACATCCCCATCCTGCCAGGACTGGGAACCGAACTTCCCAGCTTCGGGTCTAGGCTAGAATTCAGAGGGACTCAGGGATGTGGAAGATCAGTCCTGGACCAGCTGCTTCTGAGGACCCAGCAGGTGGGAGGACACACCTGGCCAAGTGCTGTGGAACATTCAAATAGGAGCTGCCTGCACCAAAGCAGGAAGGAAGTTTAAGACCAAGCACATCACCTTCTCCCATGGGCACCCTGCTTCCTAGAAGGCCCACTGACCTAATACCTCCCGGGTGGCAGAACGTGGGGAGAAGGACTTCTCCTCAGGACCACAGGTGGGACTCAGAGCAAGCAGGGCCCTTGTGGTCCTAACTGTTCAGAAATGAACAAGGATGCTACAAGCCTGGCCCAGCCTCCTGCCGTGGCCAGCCCTTCCCTTGAAGAACAGTCATCACAGGCAGCAGGGATGGTGGTGCCAGCAGCCCCTCAGCCCCCCATGCACCCAGAGCCTCGGGCTTCCTTAGCACCCTACGGCCTGCCCCTGGTGAGGGTGTAACCTTCACACGGGCTGCAATTTCACTCCATCCCCTCTATTTCAGTACACACCAAGCCCAGACAGTCTTCCAGAGTTTTCGGGAGCTAATCAGTGGAGTGACGGCTTTTCCTCTGGGAACCGTTTTGTTGCTTTCTCACCAAGTTATGTGACAGGCAGACGCCCATCAGGTCAAACAGGACAGTCGCCCACACCCCAGGAAATGTCTCCTTCCACCACATTAAATGAGCGGAGACAGAGTCGGCAAGCGGGAGGGGTGAGGAAGGAGACAGAAGTTTGAGGAAGGACTCAAACTGAAGGTCACAAGAGTTGGGGGACAGCAGGTCAGGAGAAAGTCAAGGGGGCAGACCCTATGGTGGAAAACCCAACCAACCCATCACGCTTCCCAGAATCAGCCTCCCAGCAATGGGTCCGCCAGGAAGCAGCACATCCAGGGTTCAACCCCCTTCACCCAACAAATCCAAATCTACACCCCAACAGGCAGGCACCCTAGCCCAAGACCAGACCTATTTCCACAGACCTGAGAGCGGCGAATTGAGAGAGTAGTAAACCAATCCAGTTCTAGACAGCACAGAAGTTTCCCAAACCGTCAGCTTGTTTTCCTCCCAACAAAACACGGTGACTTCCCTCCGTTGTCACATTTCCTCCCCTAAACTTTTCTTTCTGCAACCCCTCTACAGAGGCTAAACTGCAAGCTGCTGAGGACGGAAACGCAAGAGCAGCCCCGCCGGGATGCAGCAGGAGTACCTTTTCCGTGGAGCAGAGGGGCCGGTGCCCAGAGGCTCGCTGCCCTGCCGAGCCGTGGAGGGCTGCTGTCGGGATGGAGCACGCTGAGGATTAAGCGTCCCCGTCTCTGCGACCAGACCTTTCGGCGGCTCCGACCAACTGTGCGAGCGAGGCACTTAGCAATTGTCTGCTGGCGCTGACGCCCCGCCCTCTGCTCCTGCGATTGGCTCCCGGGTCCCGGGCAGGACTGCATTGGTTTCAGACGACCTCACTCATTGCCTTGGCTCCTACTATTACCTGAGCCATCAAAGGAAATAATTCCAGGTTTCATTGACAACCTGTAAAGCTCTCCTCCAACCCGGTGTGGGAGCGGCCCTGGGAGTCCAGTGGAGGGAAGAGGGGAGAGTAGAAAAAGTGGGGGTGGGAGAGAGGGAGAGCCGAGAAAGGGTGGAGGGTGAGCGAGAGAGAGGGAGGGAGAGAGGGAGGAAGGGAGAGAGAGAGAGAGAGATGGAGAGAGAGAGGGAGCTATCAAGCAATCAGATTCCTGCACCAGCATTTTAACTTCCACAAAACAGAGCCCATAGCAACAATTTTCTGGCCTTATTTTTCCCCCAACTGGTGAATGTTCCTGAGGGCAGGGAGAAATATGACGGTGGTGTTTCTGCCTGTGTAACACAGGCTCTGGGAAGCAGAGCAAGGTAAAGGCTGGAGGAATCTAGTGATGTATTTCCCGGGGCCACCCTGGAGGGCATGTGAAGGTCATTTTAGATTGTTTGGGAGGACAGATTATGCACCTTCCCTGGATTTATCCATCCGTTCTTTCCCTCATGGTCCACCCAACCTGAGAAGACAGTTTCCTTTTGCACCTCATTCAGTCTCAGGAGAGCTGATTTTAAAGTCTGCGAAAGTCTGGATATCCTCACTGGCCTCACAGGGAGGTCCAGAGAGACAGGCATTCCCCAAGCTAGTAATTCTGCTTGGACCCTGAATTTTGCTTGTTCCCACGTGGCTTCAGGGAATTGCTTAGACTCACATCATCAACCAAAGCAAGGAAGGAGAGGAAAAGGAACTCATGACGGGGTGAGAACAGTCCAAGTGCTTTTCCTTGTTCAACAAGGAATCATAGAGCATGAGTCTTGCCCTTTTTCTTTCCTTAGTGTAGAGTTTTCACTGTATGGAAAGGACATCATTTGATAGCGGACAACATTTGATAGCTGAATTTTTTAAGAGGAAGGAAAAGAATTTTAAAAGGGCCTTTTAAAGGAAGCTCTTGGAATATCAAATTTCAGATTAGTTAGAACTCGCCTTTCACCCTTTTCCTTCTGGGATCCGCATGTCTCTGAGCGCAGGCTATGGTTCCAGTTCGTCCCCCGTAGCCTCAGACAATTGCAATCTTTATCACCATCTGCATCCTTGGAGGCAAAAGTTCCTGCTGCCTTGTTCAGTGAGCTTCTGCTTCATGGGGATATGCCTGGCTTCCCTAAACACATTGCAAGCTCTGTAGGGGCAGAGCCGGTATCATGTATATCTTTATAACTCCAGTGACAGCACGTAGCACTCAATAAGTGGGCTGACTAATAAAACCCAATTCAAAACGTAGAGCGTACCTCTGAGCCTCCTGGCATCATTATTCCACTGTGATCACTCATCCAGCTGGCGGGGTGGGGAAAGGGCCCATCCTGGATTCCAGGAGGTAAAAATTCAGGACAAAATACTGTGACAGCTACCGACGTCCCTCCAAGCTCTCAGTGCCCCTATTCTCTGTGGAAAATGAGGCAGCTCTTCACTCCATGTCTTCTTACTCCCTCGAGCGCTGGAAGGAAATGAGAAGATGAGGGACACACATTTTATTTATGAGACATATACCTCAAAAATTAAGTCATTTCCATAGTGGCTTTCCAAATATCAGTGCATGGGTAAAAGGAGAGTGACCCTCTATTAGGAGTCAAAAAATAGGACAAGGGGTGTAGCAAAGTATTTGTTTTCTATTTCCTTCCTTTGTCTAGGGGAAATTCTTACAAAGCCCCAAGGATGAAATTAACCTTACCTGTTCCTTTGAAATTGACCCTGTCCCAGAAAATCTGGCATGTTCCGTCATGGAGTAAAAGCCATAAATAATACTTTTATGATTTAAGCCGTAAGATTTCCACTTCCACAAGAAAGCAGAGAGCGAGAGCAAGAGGGAGGGGATATGGGGATGTATGTATATGTATAGCTGATTCAGTTTGTTATACAGCAGAAACTAACACACCATTGTAAAGCAATTATACTCCAATAAAGATGTTAAAAAAAAAAAGAATGCCTTTGATGGGCTCATTAATAGACTGGACAAGACTGAGGAAAGAATCAGTGACCTTGAAAACCTGTCAACAGAAACTCTTGAAGCTGAAGGGCAAAGAATAACACAATGAAAAAAAGAACAAAACGCCCCCCAATCTGGGACAATTAAAAAGATGTTAACACTTGCATAATGGGAAACCCAGAATAACAAGAAAGAAAGAAGCAGAAGTCTATTTGAATAATGGGTGAAATCCACACATACAGGAATCTCAGGGAACATGAAGCAGGATAAATACCAAAAATTAGACACCTGGGCACATCATACTCAAACAGCAGAAAACCAAAGACAAAGAATATCTTAAAAGGAACCAGAAGATATCTGGAAGCGGCTTGCCTATAGAGTAACAATGATATGAACTGAAGCAAATCTCTTGTCAGAAACCATGCAAGCAAGAAGAGAGTGAAGTGTTTAAAGTGTTGCAAGAAATAACCCCAGCAAACTAGAATTCTGTATTCAGTGCAATTATCTGTTAAACATGAAGGAGAAATAAAAACTTTCTCAGACAAACAAAAACTAAGGAAATTTGTTGCCAGTAGACCTGCCTTGCAAGAAATATTAAAAGAAGTTCTTTAGCAAGAAAAAAAAGGATATAAATCAGAAACTCAGAGCTGTATAAAGGAAGAAATAAATGAAGGTAAAATGAAAAAATAAAAAAACGCAGGCTTCAGCTCTGTGCCTTCACACTATCCCACTTCTCCCCCTTAAGAAAAAATAGGAGAAATAAACTAAATTATAAGAACTCTCTTGAGCACCTATCAAAGGTTCAGTCATCCTCAAAGGAAAAGGAAACATTTCAAGTGATTTTCTAAAATGCTTTGTCTGCCAAACAGCAAGTCCTTACATGTACTTTTTGCCTTTTGAAGATGAAAGAGAGAGAGAGCGAGCTGTAAACAGTTGTTTATGTCAATGCCTTTTAAACTGCCTGGTGGTGGTGGGATAAATTGGGAGATTGGGATTGACATATGTACACTAGTATGTATAAAATAGATAACTAATAAGAACCAGCTGTATAAAAAATAAATAAATAAAATTCAAATAAACAAATAAACTGCCTGGTCATAAAACATTCTCTTTGAGAGAAGGATGATCCCTTTGTGTCCCATAGATCAACTGCTTAATTCTGAGAGTTGGAGAACGCAGACGAAGTATGCGGATTCCACTGGTGCTTGCATTTGTATTAAATATCAGCTCCATACCATTTAAATGCACTGAGGTATGAAATGTACCGAATTCCATCTTGTGGCCAGTGCCCTGGCTAAAGCAGTCCATTTCGATTCAACAATTTCAGTGCATTAGTGATCTGAAAGGCTTTGGAGGGGGTTCGCGTTCCATTTTCAGCAATTAAGGGAAGGCTGTGGGTTGCTTTATTAAAATACAAATTAAACAGCAGCCGTTGGAGCTCCCGTCCTCCTTGTGGGTAACCACCTGCTACAACAAATTACCCTGACCCGCAGCGGAGGCTGGAGAAACCCTGTGTTTACCCTCCTGCTTATACCATTTTGTCAGTTATCATTTATTTATGCCAAATTCTGTTCCTAAAAGGGAAAAGAGGAGAATAAGTCTAGGCAATGCCAAGAAAAAAGGAAATGTGTGAAAATGGGAGAAAAAACAACAACAGAAAAAAGAGAGGGTGACTTTCAACCTTACATCTTTGCTAATTGAGTTGAGCCACACGGTACTGTCTTGGAAAACATGATATTAGCAAGATTTCTGAAAACCAGCATTGGATGGATGAAGGCACAGCTTCCGAAGTAGAGAAACTTGGAGGAACACACGCACAGCTTTCCGTTCTGGCTGATGGCTGTTGTGAAACTTTATGTAATCTGATTCCTGCCCCCTACACCCACCCACTCCACTCCCCAAATCAAACCTGTGGAGCCAGTGACATTTCCTCTAAGTACAAGAGGAGATTGTGGTTGCCAGGAAGGTGTCAGTCACTGTGAACCATTCTTAATGATTTCATTAATTACTAATGAGCCTTCAGAAAGTTGGTATTAAAATAGACAGGGCTTCCTGAGCTTTGAAGACAGTAGTTTACTATTTAAAATACCCTGCTAAATAAAAGCAGGTGATTCTGGGGGTTTCAAATCATGATGATATTGTCAATAACCTGAAAGAGAGAGAGAAAAAGACAGAAACAGACAGATGGACACACAGCAATCTGCAAGACTAAATTGCCCGCCTAAATTCTGTTTGCTTCAGTTAAATACTTCATAAGAAACATGGGGCTGAACGCTGTCATGAATTCTTGTCTGGCAATGCACCAGTTGACAGACGCTGGAGAACTGAATGAGGAAGGGCGGCTGCCTTCCACGAAGCTGGCTGATGACCGCGACAGAAGGCACCTTCCAGATTAAAGGGCTGCACACGTGAATATGACTATGGGGCCCCCTGCCTGCCAGGACCCATGTCCTGACATACAGTCTTCTCGAAAGTACCCATCCAACTTGTTTACAAAACCTGCCGCACATCATTCCCTCATTTGTAAATCAGGGTAATATTATTATTTCTAGGGCTGTGGAGAGTATGATGGCAAATCGACCTACAAAGGACCGTACAGGTGTCCTAGCACTTGATATTGAGGGACCACATCTTGGCATTGGCGAATATTCGTGGGACACACAGTCACTCTGCTCTACTAGCCCAGATGTCAGGTCAGCTCTTGGAGTGGGACCAGAAGATGCTCACAGGGGCAGAAAGGATGCTCCAGGCACAGAGCAAAGCCTGGGGCAGTGAGGTTTCATTTCCTATTGCTTAAGGAAATTCTCAAACTGTCCCGTGATACACTCCATACGGAGGAGAGTCCCTGGGGGTGTGACAGTGTCATGCAAGGGACCTGCCATAAACCAAAATGGCTTCAAAAATGCATATTTTATTACGAAAGTCACGCCAATTTTGTATTCTACTCCAAAACGTTTGTTTTAGTACATGAGTTAAAGAATGAGTTGCCCCAAATATTTGTATAACACTGAGTTTCCAGGAAGATTCTGCATATTTATGGGTAGCCTGGGGTTTGAGAAACACAAGCCTCAAGTTTCTAGTCTGCCTTCTGCCTGGCTGTCAGAGTCAGGTGAAACCTGGCCCCATCCCACCTGTGTAACTTCCTCCACCCTCATCCTCACGGACCACGATCCCAGCACAGCCTCTCTGAGCATGCTCAATCCAGCCTCCTGGCCTCCCGGTGGCTGCGCCAGTGTCTCCCTCGCACCTGCCTTCTCCTGTGAGATCACAGCCATCCTCCAAGGTCCAGACGCATCTCTCCTTCCGTCACTTCTCCTGTCTGCCAGGACGCTTCAATTTTACCCTGCACCACACAAGTTAAAATTAGTTACATTCCTGTTTGTATTTTCATTATTGTTTCCATATGGCCATTTTCATATCTGCTACTACATGTTATGTTTATTTGGTAGCCTTAACACCACTCCCATGTCACCCCCAAATCCACAGTGATACCCACAGCAGTTAGGACAGTGCAGGCCAAACACTTAGAAATCCCAACAATGAACAGTTGATGACAACGTGGACAGATCAACTTCTTTCACAGCTGGAAGAAATGGACATCTGGTAACATCTAGCACAAGGTCATCCCGACCTGTTCAAAACGTTCAGGGGAGAGTGTAGCATCCCATCTCGGCCTCTTTGGCCATCCAAATGCATATCGCACTCAGCATCAGGGGAAAGCAAAGAGCTGAAAGCATCACAGTGACATCAGGACCGGATTTTCCCTCCTTCTACTCCCTTGTTCTTCCTCCAGCAAGAAGGGAGCCTGGGTAAGGCCAGAGAGGTTTCTTTTAGCCAAAGAATGCATTTAAGTTACCGAGGAAAAGTGATAAACATTAACAAGGAAACACTGGTCTGTCATGAAGACGTATTTGAAGGGAGAACTTTCTATCAAGCATATTTGCCTCCTTTGAAATGAAGAGAAGATCCTGGGGGGAAGGCAGGGGCAGAAAAACTGCGGGGAGTTGGAACTGAAGAGGAAGATGAGGGATGGAACTCCTGGACTCTCATCCAACATGGTCACCGTTAGCACTGAAAGGTGTCTGATGGAAAAAGCAAATTAGTGTTTTTGCACAATCCTCTGCATTCTATGTTTGGGATTGGCTGGTACTAAGAATGTCTTCAGGCTGGACTTGGGCTACACACCTTTCCAATTGCTGTGACATAACCAGCAGTTTCCACTGCAATGCCACAGAAGTAAAGAGCTGGTATAGCGATCCCCCCAAATTGTTAAGGAATTATGTTCGTCAGTACTCTCTCTTAGGAGAGCATCACGTGTCTAGAAAAGGCAGCTCCCAAGGGAAACTTATTCTCCAAGGGTTACTGTATACTAGTCATCTTCCCTTTCTGTATTAGAAGTCCCCGTAATAAGCTGTGTTATCTCAAAGTCTGAGATAAAAAATGTAAATAGAAATGAATTACACATAACAATTGTGGGCTTTGGTTAACTAAGTGTCTAGTGTTCTTTAGACTTAAATAAAGACTCTTGAATCCCCTCATGCTCAGACTGCTGGAGGGTTTCTCCCCATCACCTGGACATCTATTCTGAGCTACTCTCCAGAAGATGGGTGTTCATTTCCTTTGCAAAAACTCCCAAAATACCAATTTCCCTTGGTTTCTCCCCACCAGGACCCCCGTTGGTCTGCTGGTAGAGCTCTGAGCCTTTTATCCTCGGTCTTGACAAAGGCTCTGGACAGCTTTTTTCAAAGGGGAGCCAATAAGATACCCTCAGCGTCCCGCTAGTCACAGTCTTTGGCTGTCTGAGGGAGAATGTGTGACCGGATCCTCTATCTTTACTCGAACCTGTGCTCTGTTCCGTGGGTGGGCAGTGCGGCAGGTACACCGAGACCGGGCATCTCTACAGGAGCCATGGTGTACACACCACCTCACCTGGCTGCCTCATGTTCCTGTGGGGCTTGCCCACTACGGATACCTGAGCGCGTTCCCAGCTGTAAGTAATACCAGTGACCTGGGACACCTTCAGGGACCCACAGTGCTCACTGCTGAGGACAAGTGAAAGGTCATCCCTGGACAAGTGTGCAGGATGGTTCTGATCTTTATAAATGTAGCTTCCCCTTTGGGCTACAGGATGCTTCCATTCAGACCCTTTCCTGATTGGCCTCTTAGCAAAAGACAAGTGCATTTTTGTTGGCAAATGGTAAATGGAGCAGTTTGAGGAAGAGGGCCACTCTTGAAATACACCTTCAAACCCAGGCACGTCTGTGCTGTCATGTAGACATCTACATCGGTGCCCTCAGACACATCCCTTCCTCAGCTGCCGAGTACTAGGGGAGAGGGTGGTGCCATATTGATGGGAAGACCGGAAGAACCAAGAGGGGTGTCGAAGTGCTAATGAGACTGGAGGGCTGAGGAGATGGTGTCCCAGGAGACTGGGTTGATGTGAGCCTAGACTTGGTACCCAGAACGCGGTTCTCAGTCTCCTGATCACTGTGCCTCAGTATTTGGCCTTGTTCTAATCTACATAAAAGTATCAGAGGGCTAGAGTTCAGTGTGGTTGAAACAGGAAGTATAAATGGGGCCCAAGAGGGGTTGTCAAGGTGCGAGGGGTCCTTAACCAATTTATATTAGATTAGTTTTTTCCAAAACTTGAAAGACATTTCCATTAAAGCCTCAGAAGTGACAGACTGCAAGAAATGTTTTCTCTGTTGTGGAAGGGAGAGATGGAGAGGCTCATGATTGCAATGACTTTCGGGTTCTACTGTTTTCCCTGGAAACGGTGAAGAGACTTCCTCATGTGCTGCAGCCGTAGGCTCTAGGAATTGCTTTGGCAGCCAGTGTCCCTTCTCTAGGGACTCATAGAGGTGATGGGCCAAGGCTGTGTTCTGGATGTCAAGTAGATTAAATGTCTTCAGCCAGAAACTGGGAGAGACATGAGAGAGGGAAATTCTGGCAGGAGGCTGTGTACAGCAGAAGTGACTGATCAGTTCTGATTTTCTTTGCAGCAGCAGTGGCTCCCGTTTCTCCCCCTACCCCTGGTAACTACCATGTCGTGTACCGAGGGTGTGGAGAAACGCAGTTGGGCTGGCATGGGGAGACATACTGCCTGGTTGGTGGCTACCGGGCCTACGGGGATGTTCCTTTGGCCACGCCAGCAAAGGTGGAAGCAGAGAAGCCAGTCCCCAGACGTGCTCCCAAGAGAAAGCACTCTCTGGAAAAGTCGCACAAAGATCTGGGTTGCCCCAGACCCAAAATCCGGCGATTGGAGCATTCAAGCCATTTCGGACTAGAAGGTGCTTTGATTCTCAAGCAGGGTAGCCCAACCTCTGGGCACATCCCGTCTGTAACAGCCCCAGTAAACGAATGTCCCATCCTTGCTTTTTCAAGGTCGGCAACAAGGAGTCCCCTCCTAAAGAAGGTTCTCTCGCATTGCCACCCTCTCAAAGGCTGCCTCCAGTGTGCTTCCTTCCTGTGGGCCTGATCAGGCTAAGGGGAGAGTTGTCTCTTTCCTTCTCTGAGTCGGACCAAATCGCCTTAGTAACACCTCTTCACAGTGTTGACCATGTGTTTCACGGGGGCTGCTGCTGAGCCTTTATCTCATCCTTTCATGGTGGAGAGAGAGAGGATTATAATGATTTTTACTTCTCGGGGAGAGGGTGGTGCCATATTGGTGGGAAGACCGGAAGAACCAAGAGGGGTGTTGAAGGGCTAATGAGACTGGAGGGCTGAGGAGATGGTGTCCCAGGAGGCTGGGTTGATGTGAGCCTAGACTTGGTACCCAGAACGCGGTTCTCAGTCTCCTGATCACTCTGCCTCAGTATTTGGCCTTGTTCTAATCTACATAAAAGTATCAGAGGGCTAGAGTTCAGTGTGGTTGAAACAGGCAGTATAAATGGGGCCCAAGAGTGGTTGCCAAGGTTGGAGGGGTTCTTAACCAATTTATATTAGATTAGTTTTTTCCAAAACTTGAAAGACATTTCCATTAAAGCCTCAGAAGTGACAGACTGCAAGAAATGTTTTCTCTGTTGTGGAAGGGAGAGATGGAGTGGCTCATGATTGCAATGACTTTCGGGTTCTACTGTTTTCCCTGGAAACGGTGAAGAGACTTCCTCATGTGCTGCAGCCGTAGGCTCTAGGAATTGCTTTTGCAGCCAGTGTCCCTTCTCTAGGGACTCATAGAGGTGATGGGCCAAGGCTGTGTTTTGGATGTCAAGTAGATTAAAGGTCTTCAGCCAGAAACTGGGAGAGACATGAGAGAGGGAAATTCTGGCAGTAGGCTGTGTACAACAGAAGTGACTGATCAGTTCTGATTTTCTTTGCAGCAGCAGTTCCTTTGGCCACGCCAGCAAAGGTGGAAGCAGAGAAGCCAGTCCCCAGACGTGCTCCCAAGAGAAAGCACTCTCCGGAAAAGTCGCACAAAGATCTGGGTTGCCCCTGACCCAAAATCCGGCGATTGGAGCACGGTGCCAGGAGGTAGACCCCACAGAATCCTGCTGGCTGAGCCATTCTGAAGAGAGAGCAATGGTTTAACTGCCTAAGGCAGCGAATGCCTCTTCCTGCTGTGACCCACCCCGTCCCCCTACTGCCCACTGCCACAGATTAGAACTTTGAAAAGATGGGCACATCTATTAAAGTGGCATCATATAAAAATAGAAAATTGTATATACTTGTGCATGATTATGCCATCATCTGATGATCCTGCTTGACTTCCCTAACCTAATACGTTCACAAGAATTCTTTACAATCTTTAAAATACTTGATTTGTACACATTGTATATTTATGTATATATGGGTTTCCAACCTGCTCTCGCTGAAAGGGTTCAGACCCAAGTGTGTACATGGAGGGTCTGATTGGTGTACTTCTGGCAGGGGTCTCATCATAAGCATCTAGGGAAACACCAGGGAAATAGCTCCCCTTGAAGGAAGGGCAAACAGATCTGGCTTATACACAAAGGGTCGCAATAAGAGGACCTGAAACAGGAAGGTCAAAGCCAGTAGGAGGTACTGGGGCAGGGGACATACAACAAGCAAAGGACATACAGTTGGCATCGAATAGAGACGGCAACACAGAGTGAGGGTCCTGCGGCTGCGGCCCTCAGAAGTCCAAGCAGAAAGGAGGCACTGGGCATTAGGACAGTCAGCCAGCAGGGAGCAGGGCCCAAGCCATTGAGCTGGATTCATGTCTAGGACTCATGCCAAGAGTGCCCTAGATGGCAACTAAGTCACCACGATGGGACTCGGGCACAGGACAAGAGAGTTTAACACCTAGCCAAAGTATCCAGTGCTCCATGATGCCAGGATAAGTCTTGAAGCAAGCATGACTGAGGCTGGTTTTAAAACTATCGGGGTGGGGGGGGGCTTCCCTGGTGGTGCAGTGGTTGAGGATCCGCCTGCCAATGCAGGGGACACGGGTTCGAGCCCTGCTCTGGGAAGATCCCACATGCCGCAGAGCAACTGGGCCCGTGAGCCACAACTACTGAGCCTGAGCGTCTGGAGCCTCTGCTCCGCAACAAGACAGGCCGCGATAGTGAGAGGCCCGCGCGCCGCGATGAAGAGTGGCCCCCACTTGCCGCAACTGGAGAAAGCCCTCGCGCAGAAACGAAGACCCAACACAGCCAAAAATAAAAATAATAAATAAATAATAAGTAAAAAATTTAAAAACAAAACCAAAAACGTAAAATGTGGAAAAAAGTTGAACACCTATATACCCACTGCAGACTTTACAATTAGTATTTTTCTTTTTAATAAATTTATTTATTGATTTATTTATTTTTAGCTGTGTTGGGTCTTCGTTTCTGTGTGAGGGCTTTCTCCAGTTGTGGGGAGCGGGGGCCACTCTTCATCGCGGTGCGCGGGCCGCTCACTATCGCGGCCTCTCTTGTTGCGGAGCACAGGCTCCAGACGCGCAGGCTCAGTAGTTGTGGCTCACGGGCCCAGTTGCTCCATGGCATGTGGGATCTTCCCAGAGCAGGGCTCGAACCCGTGTCCCGTGCGTTAGCAGGCAGATTCTCAACCACTGCGCCACCAGGGAAGCCCTACAATTAGTATTTTGAAAAAAAAAAAAACAAAAAACAAAGAACCTCAGTAAAAATGACTTAAGAGTCTTCAATTAAACCTTTTTTTGTCTTAGTAAAAGTGGAGGGAGATAAACAACCTTAGTAATCGTTACGGATAATATCCGGACTCTGGGTGTGTCATTGGCAATGATATTATAACCATTCCTGGAGTATTACAATGGGCTGGTCATCGTCAAGGGCACTTTCAAATATTGTGCTGCTCTGCCCGAGCGCACTGCAGTGTAGATGTGATGAGTCCCACTTCACAGAACATAAGCTGAGACTCAGAGAGGATATATGATGCTTTATAACACCAAATACAGAAAAAGTTAAAGAAAAAAATGTCCCGTAGTCAAATCAGTACTGTTATTTTAATCACTTTTTCTGCACTTGTATTATTAAATTTTAACAAAATGAAATACTCCATCTAGTATTTTGTACCCTGCTTTTACACTACATCTGCCCACCATTAAATATTCTTGGAGAAAATCATTTTTAATGAATGAACTGTTTTCCATCCTTTTTTTAAAAAAACATCTTTTTTGGAGTATAATTGCTTTACAATGGTGTGTTAGTTTCTGCTTTATAACAAAGTGAATCAGCTATACATACACATATATCCCCATATCTAGTCCCTCTTGCGTCTCCCTCCCACCCTCCCTATCCCACCCCTCTAGGTGGTCACAAAGCACCGAGCTGATCTCCCTGTGCTACGCGGCTGCTTCCCACTAGCTAGCTATTTTACATTTGGTAGTATATATAAGTCCATGCCACTCTCTCACTTCGTCCCAGCTTACCCTTCCCCTTCCCCGTGTCCTCAAGTCCATTTTCTACGTCTGCGTCTTTATTTTCCATTCTTAAGTTGGGCCATCCGTTATTTAACCAACCCCCTATTGTGGGATTTTTAGGTAGCTTCTAATATTTTTTCTATTACACTACTGGCTGAGATGAATATTCTTGAACATAAGTCTTGTACATAAATTTGACTTTCACCTTAGGATAAGATGCTAAAAGCAAAACTACTGGCTCAAAGTGTATGAACATTTTAAGGCTGTTGATACACAAATTGCCAAATTACCCTCCGGAAGGTTCGCACCAATTTCCATCCCCATCAGCAGCAAGAGACGAAAACGGCCTTTTCCTTACATCCTTAGCAGCAAATTTTGTGCATTCTTAAAACTTTCTACCAATTAGATGAGCAAAAAAGAAATAGATTTATAAGTTGCGTTTCTTTGTTAGGTAGTGAAGTTGAACATCTTTCCATATCTATTGGGGATAAGCTTCTGTTCTATGGTGAATGCCCTGTCGCATCTTCTACCCGTTTATCTATCACTGTGTTGGGAGATGCTGGGATGCAGAACCTCCTTCGGTGCCTGGTGTGGTTCTGCTCCTGCTGGCACAGAGTCCTCTCTCAGTGGAAGATGGCTGCTCCTTAGCACTGAGAAAAGTCAGCACCCCTACAGCCCGCCATGGGCCTGGAAGTGATGTCTCAGTGGCTCTGGAGGAATTACATTCAGGTCCCTGGATTTAGCAACTCACCAGCAACCAGAACTGGTACTTCAGGACTAAATGACTCTGCAGTGTATCAGTTCTCATGAACCTGACCTTCTTCCCACCTTTTCACCCAGTGACTGAATCAGGCCAAGCTGCGGTGGAGACACAGCTTCGTCTCTCTTCTCCCGGGAGTGGGACTGAAAAGCCAGTACAGAGCAGATCATCCCTGCAGACACTCGCTGGGTGTCCCCGGGGCACAGCAGGAGGAAAGAAGGTTGATCATCCTCATCCTTCTTGCAGGGTGGAGCCACGTTCCAAAAGCAGATGCAGTAAGCACGAACCACACAACCACCCAGATGAACTTGAACTCAGCAGTTGGAATGAATAAATAACCCCTCCTTTCTGCAAGTCACTGCTCACCCTGTGCCTCTCTCCATTGGTGAGGGGTTCCTTCTGGCTTGAAATCACTACTGGTGACTTACCACTGCTGGTGCTTTACATTGTTGTTTCCCCCACGAGAATGTCAAGTTCAGGGCATCCAGTTCCTCCGCGTGAAACCCTTTGTAGTTGCTCTGGGTGAACGGATGAGTGAGAGATAAATGAACAAAACAATTTTTCCCTAGCACTTCCATGCTGTTTCTAAATGACAGATTTCCACAGCTCCCTCCCCCATACAACCACAGACTCTTTGAAGACATTTCTCTCTCTCCCCGCATGCCTGGCACAAAGGGGGATAAATGCGAATCGAGGGAATGAATGAACCAAACCTTATCTGGACCACAATAACGCCTACTTGAGCTCATCTTTCTTTTTTTTTTTTTTTTTTCTTTTGATGTTTTAGTTTAAATTTTATTTCCTGCCCCCAAACATCCATTAAGCGCCCAGGAGAAGGAAAAGGGGATGTGACTAGCAATAGAGAGAAATGTTCTTCACAACAATGGCCATGGCAAGCTTAGGCACTTTTGGTGAAATCTCTCTGGGAAGTACTGGCAGAGGAATAAAAGGCAAACTGACACAGAAGTATTGCTTGGTGTGCATTTCCAGGCTCTGCCTTCTTTCTCATCTCTTGGTGGCAGGCGGAGGAAGAGGAGAAAAGGTTAAACTTTTTGATAAACCGGCAGAAAAGCTTATCACATCCTCTCACTATCTCTGCATAGGTTCTAGTCTCTGCAGCATTAGATAAGCTTTGCCCAAAGTAATGAACAGTTGAAAGTCAAATGTAACACTTCACCAAACAACTTAAAAATGCTTGCGCACCGGAAAGGATGAAGTTGCAGAGAACACAAATGGACCCAGAGCAACCTTTGCCAAAAGAGAATATTGTGCTAAATGTACAGCCATAGCTCTTTTCCATATGAAGAAACAGTCAGAAGGATAAAAGAGCTTTGTCAAAATCACACAAGTAAGTAGGACAGAATCTGGTCTGTCTGTCTCTCCCAAGGGTTGTGTTCTTTAACCACCAGGCTAGCTTTCCTCAAATCTGATTCATGCATAGAATAACTCTACCCCTCTGTTTGCCTTGAATATTCCCTGTATATACGTATGCCTGCTGCAGTTTTGCACATTGCCCACTTTGACTCCCAAAGGCAACCGAGAATACACAATACTTTGGTCACTCTATCCATGGACCACTGTGGTGGGACTGCCCAGGAAGCTTATTGAAAGTGCAGCTTCCAGAGCCCTACTCCAGATCTAGATAAGTTTTCTGAGGGTTGGCTCAAGAATCCAGGTACAAGTCTTTTGAAGTGGTTTTGTGGAACCCCCCAGGTGAGTCTCTCGCTCTCTGAAGTTAATAAACCATTGATTCTGCCTCCCGCAGATGCCCAGCCAGCTCCTGTTAAGGTAGGAGTCCCCACACCACATCAGAGGGATGCTCCCAGCCAAGTCATCTCTGGAGCCTTGGAGAATCTGGATGGTCTCGTGCTGGCCCACCTGCCATGGCAAACCTCCTCCAGAGCATTCCCCTTGCCATTTTACCTTCTACCACTCCCAAAGGCAGTCGGCTCCAATGAGGCCTGACTTCGTCTGTCCTAACGTGCACCCGCTCATTCAAGCAGTTTAGGAATACAAGGTGCTGTGGTTCTCAACCAGGGGGGCCCAACCTCTAACATAGTAGTCCAAGCAGTCTCTACCTCCTGGGCACATCCCCTCTGCAACAGCCCCAGTAAACGAATGTCCCATCCTTGCTTTTTCAAGGTCGGCAACAGGGAGTCCCCTCCTCAAGAAGGTTCTCTCGCATTGCCACACTCTCAAAGGCTGCCCCCAGTGTGCTTCCTTCCTGTGGGCCTGATCAGGCTAAGGGGAGAGTTGTCTCTTTCCTTCTCTGAGTCGGACCAAATCGTCTTAGTAACACCTCTTCACAGTGGTGACCGTGTGGTTCACGGGGGCTGCTGCTGAGCCTTTACCTCATCCTTTCATGGTGGAGAGAGGGAGGATTATACTGATTTTTACTTCTAGGGGAGAGGGGAGTGTAATGTTTATGTTGTCATTTTGTATTATGTCCTTTGGTCATGAACTTGTTTGGAATCTCATATGAAAATGGGCCCACCATTCCCACTTTGTGAGGTCATTCAGCACCCTCATTTTGCACCTTTAACATCTCTCTCAGTATCACTTGGAAATGTTTGAAATGGCATGAGCTTGTCCTCACATTCCTATCAGCTGTAAATCCGGAGCCCCAACATGAACCTAACCATTGAGCAGAACACCTCTCCACTACCTGTGTAACACTGGGTAGGCCCCTTCACCTCTTGCTTTTCTTCAGTCCTCAGTTGTGAAAATGTGAGGGTTCTATGAATTTATATTTGGGGCAGGACAAGGGCGAGGAGAGTGTGTCTTTGCTTTTATTCTTCCAAACTGGAATGTCTTCCCTCTCTTCCCCATGGGTCCAAATCTCACTTGTCCTTCAGGCCCACTGCCAAGGAGCCTTCCCTGATTCCCCAGTCCACACAAATCTCTGCCTCTTAGGGTCAGTGCCATACAACCTAGCTCTCTCTTACGTTAATCTTGCCTCTCAAGCCAATCTCAGAATGTGGGTCTCTCTTGCCCTCCTGGGGCCCTGGGGCTGTGCCAGCCCACCGGCACGCCCCACGTGGGGTGTCTGCTAGACTAGGGCATGGGTGGGGAGGCCCAGGTGTGAGGGGCCAGGCAGAGTACCTCTGCCCTCCCCCTGCTCTCCTCCACAAAACTGCCCCTCCTCCTGAGGCCTGACCCCCAAGTCACAGGTTCCTTATTATGACCTCACTGGGTAGTGATGACCTCACCGGCCTTCTCACAGTTTCCATGGCAGCGTAACTGCCAACGTGCTGCCCTCAGAGAAACTTCCCTGACAGTTCTCCACCAGAAGTTCTCCAACCTCTTTGGCTGTCTGAGGGAGAATGTGTGACCGGATCCTCTATCTTTACTCGAACCTGTGCTCTGTTCCGTGGGTGGGCAGTGCGGCAGGTACACCGAGACCGGGCATCTCTACAGGAGCCATGGTGTACACACCACCTCACCTGGCTGCCTCATGTTCCTGTGGGGCTTGCCCACTACGGATACCTGAGCGCGTTCCCAGCTGTAAGTAATACCAGTGACCTGGGACACCTTCAGGGACCCACAGTGCTCACTGCTGAGGACAAGTGAAAGGTCATCCCTGGACAAGTGTGCAGGATGGTCCTGATCTTTATAAATCTAGCTTCCCCTTTGGGCTACAGGATGCTTCCATTCAGACCCTTTCCTGATTGGCCTCTTAGCAAAAGACAAGTGCATTTTTGTTGGCAAATGGTAAATGGAGCAGTTTGAGGAAGAGGGCCACTCTTGAAACACACCTTCAAACCCAGGCACCTCTGTGCTGTCATGTAGACATCTACATCGGTGCCCTCAGACACATCCCTTCCTCAGCTGCCGAGTACTAGGGGAGAGGGTGGTGCCATATTGATGGGAAGACCGGAAGAACCAAGAGGGGTGGTGAAGGGCTAATGAGACTGGAGGGCTGAGGAGATGGTGTCCCAGGAGGCTGGGTTGATGTGAGCCTAGACTTGGTACCCAGAACGCGGTTCTCAGTCTCCTGATCACTCTGCCTCAGTATTTGGCCTTGTTCTAATCTACATAAAAGTATCAGAGGGCTAGAGTTCAGTGTGGTTGAAACAGGCAGTATAAATGGGGCCCAAGAGGGGTTGTCAAGGTGGGAGGGGTCCTTAACCAATTTATATTAGATTAGTTTTTTCCAAAACTTGAAAGACATTTCCATTAAAGCCTCAGAAGTGACAGACTGCAAGAAATGTTTTCTCTGTTGTGGAAGGGAGAGATGGAGAGGCTCATGATTGCAATGACTTTCGGGTTCTACTGTTTTCCCTGGAAAGGGTGAAGAGACTTCCTCATGTGCTGCAGCCGTAGGCTCTAGGAATTGCTTTGGCAGCCAGTGTCCCTTCTCTAGGGACTCATAGAGGTGATGGGCCAAGGCTGTGTTCTGGATGTCAAGTAGATTAAAGGTCTTCAGCCAGAAACTGGGAGAGACATGAGAGAGGGAAATTCTGGCAGGAGGCTGTGTACAGCAGAAGTGACTGATCAGTTCTGATTTTCTTTGCAGCAGCAGTGGCTCCCGTTTCTACCCCTACCCCTGGTCACTACCATGTCGTGTACCGAGGGTGTGGAGAAACGCAGTTGGGCTGGCATGGGGAGACATACTGCCTGGTTGGTGGCTACCGGGCCTACGGGGATGTTCCTTTGGCCACGCCAGCAAAGGTGGAAGCAGAGAAGCCAGTCCCCAGACGTGCTCCCAAGAGAAAGCACTCTCCGGAAAAGTCGCACAAAGATCTGGGTTGCCCCAGACCCAAAATCCGGCGATTGGAGCATTCAAGCCATTTCGGACTAGAAGGTGCTTTGATTCTCAAGCAGGGTGGCCCAACCTCTGGGCACATCCCGTCTGTAACAGCCCCAGTAAACGAATGTCCCATCCTTGCTTTTTCAAGGTCGGCAACAAGGAGTCCCCTCCTAAAGAAGGTTCTCTCGCATTGCCACACTCTCAAAGGCTGCCCCCAGTGTGCTTCCTTCCTGTGGGCCTGATCAGGCTAAGGGCAGAGTTGTCTCTTTCCTTCTCTGAGTCGGACCAAATCGCCTTAGTAACACCTCTTCACAGTGTTGACCATGTGTTTCACGGGGGCTGCTGCTGAGCCTTTATCTCATCCTTTCATGGTGGAGAGAGAGAGGATTATAATGATTTTTACTTCTCGGGGAGAGGGTGGTGCCATATTGGTGGGAAGACCGGAAGAACCAAGAGGGGTGTTGAAGGGCTAATGAGACTGGAGGGCTGAGGAGATGGTGTCCCAGGAGGCTGGGTTGATGTGAGCCTAGACTTGGTACCCAGAACGCGGTTCTCAGTCTCCTGATCACTCTGCCTCAGTATTTGGCCTTGTTCTAATCTACATAAAAGTATCAGAGGGCTAGAGTTCAGTGTGGTTGAAACAGGCAGTATAAATGGGGCCCAAGAGTGGTTGCCAAGGTTGGAGGGGTTCTTAACCAATTTATATTAGATTAGTTTTTTCCAAAACTTGAAAGACATTTCCATTAAAGCCTCAGAAGTGACAGACTGCAAGAAATGTTTTCTCTGTTGTGGAAGGGAGAGATGGAGTGGCTCATGATTGCAATGACTTTCGGGTTCTACTGTTTTCCCTGGAAACGGTGAAGAGACTTCCTCATGTGCTGCAGCCGTAGGCTCTAGGAATTGCTTTTGCAGCCAGTGTCCCTTCTCTAGGGACTCATAGAGGTGATGGGCCAAGGCTGTGTTTTGGATGTCAAGTAGATTAAAGGTCTTCAGCCAGAAACTGGGAGAGACATGAGAGAGGGAAATTCTGGCAGTAGGCTGTGTACAACAGAAGTGACTGATCAGTTCTGATTTTCTTTGCAGCAGCAGTTCCTTTGGCCACGCCAGCAAAGGTGGAAGCAGAGAAGCCAGTCCCCAGACGTGCTCCCAAGAGAAAGCACTCTCCGGAAAAGTCGCACAAAGATCTGGGTTGCCCCTGACCCAAAATCCGGCGATTGGAGCACGGTGCCAGGAGGTAGACCCCACAGAATCCTGCTGGCTGAGCCATTCTGAAGAGAGAGCAATGGTTTAACTGCCTAAGGCAGCGAATGCCTCTTCCTGCTGTGACCCACCCCGTCCCCCTACTGCCCACTGCCACAGATTAGAACTTTGAAAAGATGGGCACATCTATTAAAGTGGCATCATATAAAAATAGAAAATTGTATATACTTGTGCATGATTATGCCATCATCTGATGATCCTGCTTGACTTCCCTAACCTAATACGTTCACAAGAATTCTTTACAATCTTTAAAATACTTGATTTGTACACATTGTATATTTATGTATATATGGGTTTCCAACCTGCTCTCGCTGAAAGGGTTCAGACCCAAGTGTGTACATGGAGGGTCTGATTGGTGTACTTCTGGCAGGGGTCTCATCATAAGCATCTAGGGAAACACCAGGGAAATAGCTCCCCTTGAAGGAAGGGCAAACAGATCTGGCTTATACACAAAGGGTCGCAATAAGAGGACCTGAAACAGGAAGGTCAAAGCCAGTAGGAGGTACTGGGGCAGGGGACATACAACAAGCAAAGGACATACAGTTGGCATCGAATAGAGACGGCAACACAGAGTGAGGGTCCTGCGGCTGCGGCCCTCAGAAGTCCAAGCAGAAAGGAGGCACTGGGCATTAGGACAGTCAGCCAGCAGGGAGCAGGGCCCAAGCCATTGAGCTGGATTCATGTCTAGGACTCATGCCAAGAGTGCCCTAGATGGCAACTAAGTCACCACGATGGGACTCGGGCACAGGACAAGAGAGTTTAACACCTAGCCAAAGTATCCAGTGCTCCATGATGCCAGGATAAGTCTTGAAGCAAGCATGACTGAGGCTGGTTTTAAAACTATCGGGGTGGGGGGGGGCTTCCCTGGTGGTGCAGTGGTTGAGGATCCGCCTGCCAATGCAGGGGACACGGGTTCGAGCCCTGCTCTGGGAAGATCCCACATGCCGCGGAGCAACTGGGCCCGTGAGCCACAACTACTGAGCCTGAGCGTCTGGAGCCTCTGCTCCGCAACAAGAGAGGCCGCGCTAGTGAGAGGCCCGCACGCCGCGATGAAGAGTGGCCCCCACTTGCCGCAACTGGAGAAAGCCCTCGCGCAGAAACGAAGACCCAACACAGCCAAAAATAAAAATAATAAATAAATAATAAGTAAAAAATTTAAAAACAAAACCAAAAACGTAAAATGTGGAAAAAAGTTGAACACCTATATACCCACTGCAGACTTTACAATTAGTATTTTTCTTTTTAATAAATTTATTTATTGATTTATTTATTTTTAGCTGTGTTGGGTCTTCGTTTCTGTGTGAGGGCTTTCTCCAGTTGTGGGGAGCGGGGGCCACTCTTCATTGCGGTGCGCGGGCCGCTCACTATCGCGGCCTCTCTTGTTGCGGAGCACAGGCTCCAGACGCGCAGGCTCAGTAGTTGTGGCTCACGGGCCCAGTTGCTCCATGGCATGTGGGATCTTCCCAGAGCAGGGCTCGAACCCGTGTCCCGTGCGTTAGCAGGCAGATTCTCAACCACTGCGCCACCAGGGAAGCCCTACAATTAGTATTTTGAAAAAAAAAAAAAAAAAAAAACAAAGAACCTCAGTAAAAATGACTTAAGAGTCTTCAATTAAACCTTTTTTTGTCTTAGTAAAAGTGGAGGGAGATAAACAACCTTAGTAATCGTTACGGATAATATCCGGACTCTGGGTGTGTCATTGGCAATGATATTATAACCATTCCTGGAGTATTACAATGGGCTGGTCATCGTCAAGGGCACTTTCAAATATTGTGCTGCTCTGCCCGAGCGCACTGCAGTGTAGATGTGATGAGTCCCACTTCACAGAACATAAGCTGAGACTCAGAGAGGATATATGATGCTTTATAACACCAAATACAGAAAAAGTTAAAGAAAAAAATGTCCCGTAGTCAAATCAGTACTGTTATTTTAATCACTTTTTCTGCACTTGTATTATTAAATTTTAACAAAATGAAATACTCCATCTAGTATTTTGTACCCTGCTTTTACACTACATCTGCCCACCATTAAATATTCTTGGAGAAAATCATTTTTAATGAATGAACTGTTTTCCATCCTTTTTTTAAAAAAACATCTTTTTTGGAGTATAATTGCTTTACAATGGTGTGTTAGTTTCTGCTTTATAACAAAGTGAATCAGCTATACATACACATATATCCCCATATCTAGTCCCTCTTGCGTCTCCCTCCCACCCTCCCTATCCCACCCCTCTAGGTGGTCACAAAGCACCGAGCTGATCTCCCTGTGCTACGCGGCTGCTTCCCACTAGCTAGCTATTTTACATTTGGTAGTATATATAAGTCCATGCCACTCTCTCACTTCGTCCCAGCTTCCCCTTCCCCTTCCCCGTGTCCTCAAGTCCATTTTCTACGTCTGCGTCTTTATTTTCCATTCTTAAGTTGGGCCATCCGTTATTTAACCAACCCCCTATTGTGGGATTTTTAGGTAGCTTCTAATATTTTTTCTATTACACTACTGGCTGAGATGAATATTCTTGAACATAAGTCTTGTACATAAATTTGACTTTCACCTTAGGATAAGATGCTAAAAGCAAAACTACTGGCTCAAAGTGTATGAACATTTTAAGGCTGTTGATACACAAATTGCCAAATTACCCTCCGGAAGGTTCGCACCAATTTCCATCCCCATCAGCAGCAAGAGACGAAAACGGCCTTTTCCTTACATCCTTAGCAGCAAATTTTGTGCATTCTTAAAACTTTCTACCAATTAGATGAGCAAAAAAGAAATAGATTTATAAGTTGCGTTTCTTTGTTAGGTAGTGAAGTTGAACATCTTTCCATATCTATTGGGGACAAGCTTCTGTTCTATTGTGAATGCCCTGTCGCATCTTCTACCCGTTTATCTATCACTGTGTTGGGAGATGCTGGGATGCAGAACCTCCTTCGGTGCCTGGTGTGGTTCTGCTCCTGCTGACACAGAGTCCTCTCTCAGTGGAAGATGGCTGCTCCTTAGCACTGAGAAAAGTCAGCACCCCTACAGCCCGCCATGGGCCTGGAAGTGATGTCTCAGTGGCTCTGGAGGAATGACATTCAGGTCCCTGGATTTAGCAACTCACCAGCAACCAGAACTGGTACTTCAGGACTAAATGACTCTGCAGTGTATCAGTTCTCATGAACCTGACCTTCTTCCCACCTTTTCACCCAGTGACTGAATCAGGCCAAGCTGCGGTGGAGACACAGCTTCGTCTCTCTTCTCCCGGGAGTGGGACTGAAAAGCCAGTACAGAGCAGATCAGCCCTGCAGACACTCGCTGGGTGACCCCGGGGCACAGCAGGAGGAAAGAGGGGTGATCAGCCTCACCCTTCTTGGAGGGTGGAGCCACGTTCCAAAAGCAGATGCAGTAAGCACGAACCACACAACCACCCAGATGAACTTGAACTCAGCAGTTGGAACGAATAAATAACCCCTCCTTTCTGCAAGTCACTGCTCACCCTGTGCCTCTCTCCATTGGTGAGGGGTTCCTTCTGGCTTGAACTCACTACTGGTGACTTACCACTGCTGGTGCTTTACATTGTTGTTTCCCCCACGAGAATGTCAAGTTCAGGGCATCCAGTTCCTCCGCGTGAAACCCTTTGTAGTTGCTCTGGGTGAACGGATGAGTGAGAGATAAATGAACAAAACAATTTTTCCCTAGCACTTCCATGCTGTTTCTAAATGACAGATTTCCACAGCTCCCTCCCCCATACAACCACAGACTCTTTAAAGACATTTCTCTCTCTCCCCCCATGCCTGGCACAAAGGGGGATAAATGCAAATCGAGGGAATGAATGAACCAAACCTTATCTGGACCACAATAACGCCTACTTGAGCTCATCTTTCTTTTTTTTTTTTTTTTTTTTGATGTTTTAGTTTAAATTTTATTTCCTGCCCCCAAACATCCATTAAGCGCCCAGGAGAAGGAAAAGGGGATGTGACTAGCAATAGAGAGAAATGTTCTTCACAACAATGGCCATGGCAAGCTTAGGCACTTTTGGTGAAATCTCTCTGGGAAGTACTGGCAGAGGAATAAAAGGCAAACTGACACAGAAGTATTGCTTGGTGTGCATTTCCAGGCTCTGCCTTCTTTCTCATCTCTTGGTGGCAGGCGGAGGAAGAGGAGAAAAGGTTAAACTTTTTGATAAACCGGCAGAAAAGCTTATCACATCCTCTCACTATCTCTGCATAGGTTCTAGTCTCTGCAGCATTAGATAAGCTTTGCCCAAAGTAATGAACAGTTGAAAGTCAAATGTAACACTTCACCAAACAACTTAAAAATGCTTGCGCACCGGAAAGGATGAAGTTGCAGAGAACACAAATGGACCCAGAGCAACCTTTGCCAAAAGAGAATATTGTGCTAAATGTACAGCCATAGCTCTTTTCCATATGAAGAAACAGTCAGAAGGATAAAAGAGCTTTGTCAAAATCACACAAGTAAGTAGGACAGAATCTGGTCTGTCTGTCTCTCCCAAGGGTTGTGTTCTTTAACCACCAGGCTAGCTTTCCTCAAATCTGATTCATGCATAGAATAACTCTACCCCTCTGTTTGCCTTGAATATTCCCTGTATATACGTATGCCTGCTGCAGTTTTGCACATTGCCCACTTTGACTCCCAAAGGCAACCGAGAATACACAATACTTTGGTCACTCTATCCATGGACCACTGTGGTGGGACTGCCCAGGAAGCTTATTGAAAGTGCAGCTTCCAGAGCCCTACTCCAGATCTAGATAAGTTTTCTGAGGGTTGGCTCAAGAATCCAGGTACAAGTCTTTTGAAGTGGTTTTGTGGAACCCCCCAGGTGAGTCTCTCGCTCTCTGAAGTTAATAAACCATTGATTCTGCCTCCCGCAGATGCCCAGCCAGCTCCTGTTAAGGTAGGAGTCCCCGCACCACATCAGAGGGATGCTCCCAGCCAAGTCATCTCTGGAGCCTTGGAGAATCTGGATGGTCTCGTGCTGGCCCACCTGCCATGACAAACCTCCTCCAGAGCATTCCCCTTGCCATTTTACCTTCTACCACTCCCAAAGGCAGTCGGCTCCAATGAGGCCTGACTTCGTCTGTCCTAACGTGCACCCGCTCATTCAAGCAGTTTAGGAATACAAAGTGCTGTGGTTCTCAACCAGGGGGGCCCAACCTCTAACATAGTAGTCCAAGCAGTCTCTACCTCCTGGGCACATCCCCTCTGCAACAGCCCCAGTAAACGAATGTCCCATCCTTGCTTTTTCAAGGTCGGCAACAGGGAGTCCCCTCCTCAAGAAGGTTCTCTCGCATTGCCACACTCTCAAAGGCTGCCCCCAGTGTGCTTCCTTCCTGTGGGCCTGATCAGGCTAAGGGGAGAGTTGTCTCTTTCCTTCTCTGAGTCGGACCAAATCGTCTTAGTAACACCTCTTCACAGTGGTGACCGTGTGGTTCACGGGGGCTGCTGCTGAGCCTTTACCTCATCCTTTCATGGTGGAGAGAGGGAGGATTATACTGATTTTTACTTCTAGGGGAGAGGGGAGTGTAATGTTTATGTTGTCATTTTGTATTATGTCCTTTGGTCATGAACTTGTTTGGAATCTCATATGAAAATGGGCCCACCATTCCCACTTTGTGAGGTCATTCAGCACCCTCATTTTGCACCTTTAACATCTCTCTCAGTATCACTTGGAAATGTTTGAAATGGCATGAGCTTGTCCTCACATTCCTATCAGCTGTAAATCCGGAGCCCCAACATGAACCTAACCATTGAGCAGAACACCTCTCCACTACCTGTGTAACACTGGGTAGGCCCCTTCACCTCTTGCTTTTCTTCAGTCCTCAGTTGTGAAAATGTGAGGGTTCTATGAATTTATATTTGGGGCAGGACAAGGGCGAGGAGAGTGTGTCTTTGCTTTTATTCTTCCAAACTGGAATGTCTTCCCTCTCTTCCCCATGGGTCCAAATCTCACTTGTCCTTCAGGCCCACTGCCAAGGAGCCTTCCCTGATTCCCCAGTCCACACAAATCTCTGCCTCTTAGGGTCAGTGCCATACAACCTAGCTCTCTCTTACGTTAATCTTGCCTCTCAAGCCAATCTCAGAATGTGGGTCTCTCTTGCCCTCCTGGGGCCCCTGGGGCTGTGCCAGCCCACCGGCACGCCCCACGTGGGGTGTCTGCTAGACTAGGGCATGGGTGGGGAGGCCCAGGTGTGAGGGGCCAGGCAGAGTACCTCTGCCCTCCCCCTGCTCTCCTCCACAAAACTGCCCCTCCTCCTGAGGCCTGACCCCCAAGTCACAGGTTCCTTATTATGACCTCACTGGGTAGTGATGACCTCACCGGCCTTCTCACAGTTTCCATGGCAGCGTAACTGCCAACGTGCTGCCCTCAGAGAAACTTCCCTGACAGTTCTCCACCAGAAGTTCTCCAACCTCTTTGGCTGTCTGAGGGAGAATGTGTGACCGGATCCTCTATCTTTACTCGAACCTGTGCTCTGTTCCGTGGGTGGGCAGTGCGGCAGGTACACCGAGACCGGGCATCTCTACAGGAGCCATGGTGTACACACCACCTCACCTGGCTGCCTCATGTTCCTGTGGGGCTTGCCCACTACGGATACCTGAGCGCGTTCCCAGCTGTAAGTAATACCAGTGACCTGGGACACCTTCAGGGACCCACAGTGCTCACTGCTGAGGACAAGTGAAAGGTCATCCCTGGACAAGTGTGCAGGATGGTCCTGATCTTTATAAATCTAGCTTCCCCTTTGGGCTACAGGATGCTTCCATTCAGACCCTTTCCTGATTGGCCTCTTAGCAAAAGACAAGTGCATTTTTGTTGGCAAATGGTAAATGGAGCAGTTTGAGGAAGAGGGCCACTCTTGAAACACACCTTCAAACCCAGGCACCTCTGTGCTGTCATGTAGACATCTACATCGGTGCCCTCAGACACATCCCTTCCTCAGCTGCCGAGTACTAGGGGAGAGGGTGGTGCCATATTGATGGGAAGACCGGAAGAACCAAGAGGGGTGGTGAAGGGCTAATGAGACTGGAGGGCTGAGGAGATGGTGTCCCAGGAGGCTGGGTTGATGTGAGCCTAGACTTGGTACCCAGAACGCGGTTCTCAGTCTCCTGATCACTCTGCCTCAGTATTTGGCCTTGTTCTAATCTACATAAAAGTATCAGAGGGCTAGAGTTCAGTGTGGTTGAAACAGGCAGTATAAATGGGGCCCAAGAGGGGTTGTCAAGGTGGGAGGGGTCCTTAACCAATTTATATTAGATTAGTTTTTTCCAAAACTTGAAAGACATTTCCATTAAAGCCTCAGAAGTGACAGACTGCAAGAAATGTTTTCTCTGTTGTGGAAGGGAGAGATGGAGAGGCTCATGATTGCAATGACTTTCGGGTTCTACTGTTTTCCCTGGAAAGGGTGAAGAGACTTCCTCATGTGCTGCAGCCGTAGGCTCTAGGAATTGCTTTGGCAGCCAGTGTCCCTTCTCTAGGGACTCATAGAGGTGATGGGCCAAGGCTGTGTTCTGGATGTCAAGTAGATTAAAGGTCTTCAGCCAGAAACTGGGAGAGACATGAGAGAGGGAAATTCTGGCAGGAGGCTGTGTACAGCAGAAGTGACTGATCAGTTCTGATTTTCTTTGCAGCAGCAGTGGCTCCCGTTTCTACCCCTACCCCTGGTCACTACCATGTCGTGTACCGAGGGTGTGGAGAAACGCAGTTGGGCTGGCATGGGGAGACATACTGCCTGGTTGGTGGCTACCGGGCCTACGGGGATGTTCCTTTGGCCACGCCAGCAAAGGTGGAAGCAGAGAAGCCAGTCCCCAGACGTGCTCCCAAGAGAAAGCACTCTCCGGAAATGTCGCACAAAGATCTGGGTTGCCCCAGACCCAAAATCCGGCGATTGGAGCATTCAAGCCATTTCGGACTAGAAGGTGCTTTGATTCTCAAGCAGGGTAGCCCAACCTCTGGGCACATCCCGTCTGTAACAGCCCCAGTAAACGAATGTCCCATCCTTGCTTTTTCAAGGTCGGCAACAAGGAGTCCCCTCCTAAAGAAGGTTCTCTCGCATTGCCACACTCTCAAAGGCTGCCCCCAGTGTGCTTCCTTCCTGTGGGCCTGATCAGGCTAAGGGCAGAGTTGTCTCTTTCCTTCTCTGAGTCGGACCAAATCGCCTTAGTAACACCTCTTCACAGTGTTGACCATGTGTTTCACGGGGGCTGCTGCTGAGCCTTTATCTCATCCTTTCATGGTGGAGAGAGAGAGGATTATAATGATTTTTACTTCTCGGGGAGAGGGTGGTGCCATATTGGTGGGAAGACCGGAAGAACCAAGAGGGGTGTTGAAGGGCTAATGAGACTGGAGGGCTGAGGAGATGGTGTCCCAGGAGGCTGGGTTGATGTGAGCCTAGACTTGGTACCCAGAACGCGGTTCTCAGTCTCCTGATCACTCTGCCTCAGTATTTGGCCTTGTTCTAATCTACATAAAAGTATCAGAGGGCTAGAGTTCAGTGTGGTTGAAACAGGCAGTATAAATGGGGCCCAAGAGTGGTTGCCAAGGTTGGAGGGGTTCTTAACCAATTTATATTAGATTAGTTTTTTCCAAAACTTGAAAGACATTTCCATTAAAGCCTCAGAAGTGACAGACTGCAAGAAATGTTTTCTCTGTTGTGGAAGGGAGAGATGGAGTGGCTCATGATTGCAATGACTTTCGGGTTCTACTGTTTTCCCTGGAAACGGTGAAGAGACTTCCTCATGTGCTGCAGCCGTAGGCTCTAGGAATTGCTTTTGCAGCCAGTGTCCCTTCTCTAGGGACTCATAGAGGTGATGGGCCAAGGCTGTGTTTTGGATGTCAAGTAGATTAAAGGTCTTCAGCCAGAAACTGGGAGAGACATGAGAGAGGGAAATTCTGGCAGGAGGCTGTGTACAGCAGAAGTGACTGATCAGTTCTGATTTTCTTTGCAGCAGCAGTTCCTTTGGCCACGCCAGCAAAGGTGGAAGCAGAGAAGCCAGTCCCCAGACGTGCTCCCAAGAGAAAGCACTCTCCGGAAAAGTCGCACAAAGATCTGGGTTGCCCCTGACCCAAAATCCGGCGATTGGAGCACGGTGCCAGGAGGTAGACCCCACAGAATCCTGCTGGCTGAGCCATTCTGAAGAGAGAGCAATGGTTTAACTGCCTAAGGCAGCGAATGCCTCTTCCTGCTGTGACCCACCCCGTCCCCCTACTGCCCACTGCCACAGATTAGAACTTTGAAAAGATGGGCACATCTATTAAAGTGGCATCATATAAAAATAGAAAATTGTATATACTTGTGCATGATTATGCCATCATCTGATGATCCTGCTTGACTTCCCTAACCTAATACGTTCACAAGAATTCTTTACAATCTTTAAAATACTTGATTTGTACACATTGTATATTTATGTATATATGGGTTTCCAACCTGCTCTCGCTGAAAGGGTTCAGACCCAAGTGTGTACATGGAGGGTCTGATTGGTGTACTTCTGGCAGGGGTCTCATCATAAGCATCTAGGGAAACACCAGGGAAATAGCTCCCCTTGAAGGAAGGGCAAACAGATCTGGCTTATACACAAAGGGTCGCAATAAGAGGACCTGAAACAGGAAGGTCAAAGCCAGTAGGAGGTACTGGGGCAGGGGACATACAACAAGCAAAGGACATACAGTTGGCATCGAATAGAGACGGCAACACAGAGTGAGGGTCCTGCGGCTGCGGCCCTCAGAAGTCCAAGCAGAAAGGAGGCACTGGGCATTAGGACAGTCAGCCAGCAGGGAGCAGGGCCCAAGCCATTGAGCTGGATTCATGTCTAGGACTCATGCCAAGAGTGCCCTAGATGGCAACTAAGTCACCACGATGGGACTCGGGCACAGGACAAGAGAGTTTAACACCTAGCCAAAGTATCCAGTGCTCCATGATGCCAGGATAAGTCTTGAAGCAAGCATGACTGAGGCTGGTTTTAAAACTATCGGGGTGGGGGGGGCTTCCCTGGTGGTGCAGTGGTTGAGGATCCGCCTGCCAATGCAGGGGACACGGGTTCGAGCCCTGGTCTGGGAAGATCCCACATGCCGCGGAGCAACTGGGCCCGTGAGCCACAACTACTGAGCCTGAGCGTCTGGAGCCTCTGCTCCGCAACAAGAGAGGCCGCGCTAGTGAGAGGCCCGCACGCCGCGATGAAGAGTGGCCCCCACTTGCCGCAACTGGAGAAAGCCCTCGCGCAGAAACGAAGACCCAACACAGCCAAAAATAAAAATAATAAATAAATAATAAGTAAAAAATTTAAAAACAAAACCAAAAACGTAAAATGTGGAAAAAAGTTGAACACCTATATACCCACTGCAGACTTTACAATTAGTATTTTTCTTTTTAATAAATTTATTTATTGATTTATTTATTTTTAGCTGTGTTGGGTCTTCGTTTCTGTGTGAGGGCTTTCTCCAGTTGTGGGGAGCGGGGGCCACTCTTCATTGCGGTGCGCGGGCCGCTCACTATCGCGGCCTCTCTTGTTGCGGAGCACAGGCTCCAGACGCGCAGGCTCAGTAGTTGTGGCTCACGGGCCCAGTTGCTCCATGGCATGTGGGATCTTCCCAGAGCAGGGCTCGAACCCGTGTCCCGTGCGTTAGCAGGCAGATTCTCAACCACTGCGCCACCAGGGAAGCCCTACAATTAGTATTTTGAAAAAAAAAAAAAAAAAAAAACAAAGAACCTCAGTAAAAATGACTTAAGAGTCTTCAATTAAACCTTTTTTTGTCTTAGTAAAAGTGGAGGGAGATAAACAACCTTAGTAATCGTTACGGATAATATCCGGACTCTGGGTGTGTCATTGGCAATGATATTATAACCATTCCTGGAGTATTACAATGGGCTGGTCATCGTCAAGGGCACTTTCAAATATTGTGCTGCTCTGCCCGAGCGCACTGCAGTGTAGATGTGATGAGTCCCACTTCACAGAACATAAGCTGAGACTCAGAGAGGATATATGATGCTTTATAACACCAAATACAGAAAAAGTTAAAGAAAAAAATGTCCCGTAGTCAAATCAGTACTGTTATTTTAATCACTTTTTCTGCACTTGTATTATTAAATTTTAACAAAATGAAATACTCCATCTAGTATTTTGTACCCTGCTTTTACACTACATCTGCCCACCATTAAATATTCTTGGAGAAAATCATTTTTAATGAATGAACTGTTTTCCATCCTTTTTTTAAAAAAACATCTTTTTTGGAGTATAATTGCTTTACAATGGTGTGTTAGTTTCTGCTTTATAACAAAGTGAATCAGCTATACATACACATATATCCCCATATCTAGTCCCTCTTGCGTCTCCCTCCCACCCTCCCTATCCCACCCCTCTAGGTGGTCACAAAGCACCGAGCTGATCTCCCTGTGCTACGCGGCTGCTTCCCACTAGCTAGCTATTTTACATTTGGTAGTATATATAAGTCCATGCCACTCTCTCACTTCGTCCCAGCTTCCCCTTCCCCTTCCCCGTGTCCTCAAGTCCATTTTCTACGTCTGCGTCTTTATTTTCCATTCTTAAGTTGGGCCATCCGTTATTTAACCAACCCCCTATTGTGGGATTTTTAGGTAGCTTCTAATATTTTTTCTATTACACTACTGGCTGAGATGAATATTCTTGAACATAAGTCTTGTACATAAATTTGACTTTCACCTTAGGATAAGATGCTAAAAGCAAAACTACTGGCTCAAAGTGTATGAACATTTTAAGGCTGTTGATACACAAATTGCCAAATTACCCTCCGGAAGGTTCGCACCAATTTCCATCCCCATCAGCAGCAAGAGACGAAAACGGCCTTTTCCTTACATCCTTAGCAGCAAATTTTGTGCATTCTTAAAACTTTCTACCAATTAGATGAGCAAAAAAGAAATAGATTTATAAGTTGCGTTTCTTTGTTAGGTAGTGAAGTTGAACATCTTTCCATATCTATTGGGGACAAGCTTCTGTTCTATTGTGAATGCCCTGTCGCATCTTCTACCCGTTTATCTATCACTGTGTTGGGAGATGCTGGGATGCAGAACCTCCTTCGGTGCCTGGTGTGGTTCTGCTCCTGCTGACACAGAGTCCTCTCTCAGTGGAAGATGGCTGCTCCTTAGCACTGAGAAAAGCCAGCACCCCTACAGCCCGCCATGGGCCTGGAAGTGATGTCTCAGTGGCTCTGGAGGAATTACATTCAGGTCCCTGGATTTAGCAACTCACCAGCAACCAGAACTGGTACTTCAGGACTAAATGACTCTGCAGTGCATCAGTTCTCATGAACCTGACCTTCTTCCCACCTTTTCACCCAGTGACTGAATCAGGCCAAGCTGCGGTGGAGACACAGCTTCGTCTCTCTTCTCCCGGGAGTGGGACTGAAAAGCCAGTACAGAGCAGATCATCCCTGCAGACACTCGCTGGGTGTCCCCGGGGCACAGCAGGAGGAAAGAAGGTTGATCATCCTCATCCTTCTTGCAGGGTGGAGCCACGTTCCAAAAGCAGATGCAGTAAGCACGAACCACACAACCACCCAGATGAACTTGAACTCAGCAGTTGGAATGAATAAATAACCCCTCCTTTCTGCAAGTCACTGCTCACCCTGTGCCTCTCTCCATTGGTGAGGGGTTCCTTCTGGCTTGAAATCACTACTGGTGACTTACCACTGCTGGTGCTTTACATTGTTGTTTCCCCCACGAGAATGTCAAGTTCAGGGCATCCAGTTCCTCCGCGTGAAACCCTTTGTAGTTGCTATGGGTGAACGGATGAGTGAGAGATAAATGAACAAAACAATTTTTCCCTAGCACTTCCATGCTGTTTCTAAATGACAGATTTCCACAGCTCCCTCCCCCATACAACCACAGACTCTTTGAAGACATTTCTCTCTCTCCCCGCATGCCTGGCACAAAGGGGGATAAATGCGAATCGAGGGAATGAATGAACCAAACCTTATCTGGACCACAATAACGCCTACTTGAGCTCATCTTTCTTTTTTTTTTTTTTTTTTTTTTGATGTTTTAGTTTAAATTTTATTTCCTGCCCCCAAACATCCATTAAGCGCCCAGGAGAAGGAAAAGGGGATGTGACTAGCAATAGAGAGAAATGTTCTTCACAACAATGGCCATGGCAAGCTTAGGCACTTTTGGTGAAATCTCTCTGGGAAGTACTGGCAGAGGAATAAAAGGCAAACTGACACAGAAGTACTGCTTGGTGTGCATTTCCAGGCTCTGCCTTCTTTCTCATCTCTTGGTGGCAGGCGGAGGAAGAGGAGAAAAGGTTAAACTTTTTGATAAACCGGCAGAAAAGCTTATCACATCCTCTCACTATCTCTGCATAGGTTCTAGTCTCTGCAGCATTAGATAAGCTTTGCCCAAAGTAATGAACAGTTGAAAGTCAAATGTAACACTTCACCAAACAACTTAAAAATGCTTGCGCACCGGAAAGGATGAAGTTGCAGAGAACACAAATGGACCCAGAGCAACCTTTGCCAAAAGAGAATATTGTGCTAAATGTACAGCCATAGCTCTTTTCCATATGAAGAAACAGTCAGAAGGATAAAAGAGCTTTGTCAAAATCACACAAGTAAGTAGGACAGAATCTGGTCTGTCTGTCTCTCCCAAGGGTTGTGTTCTTTAACCACCAGGCTAGCTTTCCTCAAATCTGATTCATGCATAGAATAACTCTACCCCTCTGTTTGCCTTGAATATTCCCTGTATATACGTATGCCTGCTGCAGTTTTGCACATTGCCCACTTTGACTCCCAAAGGCAACCGAGAATACACAATACTTTGGTCACTCTATCCATGGACCACTGTGGTGGGACTGCCCAGGAAGCTTATTGAAAGTGCAGCTTCCAGAGCCCTACTCCAGATCTAGATAAGTTTTCTGAGGGTTGGCTCAAGAATCCAGGTACAAGTCTTTTGAAGTGGTTTTGTGGAACCCCCCAGGTGAGTCTCTCGCTCTCTGAAGTTAATAAACCATTGATTCTGCCTCCCGCAGATGCCCAGCCAGGTCCTGTTAAGGTAGGAGTCCCCGCACCACATCAGAGGGATGCTCCCAGCCAAGTCATCTCTGGAGCCTTGGAGAATCTGGATGGTCTCGTGCTGGCCCACCTGCCATGGCAAACCTCCTCCAGAGCATTCCCCTTGCCATTTTACCTTCTACCACTCCCAAAGGCAGTCGGCTCCAATGAGGCCTGACTTCGTCTGTCCTAACGTGCACCCGCTCATTCAAGCAGTTTAGGAATACAAAGTGCTGTGGTTCTCAACCAGGGGGGCCCAACCTCTAACATAGTAGTCCAAGCAGTCTCTACCTCCTGGGCACATCCCCTCTGCAACAGCCCCAGTAAACGAATGTCCCATCCTTGCTTTTTCAAGGTCGGCAACAGGGAGTCCCCTCCTCAAGAAGGTTCTCTCGCATTGCCACACTCTCAAAGGCTGCCCCCAATGTGCTTCCTTCCTGTGGGCCTGATCAGGCTAAGGGGAGAGTTGTCTCTTTCCTTCTCTGAGTCGGACCAAATCGTCTTAGTAACACCTCTTCACAGTGGTGACCGTGTGGTTCACGGGGGCTGCTGCTGAGCCTTTACCTCATCCTTTCATGGTGGAGAGAGGGAGGATTATACTGATTTTTACTTCTAGGGGAGAGGGGAGTGTAATGATTATGTTGTCATTTTGTATTATGTCCTTTGGTCATGAACTTGTTTGGAATCTCATATGAAAATGGGCCCACCATTCCCACTTTGTGAGGTCATTCAGCACCCTCATTTTGCACCTTTAACATCTCTCTCAGTATCACTTGGAAATGTTTGAAATGGCATGAGCTTGTCCTCACATTCCTATCAGCTGTAAATCCGGAGCCCCAACATGAACCTAACCATTGAGCAGAACACCTCTCCACTACCTGTGTAACACTGGGTAGGCCCCTTCACCTCTTGCTTTTCTTCAGTCCTCAGTTGTGAAAATGTGAGGGTTCTATGAATTTATATTTGGGGCAGGACAAGGGCGAGGAGAGTGTGTCTTTGCTTTTATTCTTCCAAACTGGAATGTCTTCCCTCTCTTCCCCATGGGTCCAAATCTCACTTGTCCTTCAGGCCCACTGCCAAGGAGCCTTCCCTGATTCCCCAGTCCACACAAATCTCTGCCTCTTAGGGTCAGTGCCATACAACCTAGCTCTCTCTTACGTTAATCTTGCCTCTCAAGCCAATCTCAGAATGTGGGTCTCTCTTGCCCTCCTGGGGCCCCTGGGGCTGTGCCAGCCCACCGGCACGCCCCACGTGGGGTGTCTGCTAGACTAGGGCATGGGTGGGGAGGCCCAGGTGTGAGGGGCCAGGCAGAGTACCTCTGCCCTCCCCCTGCTCTCCTCCACAAAACTGCCCCTCCTCCTGAGGCCTGACCCCCAAGTCACAGGTTCCTTATTATGACCTCACTGGGTAGTGATGACCTCACCGGCCTTCTCACAGTTTCCATGGCAGCGTAACTGCCAACGTGCTGCCCTCAGAGAAACTTCCCTGACAGTTCTCCACCAGAAGTTCTCCAACCTCTTTGGCTGTCTGAGGGAGAATGTGTGACCGGATCCTCTATCTTTACTCGAACCTGTGCTCTGTTCCGTGGGTGGGCAGTGCGGCAGGTACACCGAGACCGGGCATCTCTACAGGAGCCATGGTGTACACACCACCTCACCTGGCTGCCTCATGTTCCTGTGGGGCTTGCCCACTACGGATACCTGAGCGCGTTCCCAGCTGTAAGTAATACCAGTGACCTGGGACACCTTCAGGGACCCACAGTGCTCACTGCTGAGGACAAGTGAAAGGTCATCCCTGGACAAGTGTGCAGGATGGTCCTGATCTTTATAAATCTAGCTTCCCCTTTGGGCTACAGGATGCTTCCATTCAGACCCTTTCCTGATTGGCCTCTTAGCAAAAGACAAGTGCATTTTTGTTGGCAAATGGTAAATGGAGCAGTTTGAGGAAGAGGGCCACTCTTGAAACACACCTTCAAACCCAGGCACCTCTGTGCTGTCATGTAGACATCTACATCGGTGCCCTCAGACACATCCCTTCCTCAGCTGCCGAGTACTAGGGGAGAGGGTGGTGCCATATTGATGGGAAGACCGGAAGAACCAAGAGGGGTGGTGAAGGGCTAATGAGACTGGAGGGCTGAGGAGATGGTGTCCCAGGAGGCTGGGTTGATGTGAGCCTAGACTTGGTACCCAGAACGCGGTTCTCAGTCTCCTGATCACTCTGCCTCAGTATTTGGCCTTGTTCTAATCTACATAAAAGTATCAGAGAGCTAGAGTTCAGTGTGGTTGAAACAGGCAGTATAAATGGGGCCCAAGAGGGGTTGTCAAGGTGGGAGGGGTCCTTAACCAATTTATATTAGATTAGTTTTTTCCAAAACTTGAAAGACATTTCCATTAAAGCCTCAGAAGTGACAGACTGCAAGAAATGTTTTCTCTGTTGTGGAAGGGAGAGATGGAGAGGCTCATGATTGCAATGACTTTCGGGTTCTACTGTTTTCCCTGGAAAGGGTGAAGAGACTTCCTCATGTGCTGGAGCCGTAGGCTCTAGGAATTGCTTTGGCAGCCAGTGTCCCTTCTCTAGGGACTCATAGAGGTGATGGGCCAAGGCTGTGTTTTGGATGTCAAGTAGATTAAAGGTCTTCAGCCAGAAACTGGGAGAGACATGAGAGAGGGAAATTCTGGCAGGAGGCTGTGTACAGCAGAAGTGACTGATCAGTTCTGATTTTCTTTGCAGCAGCAGTGGCTCCCGTTTCTCCCCCTACCCCTGGTCACTACCATGTCGTGTACCGAGGGTGTGGAGAAACGCAGTTGGGCTGGCATGGGGAGACATACTGCCTGGTTGGTGGCTACCGGGCCTACGGGGATGTTCCTTTGGCCACGCCAGCAAAGGTGGAAGCAGAGAAGCCAGTCCCCAGACGTGCTCCCAAGAGAAAGCACTCTCCGGAAATGTCGCACAAAGATCTGGGTTGCCCCAGACCCAAAATCCGGCGATTGGAGCATTCAAGCCATTTCGGACTAGAAGGTGCTTTGATTCTCAAGCAGGGTAGCCCAACCTCTGGGCACATCCCGTCTGTAACAGCCCCAGTAAACGAATGTCCCATCCTTGCTTTTTCAAGGTCGGCAACAAGGAGTCCCCTCCTAAAGAAGGTTCTCTCGCATTGCCACACTCTCAAAGGCTGCCCCCAGTGTGCTTCCTTCCTGTGGGCCTGATCAGGCTAAGGGCAGAGTTGTCTCTTTCCTTCTCTGAGTCGGACCAAATCGCCTTAGTAACACCTCTTCACAGTGTTGACCATGTGTTTCACGGGGGCTGCTGCTGAGCCTTTATCTCATCCTTTCATGGTGGAGAGAGAGAGGATTATAATGATTTTTACTTCTCGGGGAGAGGGTGGTGCCATATTGGTGGGAAGACCGGAAGAACCAAGAGGGGTGTTGAAGGGCTAATGAGACTGGAGGGCTGAGGAGATGGTGTCCCAGGAGGCTGGGTTGATGTGAGCCTAGACTTGGTACCCAGAACGCGGTTCTCAGTCTCCTGATCACTCTGCCTCAGTATTTGGCCTTGTTCTAATCTACATAAAAGTATCAGAGGGCTAGAGTTCAGTGTGGTTGAAACAGGCAGTATAAATGGGGCCCAAGAGTGGTTGCCAAGGTTGGAGGGGTTCTTAACCAATTTATATTAGATTAGTTTTTTCCGAAACTTGAAAGACATTTCCATTTAAGCCTCAGAAGTGACAGACTGCAAGAAATGTTTTCTCTGTTGTGGAAGGGAGAGATGGAGTGGCTCATGATTGCAATGACTTTCGGGTTCTACTGTTTTCCCTGGAAACGGTGAAGAGACTTCCTCATGTGCTGCAGCCGTAGGCTCTAGGAATTGCTTTTGCAGCCAGTGTCCCTTCTCTAGGGACTCATAGAGGTGATGGGCCAAGGCTGTGTTTTGGATGTCAAGTAGATTAAAGGTCTTCAGCCAGAAACTGGGAGAGACATGAGAGAGGGAAATTCTGGCAGTAGGCTGTGTACAACAGAAGTGACTGATCAGTTCTGATTTTCTTTGCAGCAGCAGTTCCTTTGGCCACGCCAGCAAAGGTGGAAGCAGAGAAGCCAGTCCCCAGACGTGCTCCCAAGAGAAAGCACTCTCCGGAAAAGTCGCACAAAGATCTGGGTTGCCCCTGACCCAAAATCCGGCGATTGGAGCACGGTGCCAGGAGGTAGACCCCACAGAATCCTGCTGGCTGAGCCATTCTGAAGAGAGAGCAATGGTTTAACTGCCTAAGGCAGCGAATGCCTCTTCCTGCTGTGACCCACCCCGTCCCCCTACTGCCCACTGCCACAGATTAGAACTTTGAAAAGATGGGCACATCTATTAAAGTGGCATCATATAAAAATAGAAAATTGTATATACTTGTGCATGATTATGCCATCATCTGATGATCCTGCTTGACTTCCCTAACCTAATACGTTCACAAGAATTCTTTACAATCTTTAAAATACTTGATTTGTACACATTGTATATTTATGTATATATGGGTTTCCAACCTGCTCTCGCTGAAAGGGTTCAGACCCAAGTGTGTACATGGAGGGTCTGATTGGTGTACTTCTGGCAGGGGTCTCATCATAAGCATCTAGGGAAACACCAGGGAAATAGCTCCCCTTGAAGGAAGGGCAAACAGATCTGGCTTATACACAAAGGGTCGCAATAAGAGGACCTGAAACAGGAAGGTCAAAGCCAGTAGGAGGTACTGGGGCAGGGGACATACAACAAGCAAAGGACATACAGTTGGCATCGAATAGAGACGGCAACACAGAGTGAGGGTCCTGCGGCTGCGGCCCTCAGAAGTCCAAGCAGAAAGGAGGCACTGGACATTAGGACAGTCAGCCAGCAGGGAGCAGGGCCCAAGCCATTGAGCTGGATTCATGTCTAGGACTCATGCCAAGAGTGCCCTAGATGGCAACTAAGTCACCACGATGGGACTCGGGCACAGGACAAGAGAGTTTAACACCTAGCCAAAGTATCCAGTGCTCCATGATGCCAGGATAAGTCTTGAAGCAAGCATGACTGAGGCTGGTTTTAAAACTATCGGGGTGGGGGGGGGCTTCCCTGGTGGTGCAGTGGTTGAGGATCCGCCTGCCAATGCAGGGGACACGGGTTCGAGCCCTGCTCTGGGAAGATCCCACATGCCGCGGAGCAACTGGGCCCGTGAGCCACAACTACTGAGCCTGAGCGTCTGGAGCCTCTGCTCCGCAACAAGAGAGGCCGCGCTAGTGAGAGGCCCGCACGCCGCGATGAAGAGTGGCCCCCACTTGCCGCAACTGGAGAAAGCCCTCGCGCAGAAACGAAGACCCAACACAGCCAAAAATAAAAATAATAAATAAATAATAAGTAAAAAATTTAAAAACCAAAAACGTAAAATGTGGAAAAAAGTTGAACACCTATATACCCACTGCAGACTTTACAATTAGTATTTTTCTTTTTAATAAATTTATTTATTGATTTATTTATTTTTAGCTGTGTTGGGTCTTCGTTTCTGTGTGAGGGCTTTCTCCAGTTGTGGGGAGCGGGGGCCACTCTTCATTGCGGTGCGCGGGCCGCTCACTATCGCGGCCTCTCTTGTTGCGGAGCACAGGCTCCAGACGCGCAGGCTCAGTAGTTGTGGCTCACGGGCCCAGTTGCTCCATGGCATGTGGGATCTTCCCAGAGCAGGGCTCGAACCCGTGTCCCGTGCGTTAGCAGGCAGATTCTCAACCACTGCGCCACCAGGGAAGCCCTACAATTAGTATTTTGAAAAAAAAAAAAAAAAAAAACAAAGAACCTCAGTAAAAATGACTTAAGAGTCTTCAATTAAACCTTTTTTTGTCTTAGTAAAAGTGGAGGGAGATAAACAACCTTAGTAATCGTTACGGATAATATCCGGACTATGGGTGTGTCATTGGCAATGATATTATAACCATTCCTGGAGTATTACAATGGGCTGGTCATCGTCAAGGGCACTTTCAAATATTGTGCTGCTCTGCCCGAGCGCACTGCAGTGTAGATGTGATGAGTCCCACTTCACAGAACATAAGCTGAGACTCAGAGAGGATATATGATGCTTTATAACACCAAATACAGAAAAAGTTAAAGAAAAAAATGTCCCGTAGTCAAATCAGTACTGTTATTTTAATCACTTTTTCTGCACTTGTATTATTAAATTTTAACAAAATGAAATACTCCATCTAGTATTTTGTACCCTGCTTTTACACTACATCTGCCCACCATTAAATATTCTTGGAGAAAATCATTTTTAATGAATGAACTGTTTTCCATCCTTTTTTTAAAAAAACATCTTTTTTGGAGTATAATTGCTTTACAATGGTGTGTTAGTTTCTGCTTTATAACAAAGTGAATCAGCTATACATACACATATATCCCCATATCTAGTCCCTCTTGCGTCTCCCTCCCACCCTCCCTATCCCACCCCTCTAGGTGGTCACAAAGCACCGAGCTGATCTCCCTGTGCTACGCGGCTGCTTCCCACTAGCTAGCTATTTTACATTTGGTAGTATATATAAGTCCATGCCACTCTCTCACTTCGTCCCAGCTTCCCCTTCCCCTTCCCCGTGTCCTCAAGTCCATTTTCTACGTCTGCGTCTTTATTTTCCATTCTTAAGTTGGGCCATCCGTTATTTAACCAACCCCCTATTGTGGGATTTTTAGGTAGCTTCTAATATTTTTTCTATTACACTACTGGCTGAGATGAATATTCTTGAACATAAGTCTTGTACATAAATTTGACTTTCACCTTAGGATAAGATGCTAAAAGCAAAACTACTGGCTCAAAGTGTATGAACATTTTAAGGCTGTTGATACACAAATTGCCAAATTACCCTCCGGAAGGTTCGCACCAATTTCCATCCCCATCAGCAGCAAGAGACGAAAACGGCCTTTTCCTTACATCCTTAGCAGCAAATTTTGTGCATTCTTAAAACTTTCTACCAATTAGATGAGCAAAAAAGAAATAGATTTATAAGTTGCGTTTCTTTGTTAGGTAGTGAAGTTGAACATCTTTCCATATCTATTGGGGATAAGCTTCTGTTCTATGGTGAATGCCCTGTCGCATCTTCTACCCGTTTATCTATCACTGTGTTGGGAGATGCTGGGATGCAGAACCTCCTTCGGTGCCTGGTGTGGTTCTGCTCCTGCTGGCACAGAGTCCTCTCTCAGTGGAAGATGGCTGCTCCTTAGCACTGAGAAAAGCCAGCACCCCTACAGCCCGCCATGGGCCTGGAAGTGATGTCTCAGTGGCTCTGGAGGAATTACATTCAGGTCCCTGGATTTAGCAACTCACCAGCAACCAGAACTGGTACTTCAGGACTAAATGACTCTGCAGTGCATCAGTTCTCATGAACCTGACCTTCTTCCCACCTTTTCACCCAGTGACTGAATCAGGCCAAGCTGCGGTGGAGACACAGCTTCGTCTCTCTTCTCCCGGGAGTGGGACTGAAAAGCCAGTACAGAGCAGATCATCCCTGCAGACACTCGCTGGGTGTCCCCGGGGCACAGCAGGAGGAAAGAAGGTTGATCATCCTCATCCTTCTTGCAGGGTGGAGCCACGTTCCAAAAGCAGATGCAGTAAGCACGAACCACACAACCACCCAGATGAACTTGAACTCAGCAGTTGGAATGAATAAATAACCCCTCCTTTCTGCAAGTCACTGCTCACCCTGTGCCTCTCTCCATTGGTGAGGGGTTCCTTCTGGCTTGAAATCACTACTGGTGACTTACCACTGCTGGTGCTTTACATTGTTGTTTCCCCCACGAGAATGTCAAGTTCAGGGCATCCAGTTCCTCCGCGTGAAACCCTTTGTAGTTGCTATGGGTGAACGGATGAGTGAGAGATAAATGAACAAAACAATTTTTCCCTAGCACTTCCATGCTGTTTCTAAATGACAGATTTCCACAGCTCCCTCCCCCATACAACCACAGACTCTTTGAAGACATTTCTCTCTCTCCCCGCATGCCTGGCACAAAGGGGGATAAATGCGAATCGAGGGAATGAATGAACCAAACCTTATCTGGACCACAATAACGCCTACTTGAGCTCATCTTTCTTTTTTTTTTTTTTTTTTTTTTGATGTTTTAGTTTAAATTTTATTTCCTGCCCCCAAACATCCATTAAGCGCCCAGGAGAAGGAAAAGGGGATGTGACTAGCAATAGAGAGAAATGTTCTTCACAACAATGGCCATGGCAAGCTTAGGCACTTTTGGTGAAATCTCTCTGGGAAGTACTGGCAGAGGAATAAAAGGCAAACTGACACAGAAGTACTGCTTGGTGTGCATTTCCAGGCTCTGCCTTCTTTCTCATCTCTTGGTGGCAGGCGGAGGAAGAGGAGAAAAGGTTAAACTTTTTGATAAACCGGCAGAAAAGCTTATCACATCCTCTCACTATCTCTGCATAGGTTCTAGTCTCTGCAGCATTAGATAAGCTTTGCCCAAAGTAATGAACAGTTGAAAGTCAAATGTAACACTTCACCAAACAACTTAAAAATGCTTGCGCACCGGAAAGGATGAAGTTGCAGAGAACACAAATGGACCCAGAGCAACCTTTGCCAAAAGAGAATATTGTGCTAAATGTACAGCCATAGCTCTTTTCCATATGAAGAAACAGTCAGAAGGATAAAAGAGCTTTGTCAAAATCACACAAGTAAGTAGGACAGAATCTGGTCTGTCTGTCTCTCCCAAGGGTTGTGTTCTTTAACCACCAGGCTAGCTTTCCTCAAATCTGATTCATGCATAGAATAACTCTACCCCTCTGTTTGCCTTGAATATTCCCTGTATATACGTATGCCTGCTGCAGTTTTGCACATTGCCCACTTTGACTCCCAAAGGCAACCGAGAATACACAATACTTTGGTCACTCTATCCATGGACCACTGTGGTGGGACTGCCCAGGAAGCTTATTGAAAGTGCAGCTTCCAGAGCCCTACTCCAGATCTAGATAAGTTTTCTGAGGGTTGGCTCAAGAATCCAGGTACAAGTCTTTTGAAGTGGTTTTGTGGAACCCCCCAGGTGAGTCTCTCGCTCTCTTAAGTTAATAAACCATTGATTCTGCCTCCCGCAGATGCCCAGCCAGGTCCTGTTAAGGTAGGAGTCCCCGCACCACATCAGAGGGATGCTCCCAGCCAAGTCATCTCTGGAGCCTTGGAGAATCTGGATGGTCTCGTGCTGGCCCACCTGCCATGGCAAACCTCCTCCAGAGCATTCCCCTTGCCATTTTACCTTCTACCACTCCCAAAGGCAGTCGGCTCCAATGAGGCCTGACTTCGTCTGTCCTAACGTGCACCCGCTCATTCAAGCAGTTTAGGAATACAAAGTGCTGTGGTTCTCAACCAGGGGGGCCCAACCTCTAACATAGTAGTCCAAGCAGTCTCTACCTCCTGGGCACATCCCCTCTGCAACAGCCCCAGTAAACGAATGTCCCATCCTTGCTTTTTCAAGGTCGGCAACAGGGAGTCCCCTCCTCAAGAAGGTTCTCTCGCATTGCCACACTCTCAAAGGCTGCCCCCAGTGTGCTTCCTTCCTGTGGGCCTGATCAGGCTAAGGGGAGAGTTGTCTCTTTCCTTCTCTGAGTCGGACCAAATCGTCTTAGTAACACCTCTTCACAGTGGTGACCGTGTGGTTCACGGGGGCTGCTGCTGAGCCTTTACCTCATCCTTTCATGGTGGAGAGAGGGAGGATTATACTGATTTTTACTTCTAGGGGAGAGGGGAGTGTAATGATTATGTTGTCATTTTGTATTATGTCCTTTGGTCATGAACTTGTTTGGAATCTCATATGAAAATGGGCCCACCATTCCCACTTTGTGAGGTCATTCAGCACCCTCATTTTGCACCTTTAACATCTCTCTCAGTATCACTTGGAAATGTTTGAAATGGCATGAGCTTGTCCTCACATTCCTATCAGCTGTAAATCCGGAGCCCCAACATGAACCTAACCATTGAGCAGAACACCTCTCCACTACCTGTGTAACACTGGGTAGGCCCCTTCACCTCTTGCTTTTCTTCAGTCCTCAGTTGTGAAAATGTGAGGGTTCTATGAATTTATATTTGGGGCAGGACAAGGGCGAGGAGAGTGTGTCTTTGCTTTTATTCTTCCAAACTGGAATGTCTTCCCTCTCTTCCCCATGGGTCCAAATCTCACTTGTCCTTCAGGCCCACTGCCAAGGAGCCTTCCCTGATTCCCCAGTCCACACAAATCTCTGCCTCTTAGGGTCAGTGCCATACAACCTAGCTCTCTCTTACGTTAATCTTGCCTCTCAAGCCAATCTCAGAATGTGGGTCTCTCTTGCCCTCCTGGGGCCCCTGGGGCTGTGCCAGCCCACCGGCACGCCCCACGTGGGGTGTCTGCTAGACTAGGGCATGGGTGGGGAGGCCCAGGTGTGAGGGGCCAGGCAGAGTACCTCTGCCCTCCCCCTGCTCTCCTCCACAAAACTGCCCCTCCTCCTGAGGCCTGACCCCCAAGTCACAGGTTCCTTATTATGACCTCACTGGGTAGTGATGACCTCACCGGCCTTCTCACAGTTTCCATGGCAGCGTAACTGCCAACGTGCTGCCCTCAGAGAAACTTCCCTGACAGTTCTCCACCAGAAGTTCTCCAACCTCTTTGGCTGTCTGAGGGAGAATGTGTGACCGGATCCTCTATCTTTACTCGAACCTGTGCTCTGTTCCGTGGGTGGGCAGTGCGGCAGGTACACCGAGACCGGGCATCTCTACAGGAGCCATGGTGTACACACCACCTCACCTGGCTGCCTCATGTTCCTGTGGGGCTTGCCCACTACGGATACCTGAGCGCGTTCCCAGCTGTAAGTAATACCAGTGACCTGGGACACCTTCAGGGACCCACAGTGCTCACTGCTGAGGACAAGTGAAAGGTCATCCCTGGACAAGTGTGCAGGATGGTCCTGATCTTTATAAATCTAGCTTCCCCTTTGGGCTACAGGATGCTTCCATTCAGACCCTTTCCTGATTGGCCTCTTAGCAAAAGACAAGTGCATTTTTGTTGGCAAATGGTAAATGGAGCAGTTTGAGGAAGAGGGCCACTCTTGAAACACACCTTCAAACCCAGGCACCTCTGTGCTGTCATGTAGACATCTACATCGGTGCCCTCAGACACATCCCTTCCTCAGCTGCCGAGTACTAGGGGAGAGGGTGGTGCCATATTGATGGGAAGACCGGAAGAACCAAGAGGGGTGGTGAAGGGCTAATGAGACTGGAGGGCTGAGGAGATGGTGTCCCAGGAGGCTGGGTTGATGTGAGCCTAGACTTGGTACCCAGAACGCGGTTCTCAGTCTCCTGATCACTCTGCCTCAGTATTTGGCCTTGTTCTAATCTACATAAAAGTATCAGAGGGCTAGAGTTCAGTGTGGTTGAAACAGGCAGTATAAATGGGGCCCAAGAGGGGTTGTCAAGGTGGGAGGGGTCCTTAACCAATTTATATTAGATTAGTTTTTTCCAAAACTTGAAAGACATTTCCATTAAAGCCTCAGAAGTGACAGACTGCAAGAAATGTTTTCTCTGTTGTGGAAGGGAGAGATGGAGAGGCTCATGATTGCAATGACTTTCGGGTTCTACTGTTTTCCCTGGAAAGGGTGAAGAGACTTCCTCATGTGCTGGAGCCGTAGGCTCTAGGAATTGCTTTGGCAGCCAGTGTCCCTTCTCTAGGGACTCATAGAGGTGATGGGCCAAGGCTGTGTTTTGGATGTCAAGTAGATTAAAGGTCTTCAGCCAGAAACTGGGAGAGACATGAGAGAGGGAAATTCTGGCAGGAGGCTGTGTACAGCAGAAGTGACTGATCAGTTCTGATTTTCTTTGCAGCAGCAGTGGCTCCCGTTTCTCCCCCTACCCCTGGTCACTACCATGTCGTGTACCGAGGGTGTGGAGAAACGCAGTTGGGCTGGCATGGGGAGACATACTGCCTGGTTGGTGGCTACCGGGCCTACGGGGATGTTCCTTTGGCCACGCCAGCAAAGGTGGAAGCAGAGAAGCCAGTCCCCAGACGTGCTCCCAAGAGAAAGCACTCTCCGGAAATGTCGCACAAAGATCTGGGTTGCCCCAGACCCAAAATCCGGCGATTGGAGCATTCAAGCCATTTCGGACTAGAAGGTGCTTTGATTCTCAAGCAGGGTAGCCCAACCTCTGGGCACATCCCGTCTGTAACAGCCCCAGTAAACGAATGTCCCATCCTTGCTTTTTCAAGGTCGGCAACAAGGAGTCCCCTCCTAAAGAAGGTTCTCTCGCATTGCCACACTCTCAAAGGCTGCCCCCAGTGTGCTTCCTTCCTGTGGGCCTGATCAGGCTAAGGGCAGAGTTGTCTCTTTCCTTCTCTGAGTCGGACCAAATCGCCTTAGTAACACCTCTTCACAGTGTTGACCATGTGTTTCACGGGGGCTGCTGCTGAGCCTTTATCTCATCCTTTCATGGTGGAGAGAGAGAGGATTATAATGATTTTTACTTCTCGGGGAGAGGGTGGTGCCATATTGGTGGGAAGACCGGAAGAACCAAGAGGGGTGTTGAAGGGCTAATGAGACTGGAGGGCTGAGGAGATGGTGTCCCAGGAGGCTGGGTTGATGTGAGCCTAGACTTGGTACCCAGAACGCGGTTCTCAGTCTCCTGATCACTCTGCCTCAGTATTTGGCCTTGTTCTAATCTACATAAAAGTATCAGAGGGCTAGAGTTCAGTGTGGTTGAAACAGGCAGTATAAATGGGGCCCAAGAGTGGTTGCCAAGGTTGGAGGGGTTCTTAACCAATTTATATTAGATTAGTTTTTTCCAAAACTTGAAAGACATTTCCATTAAAGCCTCAGAAGTGACAGACTGCAAGAAATGTTTTCTCTGTTGTGGAAGGGAGAGATGGAGTGGCTCATGATTGCAATGACTTTCGGGTTCTACTGTTTTCCCTGGAAACGGTGAAGAGACTTCCTCATGTGCTGCAGCCGTAGGCTCTAGGAATTGCTTTTGCAGCCAGTGTCCCTTCTCTAGGGACTCATAGAGGTGATGGGCCAAGGCTGTGTTTTGGATGTCAAGTAGATTAAAGGTCTTCAGCCAGAAACTGGGAGAGACATGAGAGAGGGAAATTCTGGCAGGAGGCTGTGTACAGCAGAAGTGACTGATCAGTTCTGATTTTCTTTGCAGCAGCAGTTCCTTTGGCCACGCCAGCAAAGGTGGAAGCAGAGAAGCCAGTCCCCAGACGTGCTGCCAAGAGAAAGCACTCTCCGGAAAAGTCGCACAAAGATCTGGGTTGCCCCTGACCCAAAATCCGGCGATTGGAGCACGGTGCCAGGAGGTAGACCCCACAGAATCCTGCTGGCTGAGCCATTCTGAAGAGAGAGCAATGGTTTAACTGCCTAAGGCAGCGAATGCCTCTTCCTGCTGTGACCCACCCCGTCCCCCTACTGCCCACTGCCACAGATTAGAACTTTGAAAAGATGGGCACATCTATTAAAGTGGCATCATATAAAAATAGAAAATTGTATATACTTGTGCATGATTATGCCATCATCTGATGATCCTGCTTGACTTCCCTAACCTAATACGTTCACAAGAATTCTTTACAATCTTTAAAATACTTGATTTGTACACATTGTATATTTATGTATATATGGGTTTCCAACCTGCTCTCGCTGAAAGGGTTCAGACCCAAGTGTGTACATGGAGGGTCTGATTGGTGTACTTCTGGCAGGGGTCTCATCATAAGCATCTAGGGAAACACCAGGGAAATAGCTCCCCTTGAAGGAAGGGCAAACAGATCTGGCTTATACACAAAGGGTCGCAATAAGAGGACCTGAAACAGGAAGGTCAAAGCCAGTAGGAGGTACTGGGGCAGGGGACATACAACAAGCAAAGGACATACAGTTGGCATCGAATAGAGACGGCAACACAGAGTGAGGGTCCTGCGGCTGCGGCCCTCAGAAATCCAAGCAGAAAGGAGGCACTGGGCATTAGGACAGTCAGCCAGCAGGGAGCAGGGCCCAAGCCATTGAGCTGGATTCATGTCTAGGACTCATGCCAAGAGTGCCCTAGATGGCAACTAAGTCACCACGATGGGACTCGGGCACAGGACAAGAGAGTTTAACACCTAGCCAAAGTATCCAGTGCTCCATGATGCCAGGATAAGTCTTGAAGCAAGCATGACTGAGGCTGGTTTTAAAACTATCGGGGTGGGGGGGGGGCTTCCCTGGTGGTGCAGTGGTTGAGGATCCGCCTGCCAATGCAGGGGACACGGGTTCGAGCCCTGCTCTGGGAAGATCCCACATGCCGCGGAGCAACTGGGCCCGTGAGCCACAACTACTGAGCCTGAGCGTCTGGAGCCTCTGCTCCGCAACAAGAGAGGCCGCGCTAGTGAGAGGCCCGCACGCCGCGATGAAGAGTGGCCCCCACTTGCCGCAACTGGAGAAAGCCCTCGCGCAGAAACGAAGACCCAGGACAGCCAAAAATAAATAAATTAATTAATTAAAAAAAAAAACCCTCAAAAGAATCAACTAGTAGTTAAAAACTTATATAAATTCTTTAAATATTCATAGGTGAAATGACATGACGTCTGGGAATACTTTAAAATTTTTCAACAAAAAATATTATGAATGAGAGAGTAGATGAAACAAAATTAGCAAAGTACCAAAAACTGTTAAAGAAGATGGTGAATACTAATTTTTTCTAATTTTTGCATAGTTGAAATATTTTATAATATGAAGTTTAAAAATTTCATACAATTGTAGCGATCTCCATCAGTCTAACTGTGGAACACATCCCATGCTTAGACACTGAAGCACAGTCCTCCGTCTGGAGCTACTGAAGGTAGCTGGAGTCCAGAGGAAGTAAAACAGAAAGTCTATAGATAACTATGTGGATTCCAGGATATTCCATACATGTTGAGTCTTCTCATGCCAGCGTCTTTCTCTTCACTGAGATACTATCTGTGCTCAGGAAAGGAGCTAATTCTACTGAAGAACACAAGTTCACTATCATTACCAGACTAGATCATCAAGGCTCTAAGTAAGAAGGAGAAATTGCACTTCAGTTTCCCAAAATGCAATATCTTGAAGAGTATTCTAACCCTCAAGGACTCCCATGAGAAAGCATAACAGGATAAAAAAAAGAAAGAAAAAGAAAGCATAATATGAGAATCTACGGTTAATATGTGTTGGGTCAGATTTTCCAGAAGTTTAAACTGCTCCCTAAGGACTGAGCACCAGTGGATCATTTATTCACTCTTTTGTCCCGTGAACAATGTTCAGCAAGTCACCACTGCAGTGGGCTAACACTCCAGTGTTAATGCTAATGGATAATGCTCCAATCACCATCCGGAGTGCTTAAACGGTAAAGTAATTCAGCTGGTCACCATAGCAACTCAAGATAAGGTGGATATTTTTCTATTCACCTGAAGAGCTTGGTAAACAAAATTATTCTAAACCGTGTGTTAACTGCAGGTCTGCTTCACTATAAGCACAGATATGCTCTTTTCAAGACTATAAATAAGCTAAATTAATACCTTATGCATGAGCAAAGTCAGCTACCTAAAGTGGTTATTAAAGTGAGTAATTTTACAAGGTGCATTCATTTCAAGCACGGAAATTCCCACCAGCTTATTGAGATGAAGACATCAGATGGGGTAAAGAAGTAACTGTTTTCGCCTCCTCCGTTGCTTTCAATTTCTGATGCAGTGGGTTACCTGATGTGATAAAAATGTATTCCAGGAAGATACACTCCAGCCCTGCCATATTTTAATATGATAGGGAAGATAAGGGTGGACCTCTGTTTTGTTTCAGTTGTTGTTATTGTTGTATTATTTTTGAATAAGAATTGGGGAATTTGGCCCACGTTGGACAAATATAGAAAATTTCTAAGTACAATAATTTGTATTTCAGCTTACACCACTTACTTACAAAGATTCCTTAAAGGCTTTCTTTTATTGCCACTTACCTTCATGAAATTGCACAAACATGAAGAATATAGGATATATCCAAAGTGGGGGAATGTTCAATGATTTCTGTTAAACCAAGAGCATAAGTGAACAGAAATAAAACACTGGGGCATTAAAAAAAAAAAAAAAAGGCACAGAAAATCTGAAATTCCCATGGTACAAAAGCACAGGATTCTGGTTTCCTCATAATGGGTGCTTGGTACCTAAACAATTTGCCACAAATTTTAACAAACTAATCAACAAAAAGTATTCACTGTTTGTTCTAGTAAGAGAAATCAACTAACTTTGATCAAACATTCTGTTCCTGGACTCTCTAAACCAAGCCAAAGCCTGCTATGAAGGCTACTGAAAATTTTTCTTTTCTCCATCTGAAGTCCAACTTAGAGCAAGCCCCTGAAATAAAAAGAAAGACCTGCTACTTTCTCCCTTTAGGATACAAATCTAATAAGTGTTTGAAAACATTTATGGAACAGTCCTTCTTGGTCCATGGAAACGAGAAATAAAACTTCCCGGTAGGATGTAAGTGCTCCATTGGGTATCAGATGACTGTTTAGAGCAAAGTATGATGCTTTCACCAAAGGGAAGTAAGAACATATGAGATGTTATGTCCTACTCCAAGGGACAAAATGATAACAAGTGGTAATTTAATAACCAGTAATCCTCCCTTCAAATAAGAATTTATCTGAATTATTTAGTTAACTGAAAAAAAACTCAACTTGAGAAAGTCTAGAGTATTGCTCAAGGTAGAAAAATCATTAAAGTTAAACACAGAATTACTTGGGTTAATATGAAAAGCCTTTAGTAGGTTTCCATACTACTATTCCTTTCCCTCTATTTTGCTTCTAGAATAAAGTTTCTCAGCATGGAGTGAGGGCAGCTACAAAGGGCTGCTGTGCCTCAGAGCGTGCTCCCAATTTAGTGTGGATCCAGCTTGTGGATGCAACAGGTAAACGGTCACAAAAACATAAGCCACATTGCCAAAATGCTGGGTTTCGGGAAAGTGATTTTTCCTAACTAAAATGAGGTCATAATATAATAATGGCTTCCAGGATGCTTGCAAAACGTTCTACTTTTATTAATAGCATATACAAGTAAGAGCAATACCTGATCTTATAAAGGGAAATATTTTATTATTTCATCACTAAGTATGATGTTAGCCATAGATTTTCTTTTACAGATTCTCTTTATCAAATGAGGAACTACCTTTATATTTCAAGTTTGCTGAGAGATTTAATCATGAACCTATATTACAGTTTTTTCAAATGTTTTTCAGCATCTCCTGAGGTAATAATATTAACTTTCTCCTCTGTTCTGTCAAATATGATAGACTGCACTGACTGATTTTCAGATATTAAACCAACCTTTCATTCCTTGGTAAAGACATGTTATTCTTTATACATATTGTTGGGTTCAATTTTCTAAAGTTTTATTAAGAATTGTTGTACCCATGCTCATAAGGTTATTGGTTTCTCATTTTATTTTCTTATATTGTCCTTTTCACGTCTTGGTATCAGGTAATACTAGCTTCATACAATAAGTTGGGAAGTGTTCCCTCCTGTTATTTCCTTAAAGAAATTAAGATTGGTATCATTTTCTTTCTTAAAATTTTAGAGAATTAACTAGTGAAGTTATCTGGCCCAAGAATTTTCTCTGGGACAAAGTTTTGATAATCACTACAATATGTGATATCATCACTTCCATCCAATATTGTAATTAGAAGTTCTAGCCAGAGCAATTAGCCGAGATAAAAAGTAAAGGCATTAAAAATTGTCAAAGAAGAAACAAAACTGTCTTTATTCACAAAGGATATAATTGTATACAAAGAAATTCCTAAGAAATGTACAAGGACCAACTAGCTCTAAATAAAATGAGAGATATATTTATGGGTTGGAAAACTCAGTATTGTAAAGATATTAATTTTGCCTAAATTTATCTAAAGAATCAAAGTGATTCCATCAAAATGTCAGCAGGCTTTGTGAAAACCTAATAAACTGATGTTAAAATTTATATGGGGATTTAAAGGACCTGAAATTGCTAAAACATCTTGAAAAAGAACAACAAGGTTGGAGAACTTAAACTATTTGATTTCTTGATTTAATTAAGAGTGTGGTATTGGCATAAGCATACACAAATAAACCACAAAATAGAGATCCAGAAATAGACTCCTGCTTACATGGACATTTGAATTTTTACAAAGACACAAATGCAATTCATTGGGTAGAGAATCAGGGACTTCCCTGGTGGCACAGTGGTTAAGAATCCACCTGCCAATGCAGGGGACACAGGTTCGAGCCCTGGTCCAGGAAGATCCCACACGCTGCGGAGCAACTAAGCCGGTGAGCCACAACTACTGAGCCCACGTGCCACAACTACTGAAGCCTGCGCACCTACAGCCCGTGCTCCGCAACAAGCGAAGCCACTGCAATGAGAAGCCCACGCACCGCAACAAAGAGCAGACCCCACTTGCCGCAACTAGAGAACCCACGCATGCAGCAATGAAGACCCAACACAGCCAAAAATAAATAAATAAATATTTTTTAAAAATGGGTAGAGAAACATTTTCACTAAACTAAATGTGCTTAGTGGACATTTGTATGGAGAAAAAGTAATCTTGACCCATACCTCATAATATACATGAAAATTAACTAAAGACATATTGCAAACTTAAATGTATGTTAAAACTTTAAAGATCCAAGAAAAAAAGTAGGAGATTATGTTCATAACCTCGGGGTAGGCAAAGACTTCTTAGACAGAATGCAAAAAGCACTACCCATAAAAGAAAATATTGATAAAATGGCATTCATCAATATTTAAAACTTCTGCTCTTCAATCAACAACCTTTAAGAAACTGAAAGGGCAAGCTACATTCTGGGAGAATATATTTGCAACACATATATTAGACTCATATCCATAGCACATAAAGAACTATGAATTAATAACAAGAAGACAAACTAACAGAAAGTGCATGAAAGACTTGAACAGACACTTCATAAAAGAAGATATGAGTGGCCAATAAGCAGAGACAACGATGCTCAACATCATTAGGCATCAGAGAAATGCAAATTAAAACCACTCTGAGTTACTACTACATCCCCTCTACTAAAAAGACTAATCATATCAAACCATTGGCTAGGATACAGAACAGCCGGAACTCTCATTCACTGGGAAAGGGATATTGCAAAATGGTACAACCAGTGTAGAAAACTGGACACTTCTGATAAAGTTAAATATGCACATGGCTTAAGATCCAGCAATCCCATTCCTAAGTACTGTCCCAAGAGAAATTACAGCAGAGGTTGACCAAAACAATTGAATATGAATGTTCACAGCATCTTCATTCATAATATTCCCAAACTGGAAACAACCCAATATCCATTGTGTGACACATCCATACTGTAGAACACAAAGAGAAATGAACTACTCATACACGCAACAATTTAGACTAATCTCAAGAGCATTATGTTGAGCTAAAGAATCTAGGCACAAAACAGTACCTACTTGACGATTCCATTTATGTGAAATTCAAGACTAGGCAACACTAAGTGACAGTGACACGGATCAGTGGTTGCAACTAAGTGGGATACGAGGAAGAAGTGTGAGGGGCCGGAGGAATTTTCTGGAGTGATGGAATTGGTCTGTATCTTAATGGAGGGTGTGTTCACAAGTGTATAATCTGTCAAAACTTACTGAATAACTGTATTTTATTGTATGTAAATTATACCTGTAAATTATAGTGTCAAAAGAGCATGTGTTGGTAATATCTGATACTATCTCTTTTCTCCCCTAATTGACTCCCTCTTTCTCCCATACAGAGTCCTCCTACAGGACACAAACTGAGGGAAGGATGACTTAAAGTTTCTTCAATCCCTCTCTTCATGCAGAATTCCAAATTTGCTTTCTTGAGTCTTGCTATGGTATTTTTCTAGGCTGCTCATAGGAAATGCAGCGAAATTGTATATTATTTTCTTTTTTAAAATCATCCTCAGCATAAATGATCATTTTCGTTGTGAATGTAGCACAGTGGAATACAAGACAAATGTCCTGATTTAGCGGAGTTGTTTTTCTAGCCAATGTGACAAAACCTAAATTATTTGAAACAATAAGAGAATTGGGACTAAGATTTGTGAAAACCAAGAGTAACTCTAAACTGAATGATGAAAATACATTTCAACCCTCCTCCTACACCAGACTTAAAAGAGAGCTGCCAAAGAGAAGCTTAAGTAGCAATTTCTTTTTTCACTCTCCTTATCTTTAACTACCTTTTGGTAAAAAGTACTAGCAAAACAGGCAGAAAGCACGTGAAGAAAGCAAGAGCAAATTTCCATTACTGAGACAGCCTGAAAATGATACCAAATCTAAAACATCTCAAGATATGTATGTCTCAGAGACATAGCTTTGTTCATTCCTTTTCTCTAAAAGAAGCACTACAAAAATCCAAATGATGCTTCATAACTTTGAAAATGCATGACAACGGTGATATTTAATGGTGATCACACCTTTAGAATATGCCTGGCCCCCCTTCAAAGGTTCAGCAAATGCATTACTGAGATCCTGGCCCTACAGCAACCTCAGTGTTTGCTTAAAGAAGATTGCTAAGATGATGAAACGGAACTATATTTACAAGCAAAGCCAAAAGAAAGCAGGGAGGCTGAGTGGGCTCCTCAAATCTATTAGGCATGACAGTTCTTCCCTCAGACACTCTTAAGTATATGGGCATAAGCCAAATAGGTAACACATTTTGTTTTGTTTTTTTTTTTAACATCTTTATTGGAGTATAATTGCTTTACAATGGTTAGTTTCTGCTTTATAACAAAGTGAATCAGTTATACATATACATATGTTCCCATATGTCTTCCCTCTTGCATCTCCCTCCCTCCCACCCTCCCTATCCCACCCCTCTAGGTGGTCACAAAGCACCGAGCTGATCTCCCTGTGCTATGCGGCTGCTTCCCACTAGCTATCTATTTTACGTTTGGTAGTGTATATATGTCCATGCCACTCTCTCACCCTGTCACATCTCACCTCTCCCCCTCCCCATATCCTCAAGTCCATTCTCTAGTAGGTCTGTGTCTTTATTCCTGTCTTGCCACTAGGTTCTTCATGACCTTTTTTTCCCCTTAGATTCCATATATATGTGTTAGCATACTGTATTTGGAAGCTTGGAAGTCATTCAGAAACCACCTTCTCTTTCACACCCATTATCCACTTCATCCATTTTTACCTACTTCATTGTCCCTCAGATCTATTTATCGCTCATTTTTCTCCACTGCCGTCACCCTCATCCAAGGCCATACTCTTTCAGTTGATAAAAGAAATGTTCACATACTGAGGTATGGGGCAGTCATTCTGGCTTAATTTGAATTTTATGCTGACTGGAACAGCCCGTTTGTGGCTATCAAACCTACTTTATACATCTGCTTTAGTTATTAAAGAAAAGGGTGCACTGACCAGAAGTAAAGAATGTCCATGTTAAAAATAAAGATGAAATGCCCCCCCCCTTCCTGGGACGCCACTGCTGGTGTTCCTTCCATGATAAGACCCCCTTCCCAGGTGCCAAGGTCATACTGACTCGCTGTGTGCGTGCTGATCTGGTTTTATGAAAACCTAAAGGAATGTATCCCTGACTTGTTTGATGTTCTTTGTTCTGACAAGACATAAAACTGTGCTGAAATCCATGCTTCTCCAGAGCAGTTTCTCAGAGTAATCTAAGAAGCTGTCTTCTGGGCTACAGCCCTCAGTTTGGCTCAAATAAAACTCTTTTCTACTCCTATTATAGACTGTTTATGGATGATTTTCATCGACACAGGAAACAACTGAAAGTCTGACACTTGACAGTTCAAAGTAGATGAGACTCTTCTTTCCATCAGTCCATTCTCTGCACCTCACCGCACGGCTTCTAGCCATGCTGGCTTTCTTGTTATTCCTTAAACGCTGTGATTTCTCTGACTGCAGACGCTTTGCATATGCTGTTCCATCTGTCTGGGATTCTCCTGTCTCCCCTCACTGCTCTGACTAATCCTTACTCAGAGAAGACTTCCCTGTTGCCAAAGACCTTGTGATTTCCCCATTCTCTACTATTCCATTACATTCCTTCATTTAGATATTTGTATGATCTTTTAAATTAGTGTCCATTTCCCACACTATTCTGTAAACACTATAAACAGAAACTGTATCTGTTTCATTTGCTATTAAATTCTCCATAATTAACACAGCACCTGACTCTTGGTAGACAGCCAATTAATATGAAAGATTAAGTAAATGAAGACTATATAGTAATTCAGAGCTCAGATTCGAGAGCGAAACTGTACTGTGTTTGAACCTTGGCTGTATCACTTACAAGGTGTATGATTTTGGATGAGATACTTGACCTAAGCTTCAGCTTTCACATCTTTTTAAGATGGAGGCAATGAAGATTCCTACTTGCACTTGTAAAGTTCAAATGAAATAAATACCAAGTATTTAGTAAAGGGCCTGACACATAAAAAGGGCTTAATAAATCTTCTGCTACGGAGAGGATATATCCAATGATAACAATATAATAATGGGACTACAGAGTACAGGAGGAGGCCACAAGGCTTACAGTAATCAAACACCTATGATACTACCTCCACCTTAAAAAAATTACTTTCATAGCTGTCATTTTGGGGAATTCTTTCCTCTCCTCTGAATCAGATTCTAGATGGAAGTAATGACTATGATATATATTTTTTAGTATAAATAAGCTTCAGAACCAGACTCCCAAGCTACAGATCTTGTCGCAGGCCTAGGAAGTTGTATACAGCTCAAGTGCCATACTACACATTCACATCTGTTTTTTCATTTAAATTATCATCTGTGTGTTTGTATAACAAAAGTGTTACTCCCCTGTTGGGTACAGTTTGGAGAGGAAATACTAGATTTTTCAGGACATATCATTGATCTGTAGTGACAAGAAAAAATATTCTATATCAGGGCTGTCTCAGAAAACTCAGGAGTCCTGGTTACCAGAAATTCAGTTTGGTGGGAAGATGGCAGAAGAAACAAAGCATCCTCATTGTTTCCACAGTGTGGCGGACTTCAAACTGATTCTTACAACATAAACTGTTCGTAAATTTCAATCTATCTTATTGAAAGAAACAAAGCAAAATAGCAACAAAGTTCCTGTTCAGGGGTTGGGAATGATACTTCTTATGCCTTACAACCTTCAACCTGCTGGGCCCTAAGAAAACGAAACTCTGGAAATGAACAGAAGACAAGGCAGCTTTAGAGGCTGGAATGTTCCAAAGGGATCTTTCCTATGAGTAGGGAGACAGCCACCAAGAGGGATGATAACTCACCTCCTCCTTCACCAGAATCATCCACTTCACACAGGGGTGGGCAAACATTTCCTGTGTGGTGGCCAGAGAGTAAACATTGCAGGCTTTGTGGGACAAGAGTCCTCCACTGCAACTACTCAATTCTGCTGTGTGATGTGAGGAGAGCTCTAGACAGTATGGAGAGGATTGAGTATGGCTGTGTTCCAATAAGGCTTTATTTATGAGCCTTAATTTTTGAACTCCATGTAATTTTCATGTCACGATGTATTATTCTTCTTTTGATTTTTTCCAAACATTTAAAAACGTAAAAACCATTCTTCGCTTGCAGACCTTACAAAATAAGCAGTGGCTGCATTTGGCCGGTGGCTATGTTCTGACCCCGGCTTAAGACACATAAATAAATATTAAGTCACACCTATGGATTTCCTAATTGCTCTTCGAGTCTTCCGGATGTGCACAGCAGGCCTGCCCCTAACTGGAAGGTAGAAGTTGTATATTGCACTGCAGAGATGAAAGAATGGAACTAATAGACAATTTTTTTAAATCCCATGAAGGAACATTTTACACACACTTTACCGTTTATTACACAGCTTCGCAAACAGGAAGCTTCTAAACAATCAGCGCAGTCATTGTAATCCCTGATTATAAAACCATGGCAGTGAAGGTTTAGAGAGTTCAAAGCAATGCTGTACAACTACTAGGCAGCTGAGCCAGGGACAGAATCCCCGCTTCTAGCTCTAAATGTGCAACTGGAAGCCAAGGCACAGCATCCTCAGTAGATGCAACCCTCTTTGAGAATTCCCCACGCATTCGGCAGCAGACCAGTCGAGAAAATGGAAAATGTTGACAAAGTAAACGTCAATATTATGCACAGTATGGGTCTGTACCTTTGTCTACCATCCAATCCCCACTTTTGTCTCTACCCTGTGCTGGGAGAATACTGTCCCCCCAAATTGAGGTCCACCTCGGACATGTGACCTTATTTGGAAATAGGGTCTTTTCAGATGTAATTACGATGATGTCACACTGGATTATAATGAGTGCTAAATCGGATGACTGGGGTCTTTTTTCGACGAGGAGAGGACGCCCAGAGATACACACGGGGAAGCGAGCAGGCTGGTGTGACTCAGCTGCAAGCCAGGGAGCAACAAGCGTTCTCAGCAGCCACCAGCAGCGAGGAGAGAAGCGGGGACCTGACTGTCAATCAGAGCCTCCAGAGGGAGGTCCTGCCTACACCTTGACTTCAGATTTGTAGCCTCCAGAACTGTGAGAGAATAAATGTCTATTGTTGTAAGCCAAGCAGTGTGTGGTCATTTGTTACAGCAGCCCAAGGAGACGAACACAGCCACCCGCTAGCACTTTGCATCTAGAAATACCTTTGAATTTTGTTTCCCTGAAGACATCACTCATGTCGAGGCCACACTCAGGAGAGGCCTTTCCCACCCTTCTTCACTGGCATCATCCACATCCCACCCTTCAAGAATCAGCTCAGGGTCCCTTTCTCCAGGAAACACTGTCCTGCCCCGTCCTGCCAGGAGAGATCGGGGACCCCTCCCCTGTGCCCAGATGGTAGTGAGAAAAGAAATTTTCACATACTGAGGTATGGGAAAGTCATTCTGGCTTACACAGGAGTTAACTTGAATTTTATGATAACTAAAACATCCTGTTTGTGGCCTATCAAACCTACACTGTACATCTGCTTTAATTATTAAAGAAAAGGGCACAGGGACCAAAGTAAAGAATGTCCATGTTAAAAATAAAGCCGGTTTCAAAATAGAGCCGGTTTCAAAGCGTTACTTTGAACGTCCTCTATCACGATAGAAATCTAGCAGATCAGCATCGGTGGAGAGGGACCCACGATTTTGCTACCTGTCCCCGGTTCTAGATACCCCTCCAACTCCAAAGCATGTTCCCGTGTTATCACTGCCTTCATGAAAACCAAGGTGCCTCTTTTCAAAATCTCCCACCTGCTGGATGTCTTCTCTCGTGGGCTCTCTGGGGGTCACCTGCCCCAGACAGACCACAGAGGAGAAGGTCTTGGGCCAAAGATGCCCCAACAGGCAAGACAAGTTCAGCCTCCACTCCAGCCTCCCAAACACAAAGGAATTCTCCTCTGCGGGGTTGCAAGCTTGTTTTGTTGACTGCCAGGCAACATGTGCAGAGGAGAAAGCTGACTGTATCCTGACCAAGAAAAACAAAAGTCGGGCAGCCGGTTTTTTTTTAAGCATTGTGAGTAGAGCTTCGGCAATAACATCTCCCACCCGAAATAGCTGTGTAAAGGAGGCGGAGGAGAAGCCCTTGTGGAGGTTAAAGAAAACAAGAATTAAAGAGCGAATGTGATTTGTGGAGCCGGAGAATGGAGGCATCTACACCTCGGCGGGAAGGGTGTCCTGGGGACCAGGTGTCCTGGACGAGTCCTCCCAGCACATCCCCATCCTGCCAGGACAGGGAACCGAACTTCCCAGCTTCCGGTCTAGGCTAGAATTCAGAGGGACTCAGGGATGTGGAAGATCAGTCCTGGACCAGCTGCTTCTGAGGACCCAGCAGGTGGGAGGACACACCTGGCCAAGTGCTGTGGAACATTCAGATAGGAGCTGCCTGCACCAAAGCAGGAAGGAAGTTTAAGACCAAGCACATCACCTTCTCCCATGGGGACCCTGCTTCCTAGGAGGCCCACTGACCTAATACCTCCCGGGTGGCAGAACGTGGGGAGAAGGACTTCTCCTCAGGACCACAGGTGGGACTCAGAGCAAGCAGGGCCCTTGTGGTCCTAACTGTTCAGAAATGAACAAGGATGCTACAAGCCTGGCCCAGCCTCCTGCCGTGGCCAGCCCTTCACTAGAAGAACAGTCATCACAGGCAGCAGGGATGGTGGTGCCAGCAGCCCCTCAGCCGCCCATGCACCCAGAGCCTCGGGCTTCCTTAGCACCCTACGGCCTGCCCCTGGTGAGGGTGTAACCTTCACACGGGCTGCAATTTCACTCCATCCCCTCTATTTCAGTATACACCAAGCCCAGACAGTCTTCCAGAGTTTTCGGGAGCTAATCAGTGGAGTGATGGCTTTTCCTCTGGGAAAAGTTATGTGACAGGCAGACGCCCATCAGACGCCCATCAGGTCAAACAGGACAGTCGCCCACACCCCAGGAAATGTCTCCTTCCACCACATTAAATGAGCGGAGACAGAGTCGGCAAGCGGGAGGGGTGAGGAAGGAGACAGAAGTTTGAGGAAGGACTCAAACTGAAGGTCACAAGAGTTGGGGGACAGCAGGTCAGGAGAAAGTCAAGGGGGCAGACCCTATGGTGGAAAACCCAACCAACCCATCACGCTTCCCAGAATCAGCCTCCCAGCAATGGGTCCGCCAGGAAGCAGCACATCCAGGGTTCAACCCCCTTCACCCAACAAATCCAAATCTACACCCCAACAGGCAGGCACCCTAGCCCAAGACCAGACCTATTTCCACAGACCTGAGAGCGGCGAATTGAGAGAGTAGTAAACCAATCCAGTTCTAGACAGCACAGAAGTTTCCCAAACCGTCAGCTTGTTTTCCTCCCAACAAAACACGGTGACTTCCCTCCGTTGTCACATTTCCTCCCCTAAACTTTTCTTTCTGCAACCCCTCTACAGAGGCTAAACTGCAAGCCGCTGAGGACGGAAACGCAAGAGCAGCCCCGCCGGGATGCAGCAGGAGTACCTTTTCCGTGGAGCAGAGGGGCCGGTGCCCAGAGGCTCGCTGCCCTGCCGAGCCGTGGAGGGCTGCTGTCGGGATGGAGCACGCTGAGGATTAAGCGTCCCCGTCTCTGCGACCAGACCTTTCGGCGGCTCCGACCAACTGTGCGAGCGAGGCACTTAGCAATTGTCTGCTGGCGCTGACGCCCCGCCCTCTGCTCCTGCGATTGGCTCCCGGGTCCCGGGCAGGACTGCATTGGTTTCAGACGACCTCACTCATTGCCTTGGCTCCTACTATTACCTGAGCCATCAAAGGAAATAATTCCAGGTTTCATTGACAACCTGTAAAGCTCTCCTCCAACCCGGTGTGGGAGCGGCCCTGGGAGTCCAGTGGAGGGAAGAGGGGAGAGTAGAAAAAGTGGGGGTGGGAGAGAGGGAGAGCCGAGAAAGGGTGGAGGGTGAGCGAGAGAGAGGGAGGGAGAGAGGGAGGAAGGGAGAGAGAGAGAGAGAGATGTAGAGAGAGAGGGAGCTATCAAGCAATCAGATTCCTGCACCAGCATTTTAACTTCCACAAAACAGAGCCCATAGCAACAATTTTCTGGCCTTATTTTTCCCCCAACTGGTGAATGTTCCTGAGGGCAGGGAGAAATATGACGGTGGTGTTTCTGCCTGTGTAACACAGGCTCTGGGAAGCAGAGCAAGGTAAAGGCTGGAGGAATCTAGTGATGTATTTCCCGGGGCCACCCTGGAGGGCATGTGAAGGTCATTTTAGATTGTTTGGGAGGACAGATTATGCACCTTCCCTGGATTTATCCATCCGTTCTTTCCCTCATGGTCCACCCAACCTGAGAAGACAGTTTCCTTTTGCACCTCATTCAGTCTCAGGAGAGCTGATTTTAAAGTCTGCGAAAGTCTGGATATCCTCACTGGCCTCACAGGGAGGTCCAGAGAGACAGGCATTCCCCAAGCTAGTAATTCTGCTTGGACCCTGAATTTTGCTTGTTCCCACGTGGCTTCAGGGAATTGTTTAGACTCACATCATCAACCAAAGCAAGGAAGGAGAGGAAAAGGAACTCATCACGGGGTGAGAACAGTCCAAATGCTTTTCCTTGTTCAACAAGGAATCATAGAGCATGAGTCTTGCCCTTTTTCTTTCCTTAGTGTATATTTTTCAGTGTATAGAAAGGACATCATTTGATAGCGGACATCATTTGATAGCTGAATTTTTTAAGAGGAAGAAAAAGAATTTTAAAAGGGCCTTTTAAAGGAAGCTCATGGAATATCAAATTTCAGATTAGTTAGAACTCGCCTTTCACCCTTTTCCTTCTGGGATCCGCATGTCTCTGAGTGCAGGCTATGGTTCCAGTTCGTCCCCCGTAGCCTCAGACAATTGCAATCTTTATCACCATCTGCATCCTTGGAGGCAAAAGTTCTTCCTGCCTTGTTCAGTGAGCTTCTGCTTCATGGGGATATGCCTGGCTTCCCTAAACACACTGCAAGCTCTGTAGGGGCAGAGCCGGTATCATGTATATCTTTATAACTCCAGTGACAGCACGTAGCACTCAATAAGTGGGCTGACTAATAAAACCCAATTCAAAACGTAGAGCGTACCTCTGAGCCTCCTGGCATCATTATTCCACTGTGATCACTCATCCAGCTGGCGGGGTGGGGAAGGGGCCCATCCTGGATTCCAGGAGGTAAAAATTCAGGACAAAATACTGTGACAGCTACCGACGTCCCTCCAAGCTCTCAGTGCCCCTATTCTCTGTGGAAAATGAGGCAGCTCTTCACTCCATGTCTTCTTACTCCCCCGAGCGCTGGAAGGAAATGAGAAGATGAGGGACACACATTTTATTTATGAGACATATACCTCAAAAAATTAAGTCATTTCCATAGTGGCTTTCCAAATATCAGCATGGCTAAAAGGAGAGTGACCCTCTATTAGGAGTCAAAAAATGGGACAAGGGGTGTAGCAAAGTATTTGTTTTCTATTTCCTTCCTTTGTCTAGGTGAAATTCTTACAAAGCCCCAAGGATGAAATTAACCTTAGCTGTTCCTTTGAAATTGACCCTGCCCCAGAAAATCTGGCATGTTCCGTCATGGAGTAAAAGCCATAAATAATACTTTTATGATTTAAGCCGTAAGATTTCCACTTCCACAAGAAAGCAGAGAGCGAGAGCAAGAGGGAGGGGATATGGGGATATATGTATATGTATAGCTGATTCAGTTTGTTATACAGCAGAAACTAACACACCATTGTAAAGCAATTATACTCCAATAAAGATGTGAAAAAAAAAAAAAAAAAAAAGAATGCCTTTGATGGGCTCATTAATAGACCGGACAAGACTGAGGAAAGAATCAGTGACCTTGAAAACCTGTCAACAGAAACTCCTGAAGCTGAAGGGCAAAGAATAAAAGAATGAAAAAAAGAACAAAACGCCCCCCAATCTGGGACACTTACAAAAGATGTTAACACTTGCATAATGGGAAACCCAGAATAACAAGAAAGAAAGAAGCAGAAGTCTATTTGAATAATGGGTGGAATCCACAGATACAGGAATCTCAGGGAACATGAAGTAGGATAAATACCAAAAATTAGACACCTGGGCACATCATACTCAAACAGCAGAAAACCAAAGACAAAGAATATCTTAAAAGGAACCAGAAGATATTAAGAAGTAGCTTGCCTATAGAGTAACAATGATATGAACTGAAGCAAATCTCTTGTCAGAAACCATGCAAGCAAGAAGAGAGTGAAGTGTTTAAAGTGTTGCAAGAAATAACCCCAGCAAACTACAATTCTGTATTCAGTGCAATTATCTGTTAAACATGAAGGAGAAATAAAAACTTTCTCAAACAAAAACTAAGGAAATTTGTTGCCAGTAGACCTGCCTTGCAAGAAATATTAAAAGAAGTTCTTTAGCAAGAAAAAAAAGGATATAAATCAGAAACTCAGAACTGTATAAAGGAAGAAATAAATGAAGGTAAAATGAAAAAAAAATGCAGGCTTCAGCTCTGTGCCTTTACACTATCCCACTTCTCCCCCTTAAGAAAAAATAAGAGAAATAAACTAAATTAGTTTATTTAGGCGGGCAGAGGCACCGAGTCTTGCAGCGCGCACAGGTCCTCACAGCGCGGTAAGAAGTCGGCCGCGCTGTCGCAGGGCAGCTTCACCGAGTCATCACGGCCCGAGCGCGGCCTCGGGGACGCTGGCTGTGGACACGATGCCCACACCCGCCTGGGGGCCCCGGCTCGCCTCCCGGCCCCTCGGGCGCCAACCGCCCGGCGGCTGCGGCCCCGCAGCGTGCGCAGAACCCGCGTCGCAGCCAGAAGACGCAGGGCCCCGGGCCCCAGTTAGGCGGGCCCCAGTTAGGCAGGCCCCTCCGTGCCGCGCTCACTTAGGCGCCGGCCTCATCTCCTCCGCGCCGGGGGGGCTGCCGTTCCAACCGGGAGGCGGCCCCGTGGGGGCGGGGCTCGAGGACGTCAGTGCACTCGCCGTGCGTCCGCACACAGCCCCGCCTCCCATGGGGACCCGGCCTGAGGAGCAGGGCAGCCGGAAAGGTAGGAGGTGTGGATAATATGGGGTTTCCAAAAAGCGTTTGCTGACTGATCCAAGCAAAAGTGAGACATGGTTGTAAAAACGCTTTTTTTTTTAAATATTTAATTGCAGTGGTTGAATTTTTATTATTAATTAATTAATTAATTTTTAAAATTTAATTTAATGTTATATATTTATATATAAATTTATATATTTTTTATATATTTATATTTAATTTTATATAATTTAATTTTTAATTAATTAATTTTTGGCTGTGTTGGATCTTCGTCTCTGTGTGAGGGCCTTCTCTTGTTGCGGCAAATGGGGGGGCCACTCTTCATCGCGGTGCGCGGGCCTCTCACCGTCCTGGCCTCTCTTGTTGCGGAGCACAGGCTCCAGACTGAACGCATTTTCAAAGTAGTGTCTGTCCTCGCCCCGCCCAGGAGAGAGCGTGCGCTCCATGAGGGACATGTGAAAGGCTAAGTGAACGTCTGCCTGTGGTCTGTTACCTGGTGCACGGGTGTGTGAATTTCTGCGGAGAGCTCTCAATTTCTGTAGTTCCTGCTGACTTGACACGGTGGTTGGCAAATGGTGACGTGTTCCATGCTTTCAGGACATGATCGTGGTTACTAATAATCACTTTGTTCTCTCTGTGCATGTCTGTGTCCTAATATTTTCTTTTTATAAGGACCCCAGTCATATTGGACTAGAGCCTACCCATTTGACCTCATTTGACCTCAGTTACCTATTTAAGGGCCTTATCTCCAAATACAGTCATATTACGAGGTATTGGGGGTTAAGACTTCCACATATTAACCTGAGCAGGACACAATTCAGCTGATAATAGAAGGTAAGAGTAATTTAAGCAAGTAAGTAACTTTTTTAAAGTGAGTTGCTTAAAGATATGAATTGACTCAAGAAGAGCAAGAAGAAATTACATAACACTGTACGTTATACAAAGGTATTAAATTAATCATCATAACATCCTGTGAGATCCGCATGAAATTCGACTAAACAAGATTAAGCAGCTTACCCAGAGTTGTATAGTTAGTACTTTCCAGAATTTAAACCAGGTATTTTCCCAGTTCCATTCTACATTATATTTTCATTTCATTATTTGAAATGAATTTTGAGTCTTCATTTTGCTTAGTTTCTGAAGTTCTATGGGGATAGAATGGAGTTGGATATTTTCAGTGACATTCACACATGGGGAAGGAAATTGAGTCCAGAAGCTTCCACGATGTTTCCATGGAGAACGCTAACAACAGAACCAGAAACACCGTTATCCTTTTGGTTCAGTCATCTTTCGTAACACACTACAATAATTAATTTTAAGAAGCCCAATGTTTTCCAAACTTTCACCAATGGGCTCTGTAGGGTCCTCTAATAATATGTAAGAGACTCATTAGTTTCACATTCCAAGGCACTTAAGACCAGGAGTTCTGATTGTTCTTTGTGAGAAAATCAAGTGACAATCATAGCTCGTAATTTAGGATGGTTTCTTCAGGGCCCAGGCAAAACCTAATACACAGTAATAATCATTGTCAATTGCATCTTTGACAATGATTAATTGGGTATCAAAGAGGTGTATAAATTGGGAGAAATTATGATCAAAGAGAAACATAGGCCACAGATGTTTAATTAATGCTCAATTATTTATGAGTTTAACTTTGGTTAAGCTAATTTTCCTGCTTCTAGACAATTTCCAATTCATCTCTACAAAGAGACCAGAATAATCACCTTCCAATACAAGATTTATTGTGTTCCTTTAATTAAGAGCCTACAGTGACTTGTACATTCACTCCACGAAGTTTTGCTATGAGAGAAAAGGAGCCATTATATTTTGTCTTGAATTAGATATGCCACCATACTTGACTTAGCTCATCTTACTGGAAGCACTTTGAGGGCAGATCCTACAGTCCTGTCGTACATCCTCTACAGCATCAAGCCAAGGGAATCACACATAGTTACAGCTGGAAAAACACTTGTTCTGGGTTGATATGTTTAGCCTTTACCACCAAGACTTTATCACCAAGACCTATCTTTACAGTCTCTAAACAGAAGACCTTCTTGCCTTCCGTTTTCATATTGACTAGGAATGTAAAGGGAAGAACTGAGACGTAGCCATAGTCGGCTAGCAGCCAGCCCAGATAAATCATCTGTGGAGATATTGTGTCTTTCAAAAGATATAAACATAAGAGGAAGTCCTAGAGTTTGTAACAATTGTGCATAATAAAATTCCATGAAAACCTAGAAATCCAGATGCAGATCAGTAACATATTGGTTAAATAAGCTGTTCTGTTCATGCAATGGACAAGTGTACAGACATTAAGAAGAACGAGATACTCTTTTCTATGAGATTCTCTTTTCACTGAACTCGTCAGTGCTGCAAAGACAATGTTACATAATAGTTTTTCTTTAACATTGTATCAGCCATCTTCATCTTGTCCTGTATTTATTGCCAGTGTTACTAAAGGTTATCATTTACCTCTTTCTCTTTTAGATATATAATTTCTTCTTACTGTGGAAGCATTCATCAATCCCTATTTTACTATTTCTTTTAAATTAGAAATGAATATTGAATTTTATAAAATGTCTTTGGGGGATATTTCAACTGATTGTATAGTTTTGTTCTCTTTTGACCTTGTTATATGGTAAATTATATTTGGTTATTTTATATTATGCCATTTATTATATATGGTATTATGTTTACTAATTACACTTATTATATTAGAATTACATTATAATTAAGGTAGCATTTTGTTTCAGATAGACAAAACAACCAGTGGAATAGGAAGCATCTTAAAATTAGATGCAAGAGCATAAGGGATTTGAGATTAAAATAAAATTGACATTTTGGATCAGTAGCCAAACTTATTCAAAAAAAGTGGGAAAATATGGCTATCATTAATAAATTCTAGATAGAGCAACTAGTTAAAAGTAAAAACATCATGAAACTGTAAAGGTATCAGAAACCTGGGAGACTTGAAATAAATTATTCATAAGGAACACCTTTCTAAGATACAAAGAAAAAAGGATACATTTAATTATATAAGAATTAAAATTCTCCTCATGGCAAAATGCACTACAAAGGTCAGAAAACAAGCAAAAGAAATTGGGAAATATATTTAGAAGTAGATATGCTCTCTTTACAACTTTTGAGAGAAGCACATGTTTCTTTTTCCTTTAACCTGTTATGTGGGTATTAACCTATAATGTAAGTGCATGGTTCCTTTCCTTTAACCTCTAACGTGAGATTTCATCTGTATGGTAAGTGCATGGTTCCTTTCCTTTAACCTGTAACGTGAGATTTCATCTGTATGGTAAGTGCATGGTTCCTTTCCTTTCATCTGTAATGTGAGTGTCAACATGGGGCACTGTTTCCAAGCACAGACTTTGGATGTTCCTGTACTGGTCCCATCACTGACCATCCACAGAAACTTGCAAATGTTGCTTTACTTTCCTGGGGGTTAGAGTCTTAGCTAAGAAATGGAAGCAAAATAGAACCTTCACCCAGGGATAATAGAAGGTTTAAAGGAGTAAATATGTAAATGACTTAGGACAGTGCCTAGTACAAGAGAGATCAATATAAGTACTTATCAATTTTTTAAAGAGACAGATGAAAGAAATAAAATGTGGTGATTTCAATCTATTGATATATATTCTTGACATTAAACTACCTTTTCATTCATTGGATGACCTAACTTGCTCATGCTTTTTCTTACTGTAGTGAACCTGAGTAGCTAATATCATAGCTTAAAATGTTTGCTTTTATATTTACAAGTAAATTTGACCTGTAAATTCCTTTTTCCTTACAGTCCTAATCTATTTTCAGTATTAGGATTATATAGACTTCCTAAAATGAATAAAGGAGCATTCTTCCTTTGCTACTCTCTAGAAGTTTTTCTTTATTAATACTGATGTTATCTGTTTAATAGAAGTTTGATAGAATTCCCCACCCAAACGTTCTGGGTGGGTCTGGTATTTTCTTGGTGAAAGATTGTAAACTATTGACTTAATTCCTTTACTGGTGAAAGAACTCCAGCTATATATTTCCTCTTGTGTCAGTTTTGGTAAACTTTAGGAGCTAGGAAATTGTCCATTTTACATAAATGTTCAAATTTACTGGCATTTCATATATTCTCTGTTTGTACTCTCTGCTATAACATTGTCCTGATTCTTTCTGTGTATTATTTACTTATGTTTTTGTTTTGCTTAATCAAAGTGTGTTTTTAAAATCTTTTCAAAGAATTTTCTTTTGACTTACTAAATCACCTCAATTTTATACTTTTTTCTGTTTTATTAAGTTCTGCTCATATCTTTATTATCTGTTTTTTCTATGTTCTCAGGGTTTATTGTTTTGCTCTTCTGATGTCAATTAAAACACTTGGTTATTAATTTTAATAAATCTTTTTAGTTATAAATAGTTGCACTTTTTGAAGATGCCAGCTTAGTTGTAAGTATCTAAGGGTCAGCACCTCCACATTGTTGCTGGCCTAAGCCTTAGTGCACCCTATAGCAATGTATATATTGACATTTTTTCCCCTCGACTCTCTGTGTTTTGCTACTTCTCACTTTTCTTTGGAGAGAAGCCCTCTGACATATCCTTTAGTTATTTTACAGCCAATAAGTCTTTAAAATATGTGTATTTTTTTAAAGATAAATCTACTTATATAATGAGGCAGAAAATCTGATTTGCCGTATTTTTAAAAACAGCATAATTTCACTCTTCTCCATAATTAATCTGCTGTTTTACACAACCTTTGAGTTTTTAGCTTTATCAATGACATGTACTTTAGAAATTTTTTAAAGAGCCTACCCACTCTTTTAAAATATCCTGTTCCTTGTTTCAGTTCTAGTTTTATGTCTATTTTCTGCCTTGCACCTGATAATTCCAACATTCAATGGATGGCCTTGGGAATCTAATTCTGGTATTGATTGTTTTTGCTGATTCTCTCCCATTGTAGCTGATTTCTTCATTATTGTGTAAATTTAGATCATGAGCTCATGTTTAGCTAAACTTTATCTGTGGGAACGCTATAGGCCTGGGTTGAAGGTCTACCTCTCCAGAGAGTGTTTAGTTCTGTGTTTGGAATACCACCCATCTGGGAGCATTTTAAGGTAATTTCTTCCCTTCTGTTTGCAAGACCGCAAATAAATTTGCAACCCAAACACTGAACACAGATCTGGGGTTCAGAATTCTCAAGATTTCCTACCTGTTTCCTACCCAGAGCAGAGGCCAAGAGAATTTGGTCTTAGTCTCCCTTTGCCAGCAGATATTTTTCTTACTGGCACATCCTTTCATTAAAGGTGAACCTAGGGATAGATAGGTTTAGTTCTAACTTCCCATCTAGGAGGGATGGAGTCTTATCTCCTGCCTCCCATGTGGTCATGGCCATTTTAACAACAAGTCTCTGTGTCAGGTCAGGTGTGTCATTAAACTATGGCCTGTATTCCAAATCCAGACAGCTGCCTATTTTTTATGGCCTATGAGCGATGAATAATGTTCACATTTTAACTGGTAATATTTTAAATGGTTACTTAAGTACCTAAATAATATCCTCAATTTTGCCTCTTTGGTCCACAAAGCCGAAAATATTTGCTATTTCGCTCCATAAAAACAGGATTGCCAGCTTCTGTTCTAAGCTATCAAGATCTTCAGTCCACTCTTAATATAGCTATAACTCTCACACATGTACCCCCCTTCTTTCAGGGGTCCTGGAAATTTCTACTGCACACTTCAAAAATCAGACATGCACTTAAAAATAAGTTGTTTCCATTTCACCTAGCATACCGAACTCTTTTCTTTTAGGAGAGTTTTTCAAGTAATCTTGCCCACCATATTCTTCAGAGCCTCATTAATAATGGCAAAAAATTAAAACAACTTAACATTCAACAAATGGGAATTGTTCATAACAATTACAGAAGCACATACAGTAGAAAACTATAAACTGTTCTTGAAACGGTGAGACATAACTAGTTTTATTCTTCGAGAACTATGTTTATTTAGGTCTCTTTTGTTTAAATAAGTATATTTCTGTGTATGTATGTATATAATCATGTATTTATACACACATACGTTATTTATATGATGTATTTATATAAATATGTGAAATACATACCTATACACATACCTTTGATTTATATTTGTCTACATACACAGGAATATAATTATATATATCATATATGTATATACATTGAACTGAAAAGTGGTAGTATACATATATATTGTGTATAAATGTGTGTATATGTGCATGTGTAGAAAAACAGGTTGAGAGATATGTAAGCATGATTTAGACAGGGTTCAAGATTTTAAAAGTTATGTGTAGGTAGTGAGATTATGGCCCATTTGATTTAAAATATTGCATATTTTTACATCAATTGTTATGAACAGATTCCTACGTAAATAAAATTATAAATAGTTATACATACTTGTATGTGTAGTGTGTAATTAAAATATATATACTTTTATATAAGTATTATAATACACTTGTCTTATAATAATACATTATGTATTGTGTTATATAGAATACATTAAATATAATGTATTATATCAGATAATAATGATATATTTCTATATTATGATATAATTGTTTTATAATCAATATTACATGATATATTAATACTGTGAACATAATAAACATATAAATACATTGCATTAGTCATATAGTTTGTGTACAATATATGCTATGCAAAAATACGTGTTAATATAATACATAATTGTTATACATTCATATAAACAGTAATATATTACATTTATACACCAATATAATATTTAATATTGGTATATGTATATTATATTTAATATATGCATAGCTAATGCTCTTTAAAGCCATCTGCTACAAGAAGTAGAATGAGACCAGGAGTATGGCCAAAGCAAATTCTAAAAATATTAGATTATTTATATTCACTTATATGTCATTTTCCTGGAATCTGCATCTGGCTGTTAGAGAGCACACACAGCAAAATCCCGATAAAGTGCCCAGGAGGACATGGGATCCTTTATTTACTGGGACCTCAAAGGAAACATAGTGCTATTCAGTCCCCCATCAAAGAGCTAAGAGCAAACCTTGAAGCACCCATTAAAAGCCAATTCAAACAAAAAAGCTTTTCCACTTCAACTTGAAAAAGTTAAGTTCCCAAGAGACCCCCTACATCAACCACCGAAGCTCATTTGGCAGTAAAAATAATAACATTCAGCGAACAACAAGAAATCTAAAACAATAGTTGTTTTAATAAAAAAATCCAGCAGCTAATCAGTGTCTTTCCTGTTTGAAAGAAGGCAGTGGGAAGTGGACAGAAGACCTGATAGGAAAGATAAAAAGAAGAGGAAAAGGAAAATAAAAGTTTCCAGTTTGACAAGCTGTCTTCTGCATCCGTTTCATCCCAAGACCACCAAGCCAGTGTGGAGGCTTTTTCCTCCTTTCCTTTTCGTGAGACTGGTCACAACCTTGCCAGGACACGGTGAGCAAAGGGAGGGAACAGGAACGAGGAGCTGTGTGTCCAGGGCTTGGGACCTTGGGGCTGGAATACACAACACAAACACAGGATGTGACTTCTGAGCTGCTGCAGAGGCCGGGGTACTGGGGGAGGGGAGCCCTCCTCACGTTCTGGGCCAGCGGCAGGGCCAGATCAGGGGACAGGAAGTGACCAGCAACTTCCCAGGGAGAGAGCAGAGCAGTGGGGGGCTGAGGCTCTGAGCCATCCCAGGAAGGGAGGCTGCCCGCATTTTCCAGACCGTATTGGAGGGAAGCCTACCCTCGCTGGCAGCTCAGTGATAAAGGTGAAGACTTGTCTGCAAATAGACCGTGGGCTAGAAGGCTTGCAGGAGGGAAGCAGGGGTCTTGGCAGTGCGTGCTCTTCTGCAGGGAGTCCTGTGTGTGCAAATGTCCTAACGAGAGTCTCTGAGTCCATCTCGACCGGCACCTTAAGGACAGCCAGACCTTCGTCTCCTTGCGAGACGAAGTGATCTTGAAGCGGAAGGTCACAAGCCACACGAGATGCTGGCTCTGTTGCCTTTGGGCCCCTCCCAGAACCCTGACTCCAGTGCAACCAAAGCAGTGCTTTGAATGGTTCTCATGGGGCGGGGCACGCCAGGTAACGCCAGGTATGTGTCCTGCGCTCCATATCCCTCCACTGGTAGAGGTTTTTTTTTTTTAACAAAGAGAGATGTATCTAAATTAAGAGCTGCACTATTCACAATAGCCCAGACAGGGAAGCAACCTAAGTGTCCTTCGACAGAGGAATGGATAAGGAAGATGTGGTACATGTATACACTAGAATATTACTCAGCCATAAAAAAGAATGAAATAATGTCATTTGCAGCAACTTGGAGGGACCTAGAGATGATCATACTAAGTGAAGTCAGTCAGAGAAAGACAAATGTCATATGATATCACTTATATGTGGAATCTAAAATATGATACAAATGAACTTATTTATAAAACAGAAACAGACCCACAGACATAGAAATCAAACTTCTAGTTACCAAAGGAGAAAGGAGGTGAGGGATAAATTAGGAGATTGGTATTAGCAGATACAAACTACTATATATAAAATAAGCAAGGTCCTACTGTGTAGCACAGGGAACTATATTCAATAACCTGTAATAAACCATAATGGAAAAGACTCTGATAAAGAATATTATATATATATATATATATATATATATATATATATATAGTAAATCAACTATACTTCAATTTAAAAAATAAAATAAATTAAGGGCTGCCAATGGAGACTTCTCCTTCCCCAGCTCTTACGGGAATTGCTCTTGAAAAAGACTCAGAATGGATTTACTTATTGAGCACCTATGCATGTGAAACACCATGCCAAGCATCATGAGAAGGATACAGAAATGAAGATGATTTTGGTGATGCTTGTAATCTGGTAAAGGAGACAAACATATACATAAGTCACCAGCATCAGGCAGACAACAGTAATACAAGACCATGGAAGATAAAAAGGGACTTTTTCCTCCTGGGAGGATGGAGCACGTTGGCACAGACTTGGCAGTCAGAGGAGCGTAGGGCCGTAGCTGTGGGAGAGGCTTTCCATCAGGACCCAAGCTGGGAGGAGGGGAACAGTAGGAAACTGACTACTTGGGTGTGGTTAGAGTTGGCCTTGGATGGAGGGTGTGGTAGGAGGGGGGAGAGAGAGAGTAGCATCAGGTAACAGGCTGAGGTTTGGACTCAGTTCTCTGTGAAAGGGAGCAGCGCTTTTTTTTTTTTTTTTGGTTATAGAAGAATTATTTTATTCAGTGATATTCAAGACATGATTAGGTCATGGCCTTATATTCACAGTTTCAAGTTGGAAATAATTCAGAAATAATGATTAACATTTGGAAATTAGCTATTAGTTATGGATTCAGAGGAAAAAAGAGCTTTTGCTGAGTGAGTCATAAAGGATGCTAATCACATTAAAAACAAATTTAGTAAATAGTATTAGTCAACCATGCAAATAGGTGAAAAATATTTACCAGCCCACGAAACGTTTTACCAGCCCTTCTGCTTTTGTGACATCCCAAATGTAGCGAATGTTTTTTAAAATGGGAGCAAGGCTGTCTGGATGGAGTCGGCACAGAGCGGGGAGGCCCACCGGGAGCCATTGCGAGAGTCCAGGAGGGAGGGGGGGGGCTTGAGCCGTGGGGAGGGGATCCTCGGGGTCCTAGTTACCCCGCGTCCTTCTCAGCGGAGCCTCAGGGAGCCAAGCGTGTCCAGGTGGAGATACAGCAGCTCCATCCATACCGAGGGGAACAGTGGCCACAGTGCATCCAAGGACACACGTGGGTGGTCCTGTGTTATATGTTTCTCTGGATTTGTGCTACAACCTGGGGTCTGCAGTCACAACCCTTTCTTCTCGATGCTTTAGTGAAGGGGGAGAGAAAGACCAGAGAATAAGCCAGACCCATGTTTGGGGGTGGCAGGGAGCCAGCAACACTCTACAAGCCCAGTTGAATGGGGATGCAGGCTGAGCGTTTTAGATTTGACGAAGGTTTATTATGTGCTGTGCTGGCAACGTGCTGTGCCTCCACCCCCAGATCTGCCCTGTTACATGCCCGGGGGCTCCCTTGTTGTCTGCTCTAGAGTTGGGCTTGACCTGCTTCGAAGGAGTCGGATTTCAAACACCTGCTCACACGCTGTACCAAGTGGCATCACTCACTGTCTTCTGGGAACAATAAATTCTTGTCAGTGTGCCAGCTGCTTCCTGCCAGGACCCTGACAAAGGTACTATGCATCCTCTGTACCTACTATTAATCCTCACAGCCCTGGGAGGCAGTCTTTCCATTTCGTAGATAAGGAAAGTGAGGCACAGGAGAGGCTACCGGACCAGACCTGGCCTGGGGGCCGCCAGGAGCAGCGCTGTCTGGACGCACAGAAGACGGGGTGGCTCTGGGGCCACCCGCCCCCTCCGCCCGGGCGACTGGGCAGACTCCTCCTTGGGAGGCGTGAAATGGGAAGGTCCTGGTGACCTTGGCCACGGCAGGGAGGACAGCTTCCTCGGACCTACAGCCAAGCTTGCCTGAGTGAAAAATAAACTTCTACACGTCCGCCGAGAGGTGGGTTAGCTCAGGACCCATCCTGAGCAACACGCTTCTCTAAGTCACAACCAGTGAACGGCAGGACCAGGATACAGGCAGGATACGGACAGGATGCAGGAACTAATTAGGAGGAAGAAAAAAACCCACACGGTGCTCCGTCAGTTGAAACCAGGGCCCGGGGCATTTTCTCTTGCTCACTTTTTCCACAGCTGTTCCGCTGTTACTAACATCACTACCCATAACATTAGGAACTTAAGTTTCTCGAGTGCTTCACGCTTGCCAAGAAATGTGTTGAAGGCTTTACCTTATCTCATCTGGTCCTCCGCTGAGATGTGCACTGTTATTATCTATGTTTCTCATTTCAGGGAGCTGAGCTCAGAGAGGTTAAGTAGTTTTCCAAGTTCACATGGGTGGTAAGCGTCAGCACTGGGGTTTTAACTCAGAGTGTGTGACATTACTTTCTACTGCCTCCCAAGACCAAGGCTAATGCCAACAAGGAAAGGAGGTGTGAAAATGCAAACACACACAGACACACATCGAACCACTTAGGGTGGAAGGGGGCAGATCCAAAGAACCCTGAATGTTGAAAACAGTCCCCCAAGGTCCTGCCACAGTATCTGAGCATGTGCTCACACCAGCCAAGATGAAGACGTTTTCCATCAGTGGTTTTGAGCTGCTCTGAAGAACCCCATTGCTGCTTCTACACTTGACACAGTTTCTGTTTTGCAAGGCCAATGGGTCAGGTTTGAGGAACTAGCTTGTTGTAGCTTGCTCACTACGGTAGCCACCTCAGCCCAGGCAACCACAGGGTCTTAGTCCTGGTGGGACAATCACGCCCCAGCAACTGCAAGTGCCACCGTGCAAACCGTTCTTCTGGGAGACAATTAAATTTAGCTACGAGTGGGCCTGCCCTGGTTAGCATCCAGTATCCATCCCACACACACGTGACATTAACCACATCGCCCAACACACCTCGTCCTCTTACTTGGCAATATCATTTTTCCTCTACGATCCTGTTTATTTCTTTATCTGTCTTCCATTTGGCCCATATAATTACACTATGCTAGCAAGGAATTCATGTTAGCAGAGCAAGGATATATCCTTTTTTAAATGAAATTATATAAGATTAAGTTCCCTAGGGACTTCCAAAGTGAAGGAGTAGGTCTGGAGATGGAGATGTGATCAAAGGCATTCAGTTCCCACCTCCCCATTTCTAATGATATGGCAGAGGGAATCCAGACATAGGGAAGACCCTTCATTGGCACCGCAGACTCGTTAAGGATGACATTGACACATCAGAAGTACTGAGTTTCTGCTGGCTGTTAAATAGTCAATTTAATCAAAAGAAGGGCTAACCTGCCTCTCAGCCCTTATCTAAAAGAACAGTTTCGGGAAGTAAATGGGAAAGATCTTGACCTCAGAAAGAACCTGCATTGTAGTCCTTGAGTCTGGAGGCCCTGAGTGCTGAGTTTTACCAGTGATTGTACCATGTTTGTACTTCTAGAGGCACTCCCAGCAGGAACCTTCTAGGAGTCCTTTTCTCGCTTTCTACCTGATGGCAGTGGGAACAGCTATGCTGGGCAAAGAAAAGGGACTGCCCCCACGGTGGGTTAGAGCTTCCTGACCACAGCAGACTCAGGCTCAGGCGTACCTCACTTAGAAGAGGAACTGTGGGACACAGATTCAAAACACCCTTTTTTGGCTTCTTTCCAATCCCCCCAGCTCACTAAATCCTTGACCTGGAAGAATAAAATCACAATAAGTTTAAGCTCTTCCTAGCTCCCTTTATCTGGGTCTAATGGACATATTTCAGTTGATTAAGAGGTAATTCGAAATGAATACTTTTCTTTATTTCTTTCTCACTATGATTTGACTAATTTGATTAATTCATATTTGTCAGACTGATTCTAAGAGAACCAAAAGCTTCTTTTTCTCAGTACATAGTTATAAATGTGCAATTTTGTTTTACAATACACAGAAAATCACTGGTGAAAAAATAATTAATACAAATTCACTCTATAGCATGTATTTTTACGTGAAACTTTTAGTGTCTTCAGTATAAAAGTTAAGCATTAAAAACTGAGATAAACAGATAGTGGACCTATACGATTTACCCTTGTGTGTTTAGATGTGTGTGGAATCCCTGTATCTGTTAGTGAAGGTTATTTACAATATCGCTACACATGGGCCTTGACCCCAGCCTCCCATCACTTAACTCTGCCACCTGCGTGCATCTATCCACATGGCTACCTTTTAATAAGAATATTTTTATATTATGTAAATTCTTAATCAGCCTGTCCTGTTTAGATTGTGTATGTCATTGTATGTGACATTCTTATAAGTGCTTTGTGATCAATCAGATTCCTGTAAGAAATATTGCTTTTTAAGAAGAACAAAGATACCATGCTGGGAGGGGTGACTTATATTCCACATTAGTGGTGGTCACTTTAGATATAGGATTTTAAAAGAAGTACATTTTAAAAAAATTTACTTGATTCAAGTCTACTTGATTTACAATGTTGTGTTAGTTTCTGCTGTACAGCAAAGTGATTCAGTTATGCATATGTATACATTCTTTTTCGTATTCTTTTCCATTATGGTTTATCTCAGGATAGTGAATATAGTTCCCTGTGCTATACAGTAGGACCTTGTTGTTTATCCATTCTCTATATGTAATAGTTCGCATCTGCTAATCCCAAACTCCCACTCCATACCTCCCCCTCTCCCACCCTTGGCAACCACAAGTCTGTTTTCTATGTCAAAACAAGTACATTCTCAACAAACTAAGGTAGTAAGGACACAACTAAACACTGTCAAAAAAAAAAAAAAAAAGATTCGCAGGGCTGGTGTTTTAATCCAATTCCTCCTTGGTGTGTTAACACTGATGTAAGCTAGTTCTTTTCTAAGCAGGAAAGTCTGGGTGTGCCTTTTTTTTGAATAAGGTTAGAAAACTGAATTATGTCGTCTTCTTAGGTTTCCTCTTACTCGACCCAGTCTTTGTAAAAAATGGGAGGCAGCCGTTAGAAGGAAAAACTTGAAGCCCACCAAGTACAGCAGCATTTGCTCAGAACACTTTACTCCGGACTGCTTTAAGAGGGAGTGCAACAGCAAGTTACTGAAAGAGGACGCTGTCCCCACAATATTTCTTTGTACTGAACCACATGACAAGGTAATAAGTGTTTTAAAATATTGGGTGGTTTTCTGTTTATAAAATTAATGTGTTCACTGTGGAAAATTTAGAAAATCCAGAGTAGTGTTAAGAGAATAAATGTTGCCTGGAACCCATCACTTGTAAATAACCACTGTTCACAGTGAAATACTTTTTAAAAATACAAAGTGCAGTTTATTAAAGTTAAATATCCTCACGCTAAGAAACTCAGTCTAGCTTCATAACTTACTTTGAGATCACTCTGTAGTCCTACTTACATGTTGATAAGTTTTGATTTTTCTTTGTCAGTGATAGTTCAGTTTCAAAGTATTTTTCCCCTCAGTTTTAAGTGCTTAGTATTTAATTAACTCTTAATAATCATTCTGTGTTTCTTGCACCCCATTTCTACTTCAGAAGGAAAAGTACAATTAAAACTTGAACTGTTTTCTCGTTTTAGAATGTTTCTATACCGAGGAGACAGAAATGAGTCTAGTATTCTTAAATTCCACAGACGAGTTCTTGTGAACCGTTTCGTCATGAAACTGAAATGTGCTCTGCATCTTTGTTTTAGAAGGAAGATCTTCCGGAGCCCCAAGAACAGCTTCCCCGACCTCCTTCAACACCCCCCGTTTCCCAGGTCGATGCTGCTATCGGGTTACTCATGCCTCCTCTTCAGACCCCTGATAACCTCTCCGTGTTCTGTGACCACAACTGCACTGTGGAGGACACCATGCACCAGAGGAAGAGGATTCACCAGCTCGAACAGCAAGTAGAGAAGCTCAGAAAGAAGCTCAAGACGGCACAGCAGCGGTGCAGAAGACAGGAGCGGCAGCTGGAGAAGCTGAAGGAGGTCGTGCACTTCCAGAAGGAGAAAGACGACGTCTCCGAGCGGGGTTATGTGATTCTACCAAATGACTATTTTGAAATAGTTGAAGTCCCGGCATGAAGAGTGAAATCTGTGTTGGTGTTCAATGGGGCAATACCACCTGCCCTCTTCTAGCCTGTAGGGGAGTTTCGTTTGAAAAAAATTACACTTGGTCACTTGTATAAAAACAATTCAGAATATTTTTTTAAAAGAATAAATTAGATATATACTGTAAAATTGTAAATGTTTTGTTTGTAATTTCAGGGTTTTTACATTTTAACAAAATATTTTTAAAGTTATAAACTAGCTTCATTGTAAGTTGGTTTCAAGATTGGGGATTTTTATTTCTTAATTTGAGTATTTATAGAAATGATATGAAAAAAAGTAAAGAGAATGATAACAGTGCAGTAAGGATGATTTAAGTTTAAAGTTTAAAATTTTAAATGAACAGTTTATTGAGAGAACTTAGTCACATTTTAAATCAGAAGCATGGGGCAATAACTTCTCAGAATATATATATATATATATATATATATATATATATATATATATATATCTTATTCACATATTCTTATTTGTAAAGTCAGCAGATTCATTTATCTTTCTTAATCACTTATCAAAGATAAATTGGCAAGTCAATACTTTAAAAAGGTTGGTTGTCTTTAGAGCAGAAAATGAGTCATTCCATACCTACTCAAAATGGTTAAAAGACTTTAAAGAATGGATTTTTAAAAAGTGGACCCTTCTTTTCCCCCCACTGTCTGGCATTATAGAATTAGAAGTGTGTCTCCACTGGAAGATACACTCTCCAGTAAGCAAAGTAGGCATTGTTATCAGTGAGGTAATGACCAATGACCAATGGGGGCTGATCCGTGGCTTGCCTTTTTCTTTCACTGCCCCGAGCTAAGGGACATCCAGTCCCCAACTGTAGGTGTACCTGCATCCAGATCTCTGCCAGATGTGTTGTGTGGGTAGAGTTTGACTTGTTCCATAAGGTGGAAATCTTGCACTTGACTAATTGATTTTGGTCAAGGCTTCACATAATAAACGATTTCTTCACTTTTACCACAAGTTAGAAATTACATCCCATTTACCTTAAGGAGTGATTTGCATTCAAAAGCGTCCTAATAGGTAATGTTTATTTTACTTAATGCCGAGACTCAAATACTGAGGTTTCTGTTCAAACTGTGAGTTGTGTTGTGACATTGTGAGAAAGTTTACATATATTTGAAATGAAAACCGTTCTGAGTAAACAAGTACTGCTGTAGGAATTACCTACTGAGATTTAGAGTAACTGCTCCAACTGTAATTATTTCATATTTCAAAGTGCTGCACAGACCTTTGAAGGCTGTATTAAAGATACGCAGCGGTGATGTCCAAGAGTGTCTTTTGAAGACCTGGTCTTCAGTGTAATTCACTGCCATGCCAGTACTTTGATTCATGGAGATTCAAGTTTTTATGAACCAGTATTTCAAAAATAGAAAATTATGATTACTTGAAATTATATCATCTGATAACACTTAGAACTAACTCTAAGGAATCAGGATTTTTTTCTAGTTATTTGTGAGTCTCATTACTGTTTTTAGAAGCCACAAAATCTGAAAGTAGTTTGTTTTTACATTTCATCTCTCTAGCGATTCCTGGAGAATATGTGGGTAAATATTTTGCAAAGTATATATCTTAAATCTAAATTGTCATCTACGTAAAAAAAATCTGTGTGTGTGTGTGTGTGTCCATGTCCTCAGAACCAAGAATCCAACATTGAATTGTAAAAGTGATCATCATAATTACTTAATGTCTTAGCGTTATGATTTAACCTGAAGCTACTTTTTTTTCATGAGACATAAATCCCTATTTGGAGAGAACTGAGCAAGCAGCATGTATACCAACTGTTTGCATTTAAATCATTTATTATGTTTAACACAGGGAGTTTGAGGTACAGGTGCTTACTTCTGAATTTGAAAGGAACATTTGTTGAAATGTTTTAAAAATTCATTTTGTTAAAATTCATTTTGTCTATTGTATCGTTTATGACATTGCCAAGAGAAGGAGAACATTTAGGCTAAAATAGGTCCTCTTCAATCATAGTGAAACTTAGTCTGAAACAGCAAGGACAAGGTCTCAGTCTGGAACAAGTGGGGAGGAGACCCTTGTGAGTTTCACCATAGTATGAAAGATGACATTTATTTTAAGCACCAATAGTGACATCCTAAAGTTTCCATCTATGAATGATATAATTTGGCAATAATAGAAGAAATAACTGTTTCTTAATAGAACTGCTAGGAAAACTGTAGAATTTTAGAATTAGAATGGACCTAGAAATCACTGAACACTTGCCTAACCTCCAAACCCTGCAGAATCCCTTTGTGAAATACTCCTGACAACTGGACATCTGTTCTCTGTATGCCATTTATGTTTAAGCAATTCTGTTCAGATTCTTTAAAATGGGTTTCTGGAATAGAGTAGAATTTGTTGCCACTTTTTAAAATACTTGTTTATAATGCAACTATAAACTTTGCTTTAAACTACTGCATAGTTTGAACTATCAAATTCCAAATTAAAGAAGTTTCAAAATTTTGTAAAATCTAAATGTTTATTAGTTGTGTACCTGTTACGTGTACTAAAAATAATTCTGTCATTACAGTAAAGAAACATTGGTGTCTAAAGTTATTAGCAAAAATTTTTGCTTGGAAATTCAAATACATGAGGAGATTTTTTTCTTTTAATTATAATTTGTGTAATCCCTTTCTTAGAAATATAACCATAATGGTGAAGGCAGTTGAAAGTTTCACTTGATACTTTTTTTTTTTTAGATTGAAGTAATATTCTCTGATCATCTTTAGTTATTTAAAAAATTATGCACACATACACATACCCACAACCTATGGCTTTTATAAAGTCAGTCATAAGTGACATATCTAAAAGTCCATGTGATCGATAAAAGAAAACTCCAGCTGTGTTCCAGAATTTATAAAAGATAGCCAACTATGAATAGCATTTTCCAGAATTTTAAAAAGATAGCCAACTATGAATAGCATTTAAAGGAAAAAGAGAACAAATTTGCTTGTTGGGTTATTACTCTTCCTGATATTGGGGACCCTGTGAATTGGATAAGCAGTGAGTGAAGAACATTGCTCTTGGCTGATGGTAACCGTTGTTTCTGGACATGGCGGTTTTATATAGTTGTGTATTAAAATGCAATCCTTGATGTGAAAGAAAAATATCCAAGCAAACAGTGATTTACACACAAAAAAGCAATTATAAGTTTAGCCTTAAAATAACAATAGTTTGCTTGAAGTAATATTCTCTTACAATTCCATGTCTGGATACATTTTTTTTTTACCTTGGATGTGGTTTTACTGAGATATTTTTCTGAACGATATGTATTTTTTTTAACTCTCAATCTTCAGAATTTTTATTCATTTCTAAATTCATAGTTTGGGTTTAGAGATTATAAAAGTTTCATTTTTTAAACGTCATAAGGGATATGAATAAAGTTTCATTGTTTTAAACTGGTGAGACAAACTGTACAGTATTAACAATAAGTAAGTAAACAACTTCTGGAATGGCTGCATGAGAAGCTCTGAACTCCTCCACACCATAACTACCGTAAGTGGTGAAAAAAAAAAGAAAAACATTTAAAATCTGTTCATGTTGTCCTAAGGGCATACAGCAGATGAACATTCAGGAACATGTAAATCTCATAAGAAAGTTAAGACTGTGTGGCATATATGTTTCTTCTCCCAGTTCCCAATCATGGGCTATAGTATGTATCTCCCAGGGAGGGGAGGCTGCCAATATTTCTCAGGCCCCCCACCTTTGCGTTGCAAAGGCTAAACTCCAGGCAAGTGCAGCCAAGAGGTCAGGACTCCCTTCCTCCACTCAGCTCCCACTATAGGATGGAGGCTCTACCTCAGGTGCAGCAGGCCAAGAATACTGGGACCCTGATCACCTTCTCCCTAATATGCTCAAAGGGTGAAGTTTCCATGCCCGCAGAGGCAAGTCAAGGGGACCAGAGGCTACAGTACAAACAGCTCTGCTCATAATGCAGGCATATCAGTGCTAGAGAAGCAGACCGTGGGCCCCACTGCCAGCTCCAGAAGGTGTCTGAGGTTTTTTTCCTCGGGGGTGCGGCAGGCTATAAGGACAGAGAACTCTGAAGCTCTCCCCAAAGGAAATTATTTTATTTGCAAGTGTGTAGGGGAAGTTCACGCCTAAGGCGCTCTCAAGAACAATGGAGAACCCGGTGGTTAGCAATTAAGAGGAGGCTGGTAGCTCCACAAGAGCAACAAGTTAATTGTACAAGAGAGAACAAGCTAATTTACCAGAGAGAACTAGGGAAAGAGGCAGGTAAGAAAAGAAAGGAAGATCTGTTAAAACCCGTCACCCCAAGTGACTGTGTGCATGCCCAAGGCTGCACCTTCGAAGGACTGAAACCAGAGACATCACACTGAAGGGAAAATAAACCTCACTAAATTAGTCCAGCCAAGTGATTAATTCAAAAAGAAAACAATCACAGCAAGTCGGAGATGGGGGTGGAGAGTAACTGGAATCAGTGTTCAGAAATCCCACAATATATAAAATGCCCAGTTTTTAACAAAATGTTATGAGACATGCAAAGAAACCGGAAAACATAACTCATACACAAGAGACAGAGTAGGCAATAGAAACTGTCTGTGAGAGAGCCCAGACGTCAGAATTAACAGACAAAGACTTCAAAACAGCCATTGCAAATCTGTTCAAGGAACCAATGGAAACCATGCTTAAAGAAGTAACGGAAGATATAATGACAATATCTCATCGAAAAGAAAATATCGATAAGGAGATACAAATAAAAAGGAACCAAGTGGATATTCTGGAATTGTAAAGTACAATAACCAAAATGAAAAATTCACTAGAGAAACTTGATAGTGGTTTGAACTGGCAGAAGAAACTCAGTGAACTTGAAGGTAAGTAGAGATCATTGCAAGCTGAATAATGAGAAAAAAGAATGAAGAAAAATGAATAAAGCATCAGAGAAACATAGTATACCATTAGACACACCAATATATACATAATGGGAGTCCCAGAAGAAGAAGAAGATGAGAGAGAGAAGCTGAGGAGGGAGGGAAGGAGTGGGGAAGGGAGAGAGAGAAAGAGACAGAGAGAGGAACAGAAAAAAATATTTGAAGAAATAATGGCTGAAAACTTCCCAAATTTGAGGAAAAACACTAATCTACACACACAGGAAGCTCAACAAATACCAAATAGGATAAACACAGAGATCCACACCCACACACATCATAGTAAAAATGATCAAAAGCAAAGATAAAGAAAAAAATTAGAAAGCAGCAAGAGAAACGTGACTATTTATATACAAAGGAACACCAATACAATTAACAGCTAAATTCTCATTAGAAAAAATAAAGGCCAGGAGGCAGTGGGATGACAAAGTGCTGAAGAAAAAACCTGTTAACCAAGAATGTAATTATGTAACTACGTAATGTTACAAAACTATCTTTCAAAAATGAAAGTGAAGAAAGAGGTTTCTGGGAAGATGGTAGAGTAGGAAGCACCAAGAATCTGTCTCCCAACCAAAGCAACAATAGTACTGGCAGAGTCTATCTGATATAAGTAGTTGGAACTCTGGAATCTATGAAAGGCTTGTAACTTCCAGGCGAAGGCTTGGATGGTAAACAGTGGTTAATTTTGGTCAATTTCAGCTCTTAGCGTAGTGACAACTACCCATCTCACACCTCCAGCCCATGCAGGCAGTGGAGGAATTGCAGGAGACCTTGCACACAGCTTGGGAGAGCCATGGTGGGCAATCAGGTCCTTTCCTCCAATATCAGAAGTCTGTGTTCTGTTTGCTGATGCTCCTTCTGATCACAAAGGTACAGACACAGAGGTGGGCAGCCATCGGCGCATGCCCCTCACTACTGCAAGCTGCTCTGCCTCTGGCTAGAGTGACTTCAAAGGATTTAAAGAACTGGCGCCTTCTCCTCCCCACTTCATTTTTTTCTCCCATCTTCAGAACCAGGCATTAAAGACTAGGGCACTCAAAAGCAACTGCACATACAAGGAAAGCAGAAAGTCACCATGCATACCCAGGGAAAGGCTCAGGCTCAGGAAAGGCCTGAGATGATCTTAAGTTTACACTTCATGTTGATCCTTGGCAGATCCTTAGGAGACAGCCTAAAACAATAAAAATATAACAAACAAACAAACCAAAAAACAAAACCAGAAAAACCCCAAACCCAGAAAAAAACAGTAAACCCTGAGGAGGAGGTAGAATCTGGTTACCACATCATTAGATCCAAACGTCCAGTTTTCAACAAAAAAATCATAAAGCATTCCAAAAAATAGGCAAGTATGGCCCAATCAAAGGAAAAAGTAAACCTACGGAACTGTCCCTGAGAAAGACAAGAAAGCAAACCTACTAGACAAAGACTTTACAACTGTCTTAAAGATGCTCAAGAACTAGAAAGGAAGATATGGAGAAAGTCAAGAAAACTAAGTATGAGCAAAATGGAAATATCAATAGGTAAAAAACCTTTAAAGAAACCAGAAATAAACTCTGTAGCTGAAAAGTACAATAAGAGAAATGAAAAATTCACTAGAGGGGTTCAAAGGCAGATTTAAGCAGGCAAAAGGAAGATTCAGCAAACATGAAGTTAGGACAATTGAAATGATCAAATCTGAAGAAGAGAAAGAAAAATGATTAAAGAAAAGTGAACAGGGCCTAAGAGACCTTTGAAACAACAATTTATAGAGCAGCATATGCATGGTGGGAGGCCCAGAAGGAGACAAGAGAGAAATAAGACATGAGACATGTAGAAAACAAAAAGCAAAATGCTGGACACAAATCCAGCTATATGAATAATAGCCTTTAATGTGAATGTATTAAACAATCCAATCAAAAGGCAGAGATTGTCAGAGTGGATAAGAAAAATAAGCTCCAGCTATATGCTGTCTATAGGAGACACACTTTACATTAAATATAAAAAAGGTTGAAAATAAAAGGATAGAAATGACATACCAGGCAAAGAGTAACCAAAACAGAGCTGAAGTGGCATTGCTGACATCAGACAAAATAGATTTTAAAAGAAAAAAAAAAAATTACTGAATATAGAGGAATACTTTGTAATGATAAAAGGGTCAATCCATCAGGAAGATATAACCATTATAAACATATATGCATCTAACAACAGAGCCCCAAAATACATGAAGTTAAAAGTAATAGAAATTAAGGAGAAATATCAATCAATGCTAATAATTGAAGATTTAATATCCTACCTTCAATAATTAATAGAACTAAGTAGAAAGATCAACAAGAATATGGAAGACTTTAACAACAATATAAACTAACCAGACCTAGAAGACATCTATAAAACACTGTACCCAACTACAGTAGAGTACATATTCTTTTTAAATCACATAGACCATTTCCAGGATAGATCATATGCTGGGCCTTTAAAAAGTCTAAAGAAGTTTTAAAGTATTGAAATTGTACAGTGTGTATTCTCTGATCACAGTGGAATTAAATCAAAAATCAATAATGGAAATAAATTTGATAAACTCACAAGAATGTGAAAAGTATGAGACACTCTTAAACAACCAATGGATCAAAGGAGAAATCACCAGAGAAATTAGAGAATACTTTGAGATAGATAAAAATGAACACACAAAATACCAAAACTTATGGGATGCAGTTAAAACAGTGCTTAGAGGGAAATTTATAGTCTGTACTTTAAAAAAGAAGAAAGAGCTCAAATCAGTAACCTAACTTTAAGACACTGGGAAAACAAAAGAGCAAAATGAACCTAAAGCATGCAGAAAGAAAGAAATAATAAACATTAAAGAGGAAATTAATGAGAGAATAGAAAAACAATAAAGAAAATCAAAGAAACCAAAAGTTGCTTCTCTGAAAAACTTAGCACAATGGACAGACTTTAGGAGACTGATCAACAACAATTAAAGGCCAGTTTGGCTGCCTGCTAAAGATATGAACAGGAATTTCACAGAAGTGGAAACACATTTAGCTAATAAACATATAAGGAAATGTTCAATGCCATCAATAATTAGAGAAATGGAAACAGAAACCATAATGAGATATAATTTCATACCCATTTGATGATTAAAAATGAAGAAGTCTGACAATACCAAGTGTTGGAGAGAATATAGACCAATGTGATATTTTATATATTGCTAGTGAGAATGTAAATTGGTACACCCATTTTGGGAAACACTTTGGTACTATCTTGTAAAGTTTAATATTCAGGTGTATATAAATTAGCACATCCATTATATTTATATTCACAAGAGAAATTCTTGCACAAATGCACCAGAGACATGTACATAGAAACAGGGTCAAAGAAAAAAAGAAAAAAGGAAACAGTTCCAATTCCCATTGATAGAATAGATAAATTGTGGTTTAGTCACATGATACAACATTATACAACATTGAAAATAAATGATTTAGAGCTCATGAAATAACATGGATAAATCATCGTAGCAAACTAATGTGCAAATCTTATTTTTTTAATGAATTTTTTTAAAGTCTTTATTGAATTTCTTACAATATTGCTTCAAGATTGTGGTTATCTCTGGGAGGGGAGAAGGCTAAAGAATAGGACAAGATAAGAGCCTTTAACTAGATGCAAGTTATTAGTAATATTCTAGTCCTAAAACTGAGTGGGCTAGTGTGTGTCTGCTATCGTATTAAATCAAGTTAATATACAAAAATTAACACAAATTAAATAAAATGAAGAAAACAGTACCATACACAGGCCAATAAAGATAGCGGGTTGTGAACCAAGCATTCTGATTAATCTAATGTTGTACACCCGAGGTTCCAAAAACAAAAGGAGAAAAATAACAACAAATAGCTGATTTACTAGTGGTTAATGTACATTAAAACCTTGCCAAACAGTTCATGCCATTTGATCCTCAGGACACCTCAATGAGTCAGAGAGGTACTATTATTATCCTCCTGTTGTAGCTGGGACCACTGACGTAGGATTTGAACTCTGGCAGCCTGACCCCAAAACCTGCACCCTCAACCATCATGTTACACTGCCTGCCTAAGAAGTAAAAAAATAGTCCTAACTCTAGATAATAGAAGAATATGGTGAAGAAAACCAGACCTATTAAACAGGTTACTATATTCTTTACAAAAGTGAACAATTTGAAAAATCAGAGCCTGACTAGGGTTCCAGATTCTTAAGAAAATGAAATGGTTACACATTTTGAACATGCTGAATTCCAGCCTCCCATGAGGAAATGTTTTAAATATTAGAAGCACATTGGAGATGACCTCAGGTACTTATTTGCACAAATTTCAGGACCTGTGGGAAGCTTATGAGTATTTGAGCAAAATTAAGTAACATCTATGAACCTGATCTCCAAACACTCATTATTTCTTGGTGTAATTTTCTACCAAAGCTTCTGTCGAGGCCCTTTCAACTAAAAACTGCTAGCAAATGAATCATGCATCTGAGGACACAGAACTGGACTTTTTCTTCTATACTGTTTCCTCAGGAAGGTCTCCCAAGGTCTGCACTGCAAGTTGTAGGCCGTTGAACTTGCTTGTAATGTCTCTGGAGAACAGGCTGACAGCTATGAAAGATGAGTGAGTTTGCCTCATTCCTAATCAAATGAACACTCACAAAACCTGGGACAAAGAATAGCCCTTCCCTCTCTTCCATGTCCCCAGATTTAATCAACGTTTTTAGATTATTTCTAGAAAATGTCAGTGATCTTCATTCACCAATAAATATGCGTTAGAGGCTAAAACACAAGGTATATGGATGACAAAGTCAGATTTTAACATCTACACTACCTTAAAATTTTGTTTTAAGTTGTAAGTTGCTTAAATATTGGTCTCTGTTTTTTTATCTTAATTGAAAAGAAAATTTTAAATCTTTTGAATAAATAGTACGTGCAGGTGGTACAAAATTCAAATGATACCTTTTGACATACTCTCTACACTCCCCGAGATCACTGTAAATAATTTCTTACATATCCCATAAGAATTTCATTCATTTGCAGAGAAAAAGACATTTTTGTACCACAACTCCTTTTCTATAATCATTATTCCCAAAGAAAAGTGGTTTGTGGTTGCTTAAAAATAAAATAAATGAGGACTTCCCTGACAGTCCCGTGGTTAAGACTCCATTCTTCCACTTCAGGGGGCTCGGGTTCAATCCCTGGTCGGGGAAATAAGATCTCACATGCCATGCGGGGCAGCCAAAATAAAATAAATGAAAGTAAATTCTTAGAAAATGCGGAAATTTTACATAAGCATGGACTAGTCTGTGTGTGTGTCAGACCATGACTGAAAGAAAGAGCATCGTCATGAGAAAACACTGGTTTGAGAACGAGTTTAGCGGCCATTGTGCTAGATCAAGACTCAGGAAACTGGATTCTAGTGTCAGTCTCTGAAGTCCTATGTGAAATGTGTCCTATAGTTAGCAATTCTACTTTCTGATCCTGTGTCTTCCATCATGCTCTGTTCTTCTTAGGTAACATTAAAAAAAAAAATCTTCCTTCCATTTATAAATACAAGTACAAAATTTTACCTACCAGATATCATGTTTCAGCTTATTAATTAAAATATCTCAGGGACGTCCCTGGTGGTCCAGTGGTTAAGACTTCACCTTCCAGCGCAGGGGGTGTGGGTTCAATCCCTAGTCGGGGAGCTAAGATCTCACATGCCTCGCAGCCAAAGAATGTGAAAACAGAAGCAATATTGTAACAAATTCAATAAAAGACTTTAAAAATTGTCCACATCAAAAAAAAATCTTTAAAAAATATACCAAGGAGTGACCATATAATTTTTTTTAAAAAAAAGGGACTTCCCTGGTGGTCCAGTGGCTAAGACTCTGCGCTCCCAATGCAGGGGGCCTGGGTTCCATCCTTGGTCAGGGAACTAGATCCCATATGCCACAACTAAAGATCCCGCATACCACAACGAAGACCCCACGGGTAGCAACTAAGACTCGGTGCAGCCAAATAAATAAATAAATAATTTTTTTAAATGTCTTAGTCTGAAACCAGCTGATTTAAAAATGGTCAAAGGACTTATATAGACCTTTCTCCAAAGATGATATACAAGGATCCAATAAGCACATGAGAAGGTGTGCACCATCACTAATTGTTAGGGAAATGTGAGATACCTATTAGGATGGCTATTATCAAAAAACAGAAAACAACAAGTGTTGGCAAGGATGTGGAGAAATTGCAACCCTTGTGCACTGTTGGGAATGCCAAATGGTGCAGCTGCTGTGGAAAACAGTATGATGGTTCCTCAAACAATTACAAATACAACTACCAAATGATCCAGCAACTCCACTTCTGGGTATACAACCAAAAGAATTCACAACAGAGTCCTGAAGAGATATTTGTACACCCATGTTTATAGCAGCATTGTTCACAATAGCCAAGAGGTGGAAGCAACCCAAGTGTCCATCAATGGATGAATGGATAAACAAGATGTGGTGTCTACATACCATGGAATATTATTCAGCCTTAAAAAGGAAGGAAATTCTGACACATGCTACAACATGGATGAATCTTGACAGCATTATGTAAGTGAAATAAACCAGTCACAAAAAGACAAATACAGTATAATTTCACTAGAGTAGTCAGATTCATAGAGACAGAAAGTAGAATAGTGGTTGGCAGGGGCTGGTGTGGACAGGAGCATGGGGGGTTGTTTAATAGGCATAAAGTTTCAGATTTACAAGATAAAAAGAGTTCTGGTGATGGATGGGGATGGGAATGTACTTAGTACCACTGATCCGCACACTTAAAAATGGTTAAGCTGGTGCATTTTATGTTATGTGTATTTTACTACAATCACATAGAAAGTGATGTGGATTACTGAAGCCCAGGCTGGTGAAACAGGTCACACAGCTGTCATTTTATGAAGTGTCTGCTATTCCACCTAAGTCTCACCATATCCTTGTGAGATGGGTTCATATTAACGCTACAGTATCGTAGGGGACTAAGCACAGCCCAGGAACACCCTCCCACCAGCACCAGGGCCTGCTGATTCCTGGGGGTGGGGACAGCTGGCCTGGAGCACGTCCTTCCTGCACAGACTGGCAGATCCAAGGCCCACCCTACCCATCCCCTTCTCTGCTCTCATACACACTGAGAACATTTCCCCTGCCCTGAATCACCCCAGGGCCAGGCACGGGATGACTGGAGACCACCCCTGTAGCCCACGCCACTGGAATAATTCAAGCTAGCCAGTCCTCAGTGAATACTCTGCCCTGTCTTGCCTTTCTCAAGGACACCCCAGTAAAGGCTGTGGCCTCTGCTTAACCCTGACCCTAACCCTAACCCTCCTCTTGTCTGCTGCCACCTGATCAGACCCGGGTTTCCCCCTGTTGCCCTGCATGGCATGGTGTCCCGTTCTCTTGGGAAATGTAATAAATCCTTATTTCAGTGGTTTTGACTCTGTCCTGGCACTTGATCACCTTCATAAATTAAAATCCCGCAGGGGTAATTTTAGAACACAGGTCTGACAGGCTGGCCTCTGGAGGTCCCTCATTCTAAAAGGCCATTCCCTCCTCTAGGAAGTTCCCACAGCTAGGGCTTCACCTCAGTGTCCCCTTTGACCCCACCCCCTTCTCCCACACACATAGCTGGAGAGTAATTATGGGACTGGAGGCCTGTTGGTGCTTCCACAGTGCTGCCAGCTGTCTCAGCCCAACCAGCCACCGACCTGCAGGATAACAAAAATGCAGGAACTTTGGGCTCTGCTGCCTTCCTGCCTGTGAGCTTCCAAAGAAACACTGCAACCTCCAGGTGCTGGTGATGGGCACCTGGACTCTGGACCCTTTTGCACAAAGGAATCACAGAGGGGGGTTATTAACTTACCCAAGGTCTCCCAGCAACAGGTGGTTGAACTGGGATTGGAAACCAGGTCCCAAATGTCAATTTTCCTGATTTTCACAAATCCCATCACTGCCCACACTGCCTCTTACTTTTTTTTTTTTTTGTCTTATACTTTCCCTGCCCGGCATTAACCCGCTTCAAGCATGAAATGTCGCTATTGCATGAAATGTGGCTATTGCACGAAATGTTGCTATTGCGCAAAGCAGCTAAGTGACAGTTCAGGACGGTATGTAATTAAAGTCCATAATCAGTGGTTATGACAAGTCAAATGACTGGCTTTTAACAACTTCTTGCCTTTGATGACTCTCCTCCTCCCTGGAATGGTCTCTCCTCCCCAGCACCTGGGAAATAAACGCCTCTGGTTCCAGTAGACCTGACTACACCCTCCTTGGTACTCAGGAGACCTTTTATCATAGTACCTATAATACAGTAGTGAACTTAGTTGTTACCATGACTGTCTCTCTCTGCTGGACTGCACAGTCCTTGAGAGCAAGGGTCCACTCCCTCCCCTCAGTCCACTGCTAGGTATTCAGCACACAACAGGCATTCAGTTGTGTTCTCACCACAAGGTAGAAATATTTTTTTCTTTTTCTTTTATTTTGTATCTATATAAGATGATGGGTGTTCACTAAACTTATTGTGGTCATCATTTAACGACGTATGTAAGTCAAACCATTGTGCTGTACATCTTAAACTTACGTAGTGCAGTATGTCAATTATGTCAATAAAACTGGAAGGAAAAAAAATTTTAAAGAAAAGAAAGAATATCCAAAACAAGGAAATAAGGCAAAGAATGACTGCAAGTCCCTCCAGTGTCCTAATAGAGCGTGATCTAATAGGCCCACCAAAGACTATATAATTCTCTAAGGAACTGTAACTTTGTTTGATTTACTATTTACTACTGATTGTGAAACAGAGCAGGACCCTGTGGTCCTTCCCTCCTATGTCCTCCACCTGCCTTTTGTCTATAGAAAAACTTTAGTCAAAGAGTAAGTTTAGGGACTTCCCTGGTGGTCCAGTTGTTAAGACTCTGTGCTTCTAATGCAGGGGGCCAGTGTTCTATCTCTGATCTGGGAACTAGGATCCCACATGCCACACGGCCAAAAAAAAAAAGGAATACGTTTAATCAGAGAAGTGAGAAAATGCAGAAGCAAAGGAAAGTGGTCAAACATGACAAAATAACAGTAGTTTAGTCATTAAGTAAATTTAAGGACCTTTAGCTCCTCTTCAAGAGCTATACACAATATTCTGAGCTGCATCCTGTGAGCTGTTTTGTAGATACTGAAACCCCCAGCAGGTGGGACAAGTTAACGGCACGATGACCAGGCTGTAGCCATGACATAAGCTACTCCATCTTGCAAAATTCCGAGAACTGGTCTCAAAGAAGTGGGAATAAACTGACCCTGGAACTGAAGATTAATTGTACTTAATCAAGATGACGCTGATCAAACCAGTGCAGGACCAATTTCAAGACGACTGTCAGAGTTGACTGTGCTGTTTCTACACGTAGCCCCTTCCCTCCTCCTGTACACCCCTGAAACTCCCCTTTCAAAGCTCTTGCCCTCTGATCGGCAGGAGGGGAGTTGGCCTTTGGGCATGAGTTCGCCCTCTCCCCTGGTTGCCCGCCTCCTGAAAAAAGCAAACATTCCTTTCCACCAACCTTGCCTCTCGAGTGTTGGCTTTAGAGCGGCAAGCAGCTGGAGCCCAGTCTCGGTAACAATTAGGACTAAGACTCTTACCTGTAGGGCTGATGAGATTTCTGTCTGGTAGAAGAGGTCACCTCGAAGGTTGCAGTTTTATTGCCTGTCCAAATGTGAGCCTGTTTTGCATCCAATCCAGCCTCCGTATTCCAGCATCTGTAGTCAGTACCTATACACCAGTCTTTCACAGGCTCTGCTGGCTCCCTCGTGGAGTTAAATAAATCTTTGACATATGCTTACTTTCTATTTGTATGATGTCATGCTTTTAATTTAAAAAAAAATTATACTTTGACAATTTGGAGACCCCAGCAGGATGTCCACGTGGACTCACCTGTCTGAGCCTAAACTGTGTTGCCCAAGAAGTAGGCCTCATGGGCTGTTTAACCCCACACACATCTTTTCTTGGCTACCAGAATGAATCCCAAGTGGAAACAGAACTTTCCTGTCATTGACTTTCTGATTCTTTCTCTTTCTTTTTCTTCTGATTCCATGTTTTTGATTTTGTTTCTGATTCTTGGTCGTCTGTTAGTTCTTTCCTGGCTCGGGCTCTGTCTTTTTCTGTTACTGGGTCCAAGGACTGGCATGTAACGGACTGCTAAGTCAGCGTCGATGAGTGGCGAGAGAACACCCGATGTGTTGGGTTGGCCAAAAAGTTCATTCGGGTTCAGTATCATGGAAAACCTGAACGAACTTTTTGGCCAACCCAATATATGGGACTATGGTGTGTTTGTGGCCAACAAATTGCTCCCCATTGGTGGCAGTAATTTTGGGAACTGTGTTTGGCAGTGCTTGGGAACCTGATTTTACGGTCCACATATTTGGTGATCTCTGTTGAGATGGTGGGGGTTTAGTCTCTGTTGGGTGAGAGATGAGAGATAATCTGCTTTTGTTTATTTTTTTAATCTATTTGTGAGTCCAAATTAATTAGGAGGATATCTTCTTATTTGAACTGGTGAGGGTTTTTTTTTGTTTGTTTACTTTTGATGAGTGACTGATGCTGTAAAATTGAAGCTGTAAGTTCTCTGGGTGTTTGTGTGGCTGTAATTGAGAAAAGGCTTTGCTTTTCTTTATGTGTATGAAATATTTTCTTATCCCTGGAAGGCATTCAGAAATTAGATGACAGTGTCAAAACAGGAGCTCCATTCTGGTTGGTTTATAGAGACTAATTAAGCACTTTCATAAATCTAGTGCTTCCAGAATTACCAGAAAGTAAAGAAACAAAACTTCTAATATGTTAAACCTAATAGCTTTTTAAGAAAAACCCTTCTCACAGAAACTGCTAGCTCAGAAGCAATTTTCTATAAGAAACCAGGTTCATGTAATCAGTGTTAATCCTTGGACAAATCAGACTGGTTCTATTTTCTCACGGGCATATAAGGAAGCCCTTCTCTTCTTTCATAGGCTCCTCTAATATATAATTTCATATACTATACAGTTGTAAAGTGAAATGAAGTATTACTTAAATGTTCTCACTGCCCCTCAGAATTCAGGAACAAATATTTCTACTAAGTCTTTAGTTTTTGTGGCAGAGAACAGACAGTGAGAATATGCCCCAATTCATTTTATGTGATCCCTATAACAGAAGCAGACAAAAGAGTGTAAGAAGGAAAATTACAGGCTGAGCTCACTCTGACATAAATTCAAGTTATGTTTATCCCTCAAATGCAAGAATGGTTGAAGTCTGGGGAAAAAAAATCTATTAATGTAATTCACTAGATTAACAGAATACAAGAGACAAACCAAATAGAATTATCAATATGTGCAGGGCCAAAAAGATAAATTTTTTAATAAATTTATTTATTTAATTTAATTTATTTGTTTTTGGCTGTGTTGGGTCTTCGTTGCTGCGCGTGGGCTTTCTCTAGTTGTGGCGAGCGAGGGCTACTCTTCGTTGTGGTGCACAGGCTTTTCATGGCGGTGGCTTCTCCTGTTGCGGAGCACGGGCTCTAAGCGCATGGGCTTCAGTGGTTGTGGCTGCAGGCTCTAGAGCACAGGCTCAGTAGTTGCGGCACACGGGCTTAGTTGCTCCGTGACATGTGGGATCTTCCTGGACCAGGGCTCGAACCCGTGTCCCCTGCATTGGCAGGCGGATTCTTAACCACTGTGCCACCAGGGAAGTCTCCAAAAGATAAATTTTAACATACATGATTTTTTTTAAAAAAGCAGACTCTTAGAAAACGAGGACTGAAGAGTACTTCCCGGTAAGATCAAGGGCTGTAACAAAGGTGGTGGTTTTCACCATTCCCATTCAATGCTGTGCTACATCCCAGGACAGTGTAATAGGAGCAGAAAAATTGTTAAGAGGAATAAGAATTTGAGAGGAGAAAAACAAATAATCAAAATTCTTAGAAAATACGATTGCCTTTTTAGAAAATTCAAAAGAATCTACAAATAAAGTCTTTGCTGTTAACGAAATAATTTCTGGACATAAAATCAATATAAAAAATGAGTTACATTAATATACCCATCCTAATACCGAAAAAGGTGAGTTAGGGAGTCTCATTTCAAAACTACACATTTATAGTATTCTAAAAATATGAAATATCTTGAATCTAATAAAAGAAATGCAAGATCTTTCTGGAGAAGATTATAAACCCCTATTCAAGATGACCTAAACAAAACTTATTTGCCAATAGAAAAAATCAATAGCAAGGGTTCTCCCCAAGATGATTCATATATTCAGTGCAAAAGTCCGTCAAGGGAATGAAATGAAGCCCTCTAGATGTATCACTGCACACCCATCATAACTGCAAACATTCAGAAATCTGACAATGTCAAGTGCGGATGAGGGTGGGGAGCAGTGGGAACCATTACGCACTGCTGGTCAGAGCACACATTGATAGAATCGTTCTGAGGAACAATTTGGCAATGACAAGAAAGACAAGATGTGTAAGGACTACGGCAAGACAATTACAATACCTTTATCTAAGGACTCAACATTTACACACGGCGACATATCCTAGAATGGTCAGAGAAGCAATGTTTGCCGTAGTAAAAAATTGGAAGCTATCTAAAGACCCACCAGAAGGAGTATGGGCAAATAAATTGTGACATGTCCCTTAAATAGAAGTCTGCACAGCTGTGAAAATGACTTCACTGGTTGACGAGGAAGAATCTCATAAACGTAACACAGGTTTAAAAAGCAAACTGCAGAGGATTTCATACAAGATACCATACAAAATGATATCATTTATGTGCACCTCAAAAATATGCAAAACACCAGCATTACTTAGAGATACATATATATGTAGGAAAATTATAAAGAAGTGTGTTAGGTGATACAAATATAATTCAAGATCATGGGTATTTCTGAAGAGGAGGGAGATGCAGTCAGGGAAGGGGAGACAGGAGATTTCAAGCTTTATTGATAATACTTTGCTGCTAAAGCTGGCATATTAATGTTTGTGGTGGTGTTCTTTATACTTTACCTTATTCAGATTTTTTTAAAAATCTATTTATTTATTTATTTAAGCTGCGCCAGGTCTTAGTTGCGGCACTTCATTGAAGCATGCATGATCTTTAGTTGCAGCATGCGGGATCTTTTTTTTAGTTGTGGCATGAAGACTTCTTAGTTGGGGCATGCACGCGGAATCTAGTTCCCTGACCAGGGATCGAACCCCGGCCCCCTGCATTGGGAGTGCGGAGTCTTACCCACTGGACCACTAGGGAAGTTCCCAGATTTTTAAAAAAATTGCATCCAACAGCCAGTAGGTGGCAGGGAAAGCTTGGCATTTGCAGCGTCTGAAAGAAGAATAATGCTTCCTTTAAGCGCCTGTGATCACATGTCACTCTCCAAATTAAAGTGAATTAACTGAAACCTTTATTTTCCCTTTTTGTATACATTTGCATTCTGGTATTCATCGTCCCTAATAATAACACTTTCTTTCAAAACTTATTTAACTTTCTGAGGAGGCAACTCTGGCTTTTACTTCCCTAGTGTAACTACTGCAATGCTTTGCTGAAATGGACTTGCACAGAAAGTTCATGATAACAGAGGGTTATTGCAGCACTTGCACACCACACACACACACACGACACACACCACATACACACACCACATACACACACCATACATACTCACGCAGAATAAATCACTGTGAGTTTCTCACCATCTTCCTCTCCTTAGGTGCAGACCACCAGCCATATTGCTGAAATCTGCTTTCCTACTCACTCTCAAGAGTTTCTTCTGTCTTTTAAAATTTTTTTGGCCCTGAAATTCCACAGAAATCAAACATTTATCTTATTTGTTACGTAGAGCAACTAGGCAGTGTAGCCTAGCTCAGCAACGAGATCCAGCTGTGTTTTCCTGAGTGACACAGCAATCCTCTCCTTAGCAGACAGTTTTCCCCCAGAGCATAGTTAGAAAATTGAGGGTTATGGTCTGATTCTGGCCAGCAGGTATATTTTGTGAGGCCACCAGCAAAATAGCTTTGTCCAAATTAAAAATCGAGAGTGATCACGTAGAATTGAAATTTTGCATTTCTCTTAAAAAATCAGAAATTCTGGCAACATCATTCCATGTGGCCCAAGGGGCAGGGGCTGAGCAGGGCATCGGGCAGCCTGGAGGGGCAAGTACAGGTCAAGTCCCCCCGCCCTTTTGCTCTTGGCTGTTACTTATTTGGCTCTAAAGGTGTTTGAGTGTCAGTCCTTGCCTAGAGCCACAGGCTTAAAAATAGTGAATATTTTTACTTGCTTTTAAAAATAGTGAATATTTTAAAATAGTAAATATTTTAAATCAGCCATAACAAGAATGAAATAATGCCATTTGCAGCACATGGATGGACCTAGAGATGGTCCTGCTAAGTGAAGTAAGTCAGACAGAGAAAGGCAAATATCACATGATATCACTTATACGTGGAATCTAAAAAAAATGATACAAATGAAATTATTCACAAAACAGAAACAGACTCACAGACATAGAAAACAAATTTATGGTAACCAAAGGGGAAGAGGGGTGGGGAGGGATAAATTAGGAGTTTGGGATTAACATATACACACTACTATATATAAAATAGATAATCAACAAGGACCTATTGTATAGCACAGGGAACTATACTCATAATTCTGTAATAACCTGTATGGGAAAAGAATCTGAAAAAGAATGGATATATGTATATGTATAACTGAACCACTTTGCTGTACACCTGAAACTAACACAACATTGTAAATCAACTCTACTCCAATATAAAATAAAAATTAAATTAAAAAATAATAAAATAAAATAGTAAATATTTGCTTGCTTTTTAAAATATTTTCTCCCCACTGCCCTACGTTTCCCTCATGAACCCTGTGGGATGTGGCAGGTGGTGGGAAGCTGGGTTCTGTACACGCTGCCCTGTCTCCCTCTCTATTAGCAACAGTAGGAACAGCTGAAGAATATCAGATCAGGGTTTTCAATCGTCTCCAGTTTTGTTGCCTTAAAAAAAAAGAACTTGGGACTTCCCTGGTGGCACAGTGGCTAAGAATCTGCCTGCCAATGCAGGGGGCACGGGTTCGAGCCCTGGTCTGGGAAGATCCCACATGCCGCAAGCAACTAAGCTCGTGCGCCACAACTACTGAGCCCACGTGCCACAACTACTGAAGCCCTCGCACCTAAAGCCCCTGCTCTGCAACATGAGAAGCCACCACATTGAGAAGCCCGCGCACCGCAACGAAGAGTAGCCCGCTCGCCACAGATAGACAAAGCCCATGCGCAGCAACGAAGACCCAACACAGCCAAAAATAAATAAATAAATTTATTTATTTATTTATTTAAAAAGATCTTTATTATATTTTTTAAAATCAGAGAGATGAGTAATATAGTTTTCTTCTTTTCTCAGATCACCCATTAGCTTCAAAAGCCTAGAAGATTTCCAACATCCTTTTCTTCTGTGAAACTTTGAGTCAATTCCCTCATGAGGAGGTCATAAACTCATGAGTTTGCTGGAGATGGGCATCATATTTAGAAATTTATTATTTTTTTCACAAGTGCATTGCACATAAAAACTGTGATGTTGCAAGAAAGTACATCTTAGCATCAAGATAAAGGACATGTGTGAAAAAAAGTACTAAAGTGTTTGCACTATTTGTGTGCAATTTAAATGTAACCCATTGTGCACTTTTCTTATGAAAAAAAAGGAGCCTCTTTATTCTCTTATATTCTTTCCTAAACTACAAGGTTTTTGTAGCAGGCAATTCAGAATCTCTGCCCTTCCATGTTTTTTGCTTGTTTATTTTATAAGGCAATATGACCATGCCTTCTATTCTCTGTTTAATAAATTGGCTTTCTCTTAAAATTTCATATTAAAAAAGCTTATGTTTAAGACAAATTTTAATTTCAGACAAAAAATTCACTTGATTAAATTTGTTAGAGGTTCTCTAAATGTCTTGAAGAATAGAACTAGGGGTTTTCAAATGAGTGCCATATATATATATATATATATATATATATATATATATATATATATGAATGCCATGGTAAACAAAATAGCCCAAACTTTTCGATCTAGTCTATTTTGGCCACTGTTATATATATATGACCTTAGGATTGGAGTCCTTGAGGTAATTTGACTTAGTATTCAGCTTGAGAGCTATCATAAGCCTGTCCTGTAGCTCCTTGACATTTAAAATGCCTCTTTACACAGAAGGAAAGGGTCACTGGCTAGCCCAGCAGGATTCAGGCAGTGTAACCACAGGCTCTAAAGCTTTCCTCCCTCTGTGATTCCAGGTCTTGTCTGGGTGGATCACCTTTATAATCATCTTGCCTTTACTATCTCACTGGTTTATGCATAAATATAATCTCCATACACTGTATTTATGTACTAGATCATTCCCTCAGTCAAATAAACACCCACGCTCACTGCTAAAGATGGAGCTATCAAACATGACCACAGCCTTTAAGAGGTTGTCTTCTGGTTTGGGTAAGTGGTTTGGAGTTGGCGTTTCCATGCCTTAATTAAGGTTCCTGAGGGTGAATGCTGTGGTTGATCTCAAACACCAACTCCATCCCGATGGTCAGGCTTTAAGTCACTAGTCAGTTCCATGCTCCTTGCCTGTGATTAATTTAGGATTGGGTGGGTGACTTGGTTCTGACCGTTGAGATGAAGGGGAAGTCTGCTGGCGGCAGGGGTCTTTCCTTAGAGAGTCACAGGAGACAGACTTCTGGTCAGATATGGTGGGCTGGAAAAATGCCTCTCATCCAACTGAAACTCCATTAAAATGCTAAAAGGGATTAAAAAGAGGATAAGTTCATAAGGGCAAAGATGATGGGAGAAAAGGACAACATTTTGGAAGCTAGAAGAGAGATAGATGGATGATAACTGAATTAATGAAACCTAAGCCTGCCGCGGAGAAAGCTCTTAGTCAGTGGACTCTGCAGGGTCCCAGAAAGGCCAGGAATTGGAAGCACTGGACACTTACGAAATGAGGGATGTATGTGAAGCAAGAACGGGACAATTTTGGAGTGTCTGCTCCTCACCTAGCTCAGCCTAACAAAAGGTCTACTTCGGAAGGCTGGAGCCAAGAAGATAGGGCCTATATAGGTGTAAAGTTTCTATATCTCACTAGAATTAAGTTAGTAAAGATCTGAAGTAGATTATGATAAGTTAAAATGTATATTGTAAGCTCTAAATCAACCACTAAGAAAATAAATTTAAAATATAGCTTAAATATTATTAGGAGAAATGAAGTGTTACATTAGAAAAATTCACTTCATACAAAATACGACAGTGAAGGAGAACCAGAGACCAAAAAGGACACGACAGAGACAAAAAGCGAAGTGACAGAGGTAATACCAATAATAACATGAGATGTAAATGGATTAAGTGATCCATTAAAATGCAGAAAGTGTCAGACTGGGTAAAAAAGAATGATCCAACTATGTGCTGTCTATAGGAGATGCACTTTAGGTTCAAAGATACAAATGGGTTGAAAGCAAAAGATGGAAAAGATATACTATGCAAACAACAACCAAAACACAGCTGGAGTGGCTATATCAGACAAAATAGACTTTAAAACAAAATGTTACTAGAGATAAAGAAGGACATTTTAGAAAGAGAAACTGGCCAATCCATCAGGAAGATCAAACAGATAAAAACATATAGGTGCACCTAATAACAGAGCACCAAATATATGAAGCAAAAACTGACAGAAACAAAGGTAGAAAGATATAATTCAACAATAATAGTTGGAGACTATTAAACTCATACAATGTAACCATGTATATTCTTTGATCACAATGGAATTAAGTTAGAAATTAATAACAGAAAGTAATCTGGAAAATTCAGCAAATATGTGTAAATTAAATAATACATTTTTTTTTTTCGTCTGCACCACACAGCTTTCAGGATCTTAGTTCCCCAACCAGGGACCAAACAGTGAAAGTGCCAAGTCCTGACCACTGGACCACCAGGGAATTCCCAAATAATACATTCTTAACCAGCGGGTCAAAGAGGAATTCACAATGGAAATTAGAAACTTTTTTGAAATAAAAGAAAACAATAACACAATTTATGTGATGCAGCTAAGGCAGTGCCCAGAGGGGAATTTACATCAGTAAAAATATATACAAAAAAAAAAAAGAAAGATCCGAAACCAATAATCTAATCTTCTATTTTAGAAACTGGGAAAAGGAGAACAAACTAAACCCAAAACAAGCAGAAGGAAGGAAATAATAAGTAAGAACTAAAGTGGAATTAATGAAGTAAAGAATAAAAAAATAGGGAAAAATAAATGAAACCAAAAGTTGGCTCTTTGAAAAAAACCAACAAAATTGGCAAACTTTTAACTAGACTGACCAGGAAAAAAAGAGAGAATAATGAAATTACTAAAATGAGGGATGAATGAGGGGAATGATTACTACTAATTTTACAGAAATAAAAATAATTATAAGGGAATATTTTGAACACCTGTATGCCAAGAATTAGGTAACTTGGATGAAATGACAACTTCCTAGAAAGACATATAGAGCAATAAGAAGTAAAAAGATTGTTAGTAATAAAATTTTTTCTTTAAATCTCCAACGAAGGAAAGACTAGGATCACTGGTTTATTCTACCAGAGAGTTAAAGAATTAACATCAATCCTTCATAAATTCTTCCAAAAAATAGAAGAGGAGGGAACCCTTATCAATTATTTTCTGATATCAGTATTACTCTAATACCAACATCAGACAACAAATTACAAGGAAACTGAAGTCCAATACTGCTTATAAATATAGATGTCAGAATCCTCAACAAAATACTAACAAACTGAATCCAGAAACATTAAAAAGAGGATTAGGGCTTCCCTGGTGGCGCAGTGGTTGAGAATCTGCCTGCCAATGCAGGGGACACGGGTTCAAGCCCTGGTCTGGGAAGATCTCACATGCTGCGGAGGAACTAGGCCCGTGAGCCACAACTACTGAGCCTGCGTGTCTGGAGCCTGTGCCCCGCAACAAGAGAGGCTGCGACAGTGAAAGGCCCGCGCACCGTGATGAAGAGTGGCCCCCGCTTGCCACAACTAGAGAAAGCCCTTGCACAGAAACGAAGACCCAACACAGCCAAAAATAAAAATAAATTAATAAATAAAAATTTAAAAAAAAAAAAAGAGGATTAGACACTATGACCAAGTGGGACTTATCCCAGGAATGCCAGATTAATTTAACATCGAAAATCAATTAAAATGGATTTTTTTTGCAGATACATGTGAGTCTTGCTTTTTTACTTTTTAATCTAGTATTCCAATCTCTGCCTTTTAAATGTGTATTTAGATCATTTACATTTAATGTATTTATCAAAATGGTTGGGCTTAAATCTACCATTCTATTATTTGTTTCTGTTTGTCCTATCTTTTATTTACTTTCTCCTCTTTTCCTACCTTGTTTTGTATTAATTGAACATGTTTATTATTCCATTTTATCTCTTTTCTTGGCTTGTTATCTATGTCTTTTTTGTTGTACTATTCTAGTAGTTGCTGTAGGTTTATAGTATACATCTTTAACTTATAGCAGTCTGTCTTCATGATTTCACACATAGTATAAGGACATTACAACGGTATATTTTCATTTTTCCTCTCATGACCTTTGTGCTATGGTTGTCATACAATTTACATTCACATGTGTTACAACTCCCATAATACATTTTTTTTTAACTTTTGCTTCAAAAAGGTGACTATCTTCTAAAGAGATTTTTAAAATAAGAAAAAAACTTTTATATTTACCCACATATTTACCATTTACCAAACTCTTAATTTCTTTGTCTGTCTAGATCCAGATTTTTAACTGGTATTATTTCCCTTCTTCTTGAATAACTTTCTTTAACATTTATTGTAGCATAGGTTTGTTGATGATGACAGCTTCCCTGCTTTTATGTGTCTGCAGATACATTTATTTCACCTTTGCTTGTGAAACATATTTTTGCTGGGAATAGAATTTTAGGTTGACAGTATTTTTTCCTCTTATGCATATGCCTAATTATGCATATATTAGGCATCCAAGATTTAGGGTGGGCCCTAAATTCCATGGACATACAGCAATAGAGGGAAGAGGTCATGTGAAGACAGAGGCAGAGATTGGAGTGATGCTCCCACAAGCCAAAGATACCAAAGATTGCTGACAGCCATGAGAAGCTAGAAGAGAGGAAAGGACCAGGTTTTCCGTCAGAGCCCCACAAGGAACCAACCCTGCTGACACCTTGATTTCACGCTTGTAGCCTCCAGAACTGTGGGAGAATAAATTTCTGTTCTTTTAAGCTGCTCAGTTTATGGTGACTTGTTATACCAGCCCTAGGAATGAAGAGAATGCCACAATTCTCTCTTAGCAGTCTGGCATGGAGATGAAAGTGCATAAGAATGTTTTAAAGAGAGAACTAGAATTTGGGGTTGAGAAATCTCTGTACCTTCTAACTAAGTCTGATGGATAACTTATTTGGTGATATTACAGTTTCCTTTCCTTGCAAAACAGTGCCTTATACAAAATAAAAGCATTCTAAAAAACTATGTTACAAACACAAATTTCAAAATTTCTCTTGGGTGGAGTGGGGAACTGAACAGAGGATTGACGTATGACTTCACTGAAAATACTTCTCAATTGATAAAAATTTTGGAACCCCATAGAATCTACACACTATCACTTTGTTGTCAACTTACACTGCATATTTAATTTTATGGTAGATATGTGGGGGTTATCAAGTTTATTTTTCAAAAACTTTTCCTTTGAATCTGTCAGATCAAAATACCACCAGAGATGAAGAAAACCAAAGTGGAGTGTATTGCTTCCTGGGCAAGAGAGAAGTACATCACTCAACCAAAACACAGCACAACGCAATGAAACACAAATGAGATCAGTGAGTCTCCCTGAGCAGAGATTGAAATGGCTAACCACAGGACAGGAAGAAGGATGGACACCAAATAAGACCTCTGGTTGACTCACCAGGCAGGTTGCAAACTCTTCTTCTCAACCAGTCATCATAGGAGTGAACTCAGTTCTCAAGGAACTCTAGGGTGGGTGGAGTTTTTTGTTTTTTTAACTTTAATTTTATATTGGAGTATAGCTGATTCACAATGTTGTGTTAGTTTCAGGTTATACCAAAGTGATTTAGTTATACATATTGATATATCTATTTTTTCCAGATTCTTTTCCCTTGGTATTACAGAATATTGAGTATAGTTCCCTGTGCTATATAGTAGGTTCTTGCTGATTGTCTATTTTACATGGGTTGGGTGATTTAAGGCTCTAGTAGCCTCGGGGTCACATAGCAGGCAAATTAACATGTGCACACCTAGAGGCTTGATGACAGTTTTCTTCAACAAATGCAAGTTGGTGAAGATACTTTAAAAAAATACAAAGTTCCCATTATAGGTCCAACATCTGTTGCTTCCATCAGGCCATATATGAATACATTAAAAATCATTTTTGTATTAGTATTAGACACAGGCATTTAAACAGCATATTCAACTGTGTTAGCAAGTTTGGAATTGCAGGCCTCTGATGGAAAAAATATTTCTCCTTAGCAAAAGAGATAGTCTTCCTCCAAATATCAGCACTAACTTCTTATGAGAATTTGGAGGAAGCTCGGTTTTCCCTGTTGAAAATATCCATCTATGTGTTATTTAATCAAAGAGAGATAGTTGGTGAATTTTCTAGAGAAGAAGCACCTCTATATGTTTCCAACCTTTGAAACTAAAATTTTAAACTACACAAAGTGATAAATGCATGTTCCTACAATCTGCGTGGAACTTTCCTATGTCCTCAAAAGACTTATGTATTTTCTCAAGAAATGTTATTAACTTTTCCATGATTTAATAAAAGTCTCAAGAGAGTGTCTGAATTAAATGATAAAATTCAGGGTTTAAGGTGGCCGCTCTAAGACATAAAAAAGGTGGAGCCGGGGGCTTCCCTGGTGGCACAGTGGTTGAGAATCTGCCTGCTAATGCAGGGGACACGGGTTCGAGCCCTGGTCTGGGAAGATCCCACATGCCGCGGAGCAACTAGGCCCGTGAGCCACATTACTGAGCCTGCGCATCTGGAGCCTGTGCTCCGCAACAAGAGAGGCCGCGATAGTGAGAGGCCCGCGCACCGCAATGAAGAGTGGCCCCCGCTTGCCACAACTAGAGAAAGCCCTTGCACAGAAACGAAGACCCAACACAGCCAAAAATAAATAAATAATAAAAATAAGTACATTTAAAAAAAAAAAAAAGTGAGAAAGATATATGAGAACTGCATTTAAAATTCAACAAATCCAAAATTGGACTCATTATTAAAAAAAAAAAAAAAAAAGGTGGAGCCGGATCAAGGATACACCATGGTGGTTGATTAATTTCACTATGTGTGTGTGTGTGTGTGTGTGTGTGTGTGTGTGTGTTTACTTGTAGCTTTTCTGTGTAGCTGGGTTTTACCAGCTGATAGAATATGTGCTCTTGTGATTTTTGGAACATGCTTGGATGGCTTCCTCTCTTGAATCACCCTGCTAGGCCAGGGTGGGGGCCTTGGGAATAGTTAAGCGCAATTGTAATACACTCTTAATATTGCTCACTTAGTTTGTTTACGTTTAGGAAGGTCTAATTCTAAACGTGACACTTGGCAGCTCTCTTGCACGACTAACTCACATAACTAATTCTTCGTGCATCTCCAGTATCATTCCCTCTCCAGGTAAAGTTTAGAGAAGGGGAGTGGAATTTATGTAATAATGCTCTGATACCTCCTAATATTTTTAAAATGACAACACTGGCGCATTGGGTTACCACCGCGTATCTGCTCTTGTCACTGTATTGAGGACAGCTGAGAGAGCTGGGTAGGGCCTTGCATCCATCTGGTCGCGTCACCCCACCTTAAGGAAGAAACGGCAGCCTGGACAGGTAAGGTGACTCCATTAGGGTCTCCCCGTGAAGGGGGCCGGTGGTGGTGTCAGTAGATCTCTCGACCCTGCCATGGTGGCCTCCAGCACGCCGCCTTGACGTCGCCTTTTAGGCCAGAGTCCACTTCCTTTCCCACAGGTTTGATCTCCTCTATGAGTTAATCTACAAGCTGGCATCGCTGCGTCTGGACATGCGGGTTCCCAGGCAACATCTCTTTTCGATTCGAGGAAGAGGGAGGTGTTCCGATGTGGGAGCTCCGTTAAAGAGGGCGCTGGGGTTTGCAGATGGAGATTGTGCCTGGCCGGCGGCGCGGCTGACACCCTTGTTGGAAGGTTTATGAAAGTCTGCGTGAGGCCTTGGGCACGAGCAGCCGTGCTCTGGCACGTTGCTGGGGGCATTGGTGGAGGGGGGGTTCTTTCCGGCACCCCCTGCCCGGACCCCTTCTGGCCCCATCCCTCATCCCCCTCCCCCGACCTCAGACCCAGGACGGCCCTGGTTTCGGGAAGACAGCCGAGCTCAGCAAAGAATCGAGAAGGCCTGGGGTGGCCAAGCTCCCCCGGGGGCCCTGACAGCAGCCTGAGTGACAGGCTTGGGGAGCGAAGCTCTCTGCACGGCTGGTGCAGATCAGGACCAGAGATTAACAAGATCTCAGCTGTGCTCCAGCCGGTGAAACCCGAGCCCTAAGAGTTCTGTTCATCATTAGCTTTACCTCCTCCTAACCCTAAAAAATAAAAGGCCAAGATAACATTTAAGACCTGAAAGAAAGGGAAGTTGGGGGAATTCTCTTGGAATTGATGTTCCATTTTGCATTTTTATGGACAGAGAATCTTCTGTATGGTATATATTCTTTGATATTTGTTGAGACTTTGTTGGTTCCTAAGAAGAGGTTAGTTTTTGTAAATATGCCATGAGTACTTGAAAAAAATAAATGTGTATTTTCTACAAGTATATTTCAGTATCTATCACTGTGCCCAGAACATAGCAGGACTTAGCCAATACCCAGGTTGAATTAGCCTTTTTTACACACAACACGGTGCCTGTATGGTAGCTTCAGACTATCTCTAACATTTTTATCTTGTGATGTGCACATTTGCTGGGACGCGTGTGTCCCAGAAACGTCTGACCCTGTAACATCAGAGCTGCACGGGTGGGCTGTGTGGGGATCTGCCGGCAGCCCTCCAGAGGACCAGCTGCATTGGGATCAGCTGGGGAGTTTTTTAAAGATGCGGCTTCTGGGTCCCACCCCAGGCCTGTGAATCGGAATTTCTGAGGACGGGGCTGGAATCCGACCTTTTAAAAATGCCTCCTTACTCTCGATTCTGCTGCACACTGACATTTGAGAGCTACTCACCAGAAACCATCATCTAAGTGACTTTCAGGTTTTCTTCTTTGAAAGAACAAGATCTGTATCATTTCAGGTAAAAGCAGTCTTACTTTCTGGGCCTCCACACTGGTCCCCAAGGTTTGCTGTACACGTGGAAATGTTGCTCTCTGGAAGAAGAAAATCAGTGTGCGTTGTCCCTATGGTACTTCAGTAGCTGCTATTATGTACATTTTCTGATTAGATCCTCACCACAATCCTGTGGGATGCTGTAGTGGGGTGAATGGTGGCCCCTAAAAAGATATGTCTGTCTCCTAACCCCTGGTACCTGTCAATGCGACCATCTTTGAAAAAGAGTCTTTGCAAGATGTGATTAAGTTAAGGATCTTGGGATGAGTTTACCCTGGATTACCCAGTAGGATCTAAATTGAATGAGCGGCTTCCTTACAAGAGACAAAGAGGAGAAGGCACAGGCAGAGAGCAGAAGGCCATGTGAAGACAGAGGCAGAGGCTGGAGTGATGTTGCCACAAGCCAAGGAACACCTGGAGCCCCCAGAAGCTGGAAGAGGTGAGGAGGGATCCTCCCCTAAAGCCTTCAGAGGGAGCATGGCCCTGCCCACACCTTGATTTTGGACTGCTGGCCTCTGGAGCTATGAGGTTGTATTAAGCCACCAAGTTTGGGGAAATTTGTTAGAGCAGTCATAGGAAACTAATACCGACTGGTATTGTTATTCCCATTTACAGTTATAGAGCTGGGTCTACTATAGTGGAATACATTTTATAACTGCTGGGTCCTAGGACAACGGTAACCTTGAATTGATTTTTCCTTTGAGGAGATTTATGATTTAAACACATTTCTTTCTGCCTTGTTGGGCCCAGAGATAATTGCTGCTCATTTAGTGCAGTGAAAAGGCTGGGGAAGTTACAAAATCCCCAAAGTCCTGTGTAGGAATCACTCTGGCTGGAAAAGTGTGGTACTTAGTGATGTGCACAGCACAGCTGGCAACGGCACCCCCAGGCGTGGATGTGGCTATACTCCCATTCTCCCGGAGCAGGGAGCTTGCCTGATGTCAGCCTGAGCCCTAAGCAGGGCAATCTCCTGGGCTTTCACTTGTCTCTGGTACTGTGTTCATCATTCCAACTCCCTGTACAAATTAGCCATGGCCCCCTCAGCTCACGTGAGAGATGCACCGTGAATGATAATGAAGTTAGTGCTAACCGTGGCCCCTTTCAGTAACAACCTTCTAAAAAATATATTGAACTTATAAAGTATTCATGGATCTAAAAAGCACTTGAGTATAGCTTTAAGGTGAAAGCATTACCTTTAGAATCAGACAGACCTAGACTGGAGTCCTAACTCAGCCATGCAGCCTGATGCGCCTGTAAGCAAGTTACTTAACCAGCCTGAGGGCCAATGTCCTCACTTCCAAAACTGGGTCTCACCTCTTAGGGATGCTGTGAGGATGAAAAGAGAGATGGTACAGGGCTTAGCCTGGTGACTGGACGAGAAGTGCTGAGTGAGCGTCGTCACTATCATTCAACGTCTGAACATCTCAGCGAGCTGGACCCCAGCCCAGGTTCTAAGGCTTTCTCTTTTTCTTAAAATGTACGTGGACAAAAGGTTGTACAGTTCATTTGAGCCTCTCTTATGAGCTATTTATTAAATGTTTTTTTGTGGTCTAAAATGATCATTGAATTTGAATACTCCCCTTTTGCTATTTTATTTTTCTAGGGTGGGAAATGTCAAGTGGGGTGGATTTGAAATACTACTGACTAGGGATATTAAATATGTGAGAGTTTAATGACAGTGGTTTTTTTAATATAAAAAGACAAAGCCAAGCAGATGGGATCATTAAATTATTGATAATGTTTTGCTGCAATGATTTATAAATAATACATGTTTAAAGGGTTATTTCCTTTATATTTCTTTAGGGACAACTAAAGAGTCTTCTCGTTTGGAGCTTAAAGAGAACAAACAGGTGGAAAAAGGTCAACGATATGTTGTTCATTTGTGCAGTTTCTATGCCCCAAACCCCTGAAACTTCCAATAAAAACATAACAAATTTTATGCAACCATATCAAATAGTCTCCTTTATTTTTAGAGCAGAATGAAGCAATGGCTTTAATTTAGCATCTAGGGAGGAAAAGCTTAAAATATATTAATAAAAAGTTTCCTATTAAACAGTATCACTTTTTTTTTCCTCAGAAAACCTCCAAATTGAAGTTCGCTTCTATGAATAAAAACCAAAAAGGAACCTAAAGATTAGTCTCTGAAGGCTATCAATTTCCAGACACATTAGCTCTTTAGAATATGTTATTTTAAAAAGGGAAAATGTGGAGTGACTGGGGAGAGAGCCTGGGAAACGATGAAGCCAGCTACGGTTACTGTCTGCCCGGCTGCCCTCCACGGGTCTGGGGCCACGGGTATTATATGGCACATGGTGTTTGATGCACATGGTGTTCGATGCACATAGGTGGGCGGGGGGAGCATAGGATCCACAGTTTTTAATCAGATGTTTATGGTTTTGAAGAAAGTTAAGATCCACGGCTTCTTCCTTTTTCCTTTTGGAACTGGGTGAGAGGAATGAGGGGGTGAGAGGGCGCAGGTTATGCGGGGGAAGGAAAAACGCCCGCCCAGCTCGTCCCGTGTCAATTAACCTCTCACCTCCCGGCAGCCTTTCCACCTCCATAAACCGTGATCAGCGCTCAAAACTGGTTCAACAAGGCTAAACTAAAACTGATTACAGACGTGAATGTGAAATGGTATCCAGCAACCGCAGGGAGAGACAAATTGTCTTTAAATCTTTCGTTACTTGAATTAAAAAAAATTCTTTTCTTTGGAAGTGTGCTTATTTTTTTTTCCTGTATATTTGGTTTTAACCTCTTTCTCTGCAATTTTCCAAAACGGTTTGAAGCAGGCTATAAACCCATAATTCAATGACAAAACTCAAGCATTTTTCTGATGATGAGGGGATAGTTTAAATGTTTTCTTTGAATGGGAGAATGTATTTTCTTTACAAGCTGTTAAAATATATTCTTCCTGAGTATATTTTTAAAATATTTTTAAAAATATATTTAAAGTATATTCAGGCCTGAAAGTGACTTAGTTGTGTTACCTATTTGTACTGGTAAGAGAGGGAGTGAAAATTCCATGAAAAATTGGGTAGGGAGAGATTAAACGGTTTATGTTACCGAGTTTAATCACATTTTTCTGATGAGGAAGGGCTGAGGGAGCTTCAGTAACTTGCTCAGCATCCGCCAAGTGAGGGTCAGGGCCAGGATCCAAATCCGGGTCTGACTCCAGAGTCCACGTTCTTTCCTCTGCCTTCTTCCCCTCTGGTGAGGTTCCTCTGTGACCCCCCTTCCCCACTCTGCACCTTGGCAACAAGGACAGATGCCTGCAGGTTCCTGGAGGAAAGGGGGACCATCCCAGAGAAGCCCTCCTCTACAGGGGCTCTTTATGCTGACAGGTGATGGCCATAGAGAAGGATGCTTGGATAAAACAAAAGACCTGAGACAACAGTTTTCCTGAAAGGCTGTATCCATTAGAAAGTGTGAAGAACAAATCGATCAAAGTCTGGGCAATAGAAACGGTCGAAAGTGTTGGCGCTTTGAAAACAGCCAACCTGATTTGGGTTTTACCCTAAAAACTAGGGAGGCACTGCCCCATTTGGGGCTGTGAGATGGCTTTTTATCCATAATGATAAAGTGTTGTCCTGACACCTTCTCTCTGCCGACTCCACAGGACACTTCAGCAAAGGACAAAAAGCCCATCTGCTAAGAGGAGAATTTGAGTAACATCTTAAAGTGACATATCTGAGGCACCCAGCCCAGTGCCTGGTCTAAGTTTGGTGCTAAATAAATGATCGTTCCTTTTTCGTTCCCACAAGAGATATGAGGCCAATAGAATTTTGAGGGAAACCGTTAGTCTGAAGTCTGCACGATTGCCAAGTGTACAGTTTCTATGATGATGTCACGGAATGTTTTGATAGGAGGTCCCTGAGAGACCATCTTCGGCTCTGACTCCTTTCCCCCAGCTTTATTGAAGTATAGTTGATGAATAAAAAGTGTGTATATTTAAGGTGTACAATGTGATGATTTAGCATATGTTACATTGCGAAATGATCACCACAATCAGCTCAACACATCATCACTCGGTTACCGTCTGTGTGTGTGTGTGTGTGTGTGTGTGTGTGTGTGTGTGTGTGTGGTGCAGAGGTGGTAAGAACACTTGAGGTCTCTTTTCGTAGCAAATGTCAAGAATACGATAACTGTAGTCACCACCGTACTGTACATTAGATCACCAGAACTTGTTCATCTGGTGACTGCAAGTTTGTACCCTTCAACCGACATCTTCCCGTTACCCGCACCCCAGCTCCTAGCAACTACCGTTCTGTGCTCTGCTTCTATGAGTTTGACTTTTTTAGATTCCACACAAAAGTGAGATCATACAGTATTTGTCTTTCTCTGGCTTATTTCACTCAGCATAATGTCTTCCAGGTTCATCCATGTTGTTGCAGACGGCAGGATTTCCTTCTTTCTCACGGCTGAATAATATTCCATTACATATATGTATATGTATATCACAACTTCTTTATTCATTCATCCATCGATGGACACCAGGTTGTTTCCATATCTTGTGAATAATGCTGCAATGAACGTAGGAATTCAGATGTCTCTCTGAGAAATTGATTTCATTTCCTTTGGATATATTCCCAGAAGTGGGATTGTTAGATCATATGAGCGTTATATTTTTTAATTTTTTGAGGAACCTTTATACTGTTCTCCATAGTGGCTGCACCAATTTACATTCCAAACAGTGCACAAGGGTTCCCTTTTCTCCACGTCCTCACCAACACTTATTACCTCTTGTCTTCTTATAATACCATCTTAATAGGTGTCAGGTGATAGCTCATTGTGGTTTGATTTGCATTTCCCTGATGATTAGCGGTGTTGAGCTCCTTTGCATATACCCATTGGTCATCTGTGTCTTTGCAAAAATGTCTGTGCAGGTCCTATTTTTCAACTGGGATGTATTTATTTATTTGCTATTGAGCTTTATGAGTTTCTTACATCTTTTGGATATAAACCCCTTTCGAGATACATGGTTTGCAAATATTTCCCCCCATTCTGTAGGTTGCCTTTTCATTTTGTTGCTAACTCCCCTTTAACCAACACCAAAATCTGACCAGAAGGCCTAACTCATCAGAATGTTGTTGACACTAAACTTATAGAGGAAAGGAGCAAATGATAAGAAAACCAGTTGGTGACAAGGATGTATAAATAAACATAGAACTGTCTAGACAGCACCCTGTGTTCAGTATTCGTTCTTCTCATTCTCAGACAGCTAATCTCTAGTCCTGGAGGGTGATTCCTAAACTCAGAAGGACGAGGCACTAGAAGTCAGACAAAACCAAATTAATCCTGTTCTCTGTGAGGCACACTTTACCAGGACTCCTATTCTGGAATGTTTTCTGGTAACAAGGTTAAGCCCTGACGAGCTAGAGATCTCGGTGAATCAGAATACACTGATCGGGACCTGCCAGGCGCTTTGCCTACAGCTGGAGCTCAGGAGACGTGTGTTTGCTCCCCTCAGGACCGGGGCTGGGAAAAGATGCACCACAAAGATGCACTAAGCACATCACAGTTTTCTGTCCCCTCTCGGTGCCGTCCGCCCAACACCCCCGTCCTGCTTCTCTTCCCGTTCCTGCACGAGAAGAGATGTAGGGTGTCAGGAAATGGGCTGACTCATCTGACATCAGATTGAGTCCTTTTTATTTGCCCTTTTGGTTGGCCTCAGTCTCTGATATTGGGAACGACCATGTTATGTTTGTGAAGGTTTTCATTTCACAGAAGACACTTGGACTGCAGGGGACTCTGGTGATTAAGGGTCCGGTGTGAGTGGCTGCCTGATAGCTCTTTGTTTCCCACAATCCTTTGACTAGAAAAAGAAATCAGAGTGTGTTTTAAACATGCTGCCCCGCGAGGGTCAGGGATTCCTTCGCTTTGGGCTGTGTCTCTGGTGGTATGTATTCACACTTTGCTTCAGAGGTAGGTTTTATTTCTGCCTGTTCTCATATTCCCTTTTTAGCTACATGTATTTCCCAGTTTTATTGTCCTCCTTTTCTAGTTGTGCTTGGCTGAGCAGAGATGAGATATGCTATGGATAAATATGTAGAGTGTCGGCACAGGAATTACTCCTCTTATAGCTGCTAATTAATCTATTCATTTTTAGTTGGTCGGCTTAAAATGTAAAACGAGATTTCGGGGGGATGGGGTGGGGAGGACAAGGAAACATTGTAAACCATGTTTTATTTTATTTTCCCAATGAAAAATAGGCAAAAATAACAATGGCACAGTTTTCTATCCATCTCCGCTATGCATGTATTCAACTTCTTTACCTGTATTTAATATTTTTTCAAAACTGTGGTTTATTAGCTGATACTATTCCTCAGTCTATGAACCCTTCCATTTTGTAGGTAATCATCTTCATTTTGGGAAATGTGTCCTAAGAGTAAGATCATTCATTTTCAAAGTTAAGGCTTAGAAACGGACAGCTGCTGCTCTGTCCATGTCCACAAAGCCACATTTCCACGTGCTGTCGTCTTTGCAGGGACTTGCTTGTCAAGACTCAAGGAGGGTTTATCTGAAATGTCTCAAAGGAAAAGAGAAACCTCAAAGGAGGAAAATGGGTAACAGGAGGATTTTTAATTATCTGTTTTATGTAGAAATATTTCTATCTTTATTAATTATGATGGCAGACAATGATGTTTTACATCTAAAATTGTTCTTTCCTGCTGAAATCTCAGTGTTTCCAAATGCATCTGTCAAACAACACTTTTTATTTAGTAATATAACAGCTATCCTTTCCTTTATTTTTGCCTAATGAGTTGTTCAGCCCCTTAAATTTTTTTTCTTTCAGGGTATAAATCCCTTTGGGAAATTTATAGAATAGTATTTCAGGTATCAAATTTGAATTCTATCAGGAAAAATATAGAGGGGGCCTTAATGAGATGAATTATGTCAAATGAAGGCAAGTAACCTACATTTAATGCATTCTTGGGAAAATACAAAGAGACATGCATTACATTATTGTCTAAAATTTAATGACTGAAAGTGCTGTTGTTTAAGAACTTTGGGGATTCTATAAACAATATTTTAAGTAAATTTTCCTTAAAAACTTTGCACTCTCACACATCTCCAAGAATTGTAGTTTGATTGAAGAAGTTTCCCCAGCTACACACCCTGCTGGTTGTAGAAACAAGAGACCAGTCAGATCAGTATTTTGACAAGAAAGGGTGGGACTTTTCTTTAATTACCGGATCAGTAAGACGGTGAGTTCTGTTCAGTGACTTAACTTTACACTGTGCTGCCATAGAGTTTAGAAGTGCTCTTACCAACATCATTTTGTTTGCTAGCGCACTAGTCCTGAGATGCCGGTATTACTCTTTTCATCTCCGTGGTGAAGGTGAGCAGCCTGGCCAGGAGGGGCAGGTGCAGTGGTGCTGGGGGAAGCTGGTGTCCCACACCCGCCTTCCCGGGATGGAAGCCCCTGGAACCTCCCCACCAGCTGGCATCCTTTCTGCTTCTCTAACCCCTCTCTCTGTATGGCGCCGCAGGATGTGCAGGCTGTGAGTCCTAGGAGAGGCTCTTTCACAAACTGTTTGCTCGTTACAGCCAGTTCATCAGGCCCGTGGAAAACGTTTCCGACCCGGTCACTGTGCATTTTGAAGTGGCCATCACGCAGCTGGCCGACGTGGTAAGCGCAGGGGGGGCACCACGAGGCCTCGGAGGCCCCAACTCTGAGGGGTCCAAGCAATTCCCACTCACTGCACTGGGTAAATAAAGGGATTTTTGAACACAAACAGACACAAATCTACAGAGTGCTGCCCTTCAAAGCCAGCCCGTTGGGAGGGATCTACTGTCCCCAGGGTTGCTGTCATTATTCCCCTTAAGGCGCTATTTTTCTGGAAATACTCTCAGAACCAGTTTATGAAACAAAGAGGCAAAGGGGCATTTGAAGGGGGAATACAAAGGGAGCTAACTTCATTGTGCACCTATTATGCACCAGTGTCTGCACTTAGTGGCTGTCATCTGCATTTTACAGCTGGGGAGAGGAAATCTCAGGTAAGAAACTTTCCCAGCATCAGACAATTACAGATGGTGGCACTGGGGTTCAATCAGCACTGTTCAACCCCAAAGCTCATGCTCTTCTGACTCCGTATAAGAAGAATTGATTTAAGTCTCCTTTGTTATAGAAGAAAGAGAAAATTCACCTTGTTTCACACAGGGTTCCATCCAGCCCTGAAAAACTGATGGGAATTTGGAGGTCTTAGTTTAATTTATTGCTACCCTGTTTAAGGGCAAGGAGGGCTAGAGTTCTTTCTTTTGAACAATCTTCACACCCTAGATGCTGGGAGAGGAGGTGTGGGACCTGATACCCTAACAGAGGTCAGGGTTCTGGGCTCCAAGGCATGGCAGGGCGCAGGCTGGCCTGAGGCACTGGACTCGGACCAAACTCCAGGAATAGGCAGGCTCAGGACATAAGGGGTAAAGGACGTCAGGAGCATCTCTGAGACAAGGGTGCACAGACCGAGGGAGCAGCCCAGGCCCTGGACGGGGGCCGGTGGGGCCTCCTTCCTCTCAGCTTTGCCTGGAGAAACAGTGGTGGCTCCAGGTGCACCTGGGGGAAGACGTCAGTTATGGATATGAAGTCCGGGCTCACCATGCTTCTCCGGTCCGTGCTTCCCAGCGGACTGGGCTGACCCTGACCTGGTCCTCTAGCTTCTGGCCCAAGCTGGAAGTGTGTATATGCTGATAAATACTGATTTTCAAAAAAAGTAAGCCAGATGTTTTATCTCACTTAGATGGGCCCACTCCTTCCTTTAATAAACATTTATTTCGTACCTATTCTAATCCCACCTCCCCTCTCCCCTCAAATAGCTTGGCACTGGTTACTGGTCTCCTACCAGGCTGGAAGCCACACTTGGTATGAATTGGGCTGTTATGAATGGAGAACTGGACTGAGTTTCCCCTAAAGTTTGTGATACAGCATCCCTTCAAATCCATGATCTATACACCCTTTCAGGACATTGTTCTGAAGATGGTGGGTGTAGGATTGCTGAATACAGATTTTGGTATTTGCATTTGGCTGCTATCAGAGATTGAAAAACACACACATGCTCTCTCAGCTTATATAAAACAAGTTTATTTCTTTCTTATGTAATAGAAACCTAAAGGTTAACAGCCCAGTTTAATACCAGGTGGCTTTGTGGTAGTGGTTGCATCACGGTGTTTGGTTGCCCAGGTTGTGCACTGCACAACTCCTGAGGATGTTAATCACATGAGCTATGATGCTAAAAGCATAAACTGTGACAGGGACCAAGGTTCCTTCTATCTTTCTATGTCACCATCCTTAGCATGTGATTTCTTCCCTCAGTGTTGCCTTGTGGTCCAGGATAACTGCTGATTTTCACTCATCATATTCACATTCTTGGCAAGAAGCAGGAGGAAGAGAGAAAGGGGCACATACCAGACATCTGTGACTTCCTTAAGGAGTTTTATTAGAAGTCCTACTGACAGCTTCTGCTTCCTAGCTCATTGACCACCCCTAGCTGCAAGAGAGTCTTGAGAAATGTAGTTTTTTAATTGAGATTTTATTTATTGAAATAATCATAGATTCACTTGCAGTAAGAAATAATAGAGCCCTTGTATACTTTTTTGACCAATGGCAACAACTACTGTGTCTTTCATTTCTAAAATTCTGTCGTTTCAAGAAAGCTATACGTAAATGGAATCACGCAGTATGTAACCTTGTGGACTGGCTTTTCCACTCACCATATCAGTAGTTCATTTCTTCTTTTTTTTCTTCCAGTTTTATTGAGATATATTTGACATACAACACTGTATAAGTAAGGTGTGCAGAATAGTGATTTGACTTACATACATCATGCAGTGGTTGCCGCAATAAGTTTGGTGAGTCATTTCTTCTTATTGTGAGTAGTATGCCATGGTATTGATGGAGCACACTTTGATTGACCTTCCACTGGTTGAAGAACATTTGGGCTGATTCCAGTTTTGGTCTTTTACAAATAAAGCTGCTATGAACATTTGTGTACAGGTTTTTGGGTGAACATTAATCGTTATTTCTCTGGGATAAATGCCCAGGGGTGCAATTCCTGGGTCATGTGGTAGTTGTGTGTTAGTTTTCAAAGAAACTGCCAAAATGCTTTCCAGAATGGCTGTACCCTTTTACATTCCTACCAGCAATATGTGAGTGATCCAGTTTATCTACAGCTTTGCCAGTATTTGGTATTGTCACTGTTTTTTATTTGAGTTATATTAGGTATGAAACGATATCTCATTGTGGTTTTAATTTGCATTTCCCTAATGATTATTGATATAAAACCTCTTTTCATGTGCTTATTTGCAATCTACGTATCCTCTAAGGTGAAATGTTTGCTCACGTCCTTAAGCCCATTTTCTAATTGGATTGTTTGTTTTTACTATTTAGTGTTGAGAGTTCTGGCTATATTCTAGATATAAGTGCTTTGCCAGTTTTGTGGTTTGCAAATATTTTATCCCAGTTTGTAGATTATCTTTTCTTCCTCTTTACATGGGCTTTCACATGAAGTTTTTAATTTTGATGCGGTCCAATTTATCAATTTTTCCTTTTATATGTCGTGCTTTTGGCATCAAGCCTAGTAATTCTTTGCCTTATCCAAGATCCTAGAGGTTTTCTCCTATGTTTTTCTAAAGGTTTTATTTATGTCTTATGTTTAAGACTATGATCCATTTTGAGTTAATTTTTATATAAGATATGAGACCTAGATTTTTGTTTTTTAGACCTGTGGGTGTCCAATTGTACCAACACTATTTGTTGAAAAGGCCATCCTTTTCCCACTGAATTGGTTTTGCAGCTTTGTGAAAAATCAGTTGAACATATTTGTGTGGGTCTATTTCTAGGTCCTCTATGCTGTTTCATTGATCAGTGTGACTATCCCTCCACCAACACTGCACTATCTTGATGACTGTAGCTGTAGAGTAAGACTTAATATTGGCTACAGTGATTCCTGACACTTTGTTCTTCTTTGTCAAGATCGTCTTAGCTATTCTGAGGCCTATGCCTAGAATAAGCTGCCTATGTTCACAAAAAGCCTTGCCCTGATTTTGGTAGGAACTGCATTAAACCTGCAGATCAGTCTGCGGAGAAGTGACGTCTTTACTCTGTTGAGTCTTCCGGTCCGTGAATGTGGGATGTTTCTCCATTTATTTAGCTCTTCTTCCTTCAGGATTTTGTGATTTTCAGTATACAGATCCCATTGTATTGTTATGTGTATACGTAAGTATTTTGTTTTATCTGGGGGCGACTGAAAATAGTATTATGCTTTTAATTTTGGTTTCTCCATGCTCATTGTTAGTATATAGAATTTTAAGACTTTTGTATATTGATCTGTATCCTGAGATCTTGCTGAACTCACTTAGTTTCAGCATTTTTATAGATTCCATGGGATTTTCTTTGTAGGCAACCTTATAATCTGCAAATAGAGATAGTTTTATTTCTTCCTTTCCAGTCTATGCCTTTTCCCCCTTTTTCTTGCTTCATTGCAGTGGCTAGAACTTCCAGTACTATGCTGAATAAGAGTGGTGACAACAGACATCCTTGACCTGTTCCCAATCTTAAGGAAAAAGCATTCAGTCTTTCACCATTTGGTATAAAGTTAGGTGTAGATGTTTTGCAGATGCTCTTATCAAGTTGAGGAAATTTCCCTTTATTCCTAGTTTCACAGTTTTTAATCATGAATTGACGTTGAGTTTTGTCAAAAGCTTTTTCTCCGTCAATTGATATGATCACATGGTTTTTCTTCTTTAGTTTGTTGATATGGTAAATTACATTGATTAATTTTTGAATGTTGAACCAGCCTTGCATCCCACTTAGTCATGGTGTATAACTTTTTATACATTGTTGGATTCAGTTTGCTAATATTTTGTTAATGATTTTTACATCTAAGTTCATGAGAGATATTGATCTGTAATTTTCTTTTTTTGTAATGTCTTTGTTTGGGTTTGTGTCAGGATAATATTAGCTTCACAAAAAGGATTTGGAGTTGTTTCCTCCTCTTCTATTTTCTAGAAGAGATTGTGGAAAGTTGGTATTGATTTTTCTTTACATATTTGGTAGAATTCTTCAGAGAAACCTACTGGGCCTGGAGATTTCTTTTCCAGGAGCTTTTTAATTATAAACTCAATTCTTAAATGGCTATAGGGTATTCAGACTGTCTATTTATATCACTTTTCAGATTCTTTTCCCTTATTGTTTATTACAAAATATAAAGTATATTTCCCTGTGCTATATAGTAGATCCTTGTTAGTTAGTTTGTGGTTTTTGAGGAATGGGCCCATTTCTTTTAAGTTGCCAAATTTATGATAAAATTAAAGTTGCTCATGGTATTATCTAACTTTTTAATGGCTATAGGATCTGTAGTGATAGCTCCTGTTTCATTCCTGATATTGGTGATTTGTATCTTCTCTCTTTTTATTTTTGTCAGTCTTGCTAAAGGTTTATCAATTTTGTTGGTTTTCCCCCAGAGAATCAGCTTTTTGTTTCATTGATATTCTTTATTGTTTTCCTTTTCAACTTTATTTATTTCTGTTTTATCTTTATTTTTCCTTCCTTGTACTTGCTTTGGGTTTATTTTGTGCTTGTTTTTCTAATTTCTTGAGGTAGAAACTTGTGTTATTGACTTGAGAGTTTTTCTCATTTCTAATGTAAGCATTTAGCTATAAATTTTCTTCTCAGCCCTTTTTTTAGCTGTGTCCCTCATATTTTGATATATTGTGTTTTTGTTCCCATTCAGCTCTATGTGTTTTAAAGAATTTCCTTTGAGACATTCTCTTTGACCCATGTATTATTTAGAAGTTCAATTTCCATGGGTTTAGAGATTTTCCTGTTGTCTTTTGGTTATTGATTTCTAGTTTGATTCCATTATGGTCAGAAACACACTATGATTCCAATTCTTTTAAATTTGTTGAGGTTTGTTTTATGGCCTATGATAAGGATATGCTCTGTGTTGGTTAATATTATATGCATGCTTGAAAAAATGTGTATTCTGGTGTTTTTGAGTGGAGTATCTATATATGTCAATTAAATTCTGTTGGTTGATTATGTTGTTCAGATTTTCCCTATTTTTGCTGATTTCTGTTGAGTTTACTGAGTTCTATTGGTTGCTGAGAGAGGGATATTGAAGTCTCTAATGGTAATTGGGGATTTCTCTGTTTCTTCTTTCAGCTCTATCAGTTTTTGTTCCATATAATTTGAGACTCTGCTGTTTGGTGCATATATGGTCAGGATCATTGTGTCTTCCTGGTGGATTGATCCTTCTTTCATTATGTAATGTCCCTCTTTGTCTTTAGTAATATTTTTCCTCTGCATCTACTTTGTCCAGTATTAATATAGCAATTCTTATTAGTGTATTAGAGTCTACTTGTCCTCATGTGGGGCACCAGAAGTCCCTGTGGGCCATATTCATTCTTGTCACTGAGCCATGGTGAGGTCTGGGAGTGACTGTGATGCAGTACAGCCCAGATGCACAATTACCAACTCCCTTCTAGAAGACTATAGGCCGTCTGCTGCTGTTTGAGCCTCAGGCTTGGCCTTAGAGCACCAGAGAGCTCTACATGGAAGGGTGTTTGCTGCTGCATAGAATGAACTTGGCCACAAAGTTTAATGAGTGGATGATCTTCAGAGTAAGTGTATTTCCACTGTCCCCCTCATGGGGCCAGGGCAAAGCCCCTGCCCAGCGTTTTTGATGGCCTGGCATATCTGACATGACAGACCTGAAGGCTCTCAAAATGTAGCCCGCCTGGCCTTTCTGGTCTCAGTCTCTGAGTCTGTTGCTGCTGCTCCAGAATCTAGTCCATTTGAAATTGTAACTCCAATCCTTTCATTGAACCACGTGTCAACTAATTTATTTTCCCAAGAAGGAGACGCAGGGTGATGGTCCCAGGAATGTGGGGTGGTACTGTGGGTCTCTGGCCTCCTTCAGCTGGGCTGTCTGAGAGCAGTTCCCATGGCCACAGGTGCGGCCTGGCATTGGATGGAGAATGGAACTTTCCAGACCCGGTCCTGACCCATAAACTGGGCTGACGCCTCTGAGGGTGTCCGTCCACCATGAAGCAGGTCCACACCACATGGAGCTTCACCAGGCTGCGGAAGTATAGATGGGGAGACAGGAATACTGTCGGGATGATATTGCCAACTGATTTTAATTCTCAGAATACAACGTTCTAGTTCACGTGTGCGCTAGTTCTCTAACCAGTGTATTAGTGGACAGAGAGGAAGCAGTCGCTGGAAGACGCTTATGACTGTTCCCTCCGAGACATTTCTGGACTGCTAGAGCTAGTCCATTCCTGACTGACAGCCAATGGATTTATTGACATGGTCCCTGCTTGAATCTGCTGGGCACAAGGTATGAGCAGAAGACACTGTCCTTAGACTTGGGTAATTGTAAAGTCATGAGTAAGTAATAGTCCATTTCTTTGCTTGCCCTGACCAACAGAAAACCATGAATGTAACTCCTTTTGTTGACCTTTTAAAACCCTGGGGCTTATCATGACTTGACACAAATCCCTTTGAAGGAGGAAGCTGGTGAGGTCTCCAGGTAGCATTTTCTGGGGGGCATGGAGAACTGCAGAGCAGCAAACCAGAGTGGGCTGGTGTCCAGCCCTGGCCACAGCTTCCTCAGCCAGTGTGAGGTGTTTACTCTCGAAGGCGCTCATGTGTCTGGGGAAACAAGGTTGGTAAGTTTTGGGAACCCACTGCCGCCACTGGGTGACCATCAATAGCCTCCAAGTGTTGCGCTGTGAGACTGCTGAAGGTTCTGGATGTGCCTTCAGTAGCTGCTCCACTGAGAGGTAGTAGCTGATTAGGAACACATTGTATTTGGGATGTCATCCTGGAACGCTTTTATTCAAGAGACCCATGACTCTTTGCAGGTCATTTAGGTACCTGCTTAAACCACCTCCTCAGACAAGCCTTCCTGGATCATCCTGTCTAAAAGAGACGTGTGTGCGTGTGTGTGCAGACACACACACACACACACACACACACACACCACTCAATCCCTCTTTATTTTCTTTCATAGGACTTATCACTATCTTACATTATACCATGTATCTATTATTGATTTTCTGTCTCCCCAGCTAATAGCTTAGGCACATGTAGGTAGGGATATTTTCCATCCTGATTACTTCTGTAGCCCCAGCATTTATAGAGCTCACAGTAGGTACTCACTAAATACTTGTTAATGAATGACTGAAGCAATCGGCAGTGGTTTGGGTGGGAGCAGTGCTCTGGGGAGTGGCAGGTTCCGGCTGGCAAACTCCGTGGTGAGCTGAGGCTGACACCTTGAGGGGCAGTGGGGCTCAGGACTCAGAACCTAGAGGGTGCTGGGGCACAGCTGAGGAAGAAGATGGCAGAAACAATGATACCCATCACCATCTGCAGGACTTCCCCTCCCTCCCTCCCACTCTCTCTTCTCTCCCTTCTTTCCTTTTATGGGATCAGAAATCTTTATAGGCTGCAGTGGTCAGAAAGGCTTCACAGAAGTGGGACTTCAATCAGATTTGAAAGACAGTCATAAAGCCACATTTCAAAGTCAACAGGGTTGGGACCAGTGTGGAAATATTGTATTTTTGGCTTTTTATAAGTTGCCTTTTCAGTCTTCTTTTTTTCCCTCCGTTAGCATGAATAACTCAGATTGGCTATTTTTAGTTGTAATTTTTGCTCTAAGATTCACTTCTATTAGCAAGTACATTTGAGACTAAAAAATATTGTTTCTTCTTCCCAGGATGAAGTAAACCAGATCATGGAAACCAATCTGTGGCTACGTCACGTACGTGTCTACGTCACACGTTCTTCTCTTGGAATTGTGTCACACTTGTGTGTCAGTTTCACAACGTCCAATGGATAAAATCCACTAGCATTCCCTCTTTGCATCTCCAGCTTATGATCGAGCATAAAATATTAACTAGCTCCAAAGCCCAAAGTTGAATCTGGTAACGGCTGGCTGGGTGCAAGCTTCACGGTGCAGAACTGAGTGACAGAGTTCTCTCTGACTGTCCTTCGGTGGTTTCTGCTCTCAAGCCTCCTATTTTTGTCTGAGTCTCAAGCTCCAGAGCCAGATGCTTGCCCACTCTTTGATCCTGCTCTGGGTTACATCCCACCGTCTGGTTTTGTCAGTCAGACCATCTTGTTCTTCCTTCCTGTCTCAATCTTCTATGCAGATTTTGTAACAAACCCATCATCATACACTTGAATTCTCTTTTTAATATGAGCAATGGATTGCTACTCGAGATTGAGCACAGTCCATGGAATATGGAAGCTGAGCCTATAAACTTGGCTAGCTAATTAATAATCAACAGATACTTATCTAATATCTATGTTTGCCCAAAATCAGCTCAGCTACCTTGTTCCCCATGGATTTAATCTTCCAACTTTTGGTAGGAAACCAACTCTTTAAATAAGAAATTTTTCAAAAAGTGGTTGAACCAACATAGAATTAACATTGGAAGAAAGTCAAGAATTTTTTTAAACTGACTTCTATTCCCTTTAGATCTGGAATGATTATAAATTGCGGTGGGACCCAGTGGAATATGATGGCATTGAGACTCTTCGTGTTCCTGCAGAGAAGATCTGGAAGCCTGACATTGTTCTCTACAACCAGTATGGGCATCTGACTGCCAGTCTCTTTCCAAAGTTGCCTTTGGTACAGGCTGACCCAAAGCACAGGGGGTGTCACTAATGGTGTCTGATTTACTTTGCAGTGCTGTCGGCGACTTCCAAGTCAAAGGCAAGACAAAAGCTCTTCTTAAATACGATGGCATGATAACCTGGACTCCACCAGCTATTTTTAAGAGTTCCTGTCCTATGGATATCACTTTTTTCCCTTTCGATCATCAAAATTGTTCCCTGAAATTTGGTTCCTGGACCTATGACAAAGCTGAAATTGATCTTATAATCATTGGCTCTAAAGTGGACATGAATGATTTTTGGGAAAACAGTGAATGGGAAATTGTCGATGTTTCTGGCTACAAGCATGACCTATAATACAACTGTTGTGAAGAGATATACACAGACACAACCTATTCTTTTTACATTAGAAGATTGCTGATGTTTTACACCATTAATCTGATCATCCCCTGTCTCTTTATTTCATTCCTAACTGTGTTGGTTTTCTACCTTCCTTCTGACTGTGGTGAAAAAGTGATGCTCTGCATTTCAGTTCTGCTTTCCCTGACAGTGTTTTTGCTGGTGATCACAGAAACCATCCCATCCACGTCTCTTGTGATCCCCTTGGTGGGCAAGTACCTGCTGTTCACCATGATCTTCGCCACCTTGTCCATCGTGGTGACGGTGTTTGTGTTGAACACCCACAATCGCACCCCGACCACACACACATGCCCACATGGGTGAAGGCAGTCTTTCTCTGGCTGTTACCCCAGATCCTGATGATGAGGAGGCCTCTGGACAAGAGGAAGGGGACAAGATACGACAAAAACCCCAAAGGCTTCTCTGGTAGGCCTGCCAAAGTCAAGTTCGATCATCGCAGAGAGCCCAAACTTCTTAAAGAATGCTGCCACTGTCGTAAGTCCGGTGAGATCGCCACCAGCAAGAGACGATTAAGTCATCAGCCTTCACAATGGATGACTGAAAATTTGGAGCCCTCACCTGAAGTCGAAGATGTAATTGATAGTGTTCAATTCATAGCAGAAAACATGAAGAACCAAAATGAAACAAAGGAGGTAAATGTATGGCTCTTCTAGCCTGTTCACCCGCAGCAGGCCTGGGGGCCCTGCATAGACATGTCAGATCTTCAGTGTGAGTTCTGTTTGCAAGACGGTCAGGGAGTGGTGCCCTAAGAGCCAGCCCTGTGATGATGCAGTTATGGGTGAACTGCCCTGGGGAGGGGGTGGGGTAAGGTGTAGCCTCAGAGCAAATCTCTGCCTCCAGAAATGTCAACTCAAGTAAAATCTGGTTAAAATAACACTCAGGGCAACGTTTGTTTATTAAACTGAGAGCCCCTGCATAAGGAAGGGTGAGAGAGGGAAAAGCCGGCTGAGCGGCAGGAGGAAAGCCTGCAGGGCCGCTCACAGTCTGGGAGCCTGGGAGGAAGGTGGCATGAGCCTCCGGCAGCTCCAATCCCACTTACTCCACTTGACGGGGATCCAGGTGCTGATTGAATGAACCTCAGGGATATTTTTAGCATCAACACAGTCTGCTTCTGCGGCCCAGAGCCTAACTATAGCAGCTCGGACCTCCCCATCCTCCAGAGAGAGAGAGCTCAAGAACTTTATGCCAATTTTCCATACCATCAGGATGACTAGCTGGGGGCCTCTGAAAACTCCTGCCGCCAGGGGTCCGTGTCTGACCTGATGGCAGTAGCCATCATCCTTATCTCCTAATGAAGGGACATGGCAGACCTGAAGTCCACCCATTGGTGCTGAGGCGGACACGGGCTGCATGTCACACAGGCCGGGGAGGGGTGCATCAGGGGCAGGTGAGCCTAGGACTCCCCTCTGTGGTGACACCTTCGTCAAACTAGGGGACAGTTGCTGCTGACTTGATCACCACCAGGTAGGGCTCTTGGAGGTCGGGAACAGGAAGGACGTGAGAGATGTAATGAACTCTCCCTGACCAGCGTGATCCCGAATTCTAGAGGGCCACCTATGCCTGATGGGGGGCCCATCACATCGCACGTCCTACACCCCCCGCCTCAAACCCATTTCCCAGACTTGCCAAGAAGTCAGAATGTCCCGTGGTGCCCATGACAAGGGTGGATGAGAAGTGTCACCTGCCCTATCAGTAAACAAAGGATGTTGCACCCCCCCAAGCCATCAACCACTGCAGTCACCCCCAACTGTGCACCCTAAGCGGATTCAGGGTGGAGAAAAGGATGCTGGCCCTAGATAGCTAAGTTGCGTATCAAGGGAATGATTTCCATGAACCCAGACTCCTGCATCTTCCCGTACATAGAAAAGCACTAAATTCCTTGAGATGTCTGGTTTTCTTTAATTAACAGTAATCTTTTTTTTTTAAGTTTTTTAAATTGAAGTATAGTTGATTTACAGTGTTGTACTAATTTCTGCTGCCTAGCAAAGTGACTCAGTTATACACATATATACATTGTTTTTTGGTATTCTTTTCCATTATGGTTTATCTCAGGAGATTGGATAGGGAGGAACCACGATATGTAGGAGGTTTTGCAACAAAAACCAGGTGGTCGGAACATCAAAGGATTACTGTTGCCGTCAAATGCAACAAAATGCTCTGCAACAGTAATCTTTCGATGTTCCGGCTACCTGGTCTTTGTTGCAAAACCCCCTCTATGCCCTGACTTTTCCCTTACCTCTTCAGCGCAGTCCCGCAGAGCGATCTGAGAGGCTGCCTCCCGGGCTTGAATTCCTCAGAAAATCCACTGAATAACACATAATTCTCAACTGTTAGGTTGTGCATTTTTTTTTTCAGTCAACGCAAAAGTGGAGCTCTCCGAGCAGCTCTTTCTGGGGTGCTGCCTGCAGTCAGGGGAGGTCCTGTGCGCCCACATAAGCCTGCTCACCCTGCAGCCCGCTGTCCCAGGACTGATGGAGGGCACGCACCCACCCTCTGCAGACAAACGGAAGTTCTCTGTGTGCTACAGAGGAGACACGGGTTAACCAGAATCACAGGGATATTTGCTTTAAAATCGCCAGGAAATCTTCTGTGAAAAGGAAGTAGCTTACTTATGAGACAAAGCTTATCTCCCACGGTTCTGATTTTTTTTTACAGCTGCTTGACTTTTGTCTTTCAGGTGCAGGACGACTGGAAATATGTGGCCATGGTGGTGGACAGGCTGTTCCTGTGGGTGTTTATGATCGTCTGCGTGTTTGGAACTGCGGGGCTGTTTCTCCAGCCACTCCTGCGGAACACAGAACATTCGTAAGATGGATTTTCCCTTTAGCTTCAGAAACTTACAAGACACTGTGTTTGTTCCATGTTTCCCCCACCACAAGGAAAGGGATAGAAAGCTTTGCACCAAGTCCCCATCTAGATGGGAAAAGAGGACTTTATTGCCAATCAGGAGCCTGGATGCCCTCCCTTGCGGCACAGAGGAGCACTTTATGATCCCAGTGTCTGGGGTCTGACACTGGAGCCCAGAGCTGGCAGCGCCTGCAGGCTTCTCTTGTCTGTACACGTTTGGCTTCCGGGGCCGTGACCCACCCACAGAACAGCAAACCGTGGGATCAAAGTCAAGCCACGCTAAGAGGTTCTTTCGCTTCTCCAGTTTATGGGCTTCTCAGTATAATGACACCTGCCAGACGTGAAACTCTGGACCTTGGACTTGCTGACCTCTGCAGCACCTGTGAACTTGTGTATGCTTGCTTTCTCCTGCACAGCTCTGTGATGTAGAGCACACACTGCAGCATTGTTTGATACATTATTTGGTAAAAAAGTATCAGCAGGTAGTCAGTCTAACCAACAGGCTGTATTTACTCCCCTTTTAAAAAATCTTATTGAAGTGTAGTTGATTTACAATGTTGTGTTAATTTCTGCTGTACAGCCAAGTGACTCAGTTATACATATATATACATTCTTCTTCATATTCTTTCCATTTTGGTTTATCGCAGGATACTGAATATAGTTCCCTGTGCCGCACAGTAGGACCTTGTTGTTTATCCATCCTATATATACTAGTTTGCATCTGCTGATCCCAAACTCCCCGTCCTTCTGTCCCCCACCCCCCGTATTTAATTATCATTCATCTGGCAAGAGGCTTGAGTGGTGACATTGCCACAGTCCCAGAAATAGGTTCTGTCCATGCACTTGGAGCTTTGTAGGATAAGTCATAAACACAGAGATCTCCAGGACCAGGTATCACGTGGGGAATGTAACCAGAGCAACGAAAATAAAGCATGACGTGGTCTGGCCAGAGAGACCTGAAGCAACCTTTGCCGTGGGTCCAAAAGGTGTCTCTTCTCATCAGCAGTTTCCATTTGCTCTTTGTAACTAAGACTGAAAAGAAAAGTGTTTCTTCTGTAGGAAATGGTGATCTTGTACCTTTTAGAGCAATTCCCTTTCTGAGAGGGAGAACCTTGGGTATTCTGTTTTATTCTACCCTCGTTTATTATCTTCTTATTTTTTGTATACACTTATTATAACAGTTTTAAAGATGCATTTTAAAGTAGAAAAAAAAATCTACCCTAACACAGGAACTAATTTCATTTTGCCTTTTCCATTCTAGTCCTTGTCTAAATGCACACATAATCTGACACCTCAGTTTTACCTTTCGGTTTTGTATTTTGCTCTTTTCTCAATATCATGCCAGCAGCATTTCTCCGAGATGTTACGCAGTCTTGAAGTATAATTTTTGTGGTTGCATAACCTCCATTGTGTTGATACCCTACAACTTCTATTACTGATACTGACCAAGGTTCTTGACCTTCCCTTAATCAATAGAAATTGACAAGAGGCCAGACAAGAAACTCAGGCAAGGCTTTATTGGGGCTCCTGAGGCGGCAGGAGCGAAAGGAACGAAAACAAGTAACAGCTTCCCTTGCTCACTCACCGAGGGGGGCGAGCTAGTTCCTTACATGGGGTGAGGGTAAGGGTGTGTCCAGGGGTCAGGCCGGAGGGGGGCTTAGGTGGGGTTGTGTGCAGGGGGGCATGCGCAGTACCCTGCTTTTGCTCCCAACTCATCGGAAGTGACAGCTGGGGTTTTTTTTTGGACTTTTTGTATCTTCTTGTCCATAATTTGCCACAACTGCACATATACGCAGCTATTTTTACTCCCTTATAGTTTCTTTGTATTTTTTTGCTCAAGGAGACGTTTGTCCAGGTGCAAGCCCTGCAGCAGAGGGTCCCAGGTCCCCGATCCCAACCTGTCTCATTACCATGTGCTAATTCTTCCTTGTCTACCTCATCCTGGAGCTTAAGGCCGGTTGTAGTACCCCAGGCACAAGTCACTCTGTTTTAAAGTATTTTTACTCTCTTCATGTCATGTGATTATAGCACCTCTATTTTATCTGTCTTTACAGAGGGTTGCTTGTTTCTTGATACTTTTTTTTTTTTCTATTAAGCCAAATCACTATTTCAAGTCACTGTTTAAAAGTTTTCATGGTGGTACATACACATAACAAAATGTACCATCGTAACCCTTTTAAGTGTACGGTTCAGTGGTATTAAGTACATTCGCATTGTTGTACAATCATCAGCACCATCCATCCCCTGAACTCTTTTCGTCTTGCAAAACTGAAACTCTGAACCCATTAAGCAATAACTTTTTAATTTTTTTGAGGGACTGTCACACTGTTCCCCACCGCAGCTGCACCATTTTACATCCTCATGACAGCGAGCAGGGTTTCATCTTCTCCACACCCTCATCAACACGTGTTAGCTTTTTGACGGTGGCCATCCTAATGGGTGTAAGGTAATATCTTGTGGTTTTGATTTGCTTTTCCCTAACGATGAGTGAGGGTGAGCATCTTTTCATGTACTTATTGGCCACTTGTATATCTTCTTTGGAGAAATGTGTATTCAAGTCCTTTGCCCTTTTTAAGATTGGGTTGTTTTCTTGTTGCGTTGTAGGCGTTCTATATATACTGGATATTAACCCCTTATCAGATATAAAAAGAAGACTTTTAAGAACTGCAAAACAGGAAGCTGAGAGGAAAGTGCTCCCAGCCAGGGGCGGGAAGCCAGGATCCTGACTTCTTAGCATATTCTTCTGTGCATGAACGGACATCAGCCCTCCCAGCCCAGCTTTCCAGAAGTTGCTTGGTGATCCTCAGGGGCAGTGACAAACTAGCAACATACATTTTAAAGAAATAAGCATTTGAATAAAAGGGGCATCACAGCGTGGAGATGTCTTTGTGTATCAGGTCTGTAGAATCAGTGACTTTGAGAGATGGAACGGATCTCATAGATTATGTAGCACAACTCTTTTTTTAATCTCAAGAGGCAGAGCGGCTTGCCCGTGATCACGTAGCTAACAAATTCAACTCTGAAACCCACATCTCCTGACTCTTAAACCATTTCCCTGCCCCTGGATAATTTAGTCTCTCTCATGAGAAGGGAATCGAAAAAGACAGAAGATCAACTGATTTGGCCCATCTCCTCCCTTCCCATCCCCATGTCCTCCCAAAGGCCAGGAAAAGCACCTTTCACTGTCAGTAATCAGAAAGAAAAAAAGCTTAGAAATGTAAACCAGGTTAGAGAGATGAAGCAGCAAATGCTCTCTTAGTTTAGGAAAGTCAGGACTATTAGTGTCAAAGTTTATTTTAGCCGGGGTAGGGGATACAAATAACTTTTGTGGGCTATATGTGAGTCTTCAGAACGAGATCAGTCATTGCTGAGTTGAACTGCAGACATTCTTGGGAATATAAGTCCCAGGTCAGAGTGGAAGCATTTTTCTCCCTCACTGCCCCAAGCAGGAACACCTGCTTCCCTTGGCTGAGGCAGCAGAGCGGGGGCAGAGGAGAAAAGCTGGACGTTAGCAGATGCTGAAGCGTAAAGAGACTGACCAAAGAGGGGCCCATCATGCAGGGTCTGCTCTCTGCAGAGAGGCTGATTTGCCCCCCACTGGGCCCCGGGCCCTTGCCATCATGCTGAATGTGGGCCTGGGTGCTTGATCTTCTGATTTTTCAAGATACACTGAAAATCCAGCTTTTTATACAGAATCTCCTAGTTTTAAAACGTGGCAACTAAATTAAGAAGCAAAAATAAAGTCTCGGTGTCAGCTAAACAAAACAACCTGCCTGCAGGGCTGTGAGTTGGCAGTTTTTGGCTAAACAAACCAGGGCTTGATTCCTTCTGTCTGGCAAGGTCAGGCAGGAGGGGCAGAGTCAGGGGCAGGGAAGTGCTGGGGTGGGAGGGGGAGGAGGTGGACCCCGGGACCACGGAGCTCCATCTGAGGGCCTAGAGAGTTCTACACGGGCTGTCCCACTGGCCCCAACCTCCCCCGAGGCCTAGGGTGTGCCTCTTGGGTGTAGTGAGGGGACAGCGAGATGAGAACAGAGGCGTCTCCCCTCACCCATCCCCAATTTTGACTTGGGAACTATCATCTGAACTCTTTAGCAGCAGCAGTTTTCAGCCAGAGCTGCTATTGTACCCCTTACACACACACACACACACACACACACAATTTCCAGCTGGTGTTTGGAAACGTCTAAAAGGGTATTTTGGGTTGTCACAATGAATGACTGGGGTGCTTTGTCACTTAGGGTCTGGGGCTAGGGATGTAAGCCTCCTGCAGTGTGAGGGGCAGGTCAGTGTAGAATTGTCCCAAACAAGATACCCATAACTCGCAAAGGAAAGTCTGAGCCTCTCACGGGTGGTCAGTTTGGAGCGCAGGCCTGTGAAGACCCGCACTCTGTGGGCTGCTTGAGGCAGCCACACACCACACCCAGCACGCACTCCACACCCTCTGCACACACCACACACCACACACATTACACACACACCACACACACCACACACCACACTCATTACACACATACCACACACACCACACACCACACACATTACACACACACCACACACACCATACACCACACACATTACACACACACCACACACCACACACATTACACACACACCACACACACCACACACCACACTCATTACACACATACCACACACACCACACACCACACACATTACACACACACCACACACACCATACACCACACACATTACACACGCACCACACACACCAAGCCCCCACCCACGCCACACGTATCCCACCCACCACACACCCCACACGTCGCACCCTCACTGGGTCCTTGGTGCAGAAGCACCCATCCTCCTGGAGAAACAGTAAGGCTCCTCCCCCACTGTGTTCTCCCCTGAGGACAGCGTTCTGCAGGTGGAGGGGACCTGCATCTGTAAACCTGGGTGTTGATAGTGCTTTCCACACAGCGCTGCTTGGAAGGTCGCCTGAGTCAATCTTCACGACGTGTACTCTTCCTTCTGACCTCCCTGTGGATCCTGCACTCTTCTGGCCTGGCGGAGATCACCCCTGAGTGTTCGGGGGCACCTCTAATCCTGCAGCAGGCCAGGCTGCTCTGCCCTACCGCCGCTATTCTGCCTGCCCGGGCAGGCAGTGGATACGTGCACCAGTGGATATACTGCTGCTCTCGGCTAGTTTGCCTGAAACTACGATTGTCTATGAACCGGAGAAATAACATTACTTTCATTTTCACTGCTATTTTATTGACATACTGAACAGAAAGTCTTAATACAAAGAAGGAGTATATGTCAGGTTAAACATAAATGGTAGTCACCATGGCTATTAAGTAAACAAATTCACATTAATACATAATAGTAGTAGGTGCTTCCAAGGAAGAATTATGACACAACCAAAAAAATCCATCCCAGCGTAAAGATATTACTCTTTGGAAACTACAGTGTTCTAATGTAGCTAGTTAGAGACCATTTTTAAAAGGACCAAGGTCACAGGTAAGAGTCTCTGTAACTTTGCTGTGTGTTATGGTCACAGGCTATACTTGTAAAATTACCAGTGGATTAAGGTGGACACATCACCTTAATCCAGGGATTAGTCTTAACGCTAACGACGAGACAGCCCGATAGCATGTCCCCTTGTGTGGTAAATAGAAACCACACACCATCATCGACGATGTATTCTGCCAACAATACTGAACTAGATTATAGTTGTAACTTCCAATTTACAGGAAATACAGGACACAGGGGACAAGCTAAATGACACCAGAAGCAAGTAAGAAGACAAATCCTAAAAATGAGACATTCTTGGGGAAAACTGATCTACTCCTTTCAACAAGTTAGTGACAAGAAAGAAATTAAAATAGATTTAAGAGGCATAGCACTATGGATTGAATCCTACTTTAGACAAGCTATCTCTTAATTTAGGCTATTCTTGAGATAGTTGGGGAAACTTGAATATGGAGTTATTGATTCTTCTAAGTGTGATCATAGTATTTTAGAATTCTTTTAATGTAAGAAAATGGTTCTTTAAGGGGCATACTGAAAATTACACATGCACACAGAGAGTTGGAAATATTGGGTGGAACTGAGCAAGAATACAAATTTGTCCTCATTTTAGACAAATAACCCAATCCAAACTTTGTGATACTGGGTTAATTAATGAACAAATATGATTTAAGCCTTGACCACGTACTCAACTCTCTTAGATGCTGTTGGGGATGTAATGGAGGATATGCTACAGAATAGCTGAGGAAATAAAATTCGCAGAACAAAGCAATAGAGAACAATTATGTTCTAAACTACATATATATCAGAGACTGAAAGCACCACAGGCTCTCGGAGACAGGGGCTCCGAGTGGGCTGCATGTTCTGTGAGGACTTCATGAGGAGGGGGGTGTGAGCAGGGAACTGAAGGATGAGAACAATTGAGGGCAGCTCTCTGTGTGCCCTCACCTGTGTGTGCCCACATGTGTGTGTTCCACACCTGTGTGTGTGCCCGCATGTGTGTCCTGCGTGCTCACATGTGGGATGCAAAGTTGTATGGGTCTTCCAACATCCACTGGTTGGAGTTAGCTGGAACATTTTGCCCGCAGATTTGTCTTGCTAAACATTTGAATGTAAAATTGCTTTGCTTTGAAGTTAGGTTTTGTAGTTACTCCTTAGGGTTATCGTGCTATATAAATGTTTATCCTTTCCCACACTTGAGACCGTTATCCCCTCCCAGTCTAGCTGGGACGAGGCTTAAGCTTCGTGCACACATAGAAATGCTTGACCTTTGCTGTATTTGTGTCTGGTCAGAAAGAGCCTTGGCGTGGAAAGTGTTTCATGTGGCATTTTTCATAATTTAAAACTGAATTCAACTCTAAATTCATCTTTCCAAGATTAGTACTGTCATTTACCCAGCAAACTAATGAGCTAAACAAAGTTAAGTAATGAGTTAAGTCAACAGTGTTCTCAATAAAAAGAACAGTGATTTGCCCTTTGAGTCCATAATCCCGTCAGGGATTTAAGGCAGGGAATCCTTGATTTTCATCACAGTGTAGTCCAGCAAATGCTGTCCTAAAGCAGCAATAAAGCAGATTATGTTTTCCCAAAGGAACAACGTTACAATTACAAGTTGTGTGGTTTAAAATTGTGAAAGTTCCAGTATTTAATCTCTAAAGTATAGAATTTGGGGGCAGGCGAGGTCTTCACAGTCATAACCTCTTGCTATTGACCAGAAAACTAAAACCCAGAGAGGACAAGTGACTCACCGAAGACCCCACAGTTCACACAGCTAGGTAATGGCTGGTCTAGAACCCAAGAGTCCTAGTGCCCTGGTTTCTGCTTTGCCATGTTGCCTCCCTTTAAAAATTCAGCAAAATATGCAGAAAAGTGATGACTATGTGTATCATACGAGGGGCCCCATTGTTCCATAATGTGAGCACATAGCACAGAAAAATACAATTCTATACAACAAAATTTGGTATCTATTGAAAACAAATACATTGACCGCATTAAATATTATTTAAACACCTAAAATATATGAATATGATTTCTTTTCTTTTTTCTTTTTTTTTTTTTTGAATTTAGAATTTCTTTTGAGGGTGATTCGAATGGGATAAATCTAAAAAACAGTCCAGGCTATTTGAAAACATTCTATCATTTCTGTTCACTATGGTTCTGTGCTTTGTTCTAAGAATAGAGCAGATCTGGGTACTTTGTAGGAAAGGAAGCCTCACAAGACAGGAGGGTAATTAAAGGAAGCATTTCCAGGAGGAGGGGTCAAGGGCACAGGGAAGGAGAGATAGGTATGAAGGAGAAGGGCTGGTTGGTGTGAACAGGATGGTGATCTGCCTGGAAGAAGGAAGGGCAGTTTGGAGACTTCAGCAAAGGTCAAGGAGACTGAAACAGCCAGGCGTGAAGAGCCCCACGAGAGTGGATGTGGTCCTCCTGCCATGTCTGACAACACATGTGGATCATTGCCTTCAAGACACGCCTCACTTTTTTTTGGCCAATAAATTCGCAATTCTATTCCCAACAGAATCATCTTTCTAGTCCCCACCCATGTCCAGCACCTACCAGGCTGCAAAGTCAAGATCATTCAGTCCTTAAAATAGACCTCACTCTTCTCATGGTGTGATCCCACTCTGGGTGATTTTTCAGTGTCCATTTGCCATCGACAATTGAACATGTCTATAGGGGTTGGCATTTAGAAAAAAGGTTTAGTATAAATGACTGGCTGATGTGTTTCCTTCGTCTTCTTCTTATTTTTTCGTCTTCTAAATCCTACTGATATTTCAGAAGAAATGTGAAATGAAAACGAATCCATAGGAGTACTGGAAAGTTGGCTGAGGTATCTTCATAGACTGGATCGGTGGGGATGGCTGAAATAGGTAGGACAGATGAGATCAGATTTATGGAAAAACCTAACAGAGCAGTGGAATTTGTGGTACCATGCAGGAGAGTTGGGACCACCAAAGAAATTATTTTTTTCTAGCAAACCCCACAATAACCCTAAGATTCTACATGGGGAGATGAGTGAAGGGCGGAGGAGCAGCTGCTGGGGTTCTCCACCCTCACAGTGGCTTCTGCCGTCTGTCCCCACTGATGCGGTCATTCTGACACGTGGAGAACTAGAGTGGGCACCAGATCAGAGAATTAGGGCAGTGCCCGCGGTCACTTACAGCTACCGTGAAGGAAGGGGTGTCCCAAATGTAGAAGATGAACTACACGCACACCCTAGAGAAATGCTTGCTTGGACACAAGACAGTAAAGGAAAGTGACTGAAGCTAGGTTTCCTGTAATTGGAAATGGTTTTCACTGTCAGGAGAGTAAACAATATCAAAACTCACCAAACATTTGAATAAAATGACCACAAAAAGCATCAAAAATCAGCAGAAAAATTAACCGCTACAGAAAAATTTTTATTGCAGACAGTAGAAGAAGCCTTTTATTTTTTTAAGACTTTTTTATTTATTTATTTATTTTTGGCTGCATTGGGTCTTCATTGCTGCACGTGGGCTTTCTCTAGTTGCGGTGATGGGGGCTACTCTTTGTTGCGGTGCGTGGGCGTCTCACTGAGGTGGCTTCTCTTGTTGCAGAGCACGGGTTTTAGGCGTGCGGGCTTCAGTAGTTGCAGCACTCAGGCTCAGTAGTTGTGGCTCATGGGCTCAGTAGTTGTGGCGCACGGGCTTAGTTGCTCTGCAGCATGTGGGATCTTCCTGGACCAGGGCTCGAACCCGTGTCAGCTGCATTGGCAGGCGCACTCTTAACCACTGTGCCACCAGGGAAGTCCCTAGAAGAAGACTTTAAAGTAACTATTCCCCTAATATATATTCCAGAGGGTATGACATCCAAAAAGAAGAATTAGAGTTGTTGGAAATCAAATACATGATTTATCCACAGACAAACCAATCCCCCACCTGGGTAGGTGGGCTGAATAGAAGACTAAACAATAACTGAAAAGCAAATTAGTCAGCTGTAACATCAAACTGACAATGGAAAGAGTTAAAGAAATAAGAAGTATGAGAGAAAAGTTAATAAGTTAATAAATATGGAAGACATCTAGGAATACTAAAACCCTTCTGTTAGAAATTTCAAAAAGAAAGGGGAGGAAGAATGGAAGACAGGAAATAATGAAAGAAGACAAGAAAATTTGCACAAGTTGAAGAAAGACATTAGTCACCACGTGCCAAGACAAGGAAAGAGGGAGTAAGTCTTACACTTAGACACATACAGCATACAGGTGACATTTCTAAAGTCCAAAGATGAAGAGAGAAGCTTAAGCTTAAGAAGCTTAAGGAAAAAACAGGAATCTGTAGCAATGAGAATACGAATCATCCCTCACCATAGTTCTCATCTATAATGGGGGATATTGTAGAACAATGTCTTCTAAGTTCTGAGGGAAAATGATTTTGAACTCAGAATTCCAGGCCCAGCCGACCTATTCTGTGAGGGCAGAATGAACTACAATTGCAGAAATGCAGGGATTCAGAAAGGTTACCACACTCAAAACTTTCTAAAAGAATGGCTTAGAGATGGATTCCTCTGAAATAACGAAACGCGTCGGCAAAAGAGAAAAACAGGATAAAAAAAATTGGAAAACTTAGGATTAAAAAAACTGGTAAACCAAGAAATGAATAAAACGATTAATTGTTTAGAATATGGTTGTAGACAAAATGTATTGTCAAGACATTATTCAGAAGAAAGAGACACATAATATAAAAATTAATAATCTGGAGCTAAATTCTGGATGATTTAGAGAAAATATAAAAGGTGATAAAGAAACAGGGGAAGTGAAGTTGATTTAGCATCTTGTTTTGTTTAGAGGGTAGTGGGACAGGTGTTAATTCTCAACACTGGTAAAAGAAGTTTGTATGTGCTTATTAATAAATTAGTAGAAAAGGGTGCATACTTTTCAAATCATTAGAGAAGACGGAACAGACAAATTCAGTCAAGGCTGAAAAGGAGCAAAATAAGAAAGAACAAGAAAACATTACACAGAAAACACAAACAAAATGGCATAAATAAGGTTAAACATATTGGTGGTAACAATTTATGTGAAAAGGGTAAATACTTAAATTGGGTTTTTGAAAGTCCCAGCTGCAAAGAGTTTATACGAAACATGCCTTGCACAAAATAATCCAGAGAAGGCTTGGATTTAGAACTGGGAAAGGAGAACAATTATTTCAAGCTAAAATCCAGGATTTGGCATCATCGAGAGAGAAGACTGTCAGCCTCTCCCCATAAGTCTCAGAGAGGGAGTCGGGGTGGGTGGGGGAATGAGGTGCTCCCAGAGGGCAGGGAGACACATGCAAACAGAATGGGAAGAGTCTTGGTGATGGTTTCTTTGGATCTGACACCAAAAGCAAAGGCAGTAAAAGCACAATAAACAAGTGGGACTACATCAAACTAAAAAACGACTGCACAGCAAAGGAAACCATCAGCATGAAAAGGTAAGCTATAGAATGGGAGAAAATATTTGCAAACCATATACTCGTTAAGAGGTTTCTATTCAAGGGGCTTCCCTGGTGGCGCAGTGGTTGAGAGTCTGCCTGCTAATGCAGGGGACACGGGTTCGAGCCCTGGTCCGGGAAGATCCCACATGCCGCGGAGCAACTGGGCCCATGAGCCACAGCTACTGAGCCTGCGCGTCTGGAGCCTGTGCTCCACAACAAGAGAGGCCACGATAGTAAGAGGCCCGCGCACCGCGATGAGGAGTGGCCCCCGCTTGCCACAACTGGAGAAAGCCCTCCCACAGAAACGAAGACCCAACACAGCCAAAAATAAATAAATAAATAAAATTAAAAAAAAAAAAAAAAAAAAAAAAAGAAACATGACTGTAATTTAAAAAAAAAAAAAAAAAAAAAGAAAGAAGAGGTTTCTATTCAAAATATGCAAGGAACTCATACAACTCAGTAGCAAAAACCAAATAACTCAATTAAAAAATGGGCAAAGGATCTGAATAGATATGTTTCCAAGGAAGACAATCAGATGGCCAGCAGGTAGATGAAAAGGTGCTCAACACCAGGGGAATGCAAATCAAAACCACAATGAGGTATCACCTCATGCTTATTAGGATGGTTGTCATAAAAAAGACAAGAGATAACAAGTGCTGATGAGAGTGTGGAGGAAGGGACCCCTTGTGCACTGCTGGTGGGAATGGAAATTGGTGCAGCTACTATGGAAATCAGTATAGAGAGTCCTCAAGAAATGAAAACTGGAACTACCATACGATCCAGCAATGCCACTTCTGGAAATGAAATAATTCTCTTGACAAGATATCTGTATCCCTATGTTCACTGCAGCATTATTTACAATACCCAAGACATGGAAACAACTTAAGCGTCTGTCGATAGATAAATGGATAAAGAAAATGTGATATATATGCAATGGAATATAATTCAGCTATAATGAATTCAGCCGAATATAATTCAACCATTTGCTGACAGGACAGCAAATGTCCTGTCGTTTGCGACAACATAGATGAACCCAGAGGACATGATGCTTACTGAAATAAGCCAGACACAGAAAGACAAATACTGCATGATCTCACTTATAAGTGAAATCTAAAAAAAAAGAAAAGAAAAAGTTGAACTCATAGAAACAGAGAGTAGAGACGTGGTTGCCAGGAGCTAGGGGGCGGGGAAATAGGGAGAGGTTGGTAAAAGGGTATACATTTTGGGTTATAACATGAATAAGGTCAGAGGATCTCATGTAAAACGTGACTACAGTTGATAACACTGCTTTGTGTAATTGAAATTTGCTAAGAGCGTAGAACTTAAATGTTCTCAGAAAAAGAAGAAGAGAAGAATAAGAATAAGGAGAAGGAGAAGGAGGAAGAGGAAAGGAACAGAATGGAAAGCCTGGAGAGCGCAGCTGAAATGGATTAGATTAGATGAAGGGACATAAAAAACCATTATCAGAGCATGTTCAGAATTTCAGTTTTCTAGGAGAAGGCTGGGTCTGCCCACACCTCCTCCTGGAACTCTTCATGGGCCACTGCCACAGTCCTAGTGTGTCTCGGCTCGTGACCTCAGGCCTGGACACACGATTCCTCCCTGAATGTCTGCAGAAGCCAAGGCAGGGGTCTGAGGAGGGTCTGTCTGATGTAAACCCAACTCACTCTCACGGCAACCAAGGTTCAACCTCCCTGAGGATGACACAAGATGCCGTCTACACTCGGGGCCTCCTGATAAGCATGTGCGCCTGGACGCTGTATACACGTGGGGGCTGGATGTCAGTTCTAGGGTGTAATTCTGTCTTTATGTGTGTGATTCAGATTGCTCTGGAGGCTTGTTCCTAATGGTAACTGTGTAGCCACATCTTCAAAGCAGGGGTGAAAATCAGAACTGAGCCAGTGACAGACGCGATCAGAAAGAGCCAGAGGAAGATCCGGTCGAGAACTTGAGCTGCGAACTTCCAGTCCTGCACCACCTGCAAAAGAGAAAAAGACGCCTCCCATTCAGGATGCTGGGCAGCTGTTCTGAATTCATTTCAAGGGACTTCAGGAAGATTCCTATTCAGACTTACAGCCCTGCAGTTTTCCAAACGCACCTGACACATCCCCTGCAATATAGGCTTCCTGGGACCTCACTGACGGTGCCCAAGAAAACAGCCCATATTTCAAGTTCATGGGAAAACACTTTCATCACCGTTGAGGATGTAAAATTGAAAGAACAGAATCATTGATGCGTTTGTAAACGTCACTGATTGAAATGGGAAAAGCCTGACTTTTACCCAAATAAAAAGCCAGCATCTCTTACTGTGATGCTTCCTGATATGACATAGGAAATAAATCACAAATTTATAAACTAAGAATTTTTGTGGTCACTTGACTCAGGCCCTCTTTTCCTCCACTCCCCAGGTGGGTGGGGCTGCAATGGACACTCCTGGAGGAGATGACAGGAACTGGTGAGGGAGAGAGGAGACCAAGTCCCTCTGGAGGAAGGGAGGCTGGGGAGACTGGGCAGTGGCCAGTGAGGGCAAGGTCAGAGCAGGACAAGCTGCAGGGTCGGCGGGGGTCGGGGGGAGCCTCAGAGACGGGGCCAGCAATCTTTCAAGGGAAAATAAGTGTCCCATTTCCACTACGTGGGGATTTGGTAAAGATAGAACCAAGCAGGATGCCTGCCGTTCTAGAAGGAACATAGAAGCTGATGCAGAACTTGAATGTATTTTGTGCACATAGAGGTTTAGAAATAAAACCTTGGGGAAAACCACGAAGAAGACAGATGAAAATGTTAAAAGTTTCAAACTTAAGTGGGGGATTATTAATGATGTGAATCATCTTAAATGTTTTGTATTTTCCAAATTCCCTATACTGATGATGTGTTATTTTTATAATTTTTAAAAAAGCTATTTAAATCTTTGTATTAGAATTTCTAAAAGGCACCAGGAACTATATTCAATATACTGCGATAAACCATAATGGAAAAGAATATGAAAAATAATGTATATGTATGTATAACTGAGTCACTTTGCTGTACAGCAGAAATTAACACAACATTGTGAATCAACTATACTTCAATCAAAATAAAATTAAAAAAAGAATTTCTAAAAGATATAAAGAAAGAAACAAACAAAAAACCCTTAAGGATAGCTGTAATGTTTTTTCTATAGCAGCATTTTTTCTAGTGCTGTTTAAAACATTTTTCAGTGGATGAAAAAAATGACAAATTGTAAGAGAGGAGAGATACTAGGCAGTGTCTACATGAAAAGTAGAGGATATTTCTAAAAAACATTATTCTTTCATAAGTTTGTTTATGAGATCAGGATCTTGGCACTAATTTTCACTGATTTTAGAGTAAAATAATCGAACCCTATAAACTGGTGTAAGTATTAACTCGTTTTAAGCAACAGACCTGTTTTTGTGCTGAGTATTTATATGTCAAATAATATTTTCCTTCCACGGGGGAGGGACCATGTAGAGGAGGGAGGGAAGACGGGGAGAAGAAAGATGAGGATTGACATTTACTGACTGCTTACATAATCATGAGACCACGTGCGCTGGGCACACAGTGCATGTTTCATACTTGACGTCACTAATTCCTCACAATAACCCTTCAAGGGAGGTTTCAGAAAACTGAAGTTCAGGTTAAGTAGCTTTTCTCAAGTCATATGGAACATGGGTAGCATCTGCATGCAGGACCGTTTTGAGTCTGAAATCCACACCCTCGTCACATTTCAAAAAATAAATCTGTTTAAATCTGTGAACTAAATATCTGTTGTTACACCATGTTTTTGTATAAATTTAAAAATTGATTCTTTCTGTTTTCTTTTTTCCAAATATGCTGAATAGAGATAAACGTCATCCCACTAAAAGTGAGAGATAAATGACCAGAGACCAGGAAAACCAACTTAAAATGTAGAATTGAATTATTTTAGATAGAATTAAGGCTACTTATAAGAAATAGTGCTTAATCTATAGTTGCTCCTCTTTTGCTCATTCTGTTTTTGTGAACCTCTCCCTGAAAATCCATACTGAAGTCTCTATTTTGTGTCAGGGCTTGTTTTAAGTTTTATGTGTGTCAAGCAGAGAGCTAATAAGGTCACATTTTAAACAAGGACGCATTTGCTGTAAACAGATGTTAAAATCTCAGTCCTGGCTTGCGGCGGTCCCCTCACCTGACTGATGAAATGCTCTTTCTTCACGTGGCTGGAAATGTATCTGATGGAATCCGCAGCCTTTTCCAGGAAAGTGACCAGAACTTTTTCTCCATCGCTAATCTGCTTTTGTTTCCTTTTTTCGAGGACTTTACCTCTCACTGCCCGTTTACTCTCCTCTTTATCCGGGAAAGAGTAGCCATCCACGTGGTCCTTCATGCAAAGTAATTTAGGAAGTTTTTGCAGAAACAGCCGCTTAACCCAGGGGGCCATGGGGTGGTAAGTGGAGGGAGATCTGTGGTGGACGTTGATGACAAACACGGTGACAATGATGGACAGGGTGACGAAGACCATGATGAACAGGAGGTACTCGCCAATGAGCGGGATGACCTTGGAGGAGGACGGGATGATTTCTTCAATCACCAGGAGAAACACTGTCAGGGAAACCAAGACGGAGGTGGATAAGGAGAGCTTCTCCCCCTCGTCAGAAGGCAAGTAGAAGACAAGCACTGTCAGAAAGGACAGCCCCAGGCAGGGGATGATGAGGAAGAGGGTGTAGAACAGGGGCAGGCGGCGCAGCACGAAGGAGTAGGTGATGAACGGGTACCGGTACGCGCCGTCTCTCCTGCTCCCCGCCGTGCCCTTGGCGTTGAGGATCTCCCACTCTCCGTTGTCGAAGAAGTCTTTTCTGTCCACGTTCTCGTCTATCAGGACGAGGTCAACCATGGTCCCGTCGTAAGTCCAGGATCCGAACTTCATGGAGCAGTTCTGCCTGTCGAATGGGAAGAAGGTGACGTCCATGGTGCAGGAGCTTTTGTAGCTGGCGGGAGGCGTCCACACCACGGTCCCGTCGGATTTCACGATGGCCTTGGTCATGTGCGAGCCTTCGAACCGTCCGTCAGCGCTGTCGAAAAACAGTTCACCTGATGGTTAGTTGAACACATATTAACTGCTTTTTTGTTTTTCCCACCGTCATACTATTTGTATTTTATGACTTTCCTACCACAGGGTCAAACAATATTTCCAAAAGGAATAATTTTCTCATTAAAGTTGTACCTTTCTCTTAATTATTTTGGCACAATCAGGCTTTTCTATTTCTCCTCTTAATCCGACCAGTGCACTTTTCTACTGTGATACTTACTTTTCAAAGAGAACTATGTCAGGAAGCCAGAGAGATTCTGACGGAACTTTAATTGAATGAATTCCACTGTATTCATCTGGATTCCAGCGTAATTTGTGGTCTGTCCATTCCTGTGTGAAATTAATATACTGTAATTTTGTTCTGAAAATTCAAGGTATTAGAGTTTGGCTGAATACCTAGAGAGGCTGAATCATTTTGCATTCCCACTAACAATCTAACAATCTTCAAGTTTATGTTAATTTACTAATCCAGTGTTTTATTTTAAAAGGGAAATTCATCCACTTCAGACCTTATGACCCTATCCGTGACTCAGGGCAGGTCAAGATACAGTTCAAGCCAGCCTGGTCTTTGATGGTGCCCAGACTCTCACACCTGTCCAGTCTGGGATTTCCAAAATTGCCGTAACTACCTCACAATTTAGAGGCTCAGCAACAAACACCACTGATTCATGACCTATGTTTTCAGCCTATTTTCTCCTAAGGAACAAAAGAAAAGCAAAGATAGCTCTAACTCAGTTTATTCTAGTAGAGTTGGTCCAGTGATATTGTAATCTCATGATAATGGTATTGAGACAAATGATTTTGAATATCAATCAAGAGTCTTGGGCAAAGATGCATGCAGCATGTTAATGGGAAACTTCCAGTATCTGCTGACTACTCTTGAGGACATTATAACTTTTACCCAATGAAAAAATATTTCCCAGGAATCTCCTTTTAAGTTCTAATCTGAATTTATTTTGTGAGTACCAAATCCAGTTTTAAATTATATTCCTAATGCTGTTAGCCTCCAGATGCTTGCATATTTTTCCTTGTAATAGAATGAAATCATTTAGCATGTTTTACAGGGGCTGGTGGATCCAGATTAACAAAACTGACCATTAATTGATTGAATTATGAAGGATGATGTATGGATGACCCAGTTACAGCAGAAATGGACTTAAAAAGATTTAGGATCTAGAATCTTATGAAATCTGACCTGAAAATTAATTATTCCCCTGTCTGTCATGTGGACAGTTGAGGAATGATACAGGAGAAGATTAAATGACATTTCAGGAAGTTGGGAGGGTATGCCCAGTGTGAGGCTTCTTGGAGCCCCGTGATGCCAACTTTGTCATTAAAAAATCAGGAGTCAGCAGATAGATGATTCACTAGATGGTAAAATACTGAAATATGCATGATGCCTGGAAAAGGATGGAACTATACGCACCAGATGAGACACCGTCTCTCTTAGGCAATATTTGTGAGGCTTAATCCTTGAAAAACAAATTTAAAAAGATATGGGTCTTTAAAAAGCTACTCTGTAAAGGATTAAATAAAATTGCATGACTACTTATGGAAAACCATGCATATGAAGACTGACAGTTTAAGAGCCCAAACTAATAAAGCATTTACCATGCTTACTTGGTACTCACAAGCTTCTCTCTTCCTTCCTCTTCCTCTGCCCATTTTGAAAAGCAAATGTAATTTCCTTCCTATGAATTATTTGTCTCCTGCTAAGGAGATTTCTACTACCGGCAGCAAGCCTGAATCCCAGAAATGCTGAACGGAACTCAGAGCAGCATTTTTGGTTTGTTTTCACTTTTACATTTTAAAAGTTTCCTTACAATAAAAGTCACTCTACAGTTCTACAGGCAAACAGTTGGATAATCACTAATGCCATCAAGATACCAGAATAGCTCTGTTGCCCCCGAATTTTCCTCGGGCTGCCCCTTTGTAATCAACCCCTCCCATATCCCCAGTCCCTGGCAACCACTGATCTATTTTCTGATCCTATAATTTTGTCTTTTCCAGAATGTCATATAATGGAATCATACAATAGGTAGCCATTCCATCCTGACTTCTTTTACTTATCAGAATACATTTTGGACTCTTCTAGGTTGTATTAGTAGTTTGTTCATTTTTATATTAGTGAGAAGTATTCCACTGTATGAATATACCACAATTCTTTTTATCCATTCACCAGGTAAAATATCTGGATTCTTTTCAGTTTTTAATGATTATAAATAAAGCCACTATAAACATTTTGTAGTTTTTTGGGTGAAAACCATTCTTTTTTTTCTCTTGGGTAAATACCTAGGAGGGGGATGGCTGGGTCATAGAGTAAGTGTACGTTTAACTTAATATGATACATACCGGAGAGGCTGAATCATTTGGCATTCCCACTAGCAACGCATGAGCATTCCAGCTGTTTGGCACCATCTCCAGTACTCGGTATTGTCACATTTAAATGTTTAACTATATTATAATAGTTGTAAAGTAGTATCTCACTATGGTTTTTACTATGCATTTTCCTAATGACTAAATGATGTTGAGCATTTCTTCCTGTGCTTACTTGCCATCCACACATTTTATTTGGTGAAGTGGTTGTTAAATCTTTTGCACATTGTTCAAATGGGTTGTCTGTTTCCTTCTTACTGAGTTTTTAGTTCTTTATAGATATGGAAAGTACATTTCTCTATATAAAAATAGATCCCGGGCAGGGAGCGAGCTGCAGGCCCACAGGCGATGAGCCCCGGGACAGATGTGCACTCGGGCAGACTGGCTGGAGCTGGGCTCTTACACTCTGGCTCCGTCTTTAAAAATCAGTGTTAAGCGAGCACAGTCAGTGAGTCCAAACCCACAGTTCCTCCGCTTGGAACCTAAAGATCTGGAAATCAAACTGCCTGCTTCTGGAATTCAGTCTTCTCTCTTCTACAGGCACTGCCCCTCTTTACCTAAGCCCGGCTCTACAGCCAAGGAGGAAGGTGGGGAGCTCACATTCTGGGGGCACATCCCAGCAAATGCACACTGGCCATACAGACTGTGCTCAGGGAAGTGGGCCAAGCCCCAGAGGGAGAGGCTGTTCAGTCAGAAAGATTTGTCTCGCTCACCGGACAGCAAGATGAACAGCTGTGGCCAGAGACAGCACAGAGACAGTGCTTCAGGAGGCTCACAATTTGGGGGGAATTAATTCATTCCACAAATATGCGAGGCTTATACCAGCACTGCGCAGGGCCGCCTTGCCCTCCTAGCCTGGGGCCGTCTCAGACAAGAACGAGTAAACTAACCGGCAAACCATCACCACACCCTGTGGTCACTGCCATGAAGGGCGCGGTTCGGGTGTAAAGATGCAGGACGGTGAGTGGACAGGGAAGGAGGTTCGGATGTGACGACATCGCAGCTGAAGCAGAGGGTAGGAAGGGGCAGTGGGTGCTGTGGAGGGCAGGTCAGCCGTGGCCGCTGTTCCAGGATGAACAGCAGACGTGAGTGGATGGATGAATGAGGGACACGTCTCAGTCCTCGAGGAGGATATAAAGACAGCTCCAGTGGATTCAGGGTGTGTTCTTGACCAGTAAAGGAAAAGGGGCAGGTGGGACTTGAGGTCATTGCCGCTGACTTGGGGGTACCCGAGAGAGAGAGAGAGAAAGAGAGAGGCAGCCCTGAATTAGAGTTCCACCCCCGCACTGTTCTTTACTAGCTGTGCTCCTCTGCGGGGTTAAGGGAGACATTCCTCACCATCTTGGGGTCCTTCTGATGCTAGACCTGGGGAATCAGAGATGCTCTCCCCCCCGACGTGCCCATCAGAGCGGCTCACAGAATTCCCAGCAGGTTGTGGTCCACCATGATGCTGGCTGAGCCCCACACCCCAGGGCCACTGCTCGTCTTGGGGTCAGCTGGGTCAAGGTGAGGATGCAGAGCCCAAATCCCCGGCCCTGCTCTCTAAGGAGCTGTGAGGCTTTCTGATCACTTCCCTGCTCTCTCTGAAACCGTGGAGGCGTTTGGAGATTGATCTCCTATCTCTGCTTTCTTAAAGCAGTAGATTAGAAACAGTATCCAGTGTTCACGGCGCATGTCCTGGCCAAGATTCCCAAAGCCCTGTACAAACATCAGCTTCACTTTGCAGCAGTCCCGGGCTTGAGAGCTTGTTATCATAGGAAACAGGGGAGCGCAGGGTAGGCCAGGGCCAAATACCAAAGTTAATCTCTGACTGAGAAAAAAAATGGAAACATACTCTCAGTCTAGCTCTCTTAATTCTGAAAAGTGCAACTTCAAATGCATATCATATATATTCCCTTAAAACTGTCTTTTCTTACATATATTACCTGAAATATCACCCATAAGTGTCGAGATATTACCAAATTTCATTCAAACCTAAATCATAAGACTTTTTAAAACTATAAGTCATGACTTTTTTATAATAAATAAATTCTCCTAATTATTCTTAATAATTAGAAAAAATATTATTATAACAATTAGTAATTCTTAATCCCAAGACCAAAAGATAGTAAGGAACAAATATTCCTTGCTGGTGATTGGCAACCTCTGGGACACCCTTGGGATCTTCAGTTATCTCAAAGTCAGGTGTGAAATTCCTAAAACTGAATTAATGTTGATTCACTTTAAAGACAGCAACATGACATATTATATGTCTTATATTCCCATAGTATCTATGAGTTTTCAAGGCCAAGAAATGGGCTTTGTCATTAAGGATGAGAAAGCCTACAAAGGTGGCACCAGGAAATGACATTTATTGAGTCCCCACTATGTGCCAGACCATGTAGGAGTCACATTCATGCACACAATCCCGTTCAACCTCCCAGCGACACTGTGAGCTAGGCATTGCCTCTATTTCCTAGATGAAGAGACTGAGGGTCAGAGAGGCGAAGTGACCTGCTCAAGTTTATACAGCGAGACTTTGGATTCCTGACTCACTCTGCTTGAATCCATGTGAATCAGAAGACCACACGGGTCTCCTCTGCTAAGGTCAGAGTGAGGCTGTAGAAAAGGAAGGAAAATAAGATGGTGAGGGAGGTCTGAGGTAAATTCCTAGACGTACAAGTGCCATTGCAGGTTGTGGAAGGCTTTGGGGACATGGCCCAGACCTTAACGGCAAGGCCGTCCTTTCCTTGGGTTTGTTATGAAATAAACCAGCTTCTTGGTTTTCTGCTGCAAGCCAGCTGCAGGGATTCATCCAATGAGGTCTTCATCATGTTTCTGAACTTTTTGTTGATTTAAAACAGGAATCAGCTGTTGGAGAAACAACACCAGTCTAAGGTGTTGGCCTGGGCAGAGATTAAGTAAGATTCGTTTCCCCTGGGGTCGCCATGGGGCTAGGATAGCAGCCGGCTCTCAGCGACAGTGAATCTTACTGGTTCATTGGAGTATGCCTCCAGCGGTGCAGGCCCAGTGCCCTCCACCATCCCCGGCATGTAGTAGGTGCTCAGGAAGTGCTAGTTGAGTGAATATACTTGACATCTGTCGTCAGAGTGATTATTCACACGATAACATCTTGGCAAAGGGCCAACCCTCCTGTCATTAAAGAAGGGATATTTTCATCTTCCATCCCCTTTTGGGTACCTACGGTGCGGTTTTCCTACCCTTGACAACGACGAAGCAGAATCTGAGCGGCTAGGACAGTGAGTATTTCTCACGGAGTTTTAGTGAGTTAATAATCTATTTATGATTTATGTGGTCTTGATTACTCTCTGGAAGTACGAAGGAGGAAGACAAATGAGTTTGCAAAATAAAATCAGTAACATAAAAATAGCTCCACGTAGAGGAATTTTCAGGATGTCACTAAACTTGTGCTTGTAAAGGTCTGTGGTTGAGAGGATAGAAATGTCTAGATATATCAGACGAGAATGAAGGAAATAGAAGATACAGCAGAGGAATTGGGTAAACAAACAAACAAACAAAAAAACCAAGCGTCTCAGTTGCATATGCTATCAGGAGACATGCTTTTGGTCCAAGTAGGTAGAATTTTATTCCCTCTGTGGAAATGAACTAGGGAGCATTTTTCAGTGTCTGAGAGGGCAATGACAAAAGAGGAAGGTTTGGTCATTTTTGTCTTTATTTTGACTGAGGTAGACAGGGGTGATTGGAAACAGTTTCCTGTAGGTTTGCTCTGGTGTGAGAGCTTTGGGAAGTCGTGTTATCGGGAAGCCTATTCAGGTGGGTCACAACTTCTCCACTTTTATGGCTTGTAGAACTTCTACTGATCCTGCAAGAGCCAGTTTAAATGTCTCCTCCCCTTGGAAGCCTTCCCTGATTTACTCCCTGTTTCATTGTCATTATTGTAATGACCCAGTTCCTTATGTATATACTTTCCTTATGGTGTTTATCATATTACAGTAGTTGTTTTTTACACAATTAACACCAGATCCTCTCCTTGAAGCAGGGCTGTTTTGTGCTCTGTACATCCAGGATCTAGCAGAGTGCCTGGCCCTTAGCGCCTCTCAATAAACCCTGTGGAATGAATGGAAGATGGAGCGAACCCTAGCCTCATTCTGTCCCACATGTCTTTCTAGACCAACTCCATGAGATGTCCCAGAGGTTGAGGAATCGAAGCCTTAGAAGGCCAGGATTAGGAATCGGACTCTACAGGGACAGCCCTGAGAGGAGGGCCGGACGTCTCCCTTCAGCTGCCTCCAGTCTGAAGAAGAATATGTTTCTTTATACAAGCCAGGCTGCACCTAATAGTGTGTAACCCGAGGCAAGTCACTCCAGTCCTCCAATCCTCAGTCTTCTCATCTGCAAGGTGGGAATAATAACAGGCCTGTCCTAGGAGGTGGCTGTGAGAATTGAATGCATTCATTCCCGTGACACAAGCGGCAGAGTGACTGGGCACTTGGCAGGTGCTCAATAAATCTCAGTATTATTGTTGGCTACTCTGAAACTGATGTCTGTGTAAAACTCTAATGGTAGTTTTTTTTAAACATCAATTTTTCTTCTTTTTATCATCCCTTTTCTTCTGTCCTTTCTTTTACTTTTTTAGTTTTAAAAAGCTTTAAAAAATGTATAAAAGTAACATTATGGTGGAGCTCCAATGCCTCCTCTTCCAGGCAGCCTTCCCTGCCTGCCACCTAGGCCATAGATTCTCCTTTCTTTTTTGTTGCCACATTGTTTGTGCCATAACATAGCCCTTACTGACTAATACCTATTGTGACATTCCCGCTCCAAATCCAATCTGTGTGAGTGGAATAGTTTCCTGATATTCTCGGTGGTTTCTCCCACTTTGAATCCTCCTCTAATTTAGAAACAAGCCTTGATGTTTCGTGCGAAGCTGGATGTGCAGACAAGGCCCTAACTGGGGAAGGCTGGTTCCAGCCAGGTGAGGCAGACTCTTCAGTCTCTGGTAACGGGGGTAATGATACCTGCTCTGCTAATTCAGAGAGGTTGAGAAATGTAAATGGATAAGAGCCATGACAACCCATTGCAAATTAATGCAATGAAACCGTGTTACTCTCGTTACTTCTATGACATGGGAAACAAAGTCCCCAGCTGGATTTTCTAAGTGTCAGCTAGCAAGCCCCCACCTCCCCCTGGAGATTTCTCTTGCTCTGTTTTGGGTGTTGGGGGTTTTTAGGTGTTGGTTCTGTCTTGTCCTGGAGGCTCTCACCAGGCCACCGTGATTCTGGGGCATAGGTTTGCGAGAGGTCATTTCTAAAGTACAGCTAGAAACCAAGGAGTAGTGGTTTCTTCCCTTCGTGTCTGACATTGTTCTCTTTGGCTGAAATGACTCCCTATTTCCAAAATCTCAAGAAAAGTGAGAAGTCCCTGCTATCTCAAAGGCCAAGGGTCCTGGACCACTGTTTTAAGTGTAAGAGCTTAACCTCAAGGAGCAGCTGGAGGAGGTGTGTGTGAATCAGTGAGAGTCTGTTCGTTTGTTTTATTTTTGCCAAATTCCCAAGCCTATTTACACTTTAACAGAAAAGTTTTTCTTCTCTTCCCTGAAAGCTCAAATACAGGACTTCTTACTGATTTTTATGAACTCAAAATACTTCCAAATTCCACTTCAGAAAGTGCAAAAGTGGGATAAGTTCTGAGGAATGAGATAGGTATATCGAAAAGTACATTTATTTAAATTGTATTTTTATATCTACATTCCTAGCTTATTATTTTCTCCTGGACATTTTTATTTGCAAGTAAAATAATATGCAGATCCATTTCATAACATGTTAACATACCTACCAAGAAAAGAATCAGAGAACTAGAAACTAGTAAAATTTATAATGATTATCCAACTCTGATCAAAGTTTTTGGGTGGGAGAAATTTGATGACACCAGATGAAGTCTAGGGAATCTCCTTACAGTCTCTTTTATCCATTGTTCCTTATAAACAAACCGTTAGCAGAAAGACCTGAACAAGTCTACTAAACCTGAATAGATAACTAATTCATTTCAACATAAACAAGTGAAAAATATTATGTTTGTACATTAAAATTAAGTGAGGTAATTAACATATCCCCACTGGGAAGATTTTAAATCTCTGGGAGATGAGGCAACATCCCGTAAAAAACCAAATAATTGCTAACAAAAATAAAAAGTAAGCAATTAAATCAACCTTCTCCCCTCCTATCAAGGAAGTGCCAATATTTTCTCCTTTACATGACATATGCAAACTTGGATGGTAATTATTTCCTGGCAACTCCAGAAAGAGCAGGAAACAGGCTATGGCCAAGCTAAGAGCTGAAAACCATTCACATGCTTTTCTAGTCATGTCAGGAAAACGGAGATTCATCATTTTGACTTGGGCTTCACCTTGCTCTGAAGTTGGTGGTGAGTGGCCTCTGTCATTCCCTGTTTTCTGTTTCTAGGGAACAACATTAGGGGAAGAGTCATCCCAGGGAGGACCAGGGGGGAGGAGGGAGATTTTAACATCCCTGATTTTCTTATCCAGTTGTGGTAGCTTACATGGGGATAAGTTGCACCCTGGAACCTTTCCCCCCTTTCTCCAAGTAGCCCAGGGACCAGTGTCAGAGTCACCCTCCTACCTGCCAACTCCAGGAGCAAGAAGACAGAGCAAGGTGTGCCTACGGGCTTCCAGACTGACCTCTGACTCGTGCAGAAGAGAATACAAAAGAATAAACCCTTCCCCAAACTCTCCCAAATATCTCCCTGGAGAACTCAATATGCTCTTTAAAATCATTATTTCTCAACGGGAGCCTTTCTCAGTAGAAAGAACGGGAACAGTTAGGGGGGAGCTACAGGCCTGGGACTGACAGGTACCTGCTTGAGCCACACGTTTGTTGTCATCAGCTGATTCTTCTCATCCTAAGAGAATGAAAATTAAATTCAAATTAAGTGAAACCGTGTATTGGATTTTTTTTTTTTGTCCGAGACTTCCTGAGTCTTACCTTTGAGGGGTCCAAAGTGAAAAGGATTCTCAACTGAAGAACAGTTAAATGGCATTGAGACCCTAAAGTATTATGCATATTTTGCTTAAAATGAAAAATAATAATTAGAGCAAGTAGTAGTTCACTGTGGTGATATTTATATAAAATTGCATAACCGAAGGCATGGTAAGGGTGTGAAGTAGAATGAAGTATTAGCTAAATGGGAGACGGGCTTCGCATGATTTTCTAGAAGGAATCCTGGGCGTTGAGTCAGCTGGGGAGGACGCATGTGTGCACTTGTGGTGGGGTGGAGGATTTGGGCAATGGTGGAGGATTATTCTGCGACTTTGGGGACCACGGCAGAATGATTCTGCAGAATCGGGGTTGTTGAAGTTCATGGATTTCCCCAGGGACATCATGGCAGAAATGTGAGCCCGACAGGAAAATTAGTAGAGAATGTTAAGGTGTGGCGTGTCAGGGAAGGGTATGGGGTCCTGAGGGGATCCGGGAGGGGATGGGGTCACCCAGGCACTCACTCTGGTGCTGTCACCATCTGCTGTCCCTCCCCGCAAGCACCCCTGCCAGCCCTGGCTCAGCACCCCCTCTGCAGCCCTGCCCCTCACCCTGATGCTCACCTTGGTGGCTCCAGCAGAACTGCCAAGGGCGATGCCCTCCTAGCAGGCACATCCCCCCACCTCCCCCGGGGAAAAAGTCCCTCCTCCACCCCACCCACGCCCCGCCAACAGTGTTGCAATGAAAATGACATTCTCATTCTTTCCGCGGGTCATTTCACTGGCTTCTTGGGGCAGGTTTTATTTTTAAAACTGAAATGGCAGACGTGGGGAAAGAAAACAAAATCAAATGTTAGCCTCGAGAATGGGTGAAGGAATGCATGTTCTTTGCAGCTGAGGGCCGAAGATTACTCACCACATCTACCAGCTGAGATATTTTCAACCCAAAATATACTTTTATGGTGTCATTAGAGTGTAATACAGGGCGAACCCATTTCTGGTAACCTTGGAATAAATGTCTGAGCAGCGCATCTTCTTCTTCGGCTATGGACCTGAATCCTGCGGCCGCTGTAAGACATGAGGGGACCCGAATTAACCAGGGAGGTGGGACGGCTGGGTCCACATTCTCCAGCCAGACATCGTGTATTTCTAAACAGCCTGATTCAGCAGAGGCAGGGTTGAGGCTACAAGGGCTCTCTGTAAACATTCTCCTTACCCACCCCAGCTCCCTCCCCAAACGCACCGCTCAAAGTAGACTCTCATTCTATTTCTTTAATGTTGTATCTGGATGAGGCGATGGATGGTCACTGAACTTATTGTGGTCATCCTTTCATGACGCATGCAAGTCACATCATTATGCTGTGCCTCCTAAACTTCCACAGGGCTATATGTCAATTACACCCCAATAAAACTGGAAGAAAAAAATAATTAAAAGTAGACTCTATACCTTACCCAGAGCTTTGCTTTCTTACAGGGCTTTCTCATCAAGAGGCCGACACCTTGACCCCAGAAGGATCGTTCACAGCCACGTCTTGCCCCGTGACCCCCTCCTGACGGAGGCGGTCTCTGCCTGCTTGCACTGTCCATCACTGCGCCTGGTCTGGCCCCTTCACATCCCTCATCACAATTTGTCATGCATCTGTCCCTGTCTGTCCTCCCCTCGGGTTTCACGATGGCAGGCACAGTATCTGTGCTGTTTCGTGATGTTCATCCAGCACCTAGCACAGTGACCGGCCACAGCAGGAGCTCATTTGATGTCTACTTAATGAATGCACCAATGAAGGGAGAGCCAGGCCATTTTCCATACGTTCAGTACATGTTCACAGAACACCTACCGCATGCCCCGCCGGTTCCCTCCCTTCCTCCTGGGGAAGTCCTCCCTTACGGAGAGCTTCCCTGGCCAAGAACCAGGTTCTAACAACAACTCTTTTCCGCCCCAAGTGTACAAAAGCCCAAGAAACGCCCTAATTTCAAGCTTTAACACTCAAGTTGAAGAAATGGTTTAGGAACGTGGTCTAGAGGTAAGTTTTGTTTCTTTTCAGTGCTATGCTATCCAATTTCAAACCAGAAAACTCTTTGTTGTTTTAAATATGGCCCCTTTCTTCCTCTGTCCAGCACCCTCTGAAATCCTACAATGACTCATTCTGCACCATCCGCTTTCCCATAGAAAACCTCTTCTTCCCACTGAGAGACGCATGTGGCTGGCAAGGTCACATGCAAGACACACCCGCACGTTTACCCAGTGAAAACACCGAGAGTCTTAGTGGGAAGAAAAGCAAAATCGCACACATGCTCCACATGTGCATGAGACCTTCACTTTACTGGGGAGTCGTGATTCAGAATGTAATTCGGAATGCTCCTCCTGGGGTGAGCAGGGCGCGGATACGAGGGGCTGCGTGCCGTGGCTGTCCCCGCCCTTTCTCTTCCGCTCTAGAAAGCTGGTGACGATGAAGATGCTGAGGGGTGGTAGAGGTGTAACCTTACGTCTGTGCTTATTGACGCAAAAGCCTAACGGTTCTCAAACTTCGACACGTCAACTACTCTTAGCCAGCAGAGAGGCATCAAGAAGCAGGTCAGCGGGTGGCAGCCAGGACAGCCCTCTGTACTGGCCCTAAAACCTTCCTGGAAATGCGGGCAGTGGGAGGATAGGGAATTGAAATTCCCCGAAGCCTCTGAGGGAAGAGGCTGAACTTCCCGAGTTCCCTACCCGCACCTGGGCTTAGCTTCCTAAGCAGCGCGGCAGCTCTCATGGCTTCCCAGCTCCTCCCGGGGCACCACCCTGATCTCAGACTCCATCATCTCCCTCTTGGATTCGTGTGCTGCCTCCTAATTGCTTCACTCTTGCCCCTTTTATAGTCCATTTTCCAGCAGCTAGACCATTGCTTAAAAGCAGAAGAGGATTATGTCAGTTTCCTGCTCAAACCCTCCCCATGGTTTCCCATCAAACTTAGAAAAACACCCCCAGTTCTTACCGTGGCCTCCCAGGCCCTAGAGGGTGCCCACCCTCCCCCACCCTGGCCTTGCCCCTCGTCCCCAGGCCTCAGCCCGTCTGCACTCTTCAGAACTTGCCCGGGAAGCTCCTGTCCTAGGGAGCCCACCCTCCCCTCCTCACGGTGCCCTGCCTTTCTCACGTCTCCTCCTCAAGAGGTCACTGAGGTTACACGATCTAAGGATCCCTCCCCACACTGCGTATGCACTTCATATCCTGTACCTTTAAATGTGGGCACCTCATCCCGCATCGGAGCTCTTGATGGTGCTGTGTGCCCATCTGCTTGTCACCTGGCTCCCCTACGGCATGCCAGCTCTCAGGACAGTGCCAGCACCGTGGCTGCCGAGCTGATACCAGCGCAGTTAGTTGGCATGTGTTTGCCGAGTAGCCTTGGAGAGTTTGGGCCGGAGCTGGACCCCCCAGGAGAAGGAGGAGCAGGGGGGCCGCGGCTGTCCCCCACGCCCGCCGTCCCCCTCCCTGTGCAGGCAGCCCCTCCCCTAAGGAGGAAAACGCTGTGTGCTGGGCTCCGCGCTGGGCCTGCAAGTACCTGCCCGCCAGCTACTCGGCCTTCTTCCCTGTACAGGTGCTAACTCCACTCAGGAGCCGCGGCGCCAGCTTCAACCCCCCGCTCGTGGCTCCCCTCCAGCCAGGACGCCGTGACCTTCCTCAGTCCCTGCGTCCCAGCTCCGCCCGTGAGAGCAAGTCACTGAGGACAACATCTCATGATGGTGGAGGTACACCAGGAAGGCGGAGGACAACTGCACGATGTCTGAACCAGCACACACACGCCACACACACCACATACAACACACCACACACACACCCCATACACATAACACACACACACACACCATACACACACTCACACACACACCATACACATAACACACACACACCACACACACCACACCACACACACACCACACACTACACACCACACACACACACCCCATACACATAGCACACACACACACCATACACATAACACACACACACCCCATACACATAACACACACACACCCCATACACACACTCACACACACACCATACACATAACACACACACACACACACCATACACACACTCACACACACACCATACACATAACACACACACACACCACACACCACACACACACACCCCATACACATAACACACACACACCCCATACACACACTCACACACACACCACACACACCACATACAACACACACAGCACACACTACACACCCCATACACATAACACACACACACCATGCACACACTCACACACACCCCATACACACACTCACACACACACCATACACATAACACACACCATACCACACACACACTCACACACACACCATACACATAACACACACACACCCCATACACATAACACACACACCCCATACACATACACACACACCCCATACACACACTCACACACACACCATACACATAACACACCCACACACCACACACACACCACACACTACACACACATACACACACACACACCATACACACACTCACACACACACCATACACATAACACACACACACCATACACACACTCACACACACACCATACACATAACACACACACACACACACACACACACACACCCACACCATGGGCTTATTAGCTGGGACAGCCCTGCATTATCATAATTTTGGACATGTGAGAAGGATCCTAAGACTGCACCTCGGACCTTCCTTCCTGGCAGGATAACTTTACTGTCAGTTTGGAGGCAGTGGGAGTTGCACGTTGGGAAGGATCTCCTAAGACTATGACCTGACCTCCCCAGCCCCTGCCACTCCCAAAGCCACCCCCTCTGTGAGGACAGCTGGACCCTGCTCTTCACCAGCGTCCAGAGGGAAGTGAGCAGATCTGCTCTCAGAGACCTGTGTGTTTGTTTTGACCCTGTTGCCCATGTCAGAGGGTGAGCTGCCATCTGAGTCAAGGAGGCAAAGGCGTAGCTCCGTACTGGCTCTTACGGACTGGATGTGTGTCCCTTCAAATCCATACGTTGAAGCCCTAACCCCCAGTGTGACTGCATTTGCAGACAGGGCCTCAAGAGAGGCAATTAAGGTTCAATCAGGTCAGCAGGGTGGGGCCCTAGTCCGAAAGGATTGCAGTCCTCATAAGAAGAGGAAGAGAAACCAGAGATTTCTCCCCAGGCAAGCACAGAGGAAAGGCCACGTGAGGACACAGCCAGGAGGCGGCAGTTTACAAGCCAGGAAGAGAGCCCTCACCAGAAACCGAGTTTGCTGGCACCTTGACCATGGACTTCTAACCTCCAGAACTGTGAGAAAATAAATTTCTGTTAAGTCACCCAGTCTGTGGTATTTTGTTATGGTGGCCTGAGCTGGCTAGTACAAATCTGCATTGCCCAAAACAGACCTTACCAAAAAAGAAAAGAAAAAGGCCAAAGGTTGAATGTTTTCTGCCTAGTATCTTCCCCAAAATAGAAGCTGAAGTCACTGATGTTATTGGAGCAGATGTAGAGACAGGCCCAAAACTGTTTCTGGTTTGTTCTTCTTGTAAAATAGAATGGTATGAGGAAGGGCAAGGGCTTCCATGTTGACTCTTTGAGGCTAAGGCCTCAGTAAACATTAGATGACTTTAAGTGAATGAGCAAATGAATGAATAAATGCACAAAAGGCTATAACGGCACTTTCTGTGCATGGGAGACCAGCTCACGGCTCCAGAGGATGTGGAACCACAGATGTTCTCAGGATTTCCAGGACAAGTGGTCTCTTAAGAAATAAATGGATTCCTTCTAAAATACGACACAAATGAACATATCTACAAAACAGAAACAGACTCACAGACATAGAGAACAGACTTGTGGTTGCCAAGGTGGGTGGGTAGGGGAGGGGTGGAGTGGGAGTTTGGGATTAGCAGATGCAAACTATGATATAGAGGATGGATAAACAACAAGGTCCTACTGTGTAGCACAGGGAACTATATTCAATATGCTGGGATAAACCATAGTGGAAAAGAACATGAAAAAGAATATATACATGTATAACTGAATCACTTTGCTGTGCAGCAGAAATTAACACAACATTGTAAATCAACTATACTTCAGTAAAATTTTAAAAATACATTAAGAAAAAAGTGGATTCCTGAAAAGTTGTGTGTAAACCAAATTTTTGCAAATGGACTTCTATTTCAGCTTAATTAGACAAGACCACTATTCTAAGATACATCTCAGTGATTCATTGACAAGTCAGGAAACTGCTCTTGGAAGATGAGTGAGTCTCCCACCCCCCTCTGCCATGGGGGTTTGCAGTCCCCAAAGTCAGCTTCCTAGGGGAGGGACGGGAGGACATTTGTACTTGTAAATAATTTCAGCATTAACTAAAGAGGAAGGAAAGAGAAATGATAAAGACGTGAATACAACAGAGCCAGAAGGGACTTTCATGGTGATGCGAGCCCCTCATTTTACGGGTGCAGACCCAGGGGACCTGAGAGTGGTCACCCAGCGAATGGGGGGGCGGGCTGGCCTTCTGAATCCCAAGCTGCCATCTGTCCACCGTCCCTTGAAGTTCACTGAGGACTGAGGAGGCAAAAGACTGTTCCCTCCACCGTGGTCTTACTGCCACATGAAACCCGCTCCCACAGTTCACGTCTATGAGCACATACTGGTTGTTGCTGCTCTTTCTGCTGTTGTGTTGTCAGCACTGTATTCTCCAAACTGTTGCTTCAAGCTGTCTGTCGCGGGGAAGCATGGTGCTCTACAACCAGGTCCCGGGGAGGACTTGTTTGGTCAAGGGGACACACTCGGCCCTGCTGAGGGTTCTCTGTAATCGCCCACCCCGCCTCCCCGGAACCTCCCTCTGCTGCAGGTGGCACCTGGCAGGCTGCTTTGCTGCGGGGTTGGTTGGGGGGACTCTTGAACGGGCGCTGCTCTGGGGTCGCTCTCTGGGGAGGGGGACGTCCAGTGCTTTACAGTCACAGAGCAGAGCCACCCTGCTTCAGACCAGACAAGGGTCTCCCCGCATTTCCCTGCAGCCCCTCCGCAAAACACACACACACACACACACACACAACACACACTAGGTCTAACGCACATCTTCAGAGGATGTGTGCTGCCTGTTAGAGATGCTTTTCACCATCTCTTTTGGTAAAAAAGGAATTTTCGTTTCTTCCTGAAACATCTTTCTCCCCCTTTCTTCTCTTCTCCCTACTTAAGTTTTTAATCCTTTTTTGCTTCCGTGCTGCGCTGCTTGGGGGATCTTAGATCTCCAAAGAGGGATTGAACCAGCGCCCTCAGCAGTGAGAGCGCAGAGTCCTAACCACTGGACCACCAGGGCAGTCCCGTCCCTACTTAATCTTTGTCTCATTTTTCTTTGTCAAAATCTTTCCCTTGGGCAGACAAGCGGCCCCGCAGGCAGAGGGCAAGAAGAGGGAGAACCAGACAGCACATGTGGACAGATGGACAGACGGACAGACAGAGATGCAGCGCCCTGCCTGATTCCAGTGATTTCCTCCACGTGGAACCGGGCTGGGGCAGAGCTGCAGGAGGGTGCGCTGCTCTTGGCTCCGGACACCGAGTCTCCTGCCAAACTCATCACTCGTTAGAACGAGAGTCCAATGAATATTTATTCAACGTTGAGAGGCCCTGGACTCAGACCCAGAGACGAGAGGTCTGGTCCTGATTCCAGGCTGTGTGAGCTCAAGCAAGACCTTTAGCCTCTCCCAGTGAAAATAGGGAGCGGTGATGGAGAAGGTCCAGCCACTCACACGCCCAGCGCTTCTGGGCTCTTTACGTCCATGAGACAGCCACGAACGTGACCTCTTAATGCCAACATCTGCTGTTCCAAAGGTACACAGAGAGCTCAAGATCGAGATGTGCCCTTGATTCGAGAACAGCCCTTCACACCTGGCTGCAGCAGAGAAGGCATCCAGGTGACGGTGACCAAAGCTACCCCGGGACTAGACACTCCCTGGGAGGAGCTTAGGGCTCTCTCGACCCCAGTGAGTGGAACCACGACAGATCTGGATGGGGCGCCCAGAAACAGCTTGAGACAAATTTTTCTTTGGAACCCACGACTTGAGTTTCTGGTCTCTTTATTCTTCGTGCTCCTGTGTCCTTACCTTTCTTCAGGTGCTCAGACCCTCTGCTCTCTCCTCACCCCCATATCAACAACTGCTTTCAGCAAAATTTTGACAAACTCTCTTATACCAAAGTATAAATAATTGATAAAACTTAATAGATGATAAAAATACAATAAACTAGTGAATATAACAAAAAAGAAGCAGACTCACAGATATAGAGAACAAACTAGTGGTTACCAGTGGGGACAGGGGAGGGGTATCATGGGGTAGGGGATTAAGATGAACAAACTATTAGGTATAAAATAAGCTACGAGGATATATTGTACAACACGGGGAATATAGCCAACATTTTATAGTAGCTATAAATGGATTATAACCTTTAAAAATTGTGAATCACTATATTGTACACCTATAAGTTACATAATATTATAAAGCAACACTACTTCAATAAAAAAACTTAATGGATGAAACTTCCCATGATTATTTACGATTTTATTGAAAATAATACCATTGTTTATCCTCAGCTGGAAGAGTAAAGAAGTAATTGAAGAATATCAAACCTCAGCAAGTATGGTTGGGAGAGGCGTATTTTTTGTTTGACACCTTTTGGTATATTTGGGGTTTGCCTTTCATTATCATCACCTCGTCCAAAAAAAAATCATACTACAAATAGCCTCTTCTGCCGACACGCAGAGCTAGCCCTCAGGGTGGACTCAAATAATAAATATTTCATGGCTTCCTGCTAGCATGAGAGTTTCTTAAAACAACCTTGTTTTATTCCTCCTTGCATCCCACATACTGGAACGATGACTACAATATGGTAGATCTTCAATAAATATTTTTTTGAATGAATAACACACGTCATCAGGTGGTAAGAGTGATGGGAAGATGAAGAAGACACAGTCCCTATTTCTGGGAGCAGACACAAAGCGTGGCCATGACAGTGATCCTGCCACCAAAACCAGAAATGCAGAGATGAGGGCTTGTCCCTTGTAATTTGAAAAAGGTAGTCTTGTGTAACAAAAAGAAACTATTTTCTTTACAATGAGTAGTCAAGTTAAAGAACTTAAGGAAAGGTGGTGCAGATCTAAAAATAGCAATAGACTCCAGTGGATCTAGAACTACTCACAAATTCCAGAGTTACTGCCGGTTACTACATGGATTTGTTATAGATCAGTGACGGATGTATACAGCTCAGTCTACATTCCCAAACTCTTGCAGCCCACACAGGAAGACGGGGACCAGGCCCTCCTCTGATTCCAACTTTCTGTGTAACTTACAACACACAGAGGAGGGGGCAGAGGTGAACCAGAGGGTGGTTTCTCTGTGGGCGGAATGGTAGGAATCAATTCTTTCATAGGAAATAGGATGCTCTCATAATTAAGGCAGAAAAACACCAGACATTAATTGTACAGAAACTGATTATTATTTTCATGATTAATTGCATGCTAAAACACACAGAAGTTGATTATTATTTTTATGATTGGCAAGTTGCACTTAAGGCTTTGCAGAGACCACATTTAGTGATATTTGAAAGTGGGTTTGCCACTCTCTGCACTTAGAAATGACTGTGTGTTTCTGAGCCCCAGGTACGTAGCAAAGGCTACATTTTTGAAGATATAATGACGTTCAGGTGTGTGTGCCTCACAGCCTTATGACTTTTAATTCCAGGATTTATTTCAGGACTTGGGCAAATCTATCTCAGTGCCTCTGGTTCTCTACCTGAAAATTACAATAATCAGATGTGGCAAAAATACTAGTGACAAATAAATACAAATTGCTAAAGGCATAACACTGTTTTCTCACCATCTGGCTCCTGGCTCTGTATGGTTTCTTGTGTCATGGAAGAGCTTTCTGTTCTTAAGTTACAGGAAAAGTGAAATGATTCCAAAACCCAGAAAACTGGCAGGAGACAATGACCATTTTCCCCTAAACTTTTCAGTTATTTTCTCCCTCTTTCCTTTTCACTCTCTCTCTCTCCTTTTATTTGCCCTCATTCTTTATTAGGAATTCCTCTATTTTCTGGTGGATAATAGTCACAGAAAACTCACACAGGTCCATAGACGTTTGATATATATTTCATTTAATTCTGATGTACATACATACTGAATATACCTACATACACAAATTTATGAAAATATTTCTATGTCTACATGATATTTTGGATAATTATCTGCACACAGATATAGTGACTGTTCATAGATAGGATATTAAAATGTTGATATAGTCAATTCCTATGCTAAATATTTTAACAATTCTCTGAGTACCATTCAGTGCATTTGGTAAGATTTTCCCTGCTTTTATATCTTCGTACCAAGCTGATAACGATTCAAAAGGAATAACACAATAAATGACAAAAGTATAAACATTATGGAATTCATAGATATGATTTCTTTAGCAATATACAGATTTCATAGACTTACTCATCGGCGCCACATTTTAAAGGCTATCCTAAAGATACCTACACATTACATTTTGTAATTCTAACATTATCAGCACTAACGATGATCAAGTCTTCATTTATTTTAGCTTGAGCTTACCTGAACTGGTGACACTGAGGGCGCTGAGCACCGGGATGAAGTCTGCCAGCATCGTGATGTCAGCTTGAGAAAGATAATTCCTTCCTTTTTAACAACAAGGTATTTCCATCGGAAAGAACAAGAAAATGCAGTGCTTCAAAGTTCAGAGCGGAACCCGGGGAAAGTGGACACCTGGAGAGGGTAAAATAGGGTCGAACCAGCTCACATCAGCGCGATGTCTCTGAAAGTACACCTCATTGATTTCTAGTCGGCTGTCAGATCGTTTAAGTCTGAGAAATATCTCTGGGTCCTAACTCCTGACTTATTAATTCACTCTCTCACAAAGAGATGCAGGGCAATGGAGAGAAGATGAACCCAGACAACTTCTGAATGTTCTGAGCTAGTTTTCTCATGGTTGGAGAGCTGTGTGAAAGGGAAAAACCACATATGAAAACATGCAACATGGAAGCTAGTGGAAGTTTCTCCTACACAGTGTTCCTCCATCATCCTTCATTTTGGACTTGGAGCTTCAGAATAGTGAACACGAGGGGGTCAAAAGGTACAGACTCCCAGTTATAAAAACAAGCCCTGGGGATATAATGTGCAGCATGGTGACTAGAGTTAACAATACTGTATTGCATATTTGAAAGCTGCTAAAAGAGTAGATCTTAAAAGTTCTCATCACAGAAAACAAATTTTGTAACCATGTGTGGTGATGGGTGTTAACTAGACTTACTGTGGTGGTCATTTCACAATGTATACAAATATCGAATCCTTACGTTGTGCTCCTGAAACCAACATAATGTTATATGTCAATTGCACCTCAGTTTCAAAAAGGAATAATGACTAAGTCCTTTAGGGTCGTCATCTAGCGGTTCTCACGTGCTTTAAGGTCAGAGCATCCTCTGTGGTTTCCTGGAGGCGGCAGGTCCAGCGGACCCTCCACAGGAGAAAGGACAGTCGGAGTGTCATCTTGTTCACCACCTTTGGATTCATCTTGTTCACAGTTGGTCCGATTCTCACCTAGCTCAGTGCTGTCCACACGCAGAGGCCCTCAAGCAATGCAAATCTGGCAAGAGAAAGTTAGGGCTGGAAAGAGAAGAGGGCCAGGTGGGAGCAGAGTCACGCAATGGGGCTCCAGTTCTGGAACAACACACTCTGGGCACTGACCACTGACCTGAGCTACACTGATTTAATCCAATTTAAAATTTCCCTGTATCTCATTCAAGTCCCCACCGTGTGCATTAGCAACTTCCAAGGTGACGCTCAGCAAGGTACCAGCACAGAATTAAAACAGCCCTGGCCAAGGAGGGGGAGGCAGGACTGCGTCCCCTCCTCCAACCCCCTCTCCGCTCCTCCCTCAGAGACCCCCTCACACCATGCGGCTGTCCCCTCCCCAGACCACGGGCTCCGGAGGACGGGCTGCGTCCTCTTACCCTCTCTCCATGACATCCCCAGCGCCTATCACTTGTGAATGCTTCAGAACGAGGAGGAAGGAAACAATTAGACATTGATTTCCTATCCATCTGATTGCGTTCCAGGCCCGCAGTGAACTTACAACTGTCTCAGGAATCAATTAGCCACTAACCCAAGGTGCAGGAAGTATCACCTTTCTTTATTTTCAATAAATCAAATAAAATGGAGCTTGCCATTCCACTGAGCTGGCAGGAAATTCTGTCTGTGTCATTACAGGAATTCCAGCCCCTTGCCTAGGGTAGCAAAAGAATTGGGAAGGCTTTTGTGGCCCCCCAAACACAAGCAGGCCTGTAGCCTCTAGTCCGTCTTGACCACAGCAGAGGGTCAGTGGCTGGCCACGTTCTGCTACCCTTTCCTGGTCAGGAAGTCTGGGTGACAGGATTCCCCAGTGGCTGGTCCCCGCTGCTGGAGGGACCGGCCAGTCTCTGGAAATTTCTGGCCTATCTCCCTTTACAGCCCCCTTTCCCCCTGAAAAGACACTCCCCTCGTCTCCATCCTGCTCTAGAAACCTCAAATAATCTCTTCAGTGAGTTCAAACTCTTGGTGAAAGCGGACATCAAACAAATAGGGAGAGAGGTTGTCTTCAAGGGGCTTCTGCCTTTGGTCTCTACAAACGTAAGGAGCCCTAGCTCCATTCTTGGGAAATGTAGGGGAAAGAAAATTCCAGAGAACAAAACAAGTTCATATCCCCCAGATCATCCTGTTCTGAGCCAGTGTGTGCTCTTTCCCTCACCTGCTCTATAACCAATGATAAACGTCAGCTGGGTGACTGCCTGGGGTGCCGGAGTGGGTCCACCAAAGCAGAATAATCAGAAGGTCTCCATCGTCAACAGGGGACACGTTTGCATCCTGGGAGCCCGAGCAAACCCGCTGCTCCTCCATCACTGACCAAACACGCTCCCCGTGGGGAGTGAGCCTGCGCCTTCTGATGACGCGGGAACACCGCCCAGACCACTTCCAGGACGGACATCCTGAGAGCCGCAAACCAAAACTGCAGGTGCCGCGAAACAGATGTACTTTCACGTGAAGGTTTACAAAGTTATGATTAGTATTTTTTAAATGGTAAAAGTAGTATAATCTTAACAGTAAATTTTAAGAAGATTTATAATCCATCTTCCTAATCTAACCACCATCAAGGTGTTGGTCTATTTCCCTCCAGTGCACGTGCCCCTGTGGGTATGCACGCGTGCACACACACACACACACACGCACACACAATCGCATAGTTGTTATGTAGGTTGTATACAGGTTTAGGCTTCAGCTGAACTGTTACTGACTATAATATAAAACTTGACACCATTAAAAAGGAGAATGTTTTGATATCGACTTTGAGAACAGAAGAAACTTTGAGAAAGTATTTCCTGATTTTTATGTAGACAAAAAGAATTGTAGACGCTTCCATAGTACAAATAAGTAACCTCAAGCCTAGTTGAGCAACCACAAACAAGAGTGTTGGTTAATAAATGATGCCAGCCTGGAAGGAGGTCTCCAGCGGTGGTCTCCCCTGTGGCAGCATGGCTCTGACACGTTTAAATCTCTCAAGTATTTTCTTCAAGGCATGGAAGATATGCTTATCAGTTTTGCAAATAACACAAAAATAAGAGGATCAGCTTGATTTCCAAGGTGCCTTCCAATACTAAACCGTACAAGCTTGTCATCCACTGTGAGTGGTAGAATCAAGAGCCAGAAAAAGCTCTAAAGCCTGGGATGTTGGGCCCATACGAACAAGGCAGAATAGCTGAAAGTGACCACATTTCTGTAAATTGAGACAAAATATGTCTGTTACTGAGTTCAAGCTCACACTGCTCACCACGTGACAAGCCAGTAAATTGAGAGATGAGATGCTGGGACAAGGACTAGCGACTTTACTCGGAGAGCCAGCAGACAGAGGAGACGGCGGACTAGTGTCCCAAAGAACCATCTTACCCCAGCTAGAATTCAGGCTGCTTTTATACTGAAAGGGGAGGGGGTACGGCTAGTTGTTGTAAACTTCTTGGTGCTGGAATCCTTTGTTCTTGCTGCTGTCCCTGTGAGTCAGGTCACGATGTTCCTGTAAACCTCTAACAAGACAAATGTTATTCTCTGTTCTGCAACTTCTTACCTCTATGTGAATAAAAAGTCTTCAAAGGGTCTCTGACCCTTTGAAGGTCAGAGTCTTGAGAATGGGCCATCATGTATATTTCAGGTTTGTTCTTCTCTGTTACATGTCTTTCTTATTTAAGATTTTATTCTACCAAAAAGCTTACAGAGTTAGAAACACTAAATTATACTGAGGTGTTCAATTAATGAGTTGCCTTTATCACAAAGAATACAATTACACAGCACTGAGTCTGTGGGTCCCTGTGAGAATGGCATCTGGGACACTGTCTTTGTTTAGGGCAATGTGTTTTAAGACAGTTAAATATGTTCATCCAGGGGGAGCTGGGAGACCCAGGGCCCAGAAAGGAGGTTTTATGAGAAAAATTAAAGGGCAAGGAGTTTAGATCAGAAAAAAATGTCTTAGGAAGCTTTCTGCTATGATACGTTTACACTCGATGGCTAACCCCTCTGCACCAACACCATTTTACAGGCGAGAAAACTGAGGCCCAGGGAGGTGGAGTCATTGTCTCGGGTCGCACGGGTAGAATTGGGCCAGAATCATGTATGCTGCCCCCAGGCAGACTGTACCAGCTCATGGAGAAACGGGAGAGGGGAGGACACCCAACCTGCCTTCTGAAGGCCCATCCGTGCCATCCCTGCCCCGTCATCCATCAAAGAGGTCCCAGCCCTCTTCTCTGGGCCCTCCCTCCACCCTCGGTCATTCCTGCAGCCTGTCTGCCCACGTCTAGCCAGTGCCGCCCCACTCGAGTTTCCGATGCGCACCGCCAGCAGTGGGGATGTTGTGTGGGAGGGATGGGTGTTAGTGCTCATAGGAGTCAGAAGGGCTGGAATCTCAGTGCCTGAACTTGAAAATCTCATGCCCTCCAAAATAACCTCTCCTTTGAGAGCTAAAAATTCACCCTAAAGGGAATTCCTAATTTGACTTAAAACTTATAAAGAAGCTAATTTACGTTAACTTTAATAAGTTAACATAAATTAATTCTTTAATTTGGTTTAAAACTTACTAAATCCAAGACCCTGGGAGGGGCAAAGCCTCAACCCTGTTTCTTCCTCTGCACCTGTATGACATCCTCCCAGTAGTAACATTTCTCATTATCCGTAGCGATTTGAAAATCATGGTTTTTACGTGTGTCAATTTTTTTCCTGAGGTCGAAGGATGAAAGCCAAGGGCTCCTGGGAAGCTTTGCGGTCCCCCAAGTGGCACAGCCCAGAGACCAGGGCCAGCGGGGAGCCAGCGGCGCGCACGGGGCGGTGCGGGGCTTGGGCGCCCCCTGTTGGACCGTCGATCAGACTGCAAGCTAAGGCCGACAGGCCCCTTTTAAAAGGAAGTATGCTTTAGACGTTGTTCCTTAAAATTTAACTTTAAAAATAAAATAAAAAATTTAAAAGGCTGCCTGAATCCAAAACTAAGCACTCGAAGGCAGTGGGGTGTTGGCGCGACAGCTCCACCCACCCACGCACGGCTCTCAAAGAAGGGCGCTCCGGACTCGGCCCGGAGAACTCGCTCAGGGGGTGAGTTGGTGCCCCGCCCGCCCGTGGAGTGAGCCAAGCCCTGGAGCGGGAAGCGCCCACCGTCGGAACCCTGGCGTTTGTCCAGGAAGGGGGCGAGGAGGGGGTTAAACAGAAAGAAACCATCTCTAAACGCATCGATCACGCCAGCGTTTCCCAAACATATCTGTGCATCCCAGCCATTCCGGGAGCTTTCGAGAAACACCAATTCCGGGATGCTTTCCCCGGGAGTTCTGGTTCGGTGGGTCTGGAACGGGGCCCGCGTGGTTTACAGACCACAGACCACCGACCGGCATCCTCTTCCAAGTTAAAGCACCACAAGGACCAGGAGAAAACACTTGATGACAGGGGAACAAACCACATTAAACCACCGCAAACGAGGAGGCGGGGCAGTGAGGGCCCAAAGCCCTGGCGGCCCTAGAAGCACCGTGTCCTCAGGAAGCCGGCTGTGACACGGCGAGGGGGGAGGAACCCCCGGGCTGCGGGGGGGCTTCTCATTGTTCTTCTGCTAAAAAAATGACTTAAGAAGACAGTTGAGGTGATACAAACACTTGACACTTCATGAAGTGGACGGTCTCCTTTTGGAAAACTGGGCAGAAGGCAGGAAGCTTTTATAGGATAAAGAATAAAAAACAAGGAAGAGAAAAATGGAAAACATCCGGTTGTCTGGGGCCCCAGCGTCAACCTGGTTTGGGATGAGAAGCCCAACCAGAGTTGGCGTGGTGGGTGGGGACAGCTGACTGCCTTTACCCTGAACATCCAGGTCAAGTGGGCCTTTACAGGGACGTGAAAGTTACCTACGTGCCATGGCACCCCGGGCAGGAGAGGCTCCATCTTGGACCTAGAAATCTCCTTCAACACTGCCAATTTCATTCTTTACTTGTTCTTTTCTTTGTTTGCTTGTTTCTTTTCTGAGGGTTTACGTCATCCTCCTTGAGTGACACGAACTTCCTTCACTGTTGTCATTTTCCGGGGCCTTTTCCTGGGCGGGGTAACAGCTGAGCCCTTCCTGGTCCGGTTGGCTAGCGCCTCACCGGTCAGAGGCATGTTGTTTCTTCTAGGCTCTGCGTCCTCAGCAGCGGGGCTTGTTTCGGGCTGTGGAGCAAGTGGTCAGCCCGCCAGGCTCCCCCAGGCATGAGAAACAGGCTGCTGTGGCTTTTGCTTGTTCTACAAAGTCAGCTCTGTAGCTAAAGGAGCTTCATCTTCGCCCCTGCTGGTGGAGGTGCCGCCAGGTGGTCCCTGGACCCAGGTGAGTGGTCCCAGGTGCCCAAAGCAGATGCGCTGAGGGACCTCCGGAGGCTGAAGGGAGAGAATGCCGGGGTCAGAACCGCGGAGGCCAAATCTGCAACCAGGGGCAGAGGGCATCCCTGGGCCAGGAGTAGGGGCTGGGTCTGAATCCTTCAGGAGCAGCTGGGAGGGAGGAAAGTTGGAAGGAAGCAAGAGAAGAGAGTGTTGGATCTCAGCCGTGAGCACACAGCTGGCCGCTCGGCGGGGTCAGCTTTACTGAGGCCCAGACGGGGTGTGGGGGTGAGTTGTCCTAGTTAATTGCCCTGGGCCGGGGTGAATTGCAGGTAACTCATCAGTCAGTATCTGCAAAAGTGCTGTGTGTGGGCGCAGAACACTGGCCTACCGCCAGGAACCCTGAGTTTGCCCCTAATTAATTGTGTGATCGTGGACAAATAATTTTTTGTGGCGTCAGATTCCTCCTCTATTGGGTCAAGATGTTGGATTAGATTAGCTGTTCTCAATGCTCCCTTGGGGAGCTTTTCACAAATACTGATGCCTGCTATTGTGCCCAGGGATACTGATTTTAACTGGTCTACTGTGAGGCCTAGGAATCATACATTTTTTAAGCTCTCCAGGTGTTTCTAATCTATAGCCAGCGTGTTGAACCACAGACCAGAAGAACTCTCCTTTTGGGTTTGAAATTCTATGAGTCTGGGTTATAAGTAGGGTGACCAACCACCCCGATTTTCCCGGGACTGTCCCAGTTTTCAAACTGAAAGTCCCCGGTCCCAGAAACCCCTCAGTCTCGGGCCACGGTCTACATCACTCCCCCTCCGACGTTGGTATAAAAAGAAAGAAGAGAGGCACGCTCAGAGCTCTCTGGGGTGTGTTGTGAGTGTGGGTTTTGTGTGTGACGTCACCAGGCCTGTCAGTAAGCAAATGTATGACTCGACCACTTCTTACCTGCTACATAATTGCCGTGTGTGCAGTTAAGTACACATTTGGATAAGGCCTACCTCACATGGATTTCTAAAGATTATACACCAACCATCCTACCTTGTTTCCTGTTCTCCAACCTGATGCTTTGAGAAAGGAGGCTTTTACTTTTTCTTTCTGACTCTAGTAAAATGAAGAAAAATTAAAAGCAGAACAATTTTAAAAGACATTCATTCACTCAAATCTATTCAGCCTCTGCCTGTTGATTCCTCTTCTCTACTCTGTGTCTAACCTACCACCCAGGTGTATTTTCTCCACCTTCAAGACATATCCTGAATCTCAAACATATCCCTTCTGACTGCCCCACATCTATCACCCTTGGGCAGCGGTTCCCAGACTTGAGGGACATCAGAGTCACCCTGCAAGCTTGTTACAACTATAATGCCAGGGCTCGAGTTTCTGATTCAGGAGGTCTGGGGTGGGACCGATTATTTGTGTTTCCAACAAGGTCCCAGGTGTTACCTGTTGCATTTCAGGGTGATGCGTGGAGATCTGGCAGGTGGGACCCTGGACTCCAGAAGGGGGACGTGAGCTGTGGGCTTTTAAAAGAATTGTGGTGAGATACACACAACATAAAATTTACTGTCATAACCATTTTTAAGTGTACAGTTTGGTCGTGTTAAGTACATTCACAGTGCTGTGCAATCATCACCACCACCCACCTCCATCTCCAGAATTTTTTTCGTCTTGCAAAACTGAAACACTGTACCCATTAAACTGTAACTCCCCATTCTCCCCATCCCAGCCTTGCCAACCACCCTTCTACTTGCTCTCTCTGAATCTGATTATTCTAGGTACCTCAGATAGGCAGAATGATAGAGCTTATATTTGCATTTGTCTTTTTGTGACTAGCTTATTTCACTTAACACAGAGCTCTCGAGGTCCATCCATGTTGTAGCATGTGTCAGAATTTCTTTCCTTTTTAAGGCTGAATAATATTCCACTGACTGTATAGACAACGTTTTCCTTATCCATCCATCCATTGATGGACACTTGGGTTGTTTCTGCCTTTTGTGAATAATGCTGCTATGAACGTGGGTGTGCAAATATCTCTTGGAGTCTCTGCTTTCAGTTCTTTTGAGTATATACCCAGAGGTGGAATTGCTGGATCATATGGTATTTGTATTTTTAATTTTTTGAGAACCCTTTATACTGTGTTTCACAGTGGCCGCGCCATTTTACACTCCCATCTGCAGCGCGCAAAGGTTCCAATTTCTCCGCATCCTCACCAACACTTGTTATTTTCTGTTTTTTTTTGATAGTAGCCATGCTGGGCTGTAGAGCTTAAGCTACATGATTAAGGAAATTTGAGAAATTGCCATTTAAAAAAATCCTTAATGGGAAATTAATGCAGGAGAGACGATAAATGTACCTCGAAACAGAAACATTCTGACCTATGTTTTGATGAGACTTCTTTCATCTACTCCCTTTGCCTTTACTCTCCCTACTTACTTTTCTTCTTCTATTCTGTTCCCATATCTGTGCATTCCTTAGTATTCAATAGCTTCTATCCAACCCTCCATCTTATAGGATGATCATCTTACCCACAAGGCAGCCATGTCCCTCTCAAAACTACTCAAATCTTTTTTGACCCAAGAGCCAGAACGAACTAAATTAATCAGGTTTTAAACCTGAAGTTTGGTTGAGTCCTTGGGAGCTTCTTAAACCACACCCATCTTTTTCCAAAATGACAAAGCAACTGTACTTTGGTTTATAAAAGGAGGAATAAGGCATGATAATATGGGAGTCTAAGGTATTACTTTTTTTCTTTGCAACTGCTGACAACAATTTATAATTTCTTGCAGTTCAGAGGCACAGATCGTAGAATTGCTTCTCCCTTGCATTAAATAAGAAGTTAAGACATAAATATCAGAAAAACAAAGATGGCGGCTCATAGAAAAGAAAACAGAGATTGTCCTTCTTCTTCACGGTTGATATTTTTTTGTGTTTTATTTTTTTGTGAGTTGTGGATTCTGGAGTGGTCAGAGGTCCCAACTGACCACTGAAGGATGGGACTGGAAATGTCGAGTCTTCTGTCCCTAAAGGGCTGGAGGCAAAAACCCCAACAGTGGAGAAATGGTCTCAACTGATGAAGAAGCTGGACCACAGAGACCACCTGCCAACACAAGCTTTCTGGCCCCCATGAGTGATATGAGAAACATTCAAATAATTGGAACTTGAGGGTCGTGGAATGAGTTCTCGATTTCCATGTGCCATCTAACTAGACATAATTATGTGTATATATAAGGTATGTATTAACTGCTAATTAAATACTAATATAGGTGTTAAAAAGTAATACTATCCATGGAATATAGGCAGATATACCCATGATACAACAGTCCTTCCATGCTTTAAAGATTGTCCTCTTAGACTAACCAGCCTCAGAATGACCCTCATGAAGGGAGGAAGGGCACCATGTCCAGGATGTCAGCCGAGTCACCTCGGAGATGAGCAGGGTGACCTGCCACAGACAGGCTGTCCTTAACTGCGAGCACAGTTCCTCTCGGGCAAGGCGAAGCCGTGTTGGTTTGGGGATAGTAAAGCAGGTAAATTTCTGGCTCATTCAGCCACGTGAAGACTGTTGTTTACAAATTGCCACTGTTCAGACTAGAACATTCAGAATTAATCAACAAGTGTCCCTTGAAAACCAGTTTTGAGATCCATCCGGGATAGAAACCGTGAGTGATAACGAAAATGGTGAGACAGGGTCCTGTCCTTGATGGCGTTTCCAGTCTAGAATCACCAGCACTTTCTCGGTTACAATGGACGAGACTCCAGCTCACACCTGCTTAGAATAAAAGCGGGGGGCACTTACTGGAGTGATCCTGGGGGTCTTATGGAGTCAGATGAGGCTCTGCATATGCAGGAAGGCTGGGATCAGGACTGCACAGCGTGGAGGCCAGGACCGGGGCTCAAAGTCAGCAGGACGTCCTCTCCCCAGGTGACGCTTTTGTTCTCCCGATGGAGACAGGTTTCTCTGCGTGATGGACAATATAGCGCATGGGACACTCAGCCTCACGTGTGCCTTTCAACAGTCCCTGACCAGAGGGGAGAGGAGGCTTCTCTACCAACTTTGAAGATGTCAAAAAAGGATTTTGGCCGAGGGTCACTGTGGCCAGGGGTGAGGTATTATGATGCATCCGGCCTGGTCCTTTGCCCCCTCTGTAGCTAAGGAACTAGCAGGGTCCTTTCTAAAAGGGAGAAAGGATTTGGGGTCAGACAGAGTCAAGTCCCCACAGTCACTGTGGCAAGATGAGATGGGGGCACAGAGCAGCAGTGAGAGCTGCCATCGTGGCCGTGGAAGGGGCAGCGGCACAGGTGAGGACCATCTCCCAGCCCATGCTGCCACACCCACTGTGGCTCTCGGGCTACCCAGGCATTGCAGACATGCAGGGTCATCTCTGAATCCAGGAACTGAATCACAGAAAGCATTTAATTAGGGAGATTTCACGTTCGATTCCTCCTACATTAGAGTGACCACAAAGGAGATGCTACGGCTCTTAGATTTGATTCAGAAAGTTTGGTCAAATGCACTCCTTGATCTCACCAGCTCTGCAATCCTGTGTGAGTCCTCTGTGGCCTGGCTCCAGGCAGAAGAGGTCCTGGACACCAAACATTGTCATAAAATTTGCATTTTGTTACCTTCTTCTATCTGACAGTCTCTACCGCTACCCCCCCCAATGGCTATCATGGAGTCATGGGGTTCAGGTTTTACTGCCCCCTTCCCAGGGGCTTAGCAGTAGGGGGTGTTGGAAGTTTGGGGCAGAGACAAGTGGGAGCCAGTTCTTGGGTTTTGAGTACAGGCCCTCATATCTGGTCAGTTTAATCCAATGCTTCTCAACTGGGGGCCATCTCGGTTGTCGTACTGGGACATCCAACGGGTAGAAGCCAGGAATGCTACAAAACGCCCTACAGTGTGCAGGAAACCCCACAACAAAGCCTTGTCCTGCCCCAAAAGCCAGTGTGCTGAGGGCAAGTTCTGGTTCTGATCGAACATGCAGTAGGAGTCCAGTTCTCTGGAGGGTTAAGGACAGGTGTCAGATAAAGTGAAAGAACGTTCTAGATGTTCTAGGAAGTGGCAAAGAGTAGGCACCCGTGGGTCTTCCTTCCTCAGCCTGTGGCCCAAGGACATCAGCAGTACTTAAGTGGACAAGCGTGTCTTCAAAAACACTGCCTGTTCTGACTTGTGGTTGCCAAGGGGGAGGCGGGTGGGGGAGAGATGGAGTGGGAGTTTGGGATTAGCAGATGCAAACTATTATATATAGAATGGATAAACAGAGAACTATATTCAATATCCTGTGATAAACCATAATGGAAAAGAATATGAAAAAAATGTATATATATATATTTATGTATAACTGAATCACTTTGCTGTACAGCATAAATTAACACAACATTGTAAATCAGCTATTCTTCAAAAAAATAAAATTTTAAAACAACAACTCCTGTTCTAACAAACTCTAGAGACACAGCAGCAGCCTTGCACCAAACAATTCCCTTCCACAGTCCCAGGCTGAGCCTTCACCAGCCTGGAAGATATTCTCCATCATCCCACACCCCTCCCCTGGGTGGAGGGACCTTGACTTGCCCAGGTCCCAGGCTGGCAGGGCTGGCTCTCAAAGAGAACTTCACTCTTCTCAGGTGGAAAAGCTTGACAGTTTGATTTTTATATTAAGCCTTTGGTGAAAAACCCAGGTATCCATATTTTTTGTATGTGTATTTCAAACTATCTTGACTCTTCATGTTGCCAATTCCCATGAGAAGAAAATGTGAGATTATAAGCCAGCTCTTATCACTGGAAAATTTCACCATGGGACACAAATCATGAGAACAGGACGTATTCCAACAAGGAGGAGCACTGAGAAAAATACCCCTTAGATATAATTATATTTCATCAAAGACACAATAGAATTGGAGGGGAGGGGATGAGAGAGGCTTGTTCTAATCATGAAGCCCTGAGGAGGACCTACCACAAAGAAAACACACATTTAGGAAGGATCATTAAGCTGTTTTACTGAGGCTGTAAGGTTTCATCCACCCCTCCGTCCACTACGCATCATTCATTCATTCATTCATTCTGATTTTCTACTCTGTTCAGGGAAGCCAGTGCTGAAGGCACAAAGGATAAAACAAGGCTTAGATGATTAACTCCCACCCTCAAGGAATTTAGAGCTGCCTGTGAAGCGGGCCGCGTGCTTTGACGTGAGAACTTCTGTTTTCCTAATGGGAGTTCTGATCTCACTCTGTCGCATTCCAACTTATGATTCATAAACTGAGCTATATTTCCCTCACTCACATGGGAAATAAGAGGCTGAGAAATTCCCTTTCAACTGGATCTGTTTTGTGCTCCAGGGGGCGCCATCATATCGAACACACTTAGATGGGGGGCTCAAGGCAGAGTAAGAACACGGCTTTCCCTGTGCCAGATATTTGGGGATCAGGGAGTTTTAGAGAAGTTTGCTGTGTTGGAGGATTCAGGAGGGAAGGTTCTCTGAGATTTTCTAAGTTAAAGGGTAACATACATCAAGGAAGGTATACAAATACTAAATACACAACTCAGTGAAACTTTGCACAGCTACACACTCAGGTAACCTCCACCCAGGTGAAGATGCAGAGCACCTCCAACCACCAGAGGTTCCCTACTGCCGCTTCCCAGACTACACCCCCTCCCACAAGGATTATTCTGATTTTATCATCATACATGGTTTTACCTGTCTTGAACTTCACAAAAAGGGAACTATGCATATGTACTCTTCTTTCTGGGGAGGGGGCAGTCTGTTTCTTGGGTCCATGTTCACGTCTGCCCATCGTCCAAATCGATGCGTTTATCGCTAGTCCGATCTCCTTACTGTCCCATAGAATTCCACTGAAGGAACTCACTCCGATTCATTCATCCACCCTCTCACTGATGGGCATTTAGGCTGTTTGCAGTTTGAGGTACTATGACTAAGAAGGCACGCACATGGGTTTTGGTGCACACTACTCTTGACACATACATAAGAGTAGAGTCTGAGAGTATTTTTAGATTCTAAAAATGTTCCTAGATAAAACACACTAGTTTTTCATCTCTGAATATGTATACAGATGTTTATATATCTGTATATGTATATATGTATGTGTATACAGCACGTGTGTTTCTTAAAGAGAGAGCCATCTGCAGCCCACAGAAAATGGATTTTCGATTGTGAGTGACCCCACTCTGGACAAGGCACACTGCTTTGCTCTAAAATCATAGGATGGGGAATTCCCTGGCAGTCCAGTGGTTAGGACTCAGCGCTTTCACTGCTGGCCTGGCTTCAATCTCTGGTGGGGGAACTAAGATCCCGCAAGCCAGCATGGTCCGGCCAAAAACAAATAAATCAATAACAAATAAAATCAGACAATGAACAACATCGACATTTATGTCACATAGTGGACAGATGAGACCATAAGGGGAGTGGTGTCCTTTGTTCCTTAAAGTTAATTGGTTAAAATTAATTGGTTAGAAGCACGTGTGTATGTGTGTACACGGAGCTGGCTCTGGAAAGCATGTGTTTCTTTTGACAATGACAGCTGGGTGCCAGCGGTTAGAGCCTTGAGGTCCTGCTGATCTGTTATCCTGGAAAACGTGAAGACACTGTGAAGGGGGGACCTCCAGGCCTGGGTGACTGATGGGATGAGGCATGGGAAGGAGGGGGGCAAAGACAACCCGAGGTTCCAGTCTGGAGGAGGAGGAAGACGCTTATGCTATTAAGAGAAGCAAGAAAATCAATAGGAAGCGGAACAGCACCAACATTTACCTGCCCTCCTGTGCTGAAACATACACAAAATGTATCCTCTTTATTTCTCCATAACCAATCGTGAGACCTCACCTTCTGGAAAGTTCTGGAAAGGACACCTGGACTTCCAGCTTGCCGGGTGGAATCTCAGTGTCTTTGGATGATTCGCTCTCTGGGGCAAATGCTCAGCTTCCCCCCACTCCACCCCCCCCACCCCGTCCCCAGCTGCCTTTCCTCTGAGAGGCATGTAGGTACAGGGTGTTGGAACTGGCTGCATTGCCCGGAGTCTTGATAATCTCATGAAAGTTAAACTGATTATAAAGTTTATGACCATATAAACTATAAAAAGAATGGATAGTTTGTTTATTCACTAAAACATAAAAGCAAAAATAGCCAGGAAGCCCCTGAAAAAGAACAATGGGGGAAACAGGAAAATATTATAAAACTCTGTAACTGGATCAGTGTGGTATCAGCACAGAAATAGACACACAGACCAAGGAACAGACTAGAAAATCTAGAAAAAGATCCATTGGTCTATGACAGTTTCTAATGAAGGAGCCCTTTCAAGTCAATGGGGGAGAAATAGAAGTTTCAATAGGTGGTTTAAGGATACCTGGATGGCCATGTGGAAAAAGATAAAATTAGATCCCTTCTTCACATGGTATACTGACATAAGTTCCAAATGAATCAGAGATTTAAATGTGAAAAATTAAGCCCTACAGCTACTGGAAGAAAACATGGGTGAATTCCTCTGTAACTTGAAAAATGAGAAAACTTTCCTAAAGCTTAAAATCCAAAAGCAATGAAAGAAAAGATTAGTAAATCTGATTACATAAAAAAAAGTTGGCAAAAAATACCATAAGCAAATTATAACAAACCAGGACAAAATACTATAGACAAAGTGTTATTATCCCTGATATAAAAATAGCTTCTAAATTAAAAAAGAAAAAGGCCAAAAAATCTATAGAAACACGGACTAGAGAAATGGAGAAGTCAGAGAAAAGAAAATCCAAATGGGCCTTACCCATGTGAAAAGAGTCTCAACCTTGCCTACAATAAGAAAAATGCAAATTAAAACTCATTGAGATATTATTTCTCACCTAGCAGGTTGACAAAAGGCAAAAGGTTTGACCACGTATTCTGTTGGCCAAGCTGTGGGGAAACAAGCATTCTGATACATTGCTGGTGGGAATGCAAAATTCCCACCAGCAATGTATAATTCCTATGGAGGGAAACTTGGAAATATCTATGAAAATTACATATGCTTTTATTCACTGAACTGGCTTTCCTGCTTTTAGGTGTTTGTCCCAAAGATAGTGTAGCATGAATATGAAAAGATGCATTCACTTTCATGCAGCACCGATCAACAAAAGTTTGGCAACAAAGCAACTGTCTGTCAACAGGGATCTGGTTGAATTACTTACATTTACAAAATGAAGAAGTATTCAAATGAAAAAAAGGAAAAAGAAATGTTTCTATATACTACTACTGCATAGTTATTTCTGGATTATATCAATAAGTGGAGAAACAATATATCATTTATATGATAAAGGGGAGGGATGTGAATGTACACACACATATTCTTTCTATAAATATATCTAAACTTGTGTTTTTAAAAATGGAAAGATAAACCATAAAGAGAGGGAAAAAAGGTTACTGATAGGGAGAAAAAGAGAATGGGGTTGAAAGAACAGGTGTGGAAGCTAGACTTCTCTGACTATACCTCATCTGGTAGATTTGATTTTGAAACCAAGTAAGTATTTTGTATAATTATAAAACAAAATTAAATTTAAAAAGGAAAAGAGAAATATTCTAAAAATTGAAAGAAATGAATCTGACTGTATAGTGAGTTGGTGGCATATGCACAGAGGTGAGATATTTCAAGGGACTTTAATTCACAGTAATTTGACTGTACATCTGTAGTCAGATAGATCCTGATGACAAAGAGAAGTACTCCCCAAAAAAATCCACACCCAAAACCTGTATTGTGTAATCATATTATTTTTTTAAATAAATAAATTTATTTATTTATTTATTTATTTTTGGCTGCGTTGGTCTTCGTTGCTGCACGTGGGCTTTCTCTAGTCAGGGTGAGTGGTGGCTACTCTTCATTGCGGTGCACGGGCTCTAGGTGCATGGGCTTCAGTAGTTGTGGCACGCGGGCTCAGTAGTTGTGGCCCACGGGCTTAGTTGCTCCATGACATGTGGGATCTTCCCAAACCAGGGATCAAACTCATGACCCCTGCATTGGCAGGTGGATTCTCAACCACTGTGCCACCAGGGAAGTCCAGTAATCGTATTATTGATAATGGTGTTGGTATTATTATTTTGAGATTGTTGTCAATGAATTGTGAGATGAAGCAAACTGTTACCGAACTCAGATTCAGCTGCTTGCTGTTCAAAAGCCAATACTCAAGAGACAGGAGTTGGTTGGAAAGGAAAGGTGCTTTATTTAGGAGGCCAGCAACCTAGGAAGAAGTTGAACTCATGTCCAAGAACCAACTCCGAAGACTGTGCTCTACCATGAAAGTTTTTAAAGGGAGAAAGGGAAACTTAATCACAGTAACATTTGAGGAGAGGGTCAGAGTCTTTGTTATCTTGCACTATGTGCAAACTTTCTTCTGATTGATTGGTGGTGAGGTAACAGGGCGGCGCTCCAGGACTCCTGTGCTCAGTCTGAAGTTACCATCCTCCACCTGGGTGGGGACATTAGTTCCTGCAGAAGAACTCAAAGATATTGTTATAGCCCTTGAGGAGGAACCAGGACCCTGCTTTGTCACTGCACAGTTGTTTCTTTTTTTTTTTTTAATTGGAGTATAATTGCTTTACAATGTTGTGTTAGTTTCTGCTGTACAACAAAGTGAATCAGCTATATGTATACATATATCCCCTCCCTCTTGGACCTCCTTCCCACCCCCCCATCCCACCCATCTAGGTCATCGGATTCCACTAGCTATCTATTTTACACATGGTAGTGTATTTATGTCAAACCTAATATCCCAATTCATCCCACCCTCCCCTTCCCCCACTGTGTCCACACATCCATTCTCTACGTCTGTGACTCTATTCCTGCCCTGGACATAAGTTAATCTGTGCCATTTTTCTAGATTCCACATACATGCATTAATATACAATATTTGTTTTTCTCTTTCCGGCTTACTTCACTCTGTACGACAGACTCTAGGTCCATCCACATCTCTACAAATGACCCAGTTTGACTCCTTTTTGTGGCTGAGTAGTATTCCATTGTATATATGCACCACATCTTCTTTATCCATTCCTCTGTCGATGGACACTTAGGCTGTTTCCATATCCAGGCTATTGTAAATAGTGCTGCAGTGAATAGTGGGGTACAGGTGTCTTTTTGAATTATGGTTTTCTCAGGGTATGTGCCCAGTAGTGGCATTGCTGGGTCATATGGTAGTTCTATTTTTAGTTTTTTAAGGAACCTCCATACTGTTCTCCGTAGTGGCTGTATCCATTTACATTCCCACCAACAGTGCAAGAGGGTTCCCTTTTCTCCACACCCTCTCCAGCATTTATTGTTTGTAGACTTTTTGATAATGGCCATTCTGACCAGTGTGAGGTGATACCTCATTGTAGTTTTCATTTGCATTTCTCTAATAATTACTGATGTTGAGGATCTTTTCATGTGCCTCTTGGCCATCTTTATGTCTTCTTTGGACAAATGTCTATTTAGGTCTTCCACCCATTTTTTTGATTGGGTTGTTTATTTTTTTGATATTGAGCTGCATGAGCTGTTTGTATATTTTGGAGATTAATCCTTTGTCCATTGCTTCATTCGCAAATATTTTCTCCCATTCTGAGGGTTGTCTTTTCGTCTTGTTTATGGTTTCCTTTGCTGTGCAAAAGCTTTTAAGTTTAATTAGGTTCCATTTGTTTATTTTTTTTATTTTCATTACTTTAGGAGGTGGGTCAAAAAAGATCTTGCTGTGATTTATGTCAAAGAGTGTTTTTCCTATGTTTTCCTCTAAGAGTTTTATAGTGTCCAGTCTTACATTTAGCTCTTAATCCATTTTGAGTTTATTTTTATGTATGGTGTTAGGGAGTGTTCTTATTTCATTCTTTTACATGTAACTGTCCAGTTTTCCCAGCACCACTTATCGAAGAGACTATCTTTTCTCCACTGTATGTTCTTGCCTCCTTTGTCATAGATTAGGTGACCATAAGTGTGTGGGTTTATCTCTGGGCTTTCTATCGTGTACCATTGATCTATATTTCTGTTTTTGTGCCAATACCATACTCTCTTGATTACTGTAGCTTTGCAGTATAGTCTGAGTTCAAGGAGCCTGATTCCTCCAACTTCATATTTCTTTCTCAAGATTGTTTTGGCTATTTGGTGTCTTTTGTATTTCCATACAAATTGTAAAATCTTTTGTTCTGATTCTATGAAAAATGCCATTGGTAGTTTGATAGGGATTGCAGTGAATCTGTAGATTGCTTGGGGTAGTATAGTCATTTTCACAATGTTGATTCTTCCAGTCCAAGAACATGGTATATCTCTCCATCTGTTTGGGTCATCTTTGATTTCTTTCATCAGTGTCTTATAGTTTTCTGCATACAGGTCTTTTGTCTCCCTAGGTAGGTTTATTCCTAGGTATTTTATTCTTTTTGTTGCAATGGTAAATGGGAGTGTTTCCTTAATTTCTCTTTCAGATTTTTCATCATTAGTGTATAGGAATGCAAGAGATTTCTGCGCATTAATTTTGTATCCTGCAACTTTACCAAATTCATTGATTAGCTCTAGCAGTTTTCTGGTGGCATCTTTAGGATTTTCTATGCATAGTATCATGCCAACCGCAAACAGTGACAGTTTTACGTCTTCTTTTCCAAATTGTATTCCTTTTGTTTCTTTTTCTTCTCTGATTGCCGTGGCTAGGACTTCCAAAACTATGTTGAATAAAAGTGGTGAGAGTGGACATCCTTGTCTTGTTCCTGATCTTAGAGAAAATGCTTTCAGTTTTTCACCATTGAGAATGATGTTTGCTGTGTGTTTGTCATATATTATTATTATGCTGAGGTAGGTTCCCTCTATGCCCACTTTCTGGAGACTTTTTATCATAAATCGTTGTTGAATTTTGTCAAAAGCTTTTTCTGCATCTATTGAGATGATCATATGGTTTTTATTCTTCAGTTTGTTAATATGGTGTATAACATTGATTGATTTGCATATATCAAAGAATCCTTGCATCCCTGGGATAAATCCCACTTGATCATGGTGTATGATCCTTTTAATGTTTTGCTGGATTCTGTTTGCTAGTATTTTGTTGAGGATTTTTGCATCTGTGTTTATCAGTGATATAGATCTGTAAGTTTCTTTTTTTGTGATATCTTTGTCTGGTTTCGGTGTAAGGGTGATGGTGGCCTGATAGAATGAGTTTGGGAATGTTCCTCCCTTTGTAATTTTTTGGAAAAGTTTGAGAAGGATAGGTGTTAGCGCTTCTCTAAACGTTTGATAGAATTCACCTGTGAAGCCATCTGGTCCTGGACTTTTGTTTGTTGGAAGATTTTAAATTACAGTTTCAATTTCATTACTTGTGATTGGTCTGTTTATATTTTCTTATTCTTCCTGGTTCAGTCTTGGAAAGTTGTACCTTTCCAAGAAGTTGTCCATTTCTTCCAGGTTGTCCATTTTATTGGCATATAGCTGTTCGTAGTGGTCTGTTATACTCCTTTGTATTTCTGTGATGTCAGTTGTAATTTCTCCTTTTCATTTCTCCTTTTTTATTGATTTGCAACCTCTCCCTTTTTTTCCTGATGAGCCTGGCTAAAGGTTTATCAAATTTGTTTATCTTCTCAAAGAACCAACTTTTATTAATCTTTGCTATTGTTTTCTTCATTTCTATTTCATTTATTTCTGCTCTAATCTTTATGATTTCTTTCCTTCTACTAACTTCGGGTTTTTGTTGTTGTTGTTGTTCTTCTTCTTCTTTCTCTAGTTGCTTTAGGTGTAAGGTTAGATTGTTTATTTGAGATTTTTCTTGTTTCTTGAGGTGAGATTGAATTGCTATAAACTTCCCTCTTAGAACTGTTTTTGCTGCGTCCCACAGGTTTTGGGTCATCATGTTTTCATTGTCATTTGTTTCTAGGTATTTTTTTTCCTCTTTGATTTATTCAGTGATCTATTGGTTATTCAGTGGTGCACTGTTTAGCTTCTATGTGTTTATGTTTTTTACAGTTTTTTTTCCTGTGAATGATTTCTAATCTCATAGTGTTGTGGTCGGAAAAGCTGCTTGATACGATTTCACTTTTTTTAAATTATCCAAGGCTTGATTTGTGACCCAAGATGTGATCTATCCTGGAGAATGTTCTGTGTACACATAATAAGAAAGTGTATTCTGTATTCAATCTTTCAGGTGGATTGTCCTATACATATGAATTAAATCTATCTGGTCTATTGTGTCATTTAAAGCTTGTGTTTCCTTACTTATTTTCTGTCTGGATGATCTGTTCATTGGTGTAAGTGGGGTGTTAAAGTCCCTCACTATTATTGTGTTACTGTTGATTTCCCCTTTTATGGCTGTTAGCATTTGCCTTATGTATTGAGGTGCTCCTATGTTGGGTGAATAAATATTTATAATTGTTTTCTCTCCTTCTTGGATTGATCCCTTGATCATTATGTAGTTTCCTTCCTTATCTCTTGTAACAGTCTTTATTTTAAAGTCTATTTTAACTGATATGAGTATTGTTACTCCAACTTTCTTTTGATTTTCATTTGCATGGAATATCTTTTTCCATTCCCTCACTTTCAGTCTGTATGCGTCCCTAGGTCTGAAGTGGGTCTCTTGTAGTCAGCATATGTACAGGTCTTGTTTTTGTATGCATTCAGCCAGTCTGTGTCTTTTGGTTGGGGCATTTAATCCATTTACATTCAAGGTAATTATCGATATGTATGTTCCTATTACCATTTTCTTAATTGTTTTGGGTTTGTTTTTGTGGGTCTTTTTCTTCTCTTGTGTTTCCTGGCTAGAGAAGTTCCTTTATCATTTGTCCTAAAGCTGCTTTGGTGGTGCTGAATTCTCTTAGCTTTTGCTTGTCTGTAAAGCTTTTGATTTCTCTGTCAAATATGAATGAGATCCTTGCTGGGTAGAGTAATCTTGGTTGTAAGATTTTCCCTTTCATCACTTTAAATATGTCCTGCCACTCCCTCCTGGCCTGCAGATTTTCTGCTGAAAAATCAGCGGACAACCTTTTGGAGATTCCCTTGTATGTTATTCGTTGCTTTTCCCTTGTTGCTTTTAATATTTTCTCCTTGTATTTAATTTTCGTTAGTTTGATTAATATGTGTCTTGGTGTGTTTCTCCTTGTGGTTATCCTGTATGGGCCCTCTGCGCTTCCTGGACTTGGGTGGCTATTTCCTTTCCCGTGTTAGGGAAGTTTTCAACTATAATCTCTTCAAATATTTTCTGACTCTTTCTCTTTCTCATCTTCTTCTGGGACCCCTATAATTCGAATGTTGGTGCATATAATGTTGTCCCAGGGGTCTCTGAGACTGTCCTCAATTCTTTTCATTATTTTTTCTTTATTCTGCTCCTTGGAAGTTAATTCCACCATTCTATCTTCCAGCTCACTTACTCGTTCTTCTGCTTCTGTTATTCTGCTATTGGTTCCTTCTAGTGTATTTTTCATTTCAGTTATTGCATTGTTCTTCACTGTTTGTTTGTTCTTTAGTTCTTCTAGGTCCTTGTTAAACATTTCTTGTATTTTCTTGATCCATGCCTCCATTCAGTTTCCGAGATTTTGGATCATCTTTACTATTCTGAATTCTTTTTCAGTAGATTGTCTATTTCCTCTTCATTTATTTGGTCCTATAGGTTTTTACCTTGCTCCTTCATCTGTAACTGTGGTGGCCCCCAAACTGTAAGCTTATTCAGCTTTCTGCTTTCCGGAGAACTGCTTGTCTCTTTCTTGGTATGCACTCCTGACGCTGCGGTATTGAGCGTAAAAAAGGAAAATGGCTTGCGGCCAGTTTCGTTCCAGGTGCCTGCTCTGGATCTAAGAGCCCCTGGTTGTTCCCCAGAAGAAGGACGTGCTGCCCTGAGGGGGAAGTCTGTATCTCCAAAGAACGGCCCATAAGGCATGCTGACGCATAGATAGTGGCGCATAGATAGTGGCGCATAGATAGTGGCGCATAGATAGTGTCGACAGAATTGTGTGGAAATACAAGGTTTACTGATTTATTGTCTAATATTCGTTCCGTACTAAACCTATATATACATTCATGCTCTTTGAATAAACTTGCCTTGCAACCATCAGTTGTCTTGGCCCTTCTGACCCCATCCTGGTGCTTTTCAGTTCCTTACCCCTCACCGCCAGGAACTTCTAGCTTTCTGCAGCCGGTCTGCGGCATGTAACATATTTTTTTGTCATCTCATTTTTTTTGATGGGTGGGGCTGTGTTCCTGTCTTACTGGTTGTTTGGCCTGAGGTGTCCAGCACTGGAGTTTGCAGGTGGTTGGGTAGAGCCAGGTATTGGTGCCGAAATGAGGACCTCTGGGAGACCTCACTCTGATTAATATTCCCTGGGGTTTGAGGTTCTGTTAGTCCAGTGGTTTGGACTCCGCGTTCCCACCACAGGAGCTCAGGCCTGAGCCCTGGCCTGGGAACCAAGATTCTGCAAGCTGCACAGTGAGACCAAAAAAAAAAAAAAAAAAAAAAGGAGCAGAACAATAACAAAGAATAAAAAATAAAATAAAATTAGATAGGTAAAAATTATATTAGAAAAAAATAAAAATATAAATGAAACAACAACAACAAGGCAAAACAGAACCACAACAGCAAAAATAATAATAAGGGCCAGGAAAAGCCTCTGCTGTGAAGGGAGGGTGGGGCTTAGGCAGGGTGGGCCTTAGGCAGGGGTTGGGGCCTAGGCTCCAGACCCACTCAGCTGGAAAACATCCTAGTAGGATGGCGGGTAGGGGCTTAGGCTCAGCACGGCTGACGGGGGCTTTGGAGGGCAGAGATTTAGGCCTGGGACCCCAGCAGGCTCACCAGGGCCTGAGCGGGCTGGGGAAACACTGGCCCCATTCCCCTCCTATCTCCTGATTCCACGAAGGTCTCTCCTGGTCCCCGCTGATCCCCTCACTGTGGGTGGGCCTCTCCAAGCATGGGAACCCCTCCCCTCCCCCAGCCGCCCCTCAGGGGTGCCAGTGCCATCCTGCCTCCAGTTCTCCTCCCCCCACCACATCCTACCCGGTCACATGGGGGTCCCTTTGTCCCCTTAGGTGTCCAAGGTCCCCCACCAGTGCCTGGTAGATGCCCTATTTGTGAGGAGACATGAACTCCGCGTCTGCCTACTCTGCCGTCTTCTGCACAGTGGTTTCTTGGCTGCTCCTCCTTTGTTTCTGCATTCCCTCCCTTCCCTGATTAGCAATTGTTTGAATCTGCCCTTTGGAACTCAGAAAAGGTCAAGGAAGCTGAATGAAGCCTCTTTGCTACAAACAAGAAACGGAGGAACATGGAAAGGATTTGCACCCGGGAGGGCCCCACAGGGTCCTACTTGATTTCAAAACCAGTAATTACAGTGGTGTCATTGAGAATCAGGATTTGGGCATGGGAAAGAGAAGACACAGATGTAAGATTGACAAGATTAAGGGAAAAAAAACGTCGTCCTGATTTTCATTCAGAAGTATAAATACAAATTCATGATGCATTTTGCCTTTTAAAAATGTGTTTCTTAATTCTATCCACTGAAAAGACCTAGGAACAATGATCATTCCACAAAGAGTGGGCACTCCTAGCACCAGGTTTTTGCATCTAAACACCATTTCCTGCTAAACGGAACCAGGAGGGGAGTTCATTCATGTGGCCTTTCCTGATCAAATTGTAACTCATCGTAAGCAAATAGTTGATGAGGGAAAGCTCTTTAAAGAAGTAGTCTAGCAAATGAATGAAGAAGAAAGGATAGGATGTCATAATTTGGCAACTCATAATTAACGGTTCTATGCAATGATCACCAACAGTTGCTGACATCACTGAACGAGTGTGTCTCTTTGCCCAAAAAGTCCACCTCAATCTGAACGAGCCATAGCTTTAACCTCCAACTTATAGGAAATGCAGAAGACAGAGGAATATGTCAATCCACCCCTTAGGGGGATGATCAGAAAAACCAGAAACTTCATGTTTCTTCAACAAAGAAACCGTAAGGGGGAAAAAGGGTGATGAGAAGGAACCAATAGATTTTTTTAAATAAGAGACATATCAACCAATTGCAATGTGTGGATCTTAATTGCATCACAAGTCATACAAACTGTAAAACAATCAAGGATCACGGGCGGGGGGCAGGGGGGAATACTTTTCCTCTACCCTTCTAGGTTCTTCTGGCTGGTCTTAGAATTAGATCGACATGAGACATTAGCAGGAGAAAATAAACTTAATTACATAAGTGTGGGAGCTCCATAAGAATGGGGCTCCAGGACAAGATAGGCAATTGAGGTTTATGTGCCATCTGAGAGAAGGAGAAGGGGGTAGGGGCTTGGGACTTCAAAGGGAAGGAAGGCAGTTTATAGGAGGAAGAGCAAACGTTTGGCAAACAAATGTTTGTGGGCCACGCAGAGACAATGGGACACAGAGAGGACTTTGATTTCCCCCAGGCTACCACACCTCATCCTTATTATACTTTAGTTTTCTATGGTGATACTTCCTCCTGGAACAGACCCTTTATCAAAATTCCTCAGTTAAGGGGAGTAGATAAAAGCTCTTCCTGAGCCTTTTGTTTCTTAAAAACAATTAGCCCAAAAATAATTCTCAAGTCCAAGAGACACATTTTGAGGTGGCTAATTATTCTCCCTTACAGGACAGTCAGGAAAATTTGAATACTGGTTGGATATTTAATGATTTTTTTTTTTAGGATGGTAGTAGGTAGGTTATAGATGAACACAACTGATCATGAGCTTATAACTGTTGAAGCTGGGTGATGAATATGCCAAGACTTACTATCCTCTTCTGTCTACTTTTGCATGTGTTTAGAATTTTCCATAATAAATGACTGTTTTTGAAAGACTGCTCAGGATCTCTAAAGCTGCCTATTATCCACCTCCACTTTGCATTCCTCCCACAGCAAGCCAAACCCTCCAGAGGGCAAATGAGTGGTCAGAAGCCGCACATGAGGGGTTGTAATGGAGAAAAGCAGCTGACAGATTTCCAAAATATTATCTCCATTCCAGAGGATTTATTTTTGATGGAAGATGATAAGTTTCATTTTACATGTGTTGAATTTGAGACTCCTAGTTCCAGGAGGAGTTGAAAATGCAAGACTCCAGGCTGGAAGACGTATCAGGGCTGACAGCAACAGTAGAAAAAGAGTGAGCAGAAAAGAAAAAAGCAGGGACTTGAGATAGGGCCTCTTCCTTCCCTCCTTCACCCAATCATTCATTCAAAAATGCATGTGAAAAGTACTTATAAGGTATCAGAACCTGGGGATGAAAAAATGAAAGGTGGGGTTCATTGAGGAAGAAAGGCACTTAAACAAAGACATGAAAGCATTAAATTTTGTCATCAAGGTACCCAAGAGGTACAGTGGGTACACAGAAGACCTTTTAAGTTTGCCTGAAGAGATCAGAGAAATGCTCTGATTTAGGAGACCAGAGAAAAAAGGGAAGCTGAGACCAGCAGCCACATCTCAGTTCTGGCTAATGAAACTACTGGGGGGCTTCTGTGAAAATGTTTTTCTCCCTACTAAAAGGAAAGTCCTTTTCTGCCCACTTCCTTCCTTGCTGCTTCCTGCTTTTGAATGCAGTGTGAGGCCATGATACTTGGCTCAACTGCAGCCATCTTGTGACTAGTAACCAACAAGCATGAGGACAAAACGTCAATATACTGAGCATGTCTGAAAGGGCCTGGGTCCTTGATGATGTTGCTGAACTGCTAAACCAGACCCAAATAGCTCACCTCTGTTAAGTCAGCAATAAATTGAAGACACTGTTGATGATACTCTATTACTTGCAGTGAGATGAACTCCCAACTGATGTAGTGTGTTTTCCTACCAAACCATGAATTACTTGGAGAAGCAACATGGCGTAGTGGTTCCAAAGAACCTGCGCTGACGTTTCTGAGACTAGTAATGACACTAATGAAAGACTGGTGTAGGCAGAAGCCAGACTCTAAAGGAGTGAGTGGGTGGTAGATGTTAGCTTCTAGGAGACAGCCCACCCACTTCAGAAGAGTATAAAGAGGGGTGAAGGTCAAAGCCAAGTATGGGTGGAGTCAGAAGGTAGTGTTGAATGAGTGTCCTGACCTCTGAGTGCTTCCTCTTTGGCACCATCTTCCCACCACACAGATGACATCTCACAGCAGAGCAGGGCTGCCCCTGCTCCAGCAGTCACAGGCACTCTTCTTGTCAGGAAAAGGAAGTAGTAATGGCATCTTGAGAGAGTAGCAGGATCAAGGGGAGAATTTCTTTTAGGGTAGGAAGTGTTGAGCATATTTGTGGACTGAAGGGAAGAAGGAACCGAAGACAGAGGAGAAGGGCAAGATTGATGGAGCGATATGGGAGTGCTAGGAAGGACCATGAGATCCAAGCAGACAGGAGGAGGTAATTCTTCTTGTGGGAAAAAGGCCAAGAGAAGAGAACGTATAGAGACATGTTGAGAGGAAGGAAGAACAGAGGATTTTCCCTGCTGACTCAGTCTCAGAAAGTGGTGCTGTAGTTTTGGAGAGACTGAACAGAGTCCAGTCTCCGCTGGCCCCAGAGATGGCACCTCCCCGTGGGATCTGCAAGGTCAAGGGAGCGACGTCAACCCTCTGTTTTAGAAGTCAGTGTTGTCAGTGTGACCAGAATTGATTAGACTGAGAACGATTTTCTTACACTAACCTAGTTAGTCACTCTCTGGACTTGAGACCCAGCTCTGTTCCCAGAGCTTGACAAGCCCCTCAATCTTCCTAAGCTTCAGTTTCCCTATTTTTTTTTAAATAAATTTCTTTATTTTATCTTATTTCTTTATTTTTGGCTTTGTTGAGTCTTCGTTGCTGCGTCCGGGCTTTCTCTAGTTGCGGCAAGCGGGGGCTACTCTTCATTGCGGTGCGCGGGCTTCTCATTGCGGTGGCTTCTCTTGTTGTGGAGCACCGGCTCTAGGCACACGGGCTTCAGTAGTTGCGGCTCACGGGCTCAGTAGTTGTGGTGCACGGGCTCAGTAGTTGTGGCTCATGGGCTTCAGTAGTTGTGGCACGTGGGCTCAGTAGTTGTGGCTCATGGGCTCTAGAGCGCAGGTTCAGTAGTTGTGGTGCCCGGGCTTCATTGCTCCGCGGCATGTGGGATCTTCCTGGACCAGGGCTCGAACCCGTGTCCCCTGCATTAGCAGGCGTATTCTTAACCCTTGAGCCACCAGGGAAGCCCCAGTTTCCCTAATTTCAAAATGATTTGGAATTTATCTTGAAGGGCTGCTGTTACAGTGGAACCTGATAGCTCATGTAACACATGAAGCACAGTGCTCACTAAGATGTTAACTATTATAATTTACTCCCTCAGCAAAATGATTGAACTGCTCGTGTACAGCAGGCGCTGTGCTGGGTGAGGACAAGCATCAGCACAGAACCAACAGGGCATCCTTGTCTTCGTGAAGCTCTTATTAGTGCTGCCAACGGAATCAGAAACAGCAAGGGGCAAGTTCCCACCTGAGAAAGTCCAGGGTCTGTCCTGGGCTGCTAACTGTGGAGGCTGAGTAAACACATCTATTGTATAAACCACAAGGATGCATTCAGTTTGTATCAAGACTCGCAGGCATCAAGTGACAGATCAATGTGGCCAGCTCAAAACAAAATCAGAACTTGCTCAGCAAATGTGGAATCAGGTAAATAGTGTCCTCCCAAACTCACGTCTGCCCAGAGCCTCAGCATGTGACCTTATTTGGAAATGGAGTCCTGCACATGTAAATAGTCAGTTGAAATGAAGTCACACCAGGGGACTTCCCTGGTGGCACAGTGGTTTAGACTCCGTGTTCCCAATGCAGGTGGACGGGGTTCGATCCCTGGTCCAGGAACTAGATCCCACATGCGTGCCACAACTAAGGAGCCCTCCTGCCATAACTAAGACCCAACGCAACCAAATAAATAGATATTAAAAATAAAAAAGAAATGAAGTCACACCAGATGAGGGTGGGCCCTAAATCCCATAGGTGTCTTTTTTTTTTTCTGGCTGCACCAGGCAGCAGGCAGGATTCTAGTTCTCCGACCAGGGATCGAACCCGGGCACCCTGCATTGGGAGTGCAGAGTCTTAGCTACTGGACCGCCAGGGAAGTCCCACCATATGTGTGTCTTTATGAGAAGAGGAGAGATCACACGGAGAGTCAGAGGAGAGACAGGTGGTGGAGATGCCATATGAGGGGGATGCAGAGAGCGTGTGCGCGACCACCAGCCAAGGACCCCTGGAACCACCAGACACGGGGAGAGGCCAGGAAGGGTCCTCCCCAAGAGGCTTCGGAGGAACACGGCCCTGCTGACACCTGGGCTCCTGACTTCTGGCTGCCAGGACTGTGAAAGGATACATTGCTGCTGTGTTCAGCCCCCTGGTGGTAGTCGTTGTCACGGCAACCACAGGGTGCTACTGCCTGGGCCGGGCGGACCAGCCCGGTGCTCAGCCTGTGGTCCGCTCCTGCTGGCTGGTGACGGCGCCTTCCTCTTGCACGGAGCTGGGGCCTCACCCCATGTGGGGACTCCAGGCTGACTCATCCCTCCCGCTAACTCTTTCCTTCTTCAATACAAATGATGTGCTCTCACTAAACCTCCACCGCGGCGCCTTCCCAGGGCAGACTGGCTCCCGAGTCTCTCAAACGGGAACTTCGACAGATCACATTTAGATTCCGCTTTATTTAGCTTAGAATCCTGGTGGGTCCTGCCCGTGTCCTCTTGTACTGGTCGCGTGGTGTGTGAGCATAGATGGATGCCCTTCAGGAGAGAAGGGGCCAAGGAGAGAGTGTCTGGGGGCCTGGGAGGCATCAGGACAAGACCATTCGTCTTTCTTCACTAGACACACGTGGTCAGGAGACTCAGCCAAAATCTTGTAGGAAAACGATAACCCCAGAGTGTCTATTCTTCCCCCTCTGATTCCTTTCCTCCCCTCCTGCATCCTTGGGATTTAAAAATAAATCGTGTCCCCAAAATATTGAGGCCAACTAACAATGATCTCATCAGAATTACTCTGAGCCTCTAGAAGTTTTTGATTTCTTCTTGTTCATGAGCGTACAAACGGCCCGTTTATAAGAATAACAGCTTGGCCTCCTATTTCTGAAACGCTAGCAAGTGATAAAGTAAACACGAGCACAGTATAGCGCACTTGCATGTAGCAGGACCGACAAGAAACAGCTGACGGAAGCACGGGCAAGCTCCTTCCTGGCTGCGCTGGCCCCGATCACAGCTCACACTTGCTGTCAGCTCTTTCCTTTCAAGAGGTGCGTGCCTCCCTGTCCTCCGGGGTCAGAGTTATCCCTCTGTGTGTTGATCTTTCTTCTTCAGGTTTCCAACCACGGGGTCGAAGACTACAGGGGATAAGTATTTGTGGTCCCAGGACAGCGCTTTTCCCACCGCAAACACTCGGTAAATGCCTAAGGTTGAATAAGAGTTACTTTCATTGCCCTTACTTTTTGGTATTTTGCTCTTAACGCCGTTACATTAAAAACATTTTGTTAACTGCTGACACAAGGGGTGTCCTCCAAACAAACTTGGTTTTCTCTTCCATTGTCCTTTTATTTTTTTTAATTTTTAATTTTTTATTTGAAGATCATTCTTTTATTTATTTATTTTTTTCCAGAGTGGCTGTACCATTTTTAAAAAATATTTATTTATTTATTTGGTTGTGCTGGGTCTTAGTTGTGGCAGGCAGGCTCCTTAGTTGTGGCATGCATGTGGGATCTAGTTCCCTGACCAGGGATTGAACTCTGGCCCCCTGCATTGGGAGCACGGAGTCTTAACCATTGTGCCACCAGGGAAGTCCCTGTCCTTTTAAACATACTCACTGAAGGCAACCGTTCTTGGCCTTGGATGGAAATCAGGCAGACCCTGACTTCTCTGCTTAGTCTTAGATGAAAGTCAGCCCTGTGGTCACGATAGGTTCTCAGAAGTGAGAATGATCAGCCTAACGAACTAATTAACTGCTTTAGCCTTCCTACAAAGTTAAGTTCCCCTCCTCTCCTCCCATCTCCATGCCAACGTAGGTGGGCAGCCTGCTCTCAGGGGATGGTGTGTGCCATCAGGGAGGAGGAGGAGGGCTGCAGGAGGGGGACAGCCTCTGTCCTCACGTGGTCAGTGATGGCTTGGTTGGGTGCAGAGGAGGCCAGAGGCTGGTGGGAGGGGACAGAGCTGCTGACTATTGTGACCCCACTGGCCACAAGAAGGAAGCCCCATGCCTTGCAGCTTGTAATTAGGGCTGAATCGCAGTGCCAGCGCCAGCCTGTTTGGCCCCAAAAGCAGAGCAGATGTCGGCAGAGAAGAGCAGCGGGAGAGACCCCTTCCCTCCGCTCCTGCCTGCAGGGGTGCACCGAGCACGGTCATGGTCATGACGCCCTCCCTCCAAGGGCAGGGGTGGGGTGAGGCGAGCAAGGCACTCACTGCAGGCCCAAGCCCTAAGGGGGGCCCCAAAAACTCAGCTGTTGAGATAAGTAATCTTTTAATGCAGTTTTTTAAAAAATCAAAATTAATGGAAAAATCCATGATGAACAAAATGTTACTAATTTTCCCTTTTGCCTCAGGCTCTGGTGTGGTGGTTAACAGAGCTTTAACTGACCCTGTCTTTTTAGAATTTTGATGTTTTGCTCAGCATGGACTTCTGGCATTAATTTCGAGCTTTAGGCGAGCTTTAGCATTAGAGTGCACGCAGCCATCCACATGAATACAGGTTAACAAACGCCGTCTTGAGTGCAGCTAGCAGCAATGTTCTGATATCAACCTCCCGATTTGGATGTTGTACGGTAGGGTATACAAGCCGTCAGCGTTGGGGGAATCCCATTGTTGCAACTCCCTGTGGCTCTATAATTATTTAAGAATTAAAATTTTGATAACAATGACTTGTATAAATGAGTGAATGTTTCTGGTGCTCACTTCTGTTTGGGGCCACAGTGAGCGTCTCACTCGTCTCCTGCAGTCCTGGCCCTGCTTGTCCTGCTTTTTTTTTTTTTTTAATTGAAGTCTAGTTGATGTACAATGTTGTGTTAATTTCTGCTGTACAGCAAAGTGACTCAGTTATGCATATGTATACATTTTTTTCATATTCTTTTCCATTATGGTTTATCAGAGGATATTGAATATAGTTCCCTGTGCTCTGCAGTAGGACCTTTTTGTTTATCCATCCTATATGTAATAGTTCGCATCTGCTAATCCCAAACTCCCACTCCATCCCTCCCCCTTCCCCTCCCCCTTGGCAACCACAGGTGTGTTCTCTATGTCTGTGAGTCTGTCTCTGTTTTGTAGATAGGTTCATTTGTGTCATATTTTAGATTCCACATATAAGTGATATCATATGGTATTTGTCTTTCTCTTTCTGACTTCACTTAGTATGATCATCTCTAGTTGCTTGTCCTGCTTTCAAAACAGTGGTAACAGCAACTAGGCAGCTCTGCTCACCCCGGAGACTCACAGAGGCCTTGGTTTTCCCCCGGGGCTGGACCTGGGGACTAAGGCCCACAGACCCCCCTGCCCCTGCCGCCCCTGCCAACTTTGTCCTCTGTCTCCACACTCTTGCCTGACGGCACCTCTGTCTTTCAACAAACACCCCAAGTGCAGTGTTCAATCCCATCCCACTCTCAATCTTAGTTGTAAGTCAGGGGCTCTGGGCTTAAGCGCCCAGGCGATGCCAGTGGGCCTGCCCCAGGAAGACACCTCCGCTCTCTGCCAGTTCCTGACTTCATGTGAGTGTTAGAATCTTCTAGATCAGCGTCACCTGGGATCTTGTGAGAAAGGCCAGTTCTCAGGACCCGCCCCGGACCCAAGACACCCTGGAGCTGGCCCAGCAGTCCGTGTTTGAAAAACCCTGCAGGTGACTCTGGTTCGTGCTAGGGTTTGAGAACCACTGATCTTAAAAAAACACAGGATGCTCGGACCCACCAGAGATTCCGATTTCACTGGTTCTGAGTTTTAGTCTGAGAACATTGAGGAGGGTCCTCGGGAAACTCCGTGAGTACCAGCCGGGGGGAGAGCTGCTGTCTTCGGGTCTAGGTTTGATCAGCTGCATCTCGGTTCTGGTTCCCCAGAGGTTTTTCTCTGGGGGTTTCAGAGAAACCAAAGACCTTCCTCTAATGACAGTCTAAAGAGTTAAGAGGGAGTAAGACACTGTCATGACCTGCCATCCAAAGCACCCACAGCTCCCGGGGGCTCCTTTGACTTGTGTGGATTTTAGTCTGCATGTCCTTTTTCTTTCTCCTCTCAACTCCCACAGGGTGACTAAAACCTCACAAACATAAAAGAGCGATTGTTCTCAACTGGTCTGGAAGAGGTGCAATTCATGTGGATATAATTCACACCTTCTGGGAATATTGTTATTCCTGAAAAAATGCCTCAGTAATTTTCTCATTAAATTTAGAATGAGTAAGTCGTGTTTGAGAGACAAGTCACCCACTCGGCTGTCAGTCACACATCTAGAGATATTTAACCAAACACTCTGACCTTTCTGAGTCTGGCCTAAGTCCATTATCTTAACGTTTTCTCGTCTAGTAATACAATCCTACCAAATGGGAACCGTGGCTGCAGGACGACCTCCCTCGTACAGCACAATTATAATAAAGCTCTTACACGTGCTTCTTCCTTACAGTCTGAAAAGTTTTTTAATACAGACTATATAAACACTACAGAGCCACTAAACACAATTTTCGGCAATGCAAACAATATGGAAGTATAAATAATAGTAAGGGTTAGTCCTCCACGGAATTCCCCTTCCCAGAGGTGACAAGTTCTAGTGTGTGTGTGTCCTCCAGGCATTTCCTATTCATTCATTCATTCAATATTTATTGGTCACCTAGACTGTCTCAAGCTGAGGGCAGGGGTTACAACTGTGAAAGAGATAAACCTGTTCTTTAACACATGGATCTTACACAAATATAAATATAAACTCTTATATTAATAAAGAAGCTGATTACCGTCCAGGCTTCCTTTTCCTGCTGTGGATTCACCGAGCAAAAGTAAAGCCCTCCTTTGCCTGCTCCCATCAGAGGAAGGAAGGCCGGGGAGTGCTTTCCACTCCAGTGGCCCAGCAACCGTCGCCAGACCTGCTAGGGAACAAGGGTGGACGGTCCTGGAGAAGGCTTCCAGGATGGAGGAGATCAAGGCAGCCTGGCTGGGGGGGGGCTTGGGCGGGCGGCAATCAGAGGAGGGAGGTCCCTCAGCCCCAGGGAGGGAGGAGGCTCGGGGGCCGCTGGAGGCCGCAGTGACCAGCCCTCCTATGCCCAGGGCTCCATGGGGGGCGGAATACTAGGTGTGTCCACTGGGGGCCTGGGGCGAGGCCGCTCCCCCCCCCCGCCCCCCCCCCCACCCCAGCCGGGGATCAAAGCCCCTGCCTTTGAAATGCATACTAGAGTTTGGGCACTGGACGCCCAGCTGGGACCAGGAAGTTCAAGGACAAAGCTGCTTCCTGAAATCCTCTGGACTGATAAACACCCCAGGACTCGCATGGCCCCGAGGCAATGAAAACAGACACTTCTCATCCCATTGCTCTGGTCAGTGGAGACTGGAGCTGGAGGTGATCTGACTGAGGAACATGAAACGTTTCCCGCACCCAAGCGGTGTGAAGCAAAGTTATGCCCATCACATACGCGCGCATGCGCGCGCGCGCACACACACACACACACACACACACACACACACACACAAGCGCGTGCGCTCGTAAAATTCCTTAGTTTCATTTATTACCTCCCCATTCTGCATTAGCGTTCGTTTTACAGTACAGAGAAGAAAACCGGACCAGAAGCCTCTTTCCTGCCCATGATAGAGCTTGTCCCTGATTTGGGTGGAACTCTGCAGCCCGCAGTAAGTATGCTGAGGCGGTTTACTTGAAAATGAGCAGCCCTCGTGCCCTTTACAAAGCCTCGACTCCTGGGCAGTATTATAGCTGCACGGGGCAGCTTGGTGTGGTCGACGGCCTCCTGAAGATGTAAATTTCCACAGAGCATTCCGGGGTCCTTTGGGGGGTCGCAGGTCACTCAGGGGATCTGGGAGGAGGTGGGAGTGAGGCATCCCTTCCTCAATTAAAGTAGCTCTGCTTTAAAAACAAACCAAAAAAACAAACGAAGACAAACCAATGTTATTGAGGTATAATTTACACACCATAAATTGTACCCATTTAAGTGTGGAGTTCAATGAGCTGTGACAAGTAGAAACATCACCCCACACTCCACACACAGAGCCACTTTCATTACCCCCAAAATGGACTGGTGTCCCTCCAGCCACTTTGCAGTGAGCCCTTGGCGCCTGCCCCAGGCAAACACTGATTTGCGTTCACCGTGGATTGCCTTCACCTTTTCTAAATTTCTGTGTCAATGGAATCATACCGCATGCACCCTTGTGTCTGGCTTCTTTCATTCTGCAAAATTATTCTGAGATTCATCCACGGTCTGTGTGTGTCTGTGCTGCGTTCTTTCCTTTTTGTAGCTGAGTGTATTGCATGGTAGGCATGTCCCCCAGCTTGCTTATTTGCTCATCTGTTGATGGTCACTTGGGGTATTTCCAGTTTTTGTCAATTATGAATAAAGCAAAGCAGCTCTACTCTGATATGTTTTGTATATTGGGATTTGTGTGTTGTTTCAGTTGGAAAAGCATTTGGAAGGAAGGAAGGAAGGAAGGGAGGAAGGAAAGAAGGAGGGAGGGAGGGAAGAGAGAGATAAAGGGAGGAGAGAGAGATTGGAGGGAGGAAAGGAAGGAAGGGAGATGGAAGGAAGAAAGGAAGGAAGGAAGAGAGAGGTAGAAGGGAGGGAAGGAGGGAAAGAAGGAACCCACAGGTGAAACAGAAAAAGCTTAGTCTTTGACTCGAGAGACAGAGCTGGGCTTGAAGGCTGGCTTTACTTCTAGCTGCGTCAGCCTGAGTAAATGACTACATCCTTTAATGTGTCAGTTCTCTTATTTGTAAAATGAGGACGCTACCCCGCAGGCCTATTGAGGGGATCAAATCCAATGAGCTCGTGTATGGAAAGCACATAGCTGGTGCTCAAAAGTGGTACTTCCCTCCCAGCTCCCCGCCAGGAGAGAGGCGCCGGCCGGAAGAGCTCTGTGGTCCTGCCCAGCTCCGCAGACCAGATGTCCATGAGTAATTCCCAATCAGTGTCCCTCTGAGGGCCGTCTCTGCCTTTAGATGATTTAGCCCAGGTGCCTATTGTCTGGGTCAAACCGTAGTCCACGGACTTTGGTCATTTCTAATCATGCTCTAAATAACTCTTTTTGAATTGATTAGCTATTCACAGCCCTCAAGTATCCTGAGTTATCTTTAGCTTCGTAGGGGATGTTAGATAAAATGAAGAGAGTTTGAGTGTGCTGCTTAGTCAGTAACGAAAAGTTCCTACCAGCTAACTGCTAGGAAGTTTCTAGAGAAACCAGTCTCATCAGATGCCGGGGCAAGTTGATGAGCTTCGCAGGAGAGCAGACTGCTTGGCTCCGGGAAAGGCAGAAGCTTTGTCTAAGCTCGGGCTGCCAATTCTAAAGAGCTGTGTTGTCAACTGTCTCTTGAGAGTCGAAGACAAAGCGATGCTGAAACACGCAGCCACTTGACAGGTAACCACCTGGGAGAACAGAGAGATTAGAGCGGCCGCGTCAAGTCTGATGAGGACAGAGACCCAGGCTGAGTGTGAAGATGGGGCTCGTGGTGCTGCCTCTGGTTCCTGCAAATCCCTTTGAGGGGATGGTTTCTTCATCTGTAATGAAGGCGTTGGACCGGGGTGGCTTCCAGCTCCGACATCCTATAATCTTGTGATACTGATAAATCCATGGACGTGAGGTGCTGGGAACTTGGCAACTCCATCAAGCTTCTGACGCTCACCGAGCCCCGGGTGAGGTAACTCTCATGAAAGTACCAGCTGGGAGGATTTGTGAGGCAAAAAGACAAAAGAGATGAAGCTGGGTCTGGGGCTGGAGGGTAGGGAGTGGGGAACAGTTCAGTTTTTGACCTGCTGTGTCCAGGTAAAGGTAAGAACTACCATCGATCTTGTTGAAGGCGTCTGGAACGCAAGCCTGGAGCCTGGATGGAGAGGTCACAGCCCGAGGGGAGGGGAGGGGGTCACGGGCAAATCAGTTTCGAAAGATATTCATTGAGCCCCTAGCGGTGCAAATGCTTTTCCATGTAATCGGCAAACATTTATTTAGATCTATTATGTGTCGAACGCCACACTCTGCACCGTGGAAGAATCCAAAAGAAAGGAGACACAGACTCCCATCAAATTCAGCAGAACATGGAGCTGTGGGCCAGTGGAAGGAGCTGTGGATTCAAGGTTCTAGCTCATCTCTGAGACCCCAGTATTTCATCCAGAAAATGCAGAGTTTCACAGGAAGATCAACATTCTAAAGTATATAAAATGCTTCATAGATGAATAGAGTCTGTTCTAGGCAAAGTCAGGTCACGTCTTCAGTGACATCATCAGGCCAGCAAAGCACAGTGAGCCTGCCCCGCCCCCCGTGCCCACTCCTCCCCCAGAAGGTGAAAGGTCACCAGGAAAGCAGCCAGGTGGCTGGAACGTCAAAGAAGGAAAATTTTGACTTAGAACCAGAGTGAATTTTGATTTAGAGCCAGAGTGAATTTTATTCCGAAACCAGGAGTTGGGGCTTTCTGACCTTTCCCAAACCTTTCTGACCCTTCCTATCCTTAACCTCCTGCTTTATATACCAAGTGCTAACTTCCCCATTCCACCAAGCCTTGTGCCCTTTCCTCAGTTTCCTTGCCAGGACACGGTGAGCAAAGGGAGGGAACAGGAATGAGGAGCTGTGTGCCCAGGGCTTGGGACCTCGGGGCTGGAATACACAACACAAACACAGGATGTGACTTCTGAGCTGCTGCAGAGGCCGGGGTACTGGGGGAGGGGAGCCCTCCTCACGTCCTGGGCCAGCGGCAGGGCCAGATCAGGGGACAGGAAGTGACCGGCAACTTCCCAGGGAGAGAGCAGAGCAGTGGGGGGCTGAGGCTCTGAGCCATCCCGGGAAGGGAGGCTGCCCCCATTTTCCAGACCGTATGGGAGGGAAGCCTACCCTCGCTGGCAGCTCAGTGATAAAGGTGAAGACTTGTCTGCAAATAGACCGTGGGCTAGAAGGCTTGCAGGAGGGAAGCAGGGGTCTTGGCAGTGCGTGCTCTTCTGCACGGAGTCCTGTGTGTGCAAATGTCCTAACGAGAGTCTCTGAGTCCATCTCGACCGGCACCTTAAGGACAGCTAGACCTTCGTCTCCTTGCGAGACGAAGTGATCCTGAAGCGGAAGGTCACAAGCCACACGAGATGCCGGCTCTGTTGCCTTTGGGCCCCTCCCAGAACCCTGACTCCAGTGCAACCAAAGCAGTGCTTTGAATGGTTCTCATGGGGCGGGGCACGCCAGGTAACGCCAGGTATGTGTCCTGCGCTCCATATCCCTCCACTGGTAGAGGTTTGGGTTTGGGGAGGTTTTTTTTTTTTAACAAAGAGAGATGTATCTAAATTAAGAGCTGCACTATTCACAATAGCCCAGACATGGAAGCAACCTAAGTGTCCTTCGACAGAGGAATGGATAAGGAAGATGTGGTACATGTATGCGCTAGAATATTACTCAGCCATAAAAAAGAATGAAATAATGTCATTTGCAGCAACTTGGAGGGACCTAAAGATGATCATACTAAGTGAAGTCAGTCAGAGAAAGACAAATGTCATATGATATCACTTATATGTGGAATCTAAAATATGATACAAATGAACTTATTTATAAAACAGAAACAGATCCACAGACATAGAAATCAAACTTCTAGTTACCAAAGGGGAAAGGAGGTGAGGGATAAATTAGGAGATTGGTACTAGCAGATACAAACTACTATATATAAAATATGCAAGGTCCTACTGTATAGCACAGGGAACTATATTCAATAACCTGTAATAAACCATAATGGAAAAGACTCTGATAAAGAATATATATATATATATATATATATATATATATATATATATATAGTAAATCAACTATACTTCAATTTAAAAAATACAATAAAATAAATTAAGGGCTGCCAATGGAGACTTCTCCTTCCCCAGCTCTTACGGGAATTGCTCTTGAAAAAGACTCAGAATGGATTTACTTATTGAGTACCTATGCATGTGAAACACCATGCCAAGCATCATGAGAAGGATACAGAAATGAAGATGATTTTGGTGATGCTTGTAATCTGGTAAAGGAGACAAACATACATAAATCACCAGCATCAGGCAGACAACAGTCACACAAGACCATGGAAGATAAAAAGGGACTTTTTCCTCCTGGGAGGATGGAGCACGTTGGCACGGACTTGGCAGTCAGAGGAGCATAGGGCCGTAGCTGTAGGAGAGGCTTTCCATCAGGACCCAAGCTGGGAGGAGGGGAACAGTAGGAAACTGACTACTTGGGTGTGGTTAGAGTTGGCCTTGGATGGAGGGTGTGGTAGGAGGGGGGAGAGAGAGAGAGTAGCGTCCGGTAACAGGCTGAGGTTTGGACTCAGTTCTCTGTGAAAGCGGGAGCAGAGATTTTTTTTTTGTTTTTTGGTTATAGAAGAATTATTTTATTCAGTGATATTCAAGACATTATTAGGTCATGGCCTTATATTCACAGTTTCAAGTTGGAAATAATTCAGAAATAATGATTAACATTTGGAATTAGCCATTAGTTATGGATTCAGAGGAAAAAAGAGCTTTTGCTGAGTGAGTCATAAAGGATGCTAATCACATTAAAAACAAATTTAGTAAATAGTATCAGTCAACCATGCAAATAGATGAAAAATATTTACCAGCCCACGAAACGTTTTACCAGCCCTTCTGCTTTTGTGACATCCCAAATGTAGCGAATGTTTTTTAAAATGGGAGCAAGTCTGTCTGGATGGAGTCGGCACAGAGCGGGGAGGCCCACCGGGAGCCATTGCGAGAGTCCAGGAGGTGGGGGGGGCTTGAGCCGTGGGGAGGGGATCCTCGGGGTCCTAGTTACCCCGCGTCCTTCTCAGCGGAGCCTCAGGGAGCCAAGCGTGTCCAGGTGGAGATACAGCAGCTCCATCCATACGGAACACTGGCCACAGTGCATCCAAGGACACACGTGGGTGGTCCTGTGTTATATGTTTCTCTGGATTTGTGCTACAACCTGGGGTCTGCAGTCACAACCCTTTCTTCTCGATGCTTTAGTGAAGGGGGAGAGAAAGACCAGAGAATAAGCCAGACCCATGTTTGGGGGTGGCAGGGAGCCAGCAACACTCTACAAGCCCAGTTGAATGGGGATGCAGGCTGAGCGTTTTAGATTTGACGAAGGTTTATTATGTGCTGTGCTGGCAACGTGCTGTGCCTCCACCCCCAGATCTGCCCTGTTACATGCCCGGGGGCTCCCTTGTTGTCTGCTCTAGAGTTGGGCTTGACCTGCTTCGAAGGAGTCGGACTTCAAACACCTGCTCACACGCTGTACCAAGTGGCATCACTCACTGTCTTCTGGGAACAATAAGTTCTTGTCAGTGTGCCAGCTGCTTCCTGCCAGGACCCTGACAAAGGTACTATGCATCCTCTGTACCTACTATTAATCCTCACAGCCCTGGGAGGCAGTCTTTCCATCTCGTAGATAAGGAAAGTGAGGCACAGGAGAGGCTACCGGACCAGACCTGGCCTGGGGGCCGCCAGGAGCAGCGCTGTCTGGACGCACAGAAGACGGGGTGGCTCTGGCGCCACCCGCCCCCTCCGCCCGGGCAACTGGGGAGACTCCTCCTTGGGAGGCATGAAATGGGAAGGTCCTGGTGACCTTGGCCACGGCAGGGAGGACAGCTTCCTCGGACCTACAGCCAAGCTTGCCTGAGTGAAAAATAAACTTCTACGCGTCCGCCGAGAGATGGGTTAGCTCAGGACCCATCCTGAGCAACACGCTTCTCTAAGTCACTTAACCAGTGAACAGCAGGACCAGGATACAGGCAGGATACGGACAGGATGCAGGAACTAATTAGGAGGAAGAAAAAACCCCACACGGTGCTCCGTCAGTTGAAACCAGGGCCCGGAGCATTTTCTCTTGCTCACTTTTTCCACAGCTGTTCCGCTGTTACTAACATCACTACCCATAACATTAGGAACTTAAGTTTCTCGAGTGCTTCACGCTTGCCAAGAAATGTGTTGAAGGCTTTACCTTATCTCATCTGGTCCTCCGCTGAGATGTGCACTGTTATTATCTGTTTCTCATTTCAGGGAGCTGAGCTCAGAGAGGTTAAGTAGTTTTCCAAGTTCACATGGGTGGTAAGCATCAGCACTGGGGTTTTAACTCAGAGTGTGTGACATTACTTTCTACTGCCTCCCAAGACCAAGGCTAATGCCAACAAGGAAAGGAGGTGTGAAAATGCAAACACACACAGACACACATCGAACCACTTAGGGTGGAAGAGGGCAGATCCAAAGAACCCTGAATGTTGAAAACAGTCCCCCAAGGTCCTGCCACAGTATCTGAGCATGTGCTCGCACCAGCCAAGATGAAGACGTTTTCCATCAGTGGTTCTGAGCTGCTCTGAAGAACCCCATTGCTGCTCCTACACTTGACACAGTTTGTTTTGCAGGGCCAATGGGTCAGGTTTGAGGAACTAGCTTGTTTTAGCTTGCTCACTTCGGTAGCCACCTAAGCCCAGGCAACCACAGGGTCTTAGTCCTGGTGGGACAATCACGCCCCAGCAATTGCAAGTGCCACCGTGCAAATCATTCTCCTGGGAGACAATTAAATTTAGCTACGAGTGGGCCTGCCCTGGTTAGCATCCAGTATCCAGGGACCCATCCCACACACACACGTGACATTAACCACATCGCCCAACACACCTCGTCCTCTTACTTAGCAATATCATTTTTCCTCTACGATCCTGTTTATTTCTTTATCTGTCTTCCATTTGGCCCATATAATTACACTATGCTAGCAAGGAATTCATGTTAGCAGAGCAAGGATGTATCCTTTATTAAATGAAATTATATAAGATTAAGTTCCCTAGGGACTTCCCTGGTAGTTCAGTGGTAAAGAATCCACCGGACAATGCAGGGGGCGCGGGTTCGATTCCTGGTCAGGGAACTGGGATCCCACATGCCGCGGGGCAGCTTAGCCCCGGCACCTCAACTAGAGAGCTCAAGTGCCATAAACTACAGAGCCCACGCACCCTGGAACCCCTGAGCCACAACTGCAGAACCCATGCACCCTGGAGCCTGCACGCCACAATAAAGATCTCATTTGCCACAACTAAGACCCGATGCAGCCAAAAATAAAAATAAAATAGATAAATAAATAATAAATAAATCTTAAAAAAAAAAAAGATTAAGTTCCCTAAATAGAGTGCAGCCTAATTTAGGCATTCCCCTGTCCCCATGTCTGGGTTTGCGGCCCAATCCAAGATATAAGCAACATTCACATATCTAGGTACACTGACTTCTAGGCTTTTCTTTGGGGTAGGGGAGGGAGGCTCTGGCTCTGGTACTATTTCTTTTCTTACTAACGGGTTTTGTTTTGTTTTTTCTAAGGGAAAAGGGATTCTGAATATGGAAGGAAACTTCCTTTTCCAACATTGTGGTGGAGTAGGTATCCTCTAAAAACAATACTAAATAAAACAATTAAAAATATTGAATGCAATAATTTTTTAAATTTGCTTTTAAATATGTAAATGTACCTTCTTTAAAAAAGTTTTTGCCTATTTTTCTTTCAGTTTTATTGAGATATAATTGACATACAACACTGTTTAAAGTGTACAGCATAATGATTTGATGTACATGTGTTGTATATTAATTACCAAATAAGTTTAGCTAACATCCATTTCCTCATATATTTACCAAGAAAAAGAGCAAAAACTGTTTTTTTTTTCTTGTGATGAGGACTCAGGATTTACTCTCTTAACAAGCTCCAAATATAACATATAACAGTGTTAATTATATTAACCGTGTTGTACATGACATCCCTGGTACTTGTTTATTGTATAACTGGGAGTTTGTGCCTTCTGACGCCCTTACCCCGGTTCTACTCCCTCTCCCCAACCTCCTGCCTCTGGTGACCGCAAATCATCTCTTTTTCTGAGTTTTGCTTTGTTTTCGTTTTCATTTTAGATCCCACATACAGGTGAGATCATACAGTATCTGTACTTCTGTCTGACTTATTTCACTGAGCATCATGCCTTCAAGGTCCATCCATGTTATTACAAATGGCAGGATTTCCTTCTTTTTTTAAGGCTGAATAGTATTCCATTGTTTAGATACCACATTTTCTTTACCCATTCATCTGTCAAGAGACACTTTGATTGTTTCCATGTCTTGACTATTATAAATAATCCTGCAAGTGACTGCACTTTCAAGAAAGCAGGGGAAATTCTCAAGAGTCAAAATGAAGAGATACCAGGAAACCACAGAGGTAAGCGTGTTCTGGCAGCTTCTATACAAAGACCCCAGGAAGGAGTTTTCCAGTCTCAGTTTCCAAGAGCCGCGGGTTTGAGTGGCTTCATGGAGTAACGGTCCGTGCAGGGTGGGAAGTCGGAGATAAGACCCCTTACATATACACGCCACCGTCAGCACAAAGGTGGCCTGAACAACTCTGCACCAGCAAAGCCGCGACAGAGAAACTCATCTGCTTTGACCTTGACTCTAGTTGTGGGAAAAAAGTACCCTGAAAGCGTATAACCACGGCTTTCCCTCACATGGGTTTGAGGAATGAATTTGAATCACCTGGGCTGTCCAGAAATCTCAGGGCTGAGAACTTTAACTTTCAGTGGTCTTGGGTTGAGGGCATCTGGTGGAATTAAAGGTAAAACCTTTTTGGAGGTCGGCACGCTCAGCCAAAGGTTCATATGATTCCACAAATACAGCTCGGTAAGTAAGACATGAGCTCATAGCCCCAGTTACAAAACATAGGAGGAAACAAGTCTCTGAGGAAGAGTCAGAAGGACCAGCAACGAAAGATCTGATGCTCAGGGCATCAGATACTGGCATATTCCCTAGAGAATCTAAAGTGGGCACTTCACAGGGTTTAAAGAAATAAAAGAGGGACCAAAAACAGACGCAAGAAATACGATACTGCCAAACAGACCAGACAAATTTGAAAGAAGAAACATAGCACTTTTAAAAATAAAATCATGATAATAATGGAAATTAAAACTCAGTGGATAGGTTAAAAGGTAGCTCAGACATAGCTGGAAGGATTGGAAGATTCTTCTGCAAAAGACTGTATAATCTTTTCCTGGGCCTGGAAACGTCAGTCTTCTTTTTTAAAAAATTTATTTGTTACTGAAGTATAGCTGAATTACAATGTGTGTAAATTACTGCTGTACAGCAAAGTGACTCAGTTATATATGTATATATAGTCTTCTGTCTTTGTGTAGGTCCAGGCCATAAGCATCCAACCTGATCTGTCTCCTCTTGGGGCTGGAGTCCTAGAGGGGCCTGATGTCACGTGGGACAGAGGGATGCTCAGTCCTTCCGTCAGAGTCAGAAAGAACAACTCCTAACCTGGAATCCCCACTGACCAGTCAGTGCTTGTAGGTCACAGCAAACTGAGGAAGGAAGGCTCGGACTTTTAAATGCAAGTTTCCTTTTGTAAAGCTACTGAGAATGAAGGTTTTCAGAAGCCATCCGCACAATTTTCTGCTTATGCAGGAGATGATATTTTCTCCCTAACTGTGCAAAGTCAGTTGTATCTTTGGGGATTTACCTTATTAATAAATAAACAGCTGAAACTTGATGTGTGCAACTGTTTAATGCTGAAATCTGCTCAAGGATATGAGTGTGTGTGTGTGTGTGTGTGTAAACTTTTTAAATAAGACTTTACTGTGCTTTATTAAGATATTTAATTTTGTTGTAAACCTGAGACAGAAAGAATTATGAATAGAAAAATACCCAAAGATCTCCCCCAGAATGCAGCTCAGAGAGACAAAGAAATGAAAAGTATGTAAGAGAAAGAAAGAAACATGATGTAGGACAGAATGAGAAGGTTTAAACCTCAGTGAATTGGAATTCCATAAAAAGAAAAAGAATGATCAAACATTAAGAGGCAAGAAGTTTTCCCGAGTTGATGAAGGATGGTGATTCTTGTTTAAGATGTGAATCAGAGGGATTCCATGCAACAGGAAAATGTTGAAGACTAAGGTTTGATGGTAATCCCCCAAATTGTATGTTAAAACATTTAAGCAAATATATGTGGGTTCATCACTGGTGATGTTTTCTTGCTTTGTTATGATGGAGACATGAGGATGTGTTCTCTGGAGGTCAGACCAAGCAAGAAGTTTGTTAAGGAGGTGACAGCACAGAGAGGTGATTCTGAGGATGTCAGGACCCCAGGAAAGACATAATAAAAATAAAACTGAGCCGAAGGTACATTCATCTGATGCTGACAGATGAGGTAAGGGATGGCGTGAGAGGGAGGGAGCCCAGGACTATAATTTAGTAAGAGTTTTCTGAACTCCAGTGCTAGTGGGATTAAGTAGTTATGGCCCTGTGGCAAGTTCATGGGAAAGAGCCAGAGGGAAAATTAACTTGTATTTGACATGAAGCACATACTCTGTGGGTATTCATCAGAGTAAATTATACGCAGTGGGGAAGTTTAAAGGCAATTCCTTTTTCTCCCTTAATGAATATGTACCGTTGAATCCCATTGAACTACCCTCCTGGTTTTAGTAAACAATCGACAACTTCTGACGCCTATAATCTAGTGTTTAGCTGTCTCTATTTAGGATTAAATGGAGGTGGAATCCACATCACAGTAATCCCTCGGAATTGCACAGTATTTCCCACCAGCACTTGGTTCCCTGCTCGTCAGCACAGTGCAGGATCCCAGCCAGGCTGGCGGGCGGTGCTATGGGAGAGCCGCGGTGGGGAGGAGACTTGACCTTGGGGGAGCCGGGAGTCGTGCGAGCCGCCTGGCTGCCCGGCGGGAATGGAAGCGCCCAGCTGCCTCGGAAGGTGTGGGGTGCTGGGCGGAGACGCTCAGGGGGGCATCGCTCCTCTCTCTGCTGCCCTGAGAACACAGGACGGTGGCTGCTCACAGCATCTATGACGCGCTGAGTCCCCAGCTCGCCAGGGGACGCTGGGGACCCGTGGCTGCTGAAGGGGGCACTCAGGCTGGAAGCAGTGCCGGGGGCAGCCCAGCCTTGGCTTCCTCCTTTCCCCCGGGGCCCCCCTCTGGCCGTGCACGCAGTAACAGCACAGACAGCGGTAATGCGAGGGGCTCTATCGGCACGATGAAAAGAGCCAGAAGGTTCCAAGAGGCCTTTCTAACGTGGAGGGTGGGGACAGGGGCACTGCCATATATTCCGCTTGTCCTCGCAGCAAACCTGGGAGGCAGGTAGAGCGGGTGTGATTATCCACATTTTAGCAAAAGGGACTGGAGAGATGAAGTCAGTTACTGAAGGTCAGCGGCAAAGCAGGGAACAGACTGCAGGTGTCCTGACTCTTAGTCAAGGAGAAATTCCATCGAGTCTTAGGATTAGAAGCATCTTAATCAGCACAGGTGATTTAATGAAGCTTTGAAGGCAGGGATCTGGCATTAACCGCTACCCCCTTAACTCTGCTTTGATAAGGCAGTGTTCACAAGTGACCACCTAATCCAAGCGTTGATAGAAAAGAGTCACTTTAACGTCCTCATCTTGACTAGTTTGGTCCTAAAGCTCTAACCAGGCGATTTCTGAAAGCATTTCCCATTCTGTGTGCACAGACTTGGAAAGTGGGTAGTGGTCCTCAAAGTGTCATCCATTCTGCTGATGCAAGAGTACCTGACAGTAACAAGTGTGGCCAGTATCATCATAAATGTAGGAGCATCATATGTTACAACCCTGAAAAATCCCCAGTTGTTATAGGCCCAAGTCTCAGCCTAAGCAGATGTGAGCTTGGAAAGGTAAAAGTAGGATGGAAAGATACAGAAAGAAGGAGCCAGTACCACAAACTCTTTTCCCAGCACTCGGTTCTTACCTCTCCATGTCCATGTACACTACTGGCTTCTGCTTCTGCTAGAAGTTTGGAAAAGAGGCAAAAAGGCCAGCCACCTCCCCTGGGACTGGGAGAGGGGTCTAGGACAGTGTTCCTGTGTCACCTTCCCACCCTAGCCAGGTACAAAGGAAAGGCACCTTCCAACTTCCATTGACCCAAGCATCCTCCCCTTTTTGCAACACAACCTCTCCCTACCCCGTCTGAAACTCCTACTAGCAGAGTTACTAAAATATGCTAGGGTCACAAGGGGTAAGGGGATGTGCAGAGAAAAGGAATCATGAGAATAAACTTGATAGGGGCAGAGTCTCCTCATAAGCAGGAGTTAGCTGTTGTAATTTGCTAATTATCTCCTTAGAAGGTGGAAATGAATCAAACAAGTTTTTAATGAATTTCTGCTACAGACTCAGTGCTGTGGTGGGCACTGAGGGGCCACAGAAACCCTTGGAAGGGCCTGCAATCCAGTTAGGGGTGTGACTATGTTACAGGTTCCCTCAGTGGATAACCCCAAACCACATACAACAAAGCAATAGGCTGTGCAATAGAAACCCCAGGAAATATGGAATTAAAGAGAAAGAGATCAAAGGGGGCTTCCCAGGATCCTGGGACATCTTCAAGGAAATGTTTCCAAGACACTAAAGTGTCACACCTTCCACTAGACTGGAGGGTGGGAACCAGTAGGGCAATGGACAGGTCACTGGGAGTAGGTGGGATATTATAAATTTGTCCAGAATCTACCTTGCCTACCTCCACCTGATTTAGTTACGACTGGAAGGTGGCAGTCTGGACAAATTTGCCTGGGTGAATCCTGAACAGGTAAGTACCCTAAACTTTTTGCCTTAAACACACACAACTTCAGTTCTTTGGAGGTCCAGTGACGGTGACCTTTCCTTGTCTGCTTGCCTATCTGTTGTGCATAGAAGACAGATCCACTGTACCTGAGTCGCGGGCCTATTGGTGAATTAGGACGCAAAGGTGAAGGGCTAAACCTCTGGGCAGGGTTTCTCCACCTCGGCCCTGACGTTGGGGCCAGGTCCTCTCTGCTGTGGGGTCTGTCCCTCGCCCTGCAGGATGGTTAGCAGCAGCCCTGGCCTCTGCCCAGGTGCTCGTAGCACCTGCCCTCCCCCATCCCCCAGTAGAACAACGAAATGTGTCTCTAGCCTTGCCAGCCATCCCCCTCGGCTCTAGGGAAGAGGATGCCACGTGGCTGTCCCCTTCTCATCATTCATCACTTCTGAATCCCTGGGCGAAGCCACTTTGCCTCAGCTGATGGTTTTTCTTGAAACCAGAAGGGAATTTAGAGTTGGTCTGAGTCCAGGCTCTCCTTTAGAGACTAAGGCCCGGAAGGGAGCTCAGCTCGTGGGGTGGTAGACCTCGATAACAACCCTGGTCTACGAGCCCAACACCTTCATTGCACGGCTACTCAGATCTTTGGCCGATCACCCAGGCAGCCAGCCCTCCCAGGGCCGCCGTTTACCACGTGGTAAGAAGTAGAGCTAGGAGCCCATCCCCCACCGAGGGTCCCCAGTAGGCCCTTGTTGGGGATGGGTTATCAGATTGTGGATTTTGTGTTGGAAATAGTTCCTCGAGGCCCAGAAAAGTAAACTCAGATCATTTATTCCTTCGTCCGGCAAATATCCTCAAAGCACTTTTGTTGCATATTGAGGATACAGTCTCTGCTTGTCTTGGAGCTCACAGATGAAGTTATAAGGGACACATGAGGATCGTTATAAAATTAGGACTCGCCTGAAATGACAGAGCACCTCGTGGGGCTGAGCTGCATGGGGGGCCACACCCAACCCCACGGGGAGGCAAGGACCACTTCCAGGAAGAGCAGACCCCGGAACTAAGTCGGAGGGGATGAGCTAACGGTCAGGAGGTGAGGCTGCACAAGAGTGTTTCGGGCAAAGGGGAAGCGTGGAGGAGCCCATGGGCTGGAAACAGTGCCGTGAGTGTGGAGAGCACCAGCGATCTGGCCTTGGTGGAACGTGAGAGTTGAGGGGGGGAGAGGTGGGAGGCAGACTGAACGGCGGCCTTCACCGCTGTCCTGAAGAACTTGAATTTACTTCTGTGGGCGACACGGAGGACAGAGTCTAGGAGAACAAGTTCAAGGCAGGAGGACCAAGCTGGGATGGTGCCGCAGTGTGGGGAGGGCGGATGGCACAGCCAGCCACTGAGGAAGAGGGGAGGCTCATGAAATAGACATGAGGATGTCAGGGCGGGCAAGAACGACACTCAGTGTCTAGGAGTGCCGTCCAAGGAGACCGCGAACACAGGAGAAGCAGGGCTGGGGATGGGAGCCCCAGAGTGCCTGAGGGACTCCAGGTGCAGCCGTCCAAATGTGGGGTGGGGGGCACATCCGGCTTAGAGAACCGGGTTGGTAAAAGTGCATTGGGAGCAGGTGGAGGCTGGATGCAACCGTGGGATTGGGTGACATCACCAGGGGCGTGTGGGTCTGAGGAAGGGGTGCAGGGGGGTGGCACTTTTAGGCACCAGCAAATCTAACGGAAGCACTTCTCTCCAGAAACCACCTTCTTGGCCAGTCCAGCCATTCTACTGACGGTCATCCGCCCCTGGCTGGACCAGCCATGCTAGTTTCCTTTGTGAAATAGGAACAGTGAGTAGACTTGCCCAGGCAACTTATAAACTTTGTTTCTCAGTTGCCCAGACCATTTACAGACTTTTATTTCCCACCGCCAGACTCTCCAAGAGGCACCAGAAGGCTGGCTGGCACGCTGGCCAGGGTCCCAGGATCCTTCTAATGGACTGTGAACCTAACATTTGTGGAAAGCATTGTGCAACTTCTAAGGTTTGTGGTCAAACGGGTTCATCCCCAGCTTAATTGTCAGTGCAGACCCTTAAGAACTAGATTATAGCTTCCAGAAGTTGTTGACTGTTTACTGAAAACCAAAGGAGAGTTCCCTTTTGCGATGTATTTGCAGTTCTGTATATTTGCAGTGGGGGAAGGAGGTTTTCTTTGAATCGCCCTCTCTGCATGTAATTTTCTCTGATGAATACCTATAGTGTCTGTGTTTCACGTGACACATGACTTGGTGTTTCCCCCTGGCTGTTTCCCATGAACTTGGCCCTCTTGGTATGATGGAGACAGTAGTACTGGCTGGAACCCTTCACAAATTCTTCTCAGCTCCTCAGCCATTTCACTCCTTTTAGCACTAACCACATCTTTCAGTCATTCAGCTATTTAACCCTGATGATGGTTTAAATGATGAGCTTTCCTTAAAACATTTGTGCTTTGTTTCATGTTCCTATATTCTTTTTTTTTTTTGGATGTCTTTTTAAAATTTATTTTATCGAAGTATAGATGATTTACAATGTTAATTTCTGCTGTAGAGAAAAGTGATTCAGTTATACATATATACATTCTTTTTCATATTCTTTTCCATTATGGTTTATCATAGGATATTGAATATAGTTCTCTGTGCTATACAGTAGGACCTTGTTGTTCATCCATTCTCTATATAATACTTTGTATCTGCTAATCCCAAACTCCCCGTCCATCCCTCTCCCACCCCCCTCCCCCCTGGCAACCACAAGTCTGTTCTCTATATCTTTGAGTCTGTTTCTGTTTTGTAGATAAGTTCATTTGTTTCATATTTTAGATTCCACATATAAGTGATACCATATGGTATTTGTCTTTCTGACTCACTGCACTTAGTATGATAATCTCTAGGTCCATCCATGTTGCTGCAAATGGCATTGTTTCATTCTTTTTTTATGGCTGAGTAGTGTTCCATTGTATATATGTACCACATCTTCTTTATCCATTCATCTGTCCATGGACATCTAGGTGGCTTTCATGTCCAGGCTATTGTGAATATTGCTGCTATGAACATAGGGGAGACTGTACCTTCTCGAATAGTTTTGTCCAGATATACTCCCAGGAGTGGGATTCCTGGATCATATGGTAGTTCTATTTTTAGTTTTTTGAGGAACCTCCATACTGTTCTCCATAGTGGTTGTATCAATTTACATTCCCACCAACAGTGTAAGAGGGTTCCCTTTTCTCCACACCCTCTCCCACATTTATTATTTGTAGACTTTTTGATGATGGCCATTCTGACCCGTGTGAGGTGGTACCTCATTGTGGGTTTGATTTGCATTTCTCTAATCATTAGCGATGTTGAGCATCTTTTCATGTGCCTCTTGGCCATCTGTCATACTCCTATTTTCAAAGTGCTTTTACATAGAATAATTTTTGCTTCTTTCCTAAGCTTTATATTTTCTCTTTTTACTGATGAAAAACTAAAGTGCAGAGCTGAAGGCAGGACTTAGAGCCTCGAAGGTGCCTTCAGGTGGGTCTGGGTGTGGGCGTGGCCCCAGGTCCTGTCCCTTGGCCCTGCCCGGCCTCAGGTGGTACTTACTCACTGGAGGAGGATTTAGTCACTGGAGTATGAGAACAAAGAGATTTTTGTTCTGCTTAAGAATAAAACACTCCACAGCCCCTCCTGCCGGACAGTTATGCCTGTGATATGAGGGGTATACCAGCTGGTGTTTCTCAAAGGTCAGCTTAGTAGGGTTCTGGAAACCCAGGTCTATGTATAGTGAAATCCTCACCAAATTCTTGCAGCAAAATATAACCGTGTGAGAATGTCAGAGTGCTAAGCCCTACAATTCATAGTAGTATGGGGAAGGGTCTGGATAAGGAGACAGATTCTAACTCTAATTCTCCACTAATTAGCCCGGTAGCACCCCCATAAGTTACTTCTGCTCTCTGAACCTCAATTTTCCAATCTAAAAAGGGTTGAAGGAGATCAGTGCTTCTCACACTGGGGGATATAGACATATTCTTGGGAGCTCTGAGTTCTCTGTGAGAATTTCTTTTTTCCCCAACTTAAAAAAAAAAAAATGCAAACCTACAGAAAAGTCACAAGAATAAGATAAGAACACACCTTTCACTTCAACTCACTATTTATTAGCCTTTGATCTGCTATTAATTTTTCATGTTGATGAAAACTCATGTAAGTTTTTACCTGTATCCTTCCACTGCCCCCTTCTAACCAAGGGCTGCCCAGCCCCGAGCCTGGGTGTCTGTCCGTGTTTATCTTCCCTTTGGCATCAGGCAGGACTGCTCTCATTTCCAGGGGGTACCCAGAAAAGAACTGAAGAGGTCTTAACCATATCCACATTGAGTAAAGGCCAAATGATACCATAGAGCCCCCTATACATGAAGGTTGTCCAGTAATTTTAAAAGAAAGGAGTGAGAAGAATAGATACATGCATATGTATAACTGGATCACTTTGCTGTACACCTGAAACCAACACAACATTGTTAATCAACTATACTCCAATATAAAATAAAAATTTTAAAAAAAGAAAAAGAAAGAGGAATAAGACATAGTCCCCCCCCAAAAAAGGAGTGGACCTGTCAAACACAAGAAAATGCTCTCCATAGAGTCATTAGCATATTCACACCACCAGTAGCAATTCAGTTGAGCAAAACAACATCGTCTGGCAAATGAATGTTATTAAGTTAAATTGTATTGGTTTGGAATATTTTTATTGAATTGGTAAACCTGTTGTATTATAGTTCTTCCAGAGCTACGAGCGTAAGGAATTTATATCTATAATAACGTTGGTGCAGACTTGAGTAGCACTACTGTAAAAATAAAACTGGGAGCATGCAAGAATATGTTCCTGGGACACATACACATTCATCCTGTTCGTAAATAATGAGCTGGAAGGTTCAAGTTCAGGAGCTGTGCCTCCAAGAGTACCTTGGGGAGAGGAGAGGGGAGAAGAATAAGGCAGTTGAAATAAGTAGGTTCCTTTACCCCATTTCAGTATAGTGGAATACTGCGTAAGATTTGATTTGGACAAAAGGAGTTTGGATACCACAGGTCTAGATTATTTCTGAGTCCTTTCAGCTTTAGCAACCAAAACCCATTTATTTTCCCTGACAATGGAAATTATTGGTAGCTTTGGACCCTTTCCCATGCCCACAACCAAAATGGATGTGTATATGTATATACACAGGAGAAAGAGAGAGAGAGAGATTTATTCTAACAGCCCACATGCTTATGAAGGTACATGTCCAAAATCTGCAGGGTAGACCAGCAGGCTAGAAACCCAAGGAGAGCTCATGTTGCAGCTGAAGTCTGATGACTGTTTGCTGGCAGAATTCCTTCCTGCTCCGGGGAACTCAGTCTTTGTTCTATAATGGCCACCAACTGTTTGCGTGAGGCCCAACCGAATTACAGGGGAAAATCTACTTTGTTCAAAATTCACAGTATTAAATTGTTTTCTTTTTAATTTTATTGAAGTATAGTTGATTTAAAATGTTGTGTTAATTTCTCCTATACAGCAAAGTGACTCAGATATATATATCTATATATATAGATATATAGATATATATATTTTTCATGTTCTTTTCCATTATGGTTTGTCACAGGATGCTGAATATAGTTCCCTGTGCTATACAGTAGGACCTTGTTGTTTATCCATCTTATATATAATAATTTGTCTCTGCTAACCCCAAACTCCCAATCCTTCTTTCCCCCACCATTCCCTTGGCAATTACAAGTCTGTTCTCTATATCTGTAAATAAGTTTTTGTTTTGTAGATATGTTGATTTGCATCATATTTTAGATTCCACATATAGGTGATATCATATAGTATTTATCTTTCTCTTTCTGACTTACTTTGCTTAGTATGATAATCTCTAGGTCCATCCATATTGCTGCAAATGGCATTATTTCATTCTTTTTTATGGCTGAGTAGTATTCCATTGTATATATGTGCCACATCTTCTTTATCCATTCATCTGTCCATGGACATTTAGGTTGCTTCCATGTCTTGACTGTTGTAAATAGTGCTGCTGTGAACATAGGGCTGGCTGTGTCTTTTCAAATTATCGTTTTCTCTGGGGATATGCCCAGGAGTGGGATTGGTGGATCGTATGGCAACTCTATTTTTAGTTTTTTGAGGAACCTCCACACTTCTCTCCATAGTAGCTGCACCAATTTACATTCCCACCAACAGTGCACGAGGGTTCCATTTTCTCCACACCCTCTCCAGCATTTGTTATTTGGAGACTTTTCAATGATAGCCATTGTGACTGGTGTGAGGTGGTACCACATTGTATCAATAGTTTTGATTTGCATTTCTCTAACAGTATTAAATGTTAGTCATCCAAAACACACCTTCACAGAAACATCTAGAATAATGTTTGACCAAATACTTGGGTACCATGGCCTAGGGAAATTGACATACAGAATTAACCATCACAACACATATCAGCTGGATTCACCTAGAAATAAACTATAATGGAGAAAAGAGTTTGTTCTCAACAACGTCAAGATTCTTCTGAGCTCTTAGATACAGGCCAGGTAGAATGTACAGTTGACCCTTGGACAACATCGGTTTGAACTGTTGTGGGTCCACTTACACTTGGATTTTTTTCACTAAATGCTTCCTACAGCACTGCATGATCCACAGTTGGTTGAATCTATGGACGTGGAACCTCGGATATGGAGGACCGACTGTAAAATTATTGTGGTTTCTGACTGGGTGTGGGGGAGTTCCTAACCTTGCATTGTTCAAGGATCAACTGTATAAAAGGCAAAAACAGCAATGCCCATTTAGGAATGCCTCCCAGACGACAGGACCTATACCTGTTTTGTTTATTACAGCATTCTAGGGTCTAATCCAGTGCCTGCTGTGCACAACTTATGTTCTATCTGTATCTGTTAACTGATGGAATTAGAAGATATACAAGACCTTTTTGTAATGGGAACCACAGCTGGGAGAAATAAACTTTACTGAAGTAATATTCTATAAGTCAGGAAGGTGGGACCTGGTTTTATTCATTCTTAGAAGCTGAATTTTTAAAAATACCTTTTCTTTACTTTGTTAAAATAAACATAACATAAAATTTACCATCTTAGCTATTTTAAAGTGTACGGTTTAGTGGTACAAAATACATTCACCTTTTTATGCAACCATTACCACCGTCCATCCCAGAACTCTTTTCATCTTGTAAATCTGAAGCTTGTACTTATTAAAAAATAACTCCCCATCTCCCCTCCCCACAGCCTCTGGCAACCATAACTATACTTTGTCTTTATGATTTTGGCTAGTCTAAGACGCTTCTATAAGTGGAATAGTATAGTATTTGTCTTTTTTTGTGACTGACATTTCACTTAGCATAACGTCCTCAAGTTTCATACATGCTGTGGCATTTATCAGAATTTCCTTCCTTTTTAAAGCTGAAAAATGTTCTGTTGCATAAATATACCACATTTTAGTAATCCACCCATCAGTTGATGGACACTGGTTGCTCCCGTATTTTAGCAACTGTGAATAATGCTGCTATGAACATGGGTGTACAAATATCTCTTCAAGACCCTGCTTTCAATTCTTTTTGGTATGCACCCAGAAGTGGAATTGCTGGGTCATATGGTAATTCTGTTTTTAATTTTTTGAGGAACCTCCACACTGTTTTCCATAATTGCTGCACCATTTTACACTCCCACCAACAATGTCCAAGGGTTCCAGTTCTCCACTCCCTCACCAGTACTTGTTGTTTTCTATACTTTAATAGTACTCATCCTAATGAGTGTGAGGTGGTATCTCATTGAAGTTTTGATTTGCATTCTCCTAATGATTAGTGACTTTGAGCATCTTTTCATGTGTTTATTGGCCATTGGTATATCTTCTTTGAAGAATATCTATTTAAGTCCTTTGCTCATTTTTGAATCGGGTTTTTTCTTGTTGTTGTTGTTGAGTTTTAGTAGTTCTCTATATATTCTGGATATTAATCCCTTATCAAATATATGATTCGCAAATATTTTCTCCCACTCCGTGGGTTGTCTTTTTTACTCTGTGGATAGTGTCTTTTGATGCACAAAATTGTTTTGTTTTCATGAACCCCATTGGTCTATTGTTTCATTTGTTATCCACGCTTTTGATGTCACATGCAAGAAATCATTACCAGTGTTGCCAAACTTTTGTCTATGTTTTATTCCAGTAGTTTGTTTTAGAACTTACATTTAGGTCCTTGATCCATTTTGAGTTAATTTTTGTATATGGTGTTAGGTAAGGGTCCAATTTCCTTCTTTTGCATGTGGATATCCAATTTTCCCAGCACCATTTGTTGAAAAGACTGCCCTTCCCCCATTGAATGATCTTGGCCCCCCTGTCAAACGTCATTTGACTGTAGATGCAAGAGTTTATTTCTGTGCTGTATTCTATTCCACTGGTCTATATGTCTGTCTTTATGCCAATATCACACTGTTTTGATTACTGTAGCTTCATAGTAAGGTTTTTTTTTAATTGAAGTAAAGTTGATTTTGTAGTAAGGTTTGAAATCAGGAAATGTGAGTCCTTCAGTTTTGTCCTTTTTCAGGATTATTTTGGCTATTCAAGGTTCCTTGAGAGTCCATATCAATTTTAGGATGTGTTTTTCTATTTTTGAAAAACAAAGTCATTAGGATTTCAATAGGGATTGCAGTGAATCTGTAGCTTACTTTGGGTAATATTGACGTTTTAACAATTTAAAGTCTTTCAGTTCATGAACATGGGATGTGTTTCCACTTATTTATGTTTTTAAAAAATTTCTTTCAGCAATATTTTGTAGTTTTCATTGTACAAGTTTTTCACCTTCTTAGTTAATTCGTAAGTATTTTATTCTTTTTAATGCTATTGTAAATGTAATTATTTTGTAATTTACTTTGCAGATTGTTCATTGTTTGTGTATAGAAATGCAACCAATTTTTGTGTGCTGACTTTGTATTCTGCTACTTTGCTGAATTCATTTATTAGTTCTAACAGCTTATTTTGTGTGTAGAGTCTAGGATTTTCTATGTATAAGATTATATCATCTGCAAACAGATAATTTTACTTCTTCCTTTCCAACTTGAATGCCTTTTATTTATTTTCATTTCTTGCCTAATTGCTCTGGCTAGAACTCTCAGTACTATGTTGAATAGAAGTGGTGAAATCAGGCATCCTTGCCTTGCTCCTGATCTTAGAGGAAAAGCTTTCAGTCTTTCACGATTGAACATTATTTTTGCTGTGGGTTTTTCATATACGACTTTTATTACGTGGAGGTAGTTTTTTCTATTCCTATTTTCTTGAATGTTTTTATCATGAAAGGGTGTTAAGTTTTGTCAAATGATTTTTCTGCATCAATTGAATGATCATGTAGGGTTTTTCCCTTGTTTTGTTGATGTAGTATATTACATTGATTGATTTTCATATGTTGAACGATCCTTAAATTCAAGGAATAAATCCCACTTGGTCATGATGGGATTATAATACTCCTAATATGCTGATGAAATTTGTTTGCTAGTATTTTATTGAGAATTTTTGCATCAATATTCATTAGGGATATTGGTCTGTAGTTTTATTTTCTTCTATTGTCTTTGTCTGGCTTTGGTATGAGGGTTATGCTGGCCTCATGAGTTAGGAAGTATTCCTTCCTATGTAACTTTTTGGAAAAATTTGAGAAGGATTGGTATTAGTTGTTTATTTTAATGTTTTGGTAGAATTCACAAGTGAAGCCATCAGGTCCAGGGCTTTTTTTGGTTGGGAGATTTTTTTTTTTTTATTACTGATTCAATCTCATTACTAAATATAAGTCTACTCAGATTGTCTATTTCTTAGTCTCAGATTTAGTCTTGGTAGGTTTTCTGTTTCTAGAAATTTGTTCATTTCATCTAAGTTATCAAATGTGCTGGCAAACAATTGTTTATAGTACTCTCTTATAGTCCTTTTTATTTCTCTGGGATCAGTAGTAATGTCTCCACTTCCATTTCTTATTTTAGTCCTTTGAGTCTTCTCTCTTTTTCTCTTAGTCCATCTAGCTAAAGGTTTGTCAATTTTGTTGATCTTTTCAAAGAACCAACTTTTGGTTTCATTGATTTTTCTCTATTGTTTTTCTTTTTTTTTTAAAACATCTTTATTGGAGTATAATTGCTTTACAATGTTGTGTTAGTTTCTGCTGTATAACAAAGTGAATCAGCTATATGTATACATATATCCCCATATCCCCCCTGCCTTGCGTATTCCTCCCACCCTCCCTATCCCACCCCTCTAGGTGGTCACAAAGCACCAAGTTGATCTCCCTGTGCTATGTGGCTGCTTCCCACTAGCTATCTATTTTACATTTGGTAGTGTATATATGTCCACACCACTCTCTCACTTTGTCCCAGTTTACCCTTCTGCCTCCCCGTGTCCTCAACTCCATTCTCTACACCTGCATCTTTACTCCTGTCCTACCCCTGGGTTCATCAGAACCATGTTTTTTTTATTCCATATATATGTAAGCATACAGTATTTGTTTTTCTCTTTCTGACTTCACTCTGTATGACAGACTCTAGATCCATCCACCTCACTACAAATAACTCAATTTCATTTCTTTTTATGGCTGAGTAATATTCCATTGCATATATGTGCCCCATCTTCTTTATCCATTCGTCTGTCGATGGATGCTTAGGTTGCTTCCATGTCCTGATTATTGTAAATAGAGCTGCAATGAACATTGTGGTACATGACTCTTTTTGAATTATGGTTTTCTCAGGGTATATGCCCAGTAGTGGGATTGCTGTGTCATATGGTAGTTCTGTTTTTAGTTTTTTAAGGAACCTCCATACTGTTCTCTATAGTGGCTGTATCAATTTACATTCCCCTCAACAGTGCAAAAGGGTTCTCTTTTCTCCACACCCTCTCCAGCATTTATTGTTTGTGGATTTTTTGATGATGGCCATTCTGACCAGTGTGAGGTGATACCTCATTGTAGTTTTGATTTGCATTTCTCTAATGATTAGTCATGTTGAGCATCTTTTCATGTGTTTGTTGGCAATCTGTATATCTTCTTTGGAGAAATGTCTATTTAGGTCTTCTGCCCATTTTGGGGTTGGGTTGTTTGTTTTTTTTGATATTGAGCTGCATGAGGTGCTTGTGTATTTTGGAGATTAATCCTTTGTCAGTTGCTTCGTTTGCAAATATTTTCTCCCATTCTGAGGGTTGTCTTTTCGTCTTGTTTATGGTTTCCTTTGCTGTGCAAAAGCTTTTAAGTTTCATTAGGTTCCATTTGTTTATGTTTGTTTTTATTTCCCTTTCTCTAGGAGGTGGGTCAAAAAGGATCTTGCTGTGATTTATGTCAGAGTGTTCTGCCTATGTTTTTCTCTAAGAGTTTTATAGTGTCTGGCCTTACATTTAGGTCTTTAATCCATTTTTAGTTTATTTTTGTGTATGGTGTTAGGAAGTGTTCTAATTTCAAAAATATGGAACGCTTCACGAATTTGCGTGTCATCCTCACACAGGGGCCATGCTAATCTTCTCTGTATCGTTCCAATTTTAGTATATATGCTGCCGAATTGAGCCCCTCTAATGTTTTTCTACTCTCTATTTTATCTACCTCTACTCTAATGTTTGTTATTTTCTTCCTTCTGCTAGCTTTGGGTTTAGTTTGTTCTTCTTTTTCTTATTCCTTAAGTTGTAGAGTTAGGTTGTTGATTTGAGTTCTTTCTTGTTATAGCTATAAATTTCCACCTTCGCATCATGTTTGCTGTGTCATGTAAGTTTTGGTATGTTATATTTTCATTTTTACACAACTCTAAGTAGTTTCTCATTTTCCTTGTGATTTCTTCTTTGATCTATTGGTTGTTTAAAAGTGTGTTGTTTATTTTCCACAGTATTGTGAATTTTTCAGCTTTCTTTGTGTGTTTTTTTTTAATTTCTAACTTCATCCTGTTGTGATCAGAGAAGATATCTGTCATAACTTTGTATGATATCATGTTTTAAGTCTGTTGAGACTTAATTTGTGTCCTAACATATGGTCTACCTGGAAAATGTTCCATGTGCACTTGAGAAAAATGTATATGCTGTTGTCATGAGACTTAATTTGTGTCCTAACATATGGTCTACCTGGAAAATGTTCCATGTGCACTTGAGAAAAATGTATATGCTGTTGTCATTGGGTGGAATGTTCTGTATAGTCTTGTTAAATCTAGTTGGTTTATTGGGAGTGAGGCATTGAAGTCTCTGTTATTGTAGAACTCTCTATTTCTCCCTTCAAATTCTGCCCATTTTTGCTTCATGTATTTTGATAGTCTGTCATTGGGTGTGCAAATGTTTATAATTGTTATATCTTCTTGCTCTACTGAGCCTTATATTAATATATAATGTCCTTCTTTGTCTTTTGTAACCTTATGTGATTTAATGTCTACTTTGTCTGATATTAGTATAGCCAGTCCTGTTCTCTTTTGGTTACTATTTGCATGGAATATGTTTTTCCATCCTTCCCATTTCAACCTATTTGTGTTTTGGGGTTTCAGATGAGACTCTTATAGACAGCATATAGCTGGGTCATGTGTTTTTATCCATTCTACCAATCTCTGTCTTTGTTGATAATAAGGGACTTACTTTTGTCATTGTGCTGTTTGTTTTCTATATGCCCTATAGCCATTTTTTCCCTCATTTCCTGCATTACTGTCTTCTTCTGTGTTCTGTTGACTTTTTGTAGTGAAATGTTTAAATTCCTTCTTAATTTCCTTTTGTGTATACTCTATAAACTATTTTATTTGTGGTTATCATGGAGATTACATTTAACATCCTAAAGTTATAACATTCTAATTTGAATTTATTACAGCTTAATTTCAATAACATACAAAAACTGTTCTTTTACAACTCTGTCCCCACCCCTTTTGGTTATTGTTATCACAAAATTACATCTGTATACATTGTATGCCGAAAAACATAAACTAATAATTCTTTTAAATGTACTGGCCTCCTAAATTATGCAGAAAACAAGATTTGGAGTTACAAACCAAAGTTACAGTAATACTAGCTATTACACGAATAATTGTTTTCTTTAAATATATTAGTCTCTTAAATCATGTAGAAGACAAAAAGTACAGTTACAAACCAGTGTTACAATGATACTAGCTTCTACAATTGCCCATGTAGTTGCCTTTAATGAGATCTCTATTTCTCCATATGGCTTCAGTTTACTGTCTAGTATTCTTTCATTTCACTCCACAGGACTCTCTTGAGCATTTCTTGTAGGGAAGGTCTAGTGGTCATGAACTCCTTCAGCTTTTTTTAATCTGGGAATGCCTTGATTTCTTCTTCACTCTAAAGGACAGTTTTGCCAGATATAAGATTCTTGGTTGACAGTTTTTTTCTTTGAGCACTTTGAATAAATCTTCCCACAGTCTTCTGGCCTCCAAATTTTTTGATGAGAAATCTGCAGATAATCTTATTGAGGATCCCCTTGTATGTGACTATTCACTTACCTTGCTGCTTTCCAGATTTTCCCTTTGTCTTTTGAAAGTTTGATTATAATGAGACTGTGTGGGTCTCTGACTTCATCTTACTTGGAATTCATTGAGCTTTTTGGATGTTTATATTCATGTCTTTTATCAAATTTGGGAAATTTTAAGTCATTATTTCTTCAGATATTCTCTCTGCCCCTTTCTCTTTCTCTTCTTTTTTTTTTTTTTTTGCATATCAGAAATGCATTTTTATTTTTATTTGAAAACAACTTAAATTTTTAGACAAATGATTTTAGTATATAAATTTGATTTTGTTTTTATACAGAATATAAAGATTTCCCTCATTGATCTTCCATGTGAAGGGGATTACAAGCCTGAAGGGAGATACTTGCTGCACACAAGTGTGTATATCTTACGTGTAGGGTACTGGAAACCAATGTGTAGTGTTTCCACACATAAATTAGGTCAAGTAACACCACATATTAAAAAGGGGATAAGAGAAAAATTCTATTAATCAGATTCAAGAAGCAAACATGACACAAAAACTGCAGGTAAGACCAAATGAGTAACTTTAGATAGGACACTGCAGGTTATCCTAGAGTAACAGGTTTGTGAAGCTAGAGCATGTACCACATTAAAACAGCAAGAAAGAACTATTTATATAGAAAGGCTGGAATGAGGGATTTTTTTCACGAAAGCAAATTAACTTCTTGTAAACTGCCAAAACAAAACAGAACAAAACTGAGCATTATGAGTGTTAGTATACTGAAGGCATATTATACCAGTTTTTGTGCAGCATGCTAAAGTTAGTTAGAACTTCTTCACTGGTGCATATGAATCATTAATAGTCACGGAAAGTTTTTCTTGCCCCTTCTTGCCAAATTTCAGGCATGTCTTATTTTAGATAGAGTATAGCTTTTATCTATAATTTCATCCTGTAAAAACATATGAAGACAACGTTCATTCTGTGCCAGAGGATGACCAGCGACCTTGTTTATAAACTGCTCCAGCCCTTGCTTCCTTTCTTCAATAAAATTGTCATCAAATATTCCATCATCTCCTCTAAAAGGAAGCTGACGCAAAAATGCTTTCCCAGGGAGTGGGGGAACTACAACCTTGCTCTCTCTTTCTAATTCACTTCTCAGCCATTCAAAGTCACTGTATCTTCTTCTAACGGTAGATTCCTTCAGCTTGAAAATAGGCAGATTTGTCTTGACCCTGATTTCGTAGGTGGTGAACCGGCCCCGGCCGACTCCCACTGTCTGCGGGTTGCTCACATCAATCTCGAGGAAGTTGCTGGGAGGCCCGTAGGCGTCATTCAGGTTCTGCGGCTTAGTGATCAGCCGCCGGGTGTCCGCCACGGTCTCCGCCATTTCGCTGCTGCAGCCGCCGCCACCGCCACCGCAGGCTCCCTCCACCCCCTCGGCGTTCCACCGACCCCGCTGCCACCGCTGCTGCCCACCGCGGGGACGCCGGGCTCGCCTCTCTCCTTTTACTGGGATTCTTGCAATGTGTATGTTGGTCCTCTTGATGGTGTCGTGTCACACTTTTCTTTAATCTTCTTTCTTTCTGTTCTTCAGCCTTGATAATTTCCATTGTCTTATCTTCAAGTTCACTGATTCTTCCTTCTGCCTGCTCAGATCTGCCTTTGAACCTCTCTAGTGAATTTTTCACTTCAGTTATTGTACTTTTCAGCTCCAGAATTTCTTTTTGGTTTCTTTTTGTGTTTCCTATCTCTTTGTTGATGTTTTCATTTTGTTCACACATTATTTTCTTGACTTTCTCCACATCTTCCTTTAGTTCTTTGAGCATCTTTAAGATGGTTGTTTTAAAGTCTTTGTCTAGTATATCTGCCATTAGGTCTTTTTCAAGGACAGTTTCTGTTGATTTTTTTCCCCTTTGTTTGAATGGGCCTTGTGATTTTGTATTAAACACTGGACATTTTAATCTAATGACGTGGTAACTCTGGAAACTCTCAGATTCTCCCCCTCCCCCAGGGTTTGATGTTCTTTGTTGTCGTTTTTTGACTGTTATAAGCTGTCTCTGTGCCAAGGATCAGCCTGAGTTGTAAACTTAATGTCTTCTCAGGTCTTTTCTGAGCATTTCCCTGAGCATGCACAGTCACTTTTAAATTTTCTCTGTATATTCAGCCTTTTTTGAATGTCCTAGTCTTTAAGTTCAGGCTCCCAAAAGAGGAAAAGCAAAAAATGATGGGAGGGGGAAAGCGCACTGGCCCTTTAAATCTTCTGGCATTCACTTCAACCTGAAGGGGGAGGGACATGAACCAATGAGGGGAGGTGCAACAGCAATGGCTTCACCCTCTTTGTCTGCACCTCTGTCGTCAGCAGTCAGAGCACAGGTCCCCAGTATTTGGGGGACAGGGTGCTTTTGCCCACTCTAGCTCCCACAAGTTGTGTGCGAGCTGCACAGCCTCTTGCCATGTGTCTGGGAGTGGGGATGGGTAACTGCTAATGAGTCAGGAGCTGAAGCTGGCTGCAATTGACTGCAATTTGCCTCCAAGCCTTCTGCCAGAAGTTGCAAGCCTTCAATAGACTCCAGAGTTCCAAAATAGCTACATCAGGTTGATTCTGCCATTGTAGTTGTTGTCTGGGTGGAGAGACAGATTCCTGGTGCTTCCTCCTCCACCATCTTCCCAGAATCCTCCCTTCAGAAGCTGCATTCTGACGGGGGAAGTCAAAGCTTCAACAGAACCTGGCCAGATTCTTTGAAACTGCCTTAAAGTAACAAAAGTATTGCTGAAAGTGAACTTCCACACACTCTGCTATCGAATGCACCGCGTGGATTTCCCTGCACACACTCAGGTATTCTCATATACGAGATAAAAAGAGTATGCCACGAAGCTTTGCTGTGACCTTCCAGGCCTCCTCACTGAGCGAATGGTGAGAGCCTTAGTCCTTAAGCAAAGAGCCCTGGTTCCACTTTGACCTGATTCTCAGCTTCCCACACTGTCCATCTGCTGCTAATGTGGCTCCTGATTGCCTGTCCTGGGAAGGGCTCCTCCCTCTGTGCAGGACCATAGCTCTGCTCCTCCCCAGAGGAGGGACTATTGCAACCTTCTTTTGGATGATGGACTAACTTTCTGAGTGAAATGCAAGCTGAAAGTAGTGCCCTCCCCTCATGCCCCCTATGTACTCACCTTTGACCTGGTCGGAGTCCAACACACTATAGTGTCGTTCTATGGTTAAATGTCTTTATTCTGCTCCCCGATGACACTGTACAAAGGCTGTGTCCTACAGCATCATCTCCTAATAAAGCACAAGCCCATGTCCCAGTAATTCTCCACAGAGCACCAATCTCACAGCGCCTATGTAAACAACTGCTCAACACAGTTAAAAAAGATTTTTTCAATCAGAAAAGAAAAACATGCTCATTAGAAGAAATGTGAGAAATACATAAAAGGAGAAAAAGGGTATCACTATTCATTTCACCACCGTTAACAGTTGAAATACTGTATTAAGTTTAAAGATTCAGAAAAATATGGAGTAATTAAGTCACTCCCTAAAATATCACGTTAATATTTTGTCATGGGATTCCCTGGTGGCGCAGTGGTTGAGAGTCTGCCTGCCAATGCAGGGGACACGGGTTCGAGTCCTGGTCTGGGAAGATCCCACATGCCGCGGAGCGGCTAGGCCCGTGAGCCACAGCTACTGAGCCTGCGCGTCTGGAGCCTGTGCTCCGCAACAAGAGAGGCCGCGAGAGTGAGAGGCCCGCGCACCGCGATGAAGAGTGGCCCCTGCTTGCCGCAACTGGAGAAAGCCCTCGCACAGAAACGAAGACCCAACATAGTAATCAATCAATAAATAAATCTTTAAAAAAAAAAAAAAAAAAAAAAAATATTTTGTCATAAAAAGTTTGCAGGGACCTTTAATTTTATAAAAGAAATGGAAGATGGCAAATAAAGTTGAGGTGGCTTTTTTCCTTCCCAGGTCATGTTCCCGGCCCTCCCCAGAGGTAACTACTCTCATGGGGCCAGGGGAGGGGTGGGGAGGGAGGACAGAAGGAGAAAGGTAAGCACAGGAGTCCTACACAGACAGCCAACGAGGAAGCCAAGCTTTGGGCAGCCTCTTGGCAGCCCACTCAGCCAAGGCTGCTCCAAAAGGAGCCCAGGTACCTTGACACGGGGCTCAGGGTGTCCGTCCTGAAGGCCAGGCCTTGAGTCAAAGTGTGGATTTCCATTTCCCATTTAGCAGTGCTTACGTTTGTCTCCCAGAGCTTGGGATACAAGCCATTTGGGGAACAAAAGGGAGATTTGGGTCAGGGCTCGGACCACCAGGGAGCTCCCGAGCTGGCTCTGCTCCTGGTTCAAGGGTAGCTCGCATCCAGGACCCATGCCAGGTCTCTGTGGGGTGGTTTCCATGGGCCTCAATAGGCCCACATCAGAATTCCAGAGCAGAGACGCGATCCCCCGAGCAGAAAGTGACCTTCTGAACAGAGCGTGTCCACTTCTGTGTGGGCGTTCCCACGTCTTCCCCCATCCCCTGCCGCATGGACGCTCCTCCCTGACTCCATCACCTTGCTCCCTGATGGGGGGCGCACCTGGGAGCCTGGTCTCTCCTGCAGGCATCAGAGGGGAGGGGCGTTGCCTGGAAACCTGGTGGCGCCTGCTCCTTCTTAGAGGAAACAGACTGTGAGGGACCATGGGGCCACCGCATTCTTTTTCTGGGCCGTCTTGTCCGGCTCCAATTTGTGACGCTTCCTCTTATGAAATAGGGCAGAGCAGCCCCCGCACTCGGCCTCCGCGGAGCGCCGTGGTGAGTGGCTCAGCACTGCCTTTGCCAAATGCCCGGTGTTTTGAAAAAAATCAAGTTCCTTGTAGCTGGCAGCTGGTATGTTATTATCCCCCGGGGAGGGTGTCAAAAGGCCACATTTCTTAGTATGGAATTATCCTCTAATTAAAATTTAAACCAGTTTACTGAGAAAGACACCTGAAGCCTCAGATTCTCCAAAGCTTAAGAACCCATATTTTACTCCAGGCCATGTGACTTGCCCAGGATCATGAGATGAATAAAAGTCACAATGCCTATCGGGCGGCCAATGAATTCCTTTACATTTTGGTCTTTTCAAGTGAAAAACTGAAATGTAAAATATATTACTATTAAAATGTATCTTTTTCATGGATGAGGCACTAAAGATTGCTTATATGATAAACAATATTTTTATAATAATTTTAGATAGCACTGTACTGTTTTCAAATTAAATACACGTAATCCATTTACTTGTTTTGATTTTCGGCCTCTGCTGCCTGCTTATAATAGAAGGGAACTCCCTGGCAGCCCCTAGTTTAATCTCCAATGTCCTGTCCTTTGTGGACCTGCTTCTGGAGCTGCTCTTCTTTTCCAAAAGAGAAGAGAGCTTTCTTTCACAGCTCTGAAGCATAGTTTCCAGGGGTAGTAGATTGAACCATGTGAAACTGCCATTTTTGTAAGTCAGAAACAGTGGGTTACTGGTAACTTCATATGGTCCAACCTAATATTTTGGTCTAAATGAAATCTGTGAGCAAAAATGCATGCCATTCACTAAAAGTTCACCTTGTTTGAATCCTCCTTTGATGGATTTCAAGAAAGTGAAAACTGTTCCAGATGCTTTAAAAGTATTAGCTCTTTTAGTCCCCCCTGCTTAAACTCATGAAATGTAGCCCTCTTATTAGCCACCTTTCACAAATGAGGAAACCAAGGCCCAGCAGATTCAATAAATTGCCTTCTCTCACCAGTTAGGATGTGACCAAGCCAGCTTTGGGCCTGGGCAGTCTGGGTCTAAAGCTTGTGCCTTTTGCCCTTCTAGAATGTCTTCTCACCGAAGGAAACCGGAGAGTGGAGAGCTGATGGGAGTGGGCAGAGGCAAGGAGAAATAACTTGCATGAATGTCCAGAGGGGTTTGGATATTTTCAGCTAAAGAAAAGGTAAATTCTCAATAGGAAATATAAGAGCTCCTAGTTGGAGCTCTCGAGACTGGGCAGCGGCAGGGCTCGTTTATAGAACAGCAACGTCATCAGGGGCCAAATCGCCTCTATCTTTATGCTCAGTCATCCTCCACACACGGGCTTGTTTGCTAGGCTGATTCTCCTCATGGGCCCCAAATGGCTGCAGTGGTTCTGGGCTTCATATATCAACAATATCCAGGCAGAAGGAGGGAATCAACCCTGTCTTATGTCCCATTTTAAGACTGAGGAAACCTTCCCAGGGTCCTCAGAAGATTTCTCATATCTCATGGTCTCACAGCCACGCTTAAACCAATGATTTTGCAAAGGGAATGAGACAGCCATATTGGGTTAGACGAAACTAAGGTGCCCCCTTGGGGCTGGAGAGGGCCCTGGACTGCTCTGAAGGTCAAGGCCACTCAGAGGAGGGGGAAACAAAACTGGGTTCTGTTAGATGGAGGGAGGTGGGGGGTGGCTGCCACAGGTGTGTCCAGAGTTGGGCGGTAGAAAATGGGGCCAAAAGTTTGGAATCGGCTAGAGGTGGAGCCAGAATAAGGACTAGTGTGAGTAAATGAGGAAAGCTTAGGCAATTCAAACAGCCTTGAGTATTCATAACCAATTTTATTGGATTGGTAGGTATGTGATAAGTGCTGTGCAGAGGAATAGAGTAGCACAGTAATTCTCCCATGTTTGGTATGTATTTATTCCTTAATAAAATAATAAACCCATTATATTATAAGACAAGGACATTTCTTAAGCTATACTTTATATTTTCCAAAACAAAAGAAAATTTAGTTGTTTTACATTTTTTACAAATCTCTTTAATGTCTGAGTTAATAAAAGACAGCTCTCATATCTGCTTCTGCATTCAATCTGTTGTGTTGTGTTGGTTGAAGTATATGAAGAAAATCTAGCTTCATACAGATAAACAAGAAAGGGAGGAGTATTTTAATAGTTTTTTCAGATAATTATGGATATTCTTTGATGCTACACCAAAACTCAACAAGTGATAGCATTTAAAGGTTACTTACAATGTGGAATCAGAAACTAAACTAATGAAACTTTTATACCATCTTTTTTTTTTAATTTCTGAATTTTATTTTATTTTTTTATACAGCAGGTTCTTATTAGTTATCCATTTTATACATATTAGTGTATATATGTCAATCCCAGTCTCCCAATTCATCACACCATACCATCTTAATGGTTACATTAAAATCCATCAGTCTATTTGACACTTTGAATGGATATTTTACTCATGAATATCTTTGTAACTTCACACATTTTTTTCATTTGGAAAATATTGGCTTACTGAGTTATGCAGATCTTCTCAATGTTGACATACTTCAAACAATACAAAATAATTCATTAATGTCATCACATAACATATAAAGAAAGTATCCGGAAGCTGTCAAACATATGGTGGTGAATTCAAGTTTTACAGTATTCTAATTTTCCCCTAAACGTTCAGTCTTATCATTGGCAAGAAAAGAAGTGTCAATGTTTTCCTTGAAATAAAGGGCTCACTCTTTATTTCCAACACAATGTCAGCCAAATACCCAAGTCTGAATAATCATGATTTGTCCTCCTGCTGTTCTTTCAAGTAAAAATGGTGTTCCATGACAAAAGTAGCTTGCTCAGATCACAAATGAAGCAGCTGACAGGAGCTTTTCTTTGAGACAAACGCCATACTTCACTTTGCAACACAAGTGCTCCCCATTTTGTTGGGGAGAAATACGAAAACGATGTGTATTCAAGGAGTTGAGGTCTGATGAGATTAACAAGTTTTACAGGTTTATCAAGGACTTTCCTAAGTGAAACTGTTTTGTTTTGTTTTTTAACTGCGTGGTGAAGAATACAAAGACAGTACAATTTAATGCCACTGCCTCAATTCGTGCTAAGGTGCCAGTAGTTTTACTCACCTTGGCTTTTGTGTCATCTGTGCAAATGTCAACAGACTTGTTCCGGGATAAACCATGAGCCTCAAAAAAGGTATTCAACGTTTCGTGTTTCCTGCCAAGCAACAAGTTTGTTGTCAGAAAAGTTCTTCAGCTCTTTGTGTTTGTTGCCACGTGTTCATGAAAGATCTTCAGTGTTTATTAGCTGGGGCTGATAATGGATTAAAACATGCAAAGCAGCAAACCCAGCCACATCTATAGATTTGTCCCATTGATAAAGCAAAAGTACAATTTCTGCACATGAGAATTCATTTATCACATCGGTAGCCCAAACTTTCATATAACTAGTTACTGTGTCATTGGAAAGTGGCACTACCATGATTTCTCTATGGACTTCATTCTGCAGGCATTCAGCATTGTCAACTGTAAACCTTTTGTAAGCCTTTCAGCTATGGTGTGCACTTCTTCAGCCAACATAGTAAGATAACTTACCCTGTAGGTTGTTTTGGAGGTTTTCTCATTTCTAATGTGAAAATCTGTAACAAATAACTTTTCACTTTTAAAGAGCTCATCACACCTACATTTAAAATGTTCAATTCCTTTTTCTGTAAATGCTGAGTGACTGGTCTCCAAGTGATACTACAACTTAATTGGCATCATAATACTCTTTCCTTTAATTAATAAACTTTATTTTTTAGAGCGATTTTAGGTCCACAGCAAACTTGAGCAGAAATTATAGAGAGTTCCTATATACACCACATCCACACACACTCAACCTCCTCCACTATCTACATCTTGAATTAGAGTGGATGTGCGTTACAACCAATGAACCTATGTAGACACGTCATTATCACCCAAGGTCCATAATTTACATTAGGGTTTACTCTTGGTGCTGTACATCGTATGGATCTTGATAAATGTAAATGACAGGCATCCACCATTGTAGTAACATACAGAATAGTTTCTCTGTCCTAAAAATCCTCTGTGCTCTGCTAATTCATTCCTCTGCTCCCCTTCACTCCTGGCAACCACTGATCTTTTTACTGTCTCCATAGTTTTGCCTTTTCCAGAATGTCATATAGTTGGAATCATACAGTTTGTAGACTTTTCAGATTGGCTTCTTTCACTTAGTAATATGCATTTAAGTTTCCTGCATGTCTTTTCATGACTTGACAGCTCATTTCTTCTTAGCCCTGAATAATACTCCATTGTCTGGGTGTACCACAGTTTGTTTATCCAGTCCTCTACTGAAGGACATCTTGGTTGCTTCCAAGTTTTGGCACTTATGAATAAAGCTGCTATAAACATCCATGTGAAGGTTTTCATGTGGACATAAGTTTTCAATCCATTAGGATAAATACCAAGGGGTGCCACTGTTGGATTATTTGGTAAGAGTATGTTTAGTTTTATAAGAAACTGCCAAACTGTCCTCCAAAGTGGCTGTGCCATGTTGCATTTCCACCAGCAGTGAACGGGAGTTCCTGTTGCTCAACGTCTTTGCCAGCATTTGTTGTCTTTTTTGGATTTTGGCCATTATAACAGGTTTATAGTGGTAACTCACTGTTGTTTTAATTTGTAATTCCCTAATAACATATGATGTTGAACATCTTTTTATGTGCTTACTTGCCATCTGTATATCTTCTTTAGTGGAGGTGTCTGTTCAGGTCTTTTGCCCATTTTTAAATCGGGTTGTTTGTTTTCTTATTGTTGAGTGTTAAGAGTTCTTTGTATATTTTGGAGAACAGTCCTTTATCAGATGTGTCATTTGCATATATTTTCTTTTAGTTTGTGGCCTGTCTTATTCTCTTAACAGTGTCTTTCACAGAGCAGAAGTTTTTAACTTTAATGAAGTCCAGCTTATCAATTAGTTCTTTCATAAATCATGTCTTTGGTGTTGTCTCTAAAAAGTCATCACCATACCCAAGGTCATTGGGTTTTCTCCTATGGTATGTCTACAAGTTTTACAGTTTTGTATGATACATTTAGGACTATGCTCCATTATGAGTTAATTTTTGTGAAGGGTGTGAGGTCTGTATCTAGATTCTTTTTTTCTTTTTTTTTTTTTGCATGTGGGTGTCCATTTGTTCCAGCATCATTTGTTGAAGAGACTATATTTGCTTCATTGTAATGCCTTGCTTCTTCACCAGACCAGTTGACCATATTTATGCGAGTCTACTTCTGGGCTGCTGTTCTATGCTATTGATTTATTTGCTTATTCTTTCACCAATAATCACACGGTCTTGAATACTGAAGCTTTACAGTAAAACTTAAAATAATGTAATGTCAGTCTGACTTTCTTGTTCTTCTTCAATATTGAGTTGGCTCTTCTGGGACTTTTGTCTCTCTATATAAACTTTAGAATCAGTTTGTCAATATCCACAAAATAACTTGCTGGAACTTTGATTGGGGTTGTACTGAATCTGTAGATCAAATTGGGAAGATATCTTGACAACATTGAGTTTTCCTATCCATGAACACAGAATATCTCTGTTTTTTTCTAGTTCATTTTTGATATCTTTCATCAGAGTTTTGTAGTTTTCCTCAAATAGATCTTGAATATATTTTGTTAGATTTATACCTAAAATTTTATTTTTGGGGTGCTAATGTAAATGGTAATGTGCTTTAATTTCAAATTCCACTTCTTCGTTGTTGGTATGTAGGAAAGCACTTGGCTTTTGTACAGTTACCCTGTATCCTGCAACCTTACTATAATCACTTATTAGTTCCAGGAGTTTTTTGTTGATTCTTTCACATTGTTTATGTAGACGATCATGTCATATGTGAACAAAGACACTTTAATTTCTTCCTTCTCAATCTGCATACCTTTTATTTTCCATTTCTTGTCTTATTGCTTAGCTAGGATTTCCAGTATGATGTTTAAAAAGCAGTGATAAGAGGCGATGTCTTTGCCTTATTCCTGATCTTGGTGGGAAAGCTTTGAGTTTCTCAACATCAAGTATGATGTTAGCTGTAGGTTCTTTGTAGATATTCTTTTATCAAGCCAAGGCAGTTCCCCTCTATTCCTAGTTTACTGAGAGTTTTTTTTTATCATGAATGGGAATGGATTTTGTTAAATGCTTTTTGCATTTATTGATATGATCTTGTGATTTTTCTTTTTTAGCCATGTGATGGTTTTGGTATTAGGGTAATTCTGGCCTCATAGAATACATTAGGAAATATTTCCTCTGCTTCTGTCCTCTGAAAGAGATTGTAAGCAGTTAGTATAATTTATTCCTTAAATGTGTGGTAGAATTCACCAGTGAACCCATCTGGACCTGGTGCTTTCTGTTTTGGAAGATCATTAATTATTGATTTGATTTCCTTAATAGACATAGGCCTATCAGGTGGCCTATTTCTTCTGCATGAGTTTTGGCAGATTGTGTCTTTCAAGGAATTGGTCCATTTCATCTAGGTTATCAAATTTGTAGGCACAGATTTATTCATAATATTCCTTTATTATTCTTTTTAATGTCCATGAAATCTTTAGTAATGTCTCCTCTTTTCTTTCAGTTATTAATAATTTGTGTCCTCACTTTTTTTCTTAGTTAGCTTGGCAAGAAGTTTATCCACTTTATTGATCTTTCCAAAGAACCAGCTTTGGGTTTTATTGATTTTTCTCCCCTGATTTCCTGTTTTGAATTTCATTAATTTCTGTTCTAATTTTTATTATTTCTTTTCTTCTGCTTACCTTGGATTTAATTTGCTCTTCTTTTTCTAGTTTCCTAAAAGAGAAGCTTAAATGATTGGTTTTAGACATTTCTTCTTTTCTAATATGTGTTCAATGCTATAATGTTCCCTTTAAGCACTGCTTTCACGGTATATTAAAATTTTAATGTTTTATTTTTTACTGAGTTCAAAATTTAAAATTTTCTCTTGAGATTTCGTCTTTGACCCGTGTGTTGTTTAATCTCCAAGAGTTTGGGGATTTTTTCATCTATCTTCCTGCTACTGATTTCTAGCTTAATTCCACTGTGGTCTGAGAGTACACATTGTATGATTTCTGTTCTTTTAAATTTGTTAAGGTGTGTTTTATGGCCCAGAATGTGGTTTATCTTGCTGAATGTTTCATGTGAACTTGAGAAAAATGTGTAACTTGCTGTTGTTGGGTGAAGCAGTCTATAGATGTCAGTTATATCCATTTGATTGATGGTGCTGAGTTCAACTGTATCCTTAGTGATTTTCTCCCTACTGGAGTCCATTTCTTACAAAGGAGTGTTATATTATGCATATAAGCATACATAACTGAATACATTTTGGTAGTGTTATTTTGAACAAACTGTCATCTGTTAGATCAATTAAGAAAAATAAAGTTTTAATTGTGCTTTCACTTATTCCTTCTCCAATGCTCGTCTTTATCTAGATCTGAGTTTTTCATCTATATCAATTTCCTTCTACATTAAGAACTTCTTTTAACATTTCTTGCAAGGCAGGTCTACTGGAAACAAATTTCCCCAATTTTTATCTGAGAAAGTCTTTATTTCTCTCTTACTTTTGAAGGATAATTTCACAGGGTACAGTATTCTTGGTTGGTGGGTTTTCTTTTCTGTCAACACTTTAATATTTTACTCCACTCTCTTCTTGTTTGCATGGTTCCTGAGGTGAAGCCAGATGTAATTCTTATTTTTGTTCCTCTATAGGTAAGCTTTTTTATCTTCTACCTTCTTTCAAGATTTTTTCGTTATCTTTGGTTTTCTGCAGTTTGAATATGATATGCCTATGTGTAGTTTGGGGGCATTTATTCCGCTTGGTGTTCTCTGAGCTTCCTGGATTTGTGTTTTGGTGTCTGACATTAATTTGAAGTAATTCTCAGTCATTATTACTTCAAATATTGGTTCTGTTCCTTTCTCTCTTTCTTCTCCTTCTGGCATTCCCACGATACATACATATGTTATGCCTTTTGTAGTTGTCTCACAGTTCTTGGATATTCTGTTTTTTTCAGTCTTTTTTCTCTTTGTTGTTCATTTTTGGAAGTTTCTGTTGTAATATCCTCAAGTGTAGAGATTCTTTCCTAGCCGTGTCTGGTCTATTAAAGAGCCTATCAATGGCATCCTGCACGTCTATTACAGTGGTTTTGATCTTGGGCTTTTTTTTTTTTTTTTAGAATTTTCATCTCTCTTTTTACATTATCCACCATGTCTTGCATGTTGTCTGCTTTTTCCATTAAAGTGCCTAGCATTTTAATCACAGTTTAAGAAAATTCTTGGTAATTCCAACATTCCTCCCATATCTGACTCTGGTTCTGGTCCCTTCAAACTGTGTTTTTTGCCTTTTAGTACACATTGTAATTTTTTGTTGAAAGGTGGACATGATGTACTGAATAAAAGGTATCGCGGTAAACAGGGCTTTAGTAAAGGAACGGTAAGTGTGGCGGCAGGGTAGCATTCTATAGCCCTATGATTAGGTCTCAGTCTTTTGAGCCTCTGTGAACAACCCTGGTGCTTCTCAGTTCCTCTCCTCGTCTTTGGTGGGAGAGGATGGGTAGAGGGGGCTGGAGTTGGAAGTTTTTCTTCCCCATGTGGAAAGCTAGAGGGGGCTGCAGTTGGGTATTTCCCTTCCCCACGGTCAGCTAGGCTCTGATAAAGCCCTAGCAGGTTAGGCTCTGGATAAATAGTTTCTCCCAAGGGCAGACCATGTTAAGAAGAACAGAATTCTCTGGGTTTTTCAAAATGGTTACTTTTCCCTTCCCCCTGGTGGAAGCACAAGGGAATTTTTTTCTGATATTCCCTGTGAGCTCCTAGAGGTAAAACTCACAAAATCGTGGGGACCCCCTACGACTGGATCCTCCTGCAGTTTTTAACTCTCAGACTGTCCCCTCTGAGTCTCCAGCAATTCATCAATTACAGTTCAGGTTTCCCTACCTGGGCACTGGTTCCCACGGAGTTTTCTGCCAGGGGGTTTCAGATCTGGTAAATCGTGATTCTCTCCATTTACCTGTTTGTCTCTTTAAATTTCTGGACAGCCGTTTGCCCTGTGATTTCACTGCTCTGACGACAGATCTAAGAAGAGTTGCTGATTTTTCAGTTTGTTCAGCTTTGTTCTTGTTGTTAGGATGGCGTGATCACTTCTAAGATCCTGCTGGACCAGAAACCAGAAGTCACTCACCGTAATACTTTCAGAAATAATAATAAATTATTAACATGTATACAACCAAGGAAAAGGTAATATTCACCATATTTTTATTTCTTATTCACAATTTCACCCTTCTTCTTTGAAAGTTCCTGCCTTCTGAGGCAGAGAGATGACTATATGCAGATGGTGAAGCTGTGGGCTGAGAAAGTAACCATTCACCTTTAAAATAAGAAAGATATATTATAAATAAATTTTATTTTAGAATACAATTTTATTAAATTTCAAAATAGTTCTACAAAATGTTTAAAATTTTAGAAAAGTTTTTAATATTTAAAAATATGATTGCAATATAGCCAATATTTTACAGTAACTATAAATGGAGTCTAACCTTTAAAAGTTATGAATCACTACATTGTTCACCTGTAACTTTTGTAATATTGTACATTAATTATACTTCGATTTTTAAAAATCTCAAAAAGAAAATGATTGCAAATCAAGACAACAAAATGTGCTTACTTCGTTTCCACGTAGGCTGGAGACAAACTTCAGGATTTCAAAATAACAAGTGTTTTGACAATAATGAGATTAAAGACATTATAGCAAGTATAACTGAAGTAGTAAGAGCTCAGCAAAAGTACTGAGAACAAACTTAGTTAATGTCTGAAAATGCACATATTTAGATCCTAAGTATGCTTTCTTGGAAAATTCTGGAAAACATTCCTGAGCAAATGGCAAATAATGTTGTAATATTATTATAAGAATAGTTTCAACCTTGAAAACTTCCTGAAAGGGTCTTGCGATCTCACAGGGGTCCCCAGACCACATTCTGAGAACTGCTGGATTAGCACAAAGGTCTGGAGATGGACAAACAGGGTCAAACACAGCTCCTGGCCTGAATATCAGTGAAGGTGGGATGTGTTGACCAGGTGTTTTCACTCTGGTGCTTATGGTGGAAACAGTGACTATTGTAGGTGCTCCTCTGAAGTGTTGAGACATTTTAAGTTCAAGGAGAAAAGACAGTGTAAGTTGGAAGAGATGGCACCCACTCTGGCATCCAAAGTCTGCAATTTTAATTCATCACTTTTCAACTACCTTGGCCTTCTTCATCTATAAGATGAAAGCTTTAGACTAGATGCCTGATCTCAAAACTCCCTTGCTGTTCTAACCATTTCTAATGAATTAATATGCTGAAAGCATAGTGATTTTTATACTCCCAGCACTGCAGAGTTGTATCAGTTCACAAGAGGGCATGAAAACATGGCCTTAGCAATTTCTACAGACATACAATCATCCACACCAGTGGGGTCCTCGGAACAGATAACAGCGCTGCTGGCCTGCTTCCTGAGTGCTTGGCCTGCAGACTTGATGAGATCAAACTCCAGTTTTACCAAAAATATCTCCACTATTTGGCTTGAAGAAAAAAAGCATAAACAAAAACCTTGATTTGACTAAAATACCAGCAAAGAGGGACACCATCTGTGACCTTACTGAGGAATTTTGAAACTGAGTGGCTAAGAGAGAAATTTGCAAGAGAGCTGTAGTATTAACTTACTGTTCTCAAGGCTGCCTAGGAAACTTACCAAGAAAAAAAAAAAATCAATGATTACTAGGCTGGAACACTTCAGGTGGGTCCTGCCTAAGAGCCCAACTGGGGGAAAAAAATGTATAAATTATAGCCCATTGGAGGAAAATATAATGAAAGAAAAGACAGACATTTCAATTGTCCCACAAAAAGATAAAATAGCTAGAAATAAACTTACCAATAAATGTGCAGTTTCTACAAAGAAAATTTTTAAATTTACTTTTGGACACAAAGGAAAAGCTGACCAAGTGAAAAGTGTACTGTTCTTAGCTGGGAAGACTCAATATCATAAAGATATCAAGTCTCTATAAATTTAACATAATTCCAATAAAATTTTTAAATGAATTTTTAAATTCGAGAAGTTGAGTCTAAACCTTGTATAAAAGACAGAGAAAAACAAATACCATTATGATTTCACCTATATGTGGCATCTAAAAAGCAAAACAAATGAACAAACAGAAGCAGAGTAATAGATAACAGAGAACAAACAGGTGGTTGCCAGAGGGGAAGGGGGAGGAAAGAAATCGATGAGGGTTCAAACTTCAGTTACAAAGTAAAGGAGTGAAGGGTATGAAGTGTACAGTATGGGGAATATAGCCAACAATTATGTGATATCTTTGTGTGGTGACAGATGGTAACTAGACTTATCATGGTGATCATCTGAAATGTTTAGAAATATTGAATCACTATGTTGTACAACAGGAACTAACATAGTGTCATAGGTCAATTACACATCAAAACAAACAGACTCAGAGAAAAAGAGATCAGATTTCTGGCTACTAGTTGGGGGAGGGGAAATTGGATGAAGGCAGTCAAAAGTACAGACTTCCAGTTATAAGATAAATAAGTACTAGGGGTGTAATGAAACACATGATAAATATAATTAGCACTGCTGTATGTTATATATGAAAGTCATTAGGAAAGTAAATCCTAAGAGTTCTCATCACAAGGAAAAAATTTTTTTCTTTTTCTTTTATTTTGTATCTATATGAGATGATAGATGCTCACTAAACTTACTGTGGTCATCATTGCATGATGTATATGAGTGGAATCGTTATGCTGTACATAAATATACAGCTGCATGTCAATTACATCCCAATAAAACGGGAAGGAAAAAACAAGATTTGCCACTAACATTTTGAAAAACAAGTAATTAAGGGGGATTGGACCAATTAGATATTTTTTAATGTTGTAAATTTCAATAAATAAATTGTTATACACAAATCAGTAGAAAGGATGAGAAAGTTTAGAAACAGACCCAAATACATATAGGAATGTATAGTATAATATAATATGTATAATACGGTGAAGATGGCATTAAAATCAATGGGGAAAATACAGAGTATTCAATAAATGGCCTTGGAATTACTGGGTAAACAAATGGACAAATTCCAAAGGGGCTACATATTTAAATACAGAAAAGCAAGCTGTAAAAGCAGATGGGAAAACATGACAGAATTTTTTCTAAGCTGAGAGTGGCTACAGCCCACCTCTTCACTCCAAGGAGGTCAGCCCACAGATGAGCCACAAGTCTTGTGAGCTACAAAACCACACGGTGGTCCTGCCCTCACCTTCCAAGGTCAAAACAAGCATTTGCATCTTTACATCTGTCCTCCAATCTCATGTGACCAAAATGTCTTCTGTGATCCACCCTGCAGGAAACATACATGACAGGGAATTGTGAAGCCCGCGGTTCAGCCTAATCAAGGTGACACATTTCAAAACCACCACCGTCGGATGACATGCAATCAAAATTCTCTATTCCGGCATTGTTAGTGAAAGCAAAATATTGTAAATAACGTTTATAGCTATCACAAAGGGTCTGGTTAAACAAATTATGGTAATCTAGAGATGGAAATACTGTACAGTCATAAAAAGAATGAAAAAACTCTTGATTTACTGACATGACACAATCTCTGAAATATTGTGTCAATTGAAAAAAGGAGTTGAGACCAGAGAGTTTATATACATATGTGTGTGTGTGCATATATATATATATATTTTTTGCTCGCATACGCATAAACTATCTCTGAAATGATATGCAAGAAGGTGTTGATTTTCACTGATTCCAGGGAGGAAAAATAGTGGCTGAGGGACAGGGATACCAAGAAGATATCCTTTCACACTCATTGAATTTTGAATCATATGAATTGACCTATTTTTAAATGAATTAAATTTAAGAAACAAACGGAAACAGTCAAAAGGGTGTGTATAGAAGTGAGAGAGTGGCATGGACATATATACACTACCAAATGTAAAATAGATAGCTAGTGGGAAGCAGCCGCATAGCACAGGGAGATCAGCTCAGTGCTTTGTGACCACCTAGAGGGGTGGGATAGGGAGGATGGGAGGGAGACGCAAGTGGGAGGAGATAGATACATATGGGGATACATGTATATGTATAGCTGATTCACTTTGTTATAAAACAGAAACTAACACACAATTGCAAAGCAATTGTACTCCAATAAAGATGTTTTAAAAAAAGAAAAAAAAGGGTGTGTATAGAATATCCAGTATGTACCTGGCACGGTGCTAGGGAATATCCGGGCCACAAGGATAACTCAGACCCGGAGCATCTCCTGCCCTGAAGGACCTAAGAATCCTCCTGGGTTTTAAATGTCAGTGTCCTGCCAGGTTCTGGGGACCACTTCTTTTCTCACTCTGGGGTAATCCCAGCCACTCTAGTAGATTTAACTATCATCTGTATGCTGAATTGTCCCAAACACATGTCTCTAACCTTGGGGTCACCCTCAGTTTTAGACGCGTGTGTCTATTTCTAGTTCATTTTGACAGAGTGGGTCCTACAAATACCAACACTCCCCAAATCAAATCAATCATCTTCCCCTCCCCCAAAGACAGCCCCTGGAAGCCCTAACCCTGATCCTCCTGCCAAATTCCCTATCTTAATTGATTTTTCATTCTGTGCTTTATTGTTATTAAAACAGAAGAGTTAATTTTTACAAGTTTGTCTTTTTCGTCTTCTGCTTTGGTTTGAATGGTAAGAAAGGCTTTTCTATTCCCATATCAGATAAAAATGTATCCATATTTTCTTCTATTTCTTTTATGGGTTAATTACATCTTTTTTTTCTTTCTGAAATGTATTTTGGTGTGAAGTAGGGATCTAACATCCCAACACCACTTATTGAATTAAAAAATTCATCCTTACTCTTATTTGCTTGAATCAGTTTTCAGCTGATTCTCTGGGGTTTTCCAGGTAGTTAATGTAACGAGTGAAAATTTTTCTCTCCTTTCTTACATTTACACCACCTGTATTAGTCAGAATGTTTTGGTGACCCACAAGAGAAATCCTCCTGAAACTTTCTTAAGCAAGAAATGAAAGTACCAGAATGGACAGAAGTTGCTTCCGTCATGGTTGAATTTGGGGATACGTATGATGTCTTAATTTGTCTCTCTGGCCCTCCGCTCTTCTTCTTTCTGTGTGGTTCTCATCTTCAGATGGGTGCACTAGAGCAGAGGCAGGGTGCTGAGTCACCCATGGGCCCTCACTTAACACACTTTTCTTGGCCTGGTGACATAACTACACGGAGCCTTAGTAGGCTGCCTGACAATGTTTTTTTTTTAATTTTTATTTATTTATTTATTTATTTTAACATCTTTATTGGAGTATAATTGCTTTACAATGGTGTGTTAGTTTCTGCTTTATAACAAAGTGAATCAGTTACGCATATACATATGTTCCCATATCTCTTCCCTCTTGCATTTCCCTCCCTCCCACCCTCCCTATCCCACCCCTCTAGGTGGTCACAAAGCACCGAGCTGATCTCCCTGTGCTATGCGGCTGCTTCCCACTAGCTATCTATTTTATTTGGTAGTGTATATATGTCCATGCCACTCTCTCACTTTGTCACATCTTACCCTTCCCCCGCCCCATATCCTCAAGTCCATTCTCTAGTAGGTCTGTGTTTTTATTCCCATCTTGCCACTAGGTTCTTCATGACCTTTTTTTTTTTTTAATGTTATTTTTAATTGCTTGACTTGCCAAAACCCAATACAGAGGTTAGCATCTTGTCGTGCTGGGCCAGGCAGTTCTATGAATAACTACCAGTTAGCTAAACAGCTGGAGCTGGACCACACCTTCTTGTCTCATTTTAAACGTCTTAGTCTCGGCTTATGGAGAGGAAAAATGGACTGGGGAGGTTTCCATGGCATCAGCATCCACTGATGCTGCATTTCAAGCCTGTCATCCAGAATGGCTGCAAAGGGAGACCTGTCCGCCCTGGTGCAGCAGCGGTGCCTGGAGGGAAGCGCCCAGCGCAGCCCAGGAGTTTGGGTTTCCTCCCAGTTCAGGATCCTCCCACACACCCCACTGCAATCACCAGACTCCAACTCAACGGGCTTAACCCTCAGCACTAGAGGTGAGAGCAAAGTACAGAACTCAGTTGTTGCAATTCGGCGTGATTACTAGACTGGATTTCAGTATTTTCAAACGTTTGGCTTTCTTTGTTTTGTTTCCAGCCAAGCCACATTGGTCTGGAATTTGTCACTTTTCTGGTACATTTTATGCAAGACTTTGAGTCTGATTTAAGCCTTAACTTCAGGGAGCCTGAGACCCAAGGGCCTCCTTCCCTGACTACGTAGATGACCAGCTTCCCTGCCTGGGATGGGGTAACACTCAGGAGCCCCAACTTCACATTTTCCCTGAGGGTCTTTTACTTACAGACCAACTCTCCAAACCAATTTCTACCCTGATAAAGCCTTTTTGTATTTGAAAACCTACTGTTCCAGGACTTCCCTGGTGGTCCAGTTGTTAAGATTCGGAACTTACACTGCAGGGGGCACAGGTTCGATCCCTGGTCGGGGGAACTAAGATACTGCATGCCGTGCGGCCAAAAAATAAATATAAATATAAATATAAATGTAAATAAATTTTAAAAGCACTTAAAAAAAGAAAACCTACTGTTCCTCCCTTAAAATTCCCCTCGGGCTTAGCCCTCTGCCCCTTCCCCATCCCACTCCCCCATCCTCCTTGGGAGGGGTCCCCACCCTCACTGCCTCATAGGGTGCCCAAGTCACCTTTGGTTTTACGGTTGCTGGGAGGCGGGTGAGGGAATATTCCAGAAGCTGTCACAGTGGAGCCAGGGGACAGCAGAGCACACCTGTGGCAGGGGCCGGGCCCCTCTACCCCTGTGGTCGCAGGTGAGGGCATCTGTGGCAGAGTCAGGTTTCCACTGGTGTGAACTGGTATGAACTGGTGTGGACTTCACTTCACTGGCACTGGCTCTGGGTGTAGGCGGCTTGAATTTTCTAACCACATGGAAAATGAGAGACCACGGGGAAAAAAATAACAGCAGGATCAGACTGGGAGAAGATATTTGCAGAATATAAACCAAACATGGTCTCTTATCTAGAGAATACAGGGAAAGAAAAAAAAAGGAAGTCCAATTGGGAAAAAAAGAGAGAAGCAAATCCAAACAACAGTAACAACAAAAAACAGGCAATTCAAGAAGAAGAACCCAGAAGGCTAATCAGCATATGAAGATACAATGTCAGTGGTACTGAGAAGTGAGACAAAACAAGAATATGTCCCTTTATACTGGCTAGAAGGGCAGAAAGCAGAAAGCTGACGATGCTGGGAGCCTGTGGGGTTATGGGAACAGCAATGGAAGTGTGGATTGCTGCAGTGATTCTAGAGAACCATGCGGTGGTACTTGGTGGAATCCCGTGGTCGCTCAGCCTGTACCCAGTCCCCTCCAGAAGAGCAATTCTCAGGCCCGCCCACAAGGGGGCAGGTACGAGGATGTTCACTGAAGCACTGGTTGGAGGGGGGATTTGGAGTTAACCTAGGTGTCCATAGCAGAGGGAGTGGATAAGAAAAATGTGGTAGATTACACTAGGGACTTCTCTGCAGCAGTGAGAAGCAATGAACCAGATGTGCATGCAGCAGCGTGGATGCCTTACAAAAATAGTAAGAAACAGAATGACAATACAGAATACTCTTATGTAAATTAATTATACATGCACAGTAGTGGTAATGCTTACACAACACAGTGACTATGCTAAAAACCACTGAACTGTACATGCTAAAATGGTGAATTATATGACATGTGAATTATATCTCAAAATACACATGCACATAAACAACAGTAAATGTTTTCATACGAGCAAATAAAAAAAATACTTAGCATTTCAAACACATTAGGATGCTTGCCTATGCAGGTTAGGAAAGAGGGAGTAAAAACGGGGGCAAAAGTGAATAAAAGAGTAAAGCTTGCGGCTTCCCTGGTGGTCCAGTGGTAAAGAATCTGCCTGCCAATGCAGGGGACCTGGGTTCCAGCCCTGGTCGGGGAATTGAGACCCCACATGCCACGGGGCAACTAAGCCTGCGCGCCACAACTATTGAGCTCGCGTGCCTCAATGAGAGAGCCCGTACGCCACAACTAGAGAGAGAAAACCTGAAGGCCGAAACTATAGAGAAGCCCGAGCACCGCAACAGAGACCGTGCGTTATAACAAAAAGATGCCGCGCGCCTCCACGAAGATCCCGCGTGCCGCAACTAAGACCCGACGCAGCCAAAGGAATAAGGAAAATTAAAAAATAAAATGAATATTTTTAAAAATATTTTTTTAAAAAGAACAAAGCTTTGTGCAGTCAATGGTTAAAAAGCCGGGTGGCGGGTCAGTGAGGACTCTGGCCCAGCACAGCTGGGGGACCCCAAGGCCAGCCTCCACAGAGGGCCTCCTCTTGCCCACTCACCCGGCACCTCCTGGAAAACAGCTCATCTTCAGAATGCACATCCACTTCTTTCCCAGCCTCCTCCAGTGTTGAGGCCAAGCTCCTTTCCACACCAAGAAAGCCCAGTCTCTCCTTTTCTTTCATAAGAGCTCTTGATTCTAGATTAGGAAAAGCCCTGATTGTCAAGAAACATTGAGCAGTTTTCCTTCCTCGTGGACAAAGAGGAGTGACTCAGCATTGAGATATCATAATTCTCTGGTCTCCCTTGCCTGGAAGGGAAGCGAATGTTTACTTCTTCGTGGGACAAACCGTTTCCAAGGGAACAGAGACACTGAGTTCAGTTCTCCATCCAAACATCCTTCATACCTGCTTATGCACGGAATAGAGATCCACTCAAACTGCCCTAGGCCAAGAAAAGGAGTTTACTCTAGTGTACAGGAGCATCTCTTGGAACTCAGAGGTTGAAATGTAGTCACACTTCAAGAAGAAAATAAAACAGGAAGCTGGAGAGTTGCCAGGAGTCAAGGATTCAGTCTTTTGCCCTTCCCCCATACCTCTCTCTCCCCCCTCCTTCCCTCTCTTTCTCCCCACTTTACTTTTTCATGCACAAGGTGGGACATAGGTTTCCCCACAGTCGGAGCAACCAGCAGAGAGCAGAGCTCCATATGTCACTGAGCCTCAATACCCAGTTCCTGGGAGGAAAAACTTGTTTGGACCAACTTGGATCGTGTTCATTTAGCTCTTGGGGAGGTGGGAGCAGGTGTGGCATGGGAGTGGAAAGCAAAGTCACATACTACGAAAACCCACCCTGGGGGGGAGATGACAATTCTCAAAGAAGGGGTTCAAGTTGGCCAGACAGCTCCAGAAGGAGTCTACTGAAATGTTTATAGAAATCTATCATGTATTAATCAGAAATAAAAACTCCATTTAATTTTTAAAAAATTTTTATTGGAGCCTAGTTGATTTTCAATAGTGTGTTAGTTTCAGGTGTACAGAAAAGTGATTCAGTTATGCATATACATATATTCAGTCCTTTTCAGATTATTTTCCCATATAGGTTGTTACAGAATATGGAGTAGGGTTCCCTGTGCTATACAGTAGGTCCTTGTTCGTTATCTATTTTACATATAGTAGTTTTGTATATGTCAATCCCAAACTCCTAATTTATCCCTCCCCCTCACGTTTTCCCTTTGGTAACCATAAGTTTGTTTCCGAAATCTGTGAGTCTGTTTCTGTTTTGTAAATAAGTTCATTTATATATTTTTTTAAATATAAATTTATTTATCTATTTTTGGCTGTGTTGGGTCTTCATTGCTGCACGGGGGCTTTCTCTAGTTGGGGTGAGCAGGGGCTACTCTTCGTTGCGGTGCGCGGGCTTCTCATCACCACGGCTTCTTTTGCTGTGGAGCATGGGCTCTAGGGGCACGGGCTTCAGTAGTTGTAGCATGGGGGCTCAGTAGTTGTGGCTCGCGGGCTCTAGGGTGCAGGCTCAGTAGCTGCAGTGCACGGGCTTAGTTGCTCCCCACATGCGGGATCTTCCTGGACCAGGGCTCGAACCTGTGGCCCCTCCATTGGCACCGGATTCTTAACCACTGCGCCACCAGGGAAGCCCTCATTTATATTATTTTTTTAAAAATTAAATTCCACATATGAAAACTCCATTAATTTTCAAAAGCCAGAATCATATAGGCCACTTTCTGTTGTCACAATACAATAATGTTAAAAATTAAAATGGAAGTTTCAGTGAAAAACAGTCAAAAATCATTTAAAACACTCCAATTATGGAATCAGGCCAAAACGGTATTTAAGAAAATTCATTACTTGAAATGACTTCGTTATTAATTAGGAAAAAGTTAAAATAAATACATCAAGAATTCTCCTCAAGAAATTAGTGAAGAAATAGCAAAAAAAATATGTATTTTTTAAATCTGAGGAAAGCAGAAGGAAGAAATTGAGAAAGATAAGAGCTAAAATAATGAATTTAAAAATGCAAAAATGATAGAATTAAATTCAAGAGCCATTTCTCTGACAACAACAAACAACAATAAAATAGACATACCTCTAGCAAGTACAGTTCTGAAAAATAAACATATAACATTAAGTATTAGAAAGGAGACATGTAGAAGAGATTTGATAAGTATAAGAGAAGGCCTTCTACAAATTAACATTAATATATTTGAAAAGTTGAAGAAAATAAATGATTTTTACATAAATGACCAAAATTAATGCAAAAAGGAGTAGTAGAACTGAACAGAGCAGTAACTTTGAAAGAGATGAAACTGTCATTTAAAAAAACTGCCAGGGATTAAGAATCTGCCTGCCAATGCAGGGGACATGGGTTCGAGCCCTGGTCCGGGAAGATCCCACATGCCACAGAGCAACAGAGCCCATGCACCACAACTACTGAGCCTGTGCTCTGGAGCCCGCGAGCCACAACTACTGAGCCCGTGTGCCACAACTACTGAAGCCCGCGCGCCTAGAGCTCCGCAGCAATAGAAGCCACCACAATGAGAAGCTCGTGCACCGCAACGAAGAGTAACCCCCGCTCGCTGCAACTAGAGGAAGCCCGCGCGTAGCAACAAAGACCCAACACAGTCAAAAGTAAAATAAATAAATTTATTTTAAAAACTGACAGGGACTTCCCTGGGGGCACAGTGGATAAGACTCCATGCTCCCAACGCAGGGGGCCCAGGTTCGACCTCTGGTCAGGGAACTAGATCCCACATGCATGCCGCAACTAAGACCCAGTGCAACCAAATAAATAAAAAAACAAGTAAAAATTTAAAAACTGTCAGTGAAACAGGTACATATTCCAGCCAGCCCAACAGCTGAGTCTCTTCAAACTTTCTAGGAGTAGATAGCGTAAATATTACTTAAAATCATGGAGAACACAGAAAAAGATGAATGATCTCCCATTCACTGGGACCATGTTCAACTTCATACAGTTAGACAATGAAGCCCAGGGTGAGTGTTTCACACTTCGAGACAGCCCCCTTTTTTGGCATGTGTGCTGGGAGGTGGGTGAATTGAGAATTTAGTCCACATGGGGTTGGTTCCCTCCTTCAGGACGGGGGCTGACTACAGTTGTGGTTGTACCAAGAATTTAGTGTTTTGTAAACTTTTTAGACAAATATATATTTTTATATAAAACAGAAGCTGAAAATCTCAAAACAACACCTAACCTTACAGGTAAAGATATGCTGATATTTTCTGTTATTCTATTTCATTTTTGCAAGTGCCAAACAACACACTAAATGAATCTTCTACCATTAATAGGTGACAACCCACAATTTGAAAAACACCTGAGAAACTGGGATCCCCTTAGGAAGTGCCATCCTTGGAGGAATGAGCATTTGTGTACGTGTGTGCCTGTGTTCGTGTGTGTGTGACACACACTTGTTCTCCGAAGGCTGTCGTGTCACAGATATGTTTTGAGTATCTGCTCAACTCGCAATCCCCTCTCGGATAATGCCTTTTTCCATCATGGGGGTGAGACCTGTTCCCTTGGTCATGGCCACTCAGACTAGGGCTGGAGCCTGCAGCCAGGTGGATTATGGCTCCTTAGATGCTCATCATGGCTCCTTCACCACGTTAAGCTAATTCGAGAGAGTTTCTAAACTTGCAACCAAAGCTCTCGTTGTACAAGCATAGAAAGCATCTCGAAGGTACAAAGTTTGATGCATACTTTAAAAATTCATTATAAATTGCCTTATTAAATATATTATTTGAATTTTCCATTTCAGGGGTTGGCCCACTATGGTCTACAAGTTAAATCCAGCCTGTGGCTTGTTTTTGAATAGCCTACAAACTAAGAAGGATTTTTACATTTTTAAAGGGTTGTTAAAAAAAAAAAAAGAGTAGAATCTGTGACAGAGACAGCTTGTGGCCCACAATACCTAAAAATATTTATTATGTGGCCCTTTACAGAAAAAGTTTGCCACCCCCTGCTCCCTACCCTTCGTATTTCTCATCTCTTTGGTCTGTCAAATATTCAGAGGTTTATGAAACAGTCACACTTCTACTAAGCTTTCATCAGTTTACACATTGTGCTGCTCTACTAGTCAACACGTAAAAGTTTATGATGAGCATATTTTCTCAGTCCCATTAAATGCTTGGATTCTATTTTGAAAAATAACTTATTGTAATCCTTGCTATATTTTTGTTTGTATTAGCCTGCTACGTTTGCCTATCCTTTATCTGAAAAATTCTTTGGTCACATTGTTTGAAGCTGTCTTTTATTTTAAAAAATATAGACTGACCTTATTTTTTGTTCAATCTGGAAATCTTTGACTTATAAGAAAGAATATAATAACAGCTTAAAGTATATGCATTTCTTGTTGTAATTTGTTTGGGACCACTCCTTACACCTTGTTTTTGCTGTTAGTCAGTTAAGGGTGAAATGGTATTTCAGCCACGTTGCTTTTGCCTGCAAGTAATAACCTATTCTTTCTTTCTTTAATTTTTTAAATTTTTAAAATATTTTTTGTAACCTATTCTTTCTTAAACAACCTTATCAATATATGCCATATTCTGGCCATAAAACAAATTTTAGCACATTTTTAAAATTTGAAATCATATTAAACATGTTCCTTGACCATAACAAAATAAAACAAAAGTCAATAATAGGTACCTGAAAAATCTCAAAATGTTAAACAACACATATATAAAACATGGGTCAAAGAAGAAGTCTAAAAGGTAATTAGAAAATATTTTGAACTGCATGAAAATAAAAAGTTAACATACCAAAATCTGTAGAATGCACCTAAAACAGCTTGGGGGAAATTTATAGCACTAAATGCTTATATTAGGGTGGGAAAAAAAAAGGTTTCCCACAGTCTCAGTCAGCTGGCCTATAACAAATATCCATAGACTGGATGGCTTCAACAACATTTAGTTCTCACAGTTCTGGAGGCAGGAAGTCTGAGATCAGGGGGCCAGCGTGGTCAGGTTCTTGGCAATGGCTCTCAGAGAGGGATCCCATGTCTCCCTTTCTTTTTATAAGGGCCTCACCCTCATGATCTCATCTAACCCTACTCCCTAGCTGCAAATCCCATCACACTGGAGCTTAGGGTGTCAACACACGAATTTGGTGTAGGGACATGTTCAGTCCATGGCACACAATAATGTAAGCTTCCACCCTATGAAACTAGAAAAAGAAGATCAAATTAAACCCAAAGCAATCAGGAAGATGGGAATAACAAAGATAAATCCTGAGTGCAATAAAATCAGAAACAAAAACAATAGAGAAATCAATGAAACCAAAAGCTGGTTCTTTGATACAATTAAAAAAAAAAGAAAGAAAGAAAGAGAAAGGAAAAACTTGAAATACCTTTAGCCACACTGACCAAGGGGGAAAAAAAAAAGAGAAGTCACAAGTTACCATTATCACTACAGAACCTGCAGATATTAAAAGGATAATAAGGAAACACTATGAAAACTTCTATGCTCATATATGTGACAATTTAGATAAAATCAACCAATTCCTTGAAAGAGAAAAACGAAAAATCACTCAAGAAGAAAATAGATGACCTGAAATAGTCCTATATCTATTGAATACATTGAATTCGTAGTAAAATAAAATAAAATAAAAACTTTCTCATAAATAAAACTTCAGACCCAAATAATTTCACTGGCAAATTCTACCAAATGCTTGAGAAAGAAATAATACAAACTCTACACATTCTCTTCCAGAAAACAGAAGAGGAATACTTCCCAACTTGTTTTATGAGGCCAGCATTACTCTAATACCAAAACTAGGCAAAGATATTACAAGAAAACTACAGACCCGTATCTCTCATGAACATGTAATACAAAAATTGTGGGCAAAATACTAGCAAATTGAGCCTGGAAATATATAAAAATTGTAATACATCACAACCAAATGGGGTTTATCCAGGAATGCAAAGGTATTTTAACATTTGAAAATCAATCAATGTAATTTATCATATTAATAGACTACAGAAGAAAATATTCATGTAATTCAGAATGTGCTAGATGATGTCTTGGTATAAGCTTTTAAAAATAAATTTTATCTTAAACTTGATGAACACTTTTAATCTGACTACATAGGATTTCTTCAGCCCAGGAATTTTTTTTTTTTTTTTTACTTTGCTTTTGATAATTCCTTCTGTTTGATTTATTCGGATGTCTTCTGCAGGAATACCAGTTATCCATGTATTGGATGTCCTCTATTGTCTAAACCCACATTCTCTGTTTCTTTGTTATTTCCCCTAAATTCTGGGATACTTTCTCAAGCTTGTGTTATTTACTGCTATATGACAAACCACCTCAAAACAAAATGACTTAAAACAATAACCATGTATTATTATTTCTCAAGAATCTATAGGTCAGCTGGGTGGTTCTGCCCATCTGAGCTGGATTCAGCTAATAGCTTGGTTTGCTCAAGTGTCTGTGGTCAGTGGGAGGGATGATAGCCATTGGGTGAGGCTATCTTTAGCGGGAATGGCTTGGTTCTGCCCCATGTGGTCACTCATCCTCCAGAAGGCTAGCCTAGGCACACACTCAGGGCGAAGGCAGAGGAGAGGGTGAGGAGACAGAATGCTCAAGCACTTTTCTAGCTTCTATATGGGTCAAGTTTGCTGCTGTCTCTTTGTCAAGTCACGCGGCTGAGCCCAAAGTCAAAGTGGAAGGAACTCCAAAGTTATAGGGTAAAGGGCATAGGCAGAGGGAGACTCTAAATTAGGGTCATTAACGTGATCAGTCTACCATATGCTTCATTCGTATTACCTATTCAATTTTCTACACAATCAATTCTGGTCTATAGATTATATTTTGCTATTTTGTTTTTAGTTTCCATGTTTTCCCTTTTTATCTCATCCCTGACCCTTTTAATTCATTCTGATGTCTTTTCATCTTCCTCTATTTATTCTTTATGATATTTCTGTTGTATTTCATACTGACCATATCTTCCTATATTCTGTTAAGGACAGCACAGTTTCTGAAAGTTTCTTCTGGTTTTTGGAATTCTCGAAGTCTTCAGTATGCTGCTTCCTTCTCTTTGTTGTGATATATGTTTATAGGCCTCATTTGATATCTTTTGAATGAATTCTAAGACAACATTTATCAATATTTACAGTATATGGGTTGCTTTGGCCTCACTCTGTCTATTTGAGTGATGATAAAAAAATCCCATCACATGGACCTAGAGATGATCATACTAAATGAAGTAAGCCAGACAGACAAAGACAAATATCACATGATATCACTTATATGTGGAATCTAAAAAAAAAAATGATACAAATGAACTTACTTACAAAACAAAAACAGACACACAGACACAGAAATTAAACTTATAGTTACCAAAGGGGAAAGGGGGTAGGGATAAATCAGGAGTTTGGAATTAACATATACACACAACTATATATAACATAGATAAATAACAAGGACCTACTGTATGGCACAGGGAATTATATTCAATATCTTGTAATAACCTATAATGGATAAGAATCTGAAAAAGAATAGATATATATGTATGTATAACTGAATCACTTTGCTGTACACCTGAAACTAACACAACACTGTAAATCAACTATATTCCAAAAAAAAAATTGTAGGAGCAAAACAAACAAAAACAAACAAAAAAGCCCCATCACAGATCCACCTGTGGAGAGGAGGTGGTGAGTCCAGCTCTCAGTCCAAATCTAAGTTTGAGGCCAGTACTCACCAGTGTACTTAGTCTCCCTCTGCCTGGTTCTGTAATATTCTAAACAAAGGAAATACAGCTGGGGCTGCCCAGCTACCAGGATTCTTCCCAGCTACCTCTGACAGCAATTCTGTACTTGTGAGGAATATTCTGCACCCCTTCCAGCTGCCACCCGAGAGTTCCTGTCTCTTAATGTGTGTAGACGGATGACAAAGGGGTGTGGGTGGGCTGGAGGGGGGCAAGGTGGTGGCAGCTGTGCTCTGGCGGTCTCAAACCACCCCCCCCCCAAAAAAAACAGTCCCAGCGTGATGGAGACAGCTTTCCCAGTTTTCTGGCCAGGTTACAACTGCAGCATGGCCACGCCCGTGATTGTCTTGCCTTTGGGTTTAGCCCCAGCACAAGGACAGCATCTCACACGATACTTAGGCACTTAGTCTGTAATGTTTCTCATAAGAATGAACCAATAAATGGACCCAAACCTCTGAGCTGCGAGTGGGGTTTAGGTTTTAAAGCATTTCCCACCATTTTAAGACAGTGTCTGTTTTGTAAATTAAGAGTGGCATGCCGTGAGAAAGTTGGGTACGTGTTTTCAACTCGCCTTCATTTGACTTATAATTAATTAGGAATAAGTCCCCTAAGAATCCTATTCATTGATGTCCATCAGTCTTAGTTTCTGGCGAGGGTATGAACTTTTACCTTTATGGATATTTTAATAAAAGCTTGGGAGGTGATGCTTTCAAGAGCTACTTGTCAAATGTTACTTTAAACCAGATTTGGATGAGTAGAATTTTATTTTCAAAAAAAAAAAAGTGCACATAATACAAAATTCAAAAAATAAAAAGGGTATATATACCATGAAACATATTAGTCATATCCCAGACCTCCAACTACCTGGTTTCCCTTCCCAGAGTCAGGGAACTGACTCCTGTGAAATTATTTTACGTGTTTCCAGAGATATTCTATACATATGTGAGCATTGTATACACATATTTATACACACACATAGCTACATACTAACCACTTTTTTCCTTCGTGATTTTCGTCTCTTAACAAATCTTAGAGATATTTCCATATATCAGTACATGTATAGATTTATTTATCTTTCAGCCTTTCTACTGAGATTTTTAAAGTAGATTTTAAATTTTCATCAAATAAATAGTTATACTTCATTTAAAAAAGTCAAATAGCACAAAGGGGTTATTACAGAATATAATAGCTCTCCTTGCCACTAATTCCTAATCTTCCTAGAGGAAACCACATTCAACTCTTTTCATTATTTCTTCATGGATCTATTTCTCATATTTCTAAATATTATACAAAATATTCAAAATCTTGGATTGTGTTTTCCGTTTTAAACATTACGCATTATCTTTTCACCACTCCCACATTTAGATGGGATGAAAGGAGCTAGCGAATGAGTTGGAGGTCAGACCAGTAGAAGGAGAATCCAGAAAGTAATATTAGAAAAGCCAAGAGAAGTGTGGATTTCAGGACCAGAGGGCTCAATGGTGTCAAGGGCCCTAAAGCTGATAAGGAGGTGAGGACCAAGTAATGTCCACTCTGTTTGGCTATCAAGTTGTTGACTTACACTTCCAGCTGTAACAGCTTCAAGAGGGCCAGTGATTGCTGTGAAATGAACAGAACTGGTTGAAAGTGGCAAAGGGAACTCATTCTGGGTTGTCTGGACAATGACCTGGGATGGGGAGAGAGGAGGGCACAGGTGAGGACTGAGAGCTCGAATCCCTGAACCCAAGCTCAGCTTCTCACCGGATGTGTAGCTTCCTGGATATTTTATGAACCCCAGTCTCCGCAGGCTGGGCGCCCGGAGTTCCCAGATAACTCCTTAAACAGCAGGCACCCAAACTGTCCTTAAGCAACACAGTTTTCCCTCATTTGTCCTCAAAAGAAAGACAGATGGAGGGAGAGTGCCTCACCTGGGATACAACCCCAATATATCTCTCTATGAGATGACGGAAGGATCAGGAAATCCATGTCTAACCTTCTCTTAATTATCCGTGGCCTACGTAAGTTTTCCCAACAACATGTATTTTTAAAATTTCTGCCATGTGATGTAACAGACGTCATCCTGAGCTCTGGTGCGTGACCGGAAGAGACCCCACGAGGACCCTGCCCAGCAGGACAGGACTCCTGGGGAAAGGACAGGAAGTCGGATTTCAGGAGGTTGAGCAGGACTAGGAAAGTAAGAATGTAGAGACAGGAAGTGAAGACTAATCGTTCAGGAAGTCGGTGGATAATAGGATGGAGAGAACGGGAAAAACGGAAAGAGTAAGAATCTGAAGGATTCAGGAGAAAGTGAAATAAAAACCACAGGTTCCTTTGTCAAATTGCCTGTATGTCTGTTGAAGAAAATGCTTTGTGTGCTTGCTTTACAGTTCAGACCATCAGAACTCAAACCCGTTCAGATTTAAGAATGGACTCCAGGGCCAGCATCAGGAGTGAGGACCTGGACCACCCGGATCCCAAATATGATTTGAAAAATCACTTATTTAAATCAGAGGTAATTGGTCTTCCCTGGTGGCGCAGTGGTTAAGAATCCGCCTGCCAATGCAGGGGACACGGGTTCGAGCCCTGGTCCGGGAAGATCCCACATGCCGCGGAGCAACGAAGCCCGTGAGCCACAATTACTGAGCCCGCGCACCTAGAGCCTGTGCTCCGCAGCAAAGAGAAGCCACCGCGATGAGAAGCCTGCGCACCGCAAAAGAAGAGCAGCTCCCGCTCGCCGCAACTAGAGAAAGCCCACGCGCAGTAACAAAGGCCCAAAACAGCCAAAATAAATAAATAAATAAATCAGTGATAGTAAGATACTTTCATGGGAATTCCCTGGTGGTCCAGTGGCTCGGACTCCGCACTTCCACTGCCGTGGGCCCAGGCTCGGTCCCTGGTCGGGGGAACTAAGATGCCACAAGCCACACAGTACAGCCAGAAAAAAAAGGCATGCACTTCCAGATAGCCTTAGAAATGCACACCACGCTTTGACGCGTCAAAGAAACCATCTGCTGAAACAGGAGGAAGTTGCCAGGAGCAGGATGATGGTAGAAGAACTGAAATTAAGACAAGAGGTACCTCTTTTTTTTTAAAAAACAGTGCTTTTTTTTAGGACTTGCTCTTTTTTATCCATTAAAATTTTTCACAAATAAAAAAGACCCTATTAAAATTAAATGGGGCAATATACTGTGTGCTTCCTCCAAGAAAATTAGAGGCTGGGGTGAGACAACTATGCTGAAGCCATACTGACTTAGTGACAAAAAGGAAAGTCCAAGACCCAAGAGCTGGTGGTTTTAAGCTACTACGTGGGCCTGGGTGTACGTGGGCGCATGTGCTGGGAGTGGGGGGGAGACCACCTCAGAGCTAAACCAATGGTGTGTGTAGATGATTTCCCTAAAATTCTGTAAGTACACATTGAGAATGGTCTTCAGGAATTCATCTCGTCACAGATATTGCCTTCTTTAAAACAGTCCCATAAATAAATACTCAGCTTGATTCTTCTCTACTGATGCTGGAATGTGTAACCTCCTTGTGCCCTGCGGGGCTGTGGAGGAAAAGCCTCCACGCTTGTAGCACGCTTCTTCCTAAGTCAGTCTGCACCCTTCATCTGAGCACTGGAGAATCCGGCTGGGAATCACCTGAATGATGATATCGCATCAAGAATAGGAGCTCCTAGGCTTCCCTGGTGGCGCAGTGGTTAGGAATCCGCCTGCCAATGCAGGGACACGGGTTCGAGCCCTGGTCCGGGAAGATCCCACATGCCACGGAGCAGCTAAGCCCGTGCGCCACAACTACTGAGCCTGTGTTCTAGAGCCCGTGAGCCACAACTACTGAGCCCACGTGCCACAACTACTGAGCCCAGGAGCCTAGAGGCCGTGCTCCGCAACAAGAGAAGCCACCCCAATGAGAAGCCCGCGCACCGCAACGAAGAGTAGCCCCCGCTCGCCACAACTAGAGAAAGTCCGCGCGCAGCAACGAAGACCCAATGCAGCCAAAAATAAATTAATTAAATAAATAAATTTTTTAAAAAAAAGAGAATAAGAGCTCCTGTCACCTGGGCTGGCATTTGGGTGCTGCTCTTAGGAGCTGTGCTTCAAGGGATGTATACAGCATCTCTAAGCCTCAGTGTCCCTTCTGTAAAATGGGAATAATAATAGTACTACTTGATCAGTGTGTCCAAATGGAAGTATGTAAAAAGTGTCAACATAATATGCAATGCGTACTAGACTTTAATTAAACTGAAAAAAAAAATTAGAACTTTTATCAGATTAAAAAAACATATTGTAGGGACTTCCCTGGCGGTCCAGTGGTTAAGACTCTGGGCTTCCACTGCAGGGGGCACGGGTTCGATCCCTGGTCGGGGAACTAAGATCCCACATGCTCCGCGGTGCGGCCAAAAAAAAATACTAAAAATCACGTTGTAAAGGGGCTACAAGGAAAGCAAACTGTCCCCCGCCCTCACTCCTCTGTAGTTCCTCTCCTCCTACCACAGCCGTCACTTTTAGCCTCGTTCTATTGTTATTTATTCTAGGAGTTTTCTCCCTATCAGTAAATTACACATCTACACCATTGTGTATCTGTACCGCTATTGATTCATCAGCTTTAAATGCTATCTATTCAATTCCTGCTCTAACAGTTAAGGATTTGGTGCCCTGACGCCACTGCAGCTCTCACAGGACACTTCAGCCTCCATTTCTGGCTCCATCGAGATGGACTCTTTCCCCCCAACTCCCCATGTTGTGTTATGAATGTTAGTGACCAGCCTCTTCCTCTCCATCTCAACTTTGGGGGCTGAACCCTTATTTTAAAATATCAAAGGTGGTTACAATCATAACCTGCGTTGCAGTCCTAATGCTCTTTTCTGCTGTTTGTCTATAAATCGATTCTAAATGTTAAAGATAATTAGCAGCATTGACATTATCATGACTGTCAAATAGTGTCTTTAAACACAATGCTTTCTCCCAAGCACCTGTGTCCCTCAGGTACGAAGGTTCTAACGTGGGATTCAAACAGGCCACATTGCAGTTTGCCTTGTATTTGGAAAATGTCTTTCTTATACTTTTTCTCATGAGTTTCTAATTACTCTTTCGTTGTTGTAAGAAGGAACAGATGCGTTAACATGAGATGTCTTCTTGACCAGATCCCCACTCTTCCAGGTTCTTATATGTTATCCATTGCTTGGAAACTATTCCATTTTTCTTTTTGAAACTCCAGTTTTTTCGTGTGTAGACTGTGGTTTTCTCACACAGCTTTTTGCTTTTCCTGGTGTCTCTGGTTACTTTCTTGGATCCAATGCTTTTATTATATTGGGTTAGCCAAAAAGTTCATTCGGTTTTTCCGTAAGATGTTACAGAAAAACCCGAACGAACTTTTGGCCAACCCAATATCTTCGTTTATATTTTCTGAGTGTGTCATTCTATTTGGTCTAAATAAATGGTTGCACCATCTTTCTCCCTGGGTCCTCCCCTCCAGTACCCCCACGCTCTGATCTGGACCTGGTCGATTTCTGGGCCCACTACACAGCAACCATCAGTACTCCCCTGGCTCACAAGCACCGTAGCCTAGACCCTACTCCTCGTTTTACCAGAAAACCTTCCCAAGTGTTTCCAGTAAAGGAGTGGGTGGGAAGTAAATTTTCTACAGACTTGCCCATGTGAAAGGGCCATTATCCTGCCATCACTCTGGTGGCACAAGTGTCTTATAAACCTCTTCCTTCCTGTTTGCTGTTTGGAGGCTTTTCGAATTTTTTAAATCTCTGGAGTTCTCAAACTTCACAGTGAGATTTCTAGGTATGGCTCTTTTTTCACTTATCTTTCTGGACATCCTGTAGTCTCTTTCCCTACAACTTCTGGAACTTATGATAGTTTTTCGGATAAACTCATTCCTTCTGTTTTCTTTGTTCTCTGCTTCTGGAAAACTTACTAGTTATAAGTCAGGCCTCCCAGATTAAGGCTCTATGCCTCTTATATTCTGGTTAAGTTTTCTGTATGTCATTTTGGTTTACTTTCTGAGGGATTTCTCTGATTTCGTCTTCTGACCCTTCCATTGAATTTGTAATTTCAAAAATCTGTCTCTTTTTCTTTTTTTCTTTCTAAGAGCTCTTTCTAATTTTCTGTTTCTTTTCCACGGATTCCTTTCCTTGTTTCATAAATATATTCTTTTACTCATATCTCTGTTGGTACTAACTACAGTATTTAAAATGTTATCTTCCGTTTCATTAATGAGTTCTATGTCTTCTAGGGACAGTTTTTCTTTTTGTGTACTTGTTCTTTCTCGTCCACTTTGCAGGTCTGACTCAAATGTCTGATTAGCTTTGGGTATCTGCTTATATTTGGAAATGTGGAAATTCAAAGACTGACTGCGAGTACTGGGTACAGAGGTGGGAGTTTTCCTCTGGACACACTTTGCTTTAGACTTAGGCAGACAGGCGGGCGGAGGCCGTGCTCTGCAGAGAACCGAGACGAGGGGAGTTTCACTTGGGTCACCATCAGTCTAGTCTCTGTAGTTCTCCCTGGAGAATTCTTCTGATGTCTTTAGAAAAGATGTTTTTTCTTTGCTTGGGGTTTAAATACCTGGCTATAAGGCATTATGCATAGAGAAATAGGGGAGAATTATGGGGGAGGAGTGATTGTCACGTGTAAGTCTCTAACCAGTCCCTGTGTTCACCCTCACTTCGTGCCCACCATGGGATCTGAAGGCTCTTCAGGGCTGTCTATAGGTCCACTCTCACCCCAGTGCCTACAACGCAGTCCCATAATCTGGGCTCCAGAGGGTCTGCTTCATCACTCAGCTCGCTACACACTTTTTGTTTTACAGAAGTTTGTTAAACTCCCTTGTTTGTTGATGACACACCTTCCTAGCCTCTTTATTGTTAAGGTTTTAAAGATATTATTTATTAGCATCTTAATGCAGAGTTTATAATTTTATGTACTCAGTCTGCCATCTGAGACTGAAAACTTCCATTTCCTTTAGTAATCAAGAAATAAATCCATTGTTAATACTACTCAGCCATAAAAAAGAACAAAATAATGCCACTTGCAGCAACGTGGATGCAACTAGAGATTATCACACTAAGAGAAGTAAGTCAGAAAGAGATGGGCAAATATCATATGATATCACTTGTATGTGGAATCTAAAAGATGACACAAATGAACCTATCTATGAAACAGAAACGGAATCACAGACATAGAGAACAGACTGGTGGTTGCCAAGGGGGAGGGGGCTGGGGGAGGGATGGAGTGGGAGGTTGGGCTTAGCAGATGTAATCTATAATAGAGAGAAAGGATAAACAACAAGGTCCTACTGTATAGCACAGAGAGCTATATTCAATGTCCTATGATAAACCATAATGGAAAAGAATATTAAAAAAAGAATGTATACATGTGTATAACTGAATCACTTTGCTGTACAGCAGTAATTAACACAACATTGTAAATCAACTATGCTTCTATAAACAAAAAAAAAAAGAAAGAATTCCATTGTTGCTTCTCAGGAAGAAGTGGGAAGGGTGTTCTGAATTGCAGGCAATGTCAATGGCTAGAATGACTGCATGGAGGAAATTCATGGAAGGTGAGAATGTTTCCCTTCTCCTGGTCCCCCAGCAGCCCAGTAGGAGAGCAGGGCAGGCAGAGCTACTGCCTTTCCACATGCTACTTTAGACATACTGGGTTTCTTTTCTCCCATACCTTTGTGGGCCTGAATTTGACACTAATATGTGCCTTGATGAATGCTTTTTATGTACCGTGTGTAAGACGCACATCATTTTATTTAATATTAGCCACCTTACAAATTAAATATTATTATCTTTATTTTATAGTTGACTAAAGGGAGCCTCAGTGAGATTACGTATTATATCCAGGTTGACACAGCTAATAAGAGGTAGACCTAGAATTTCAGCCACTACTGGTTCCCGTACCCGCCCACTCTCCACTGTAGCAGGGAAAGCATATCGATGTGTAAGAATTCATCTCCCCTTTCCCTCCACTTCCCCTCCGTACTCCTAAAGTCTGAGGCAGTGTGGTATAGTGCGAAGTACTGACTCAGGAGCCAAAAAGGTTGGATTTGGGTTCTTGCCTTTGCCACCTTTGGTGAGATGTTACCTTGGGTCAATCCCTAGACTTTCCTGACCCTTACTTTCCTCATCTGTATAGGAAAGTATAATAAAATCAGCTCTGTCACCACCACCGGATGCAGGAGGATCACACGAGAACCTGTATATTAAAAGGCTCTGCGGTAATCATAGCAGCAGCTCACACCGGTATAGTCCTTTACAATTTGCAAAGTGCAACAATATTGTGAAATAATCCCTACCTGTTCTACAGAGGAAGACTGTGGCTGAGAGCATTTGGGTATCATACAGCTCATACTCTGCAGAATCAGAACTGAAACCCAGGTTTTATTACTCCAGATTCTATTATTTTCCCACACTCTAATGCTGCCACCTTATTTGCAAGAAGATTCTTTAATTATTGGCAGTTAACAATAGAATTTCTTCACAGAGCTCAGTCATTTCAAATTCTATTCTTTCTATTCTTAATTTTATTTATATACTACTTTTCAGGAGCTCACCTATTGCATTAAGTAGATAATAATAAGTAAATAATGTCAATTATTTATTATTCATTTATTACTTTAATATAGTAAATCATACCACAAAGGCCAAAAAATATGAAGCAATTCTTTTTTTTTTAATAAATTTATTTATTTATTTATTTATTTTTGGCTGCGTTGGGTCTTCGTTGCTCTGCGCGGGCTTTCTCTAGTTGTGGCGAGCGGGGGCTACTCTTCCTTGCGGTGAGCGGGCTTCTCATTGCAGTGGCTTCTCTTGTGCACAGGCTCTAGGCGCGCAGGCTTCAGTAGTTGTGGCACACGGGCTCAGTAGTTGTGGCTCGCAGGCTCTAGAGTGCAGGCTCAGTAGTTGTGGCGCGCGGGCTTAGTCGCTCCACGGCATGTGGGATCTGCCCGGACCAGGGCCTGAACCCGTGTCTCCTGCATTGGCAGGAAGATTCTTTACCACTGCGCCAGCAGGGAAACCCTGAAGTAATTCTTTAAAGGTGTTTAAGTTAAAACCAGTAAGGAAATTGGGCCTGACATATCATAATCCCTGGTGCCACTGAATACCATTTCTAGTAGTTGGATGATATTTTCAATAAAATGAAGAGCTTGCCTGCATCCTAAGTATTTACTTTTTAAAAAACATTCCAGCAGGTAACACAATGTTTACATGGCTCTTTGGCCTTAGAATACATCACTGCGGAAGGGGCATAAATCCTCCAACCAGCTCTCTGTGCAGTCCTGTTGCAGAAGACCACACAGTTGTTCTACCCAGAGGGCCCACTGGTCTAGATCATGTCCAGGCCTCAATGCAGCCTCCTTCTGGATTAATGAGGAAAACAGCCAGCAAGCCTAGGACACAGGGTACAAAAGGAAAGACAGCAGATTGGGGCTGAGAGAAAGCAGGGAGAGAGGCAGAGGGAGAAAGCAAAGTCAGAAAACTAGACGCAAAGAAGAAAAAAGACTTTGTGTATCCTCGACATTGGCGTTGCCCTGAGATGGTTAGGTGCACAGAAAGAGAAAAGGATGTTAATTAATATTCAGGTTGCAGAAGCCAAAATGGACAGTTTCTAAGAGTAGAGGCAATTAACTCTCTGCGCACACAAAAGAGAAGCTAAGCAGCCCTTCCTGACTGTCTACAGGTTGCCCTGGTGAGTGGCACGGACTCTGTAGGTCTCATCACTGAAGGGAACCTGCCGGTGGCCAGGCCTGACCTTCCCACATGCCCTGGGGCCTGGGCTGCTTCGCCCACTGGCTGAGGCCACAGTGACATCAGTGACGAGCTGGACCACTCAGCTCATTTCCCAAGAGGAACTAGGTTCAGCGTCAAGGTTTACGATTCCACTGCACCTCTATATAAAACAAATCCCACATTCATCTACCTTAAAAATCAGAATTTAGTTTGGAAAAATAGTAGATTAAGGAGGTACAACCTCATTGTAGAAACCGTAAAAAATGTAAAACATATTTTGAAAAAAATTCACAATCCTGTAAATTCAGAGTAGTTACATTCTTTAAAGAGTAATTTATGTACAACTAGGTTCTAAATTTTCATAATAGACTTATAAAAAGTAACTGTCTGAAACTGCCGCAAGGCTGCCAAGACCTCACCTTCCAGACAGGATTGGAGGGAAATGACTCTGTTCTTAAATCTCTATGTACTTTTAAATTTATTTATTTATTTATTTATTTATTTTTGGCTGTGTTGGGTCTTCATTTCTGTGCGAGGGCTTTCTCCAGTTGTGGCGAGCGGGGCCACTCTTCATCGCGGTGCGCGGGCCTCTCACTGTCGTGGCCTCTCTTGTTGCGGAGCACAGGCTCCAGATGCGCGGGCTCAGTAGTTGTGGCTCACGGGCTTAGTTGCTCCGCGGCATGTGGGATCTTCCCAGACCAGGTCTCAAACCCGTGTCCCCTGCATTGGCAGGCAGATTCTTAACCACTGCGCCACCAGGGAAGCCCTATGTACTTTTTTTAAAGTAATGCTTTTAATTTAGACTACAGAATTCTAAACAATATTCTGTACAATTAAAAAAATCATAAACAAGCTGCTGCATGGGAAAAGAGAAACCTATGAATGTTAAATATGACACGCTCTATTCCGGATTCACTCCTGATTTTTAGTAAATGTACTCTGCATTCTTATGTAGTACTATTTCGCATTCTGCTTTACTCACTGTGTCATTTTACGTATCCATGCCCCTGACTCATTTTCTAAGCTGCCATTCCCCCACCCCCCTCCGTTTTTAACTTCACACTCCATCAGGTTTGTTCTGGCCATGTCCCTGGCCTGCTTAGAATCTTCTCTTGGTTCTCCATTGTCTTTAAAATCAAAGCCAAGCTCACAGAACACCTTCTGAGCTGGCCTCTCTGCTTTGGCCCCCTCCCCCCGCACTGGATGCAGAGCATTAATGCAGACTTGATAAGCACTGCTGAGTTCTCTCCAGGATGGATACCCTGATTAGTACTCCCACGCCAGAGCTGACAGCCCACAGCCCCTGCCCACACCTGGCGCTATCCAGCTTGCTGATTTTGCTGGTCTAACTGGTATAAAATGTTTAGGGATGAGTGATGCTTAATGCTTATGGTTTCCTGCTCTGGTCATTGCTTGCTTACAGACTTTACCATCTTCACTTGGAGCACCCATCATTTTCTTCCTGAGTTGCCTTAGATCCTTGTCAGTTTTAGATATTGCAAAAATCTTCTCAAGGGATTAATCTCCAAAATATCCAAACAGCTCATGCAGCTCAATCTCAAAAAAACAAACAACCCAATCAAAAAATGGGCAGAAGACCTAAATAGATGTTTATACAAAGAAGACACACAGATGGCCAACAAACACATGAAAAAACGCTCAACATCACTTAATTATTAGAGAGATGCAAATCAAAACCACAGTGAGGTATCATCTCACACCGGTCAGAATGGCCATCATCAAAAAGTCTACAAATACATGCTGGAGAGGGTGTGGAGTAAAGGGAACCCACACTGTTGGTGGGAATGTAAATTGATACAGCCACTATGGAGAACAGTATGGAGGCTCCTTAGAAAACTAAAAATAGAACTACCATGTGACCCAGAAATCCCACTCCTGGGCATATACCCAGAGAAAACCATAATTCAAAAAGATACATGCACCCCAATGTTCACTGCAGCACTATTTACAATAACCAGGACATGGAAGCAACCTAAATGTCCATCGACGGATGAATGGATAAAGAAGATGTGGTACATATATACAATGGAATATTACTCAGCCATATAAAAGAATGAAGTTGTGCCATTTGCAGACACATAGATGGACCTAGAGACTGTTATACAGAGTGAAGTGTAAGTCAGAAAGAGAAAAACAAATATATTAATGCATATATGTGGAATCTAGAAAAATGGTATAGATGAACTTATTTGCAAAGCAGAAATAGAGACAGACATAGAGAACAAACGTATGGATACCAAGTGGGGGAAGAGGGGGTGGGATGGATTGGGAGATAGGGATTGACATATATACACTATGTATAAAATAGATAACTAATGAGAATAGACTGTATAGCACAGGGAACGTTACTCAATGCTCTGTGGTGACTTAAATGCGAAGGAAATCCAAGGAAGAGGGGATATATGTATACGTGTGGCTGATTCACTTTGCTGTACAGCAGAAACTAACATTGTAAAGCAAATATACTCCAATTTTTTAAAAAAATCTCCTCTTGGACCCGTCAAGACTTAATCCATAGTGTCCTTCACTGAAGAGATATTCCCAATTTTGATGAAAATAAATTAACATATCTTTTGCTGGAGTCTGTTTGTGAGTTTTAATACTCATTCTTCAAGACTATTCTACTATAATCTGCTCCATGAAATTAGTCATCACCTCCTCTAGGATCTTGAAAGACTTTATTTATACTTCCTTTATTTTATCTGCTTTAAGGAATTTCTTGTGATGTTCTGTTTTGCTTTCTGAAGTCTGACCTCCTCAAGGGTAAGGACTGAGTGTCGTTCATCTCTGAATCCCCAGTGCATTCTGACTCATGGTAGTTCCATGTTGGTGGAATGAATAAATGACCCATGGTAGTGGCCGTGTCGTTATCTATGTGGAATTCCAGTAAGTCATTTCCTCTCGCCCCTACAATGCATTAGCAGAGAACCTTCCGCTCCCATGGTCTCTTTTGTCCACAGTTACTTGGAATTGGAACTCAGACAGAGTGAGTAAAAGACAGCGTCAGATGCTGGCCTCAAGAGATGTTGAAGCAGGGCAGCCCTTCGGGGCATGTGTGCTGCTCTTCAAGGAGGGGAGGTGGTCTGCAGGGAGAAGAGAGCAAAAGTCCAAGGGGCCAAGGGAGGGAGATCAGGTTTTCCTTGGTTCTTGCCAGGTTTTCTGCTTCTGATCCCTCATGAAGCTTTGGTCATAAGGTCCCTCTCTATTCCTTTACCTTGAGAAAGCTCCAGTAAGTATCCCAAAGATACCTAGTTACATGTTTTCTACTTAGTAACAGAATAATTGCAACTTTCACATTTTCATTAGAGGTAATAGTAACTTATTCAATATTATGGCTAAGGCATTTTTTTTTCAATATCTTTATTGGAGTATAATTGCTTTACAATGGTTAGTTTCTGCCGTATAACAAAGTGAATCAGCTATACGTATACATGTATCCCCATATCTCCTCCCTCTTGCGTCTCCCTCCCACCCTCCCTATCCACCCGAAGTGAGAGAGTGGTGAGTCATCTTTTTAGTCTTTTAATAACCATACAGAAGTGAACTCACATTCAACTTGTCTCAGTGATCTCTTTTTAACTGGCTACACTTTTTGTTCTTTAGTTGGGCATACCATGCTTATTGCATCCAAAATTTTTCACATGAAAGTGGAAAACTCCGATAGCAATTTGGTGTGTTGGTGGAAGGACCCAATAAAAAGGTAGGAATCAATAGCACTCATTTATTTGTGTGTTAATTCCATTTTATATGTTTTTAAAACATAATTAAACCTGGATCAGTCTTCTATGATTTCACGTTTGTGGTAGTTCATACGGTAACTAGGTTGGGTGAATTTTTTTTTTTGGCCACGACTTGTGGCTTGTGGGGTCTTAGCTCCCCAACCCGGGATTGAACCCACGCCCTCAGAAGTGAAAGTGCAGAGTCTTAACCATTGGACCGCCAGGGATTTCCCAGGTTGAGTGAATTTAAAAAAGAATTTTTAATTGAAATATAGTTGATTTACAATGTTTTTTGTTTTTTCATAAATGTATTTATTTTATTTTATTTATTTTTGGCTGCACTGGGTCTTTGTTGCTGCGCGGGCTTTCTCTAGTTGTGGTGAGCGGGGGCTTCTCTTGTTGCAGAGCACGGGCTCTAGGCGCACGGGCTTCAGCAGTTGTGGCTCGCAGGCTCTAGAGCGCAGGCTCAGTAGTTGTGGCGCACGGGCTTTGTTGCTCCGCGGCATGTGGGATCTTCCCAGACCAGGGATTGAACCCCTGTCCCCCCGCACTGGCAGGCAGATTCTTAACCACTGCGTCACCAGGGAAGCCCCATTTACAATGTTTTGCAGTTTCAGGTGTACAGCAAAGTGCTATATATGTATATATGTATATTCTTTTCCATTATAGGTTATTACAAGGTATTGAATTTAGTTCCCTGTGCTATACAGTCAGTCCTTGTTGTCTATCTATTTTATATATAGTAGTGTGTATATGTTAATCTCCAACTCCTAATTTAGCTGTCGCCCCCGCCCACTTTGGTGACATAAGATTGTTTTCTATGTCTGTGAGTCTGTTTCTGTTTTGTAAATACATTCATTTGGATCATCTTTTTAGATTCCACAAATAAGCGATATCATATGATACTTGTCTTTCTCTGTCACTTGTCTTTATACTTCTCTTAGTATGATCATCTCTAGGTCCGTTGATGTTGCTGCAAATGGCATTATTTCATTCTTTTTTATGGCTGAGTAATATTCCATTGGGGGAATGAAAATATATATATATACACATATACATATATATATCTTCTTTATTCCTCTGTTGATGGACACTTAGGTTGCTTACATGTCTTGGCTATTGTACTGAGTGAATTTTTTATTTAAAAAAAATGTTATTGTATAATACAACACAGACACCAAAACCCACACTAAACAAATGTATAGCTTAATTAGTAATGATAAGGCGGATACACCCTTGTTATTACCACTCAGGTCAAGAAATAGAAACTCGCTCCCCCCCACCCCATGTGCCCATCACAGTCACACCTCCCTTCAGGTTAAGTTTTAATTATACAAATGACAAAAGGATTAGGTAGGCAATTATGCAAATAATTTTGCAAAGAGAGAGAATGTTTACATATATCATATTAATTTTTAGCACTTAATTTAAAAATCTTACTTGCAGTAAAAAAAATTTATCATAATATTGGAATAATCACTACTCTATATAGTTTATTGTGTGGTCTCTCTCTCTCTATAGATAGAAAGGCAGATAGATAGATGGATAGATATGTATATAGCTTTAATATATTATCCTAGACCGATGGACAGACATATATTTTGTTTTAATATCTTATCCTCACTACACCCCTTCCAGGAGTTTATTTAACAAACAATGAAGCTAAAGATCAAGGATAAAGAAATTTGCTCAAGGAATAAAGGTAGAATTGAAATCAAGCAGATCTAACCCCCTTTCCATGATATCCTGCTATGATAATTCTAAGTGGTTCTTATTTGTTCATTAAACAGGTTTGCCATATCTATGCATGTTCTGTTACTGTATGTTACTGAAAGTAAGAAACTCCATTACTTTAAAAATTATATCATACAACTATTTCACTCCTGAGAATGGTCTTTTTTCTTGATTCATCCTAGCAACGCTTTACTTTATTTTTAGCATAAAATAAATAGGCTGGCTCAAAGCGAGTAACAACAATTCTTACGGAACACATACTGTCAGACACTATGCTGAGCAGTTAACATGGGGAATTTCATTTAACCCTGAAAGTAGTTCTTTGAGGTGCGAGTTATTATCTCCATTTTATAGGTAAGGACACAGAGCGCTGCCAGTAGAAAAAGAGCTGGGATGGAAATCAGGTCTTTCTCGGGCCACAGCTCACACTGCTAGCCCCTCGGATGCACGTCCGCCACACACACCTACTGACTTTGTGCTCACTGGGTCACTGATGGTACCTGCACTGTAGGAGTCTTCTTTTTTTACTTGCATATTCTTGAGTAACTGAACTGAAACTGGAGCAGAAAGAGATACTAGAAAGAAGCAAAGGAACCAACCCCACATCCTATATGTGCTCCTAAGCCTATGTCTCTTGGCTCTTTTCCTGATTTACAGCGTGTCAGGATAAGTGCTTTGGAGGAAAAGCAAGACTTCATCCAATCGTCAGTAGAAAGCCTTGGTGGCTGCAGTTTCTGTGACTTACAAAAAGGATACACAGGAGAAGAGGTAGGGAAAGCTTTGTGTCATACTTATTAATTACTACGGATATTTTAAAAAATATCAAAGAGTGTTATGACAGAGCGGCAATGAAAGAATAACTTTTTCAATATGAACTAGAGTTATTTCGAATTCAGTTTGTGCAGCAGCTTATGTAAACCTGCCTGTCACTGTGAAAGCCCTTGTCTTCTTTTGTTTTCAAAGTCATAACTTAAATGACAAACAAATATGTTAAGTGGCTTTTGTGAACTGGCTACAAGCTTTGCATGCCCTGACTTGTCTGGTACAAAGTGTACAAAACAGACGTGTGATTTATAAACTATGGGGTAATCAAATGAATACAAAGAAAAGGAAAGAATCCTCTATATTTGAGTATTTGGGAATGATACTCTAAAAATACTGTAAGGAAAACTTGCTGCAATTCGCTTGACTTTTCTTTAATCTCCAAGGGACTTGAATAAGGTTGATAAATTAGGTGTGCTAATTTATTCCCCAGCAGTAACATCTGCATTATTTTCTACTGGAAACAATGCTTGAACCTCCAAACCATTCTGTTTCTATGAGAATCATAAGAAGCACAGAGTGACAAGGATCTCAGGAGACAACATAATTCTGGTTTTTAACGTTGGGCCTCTCTGTGCCCCTATTTCCATCTGGAAAAAATGGAGGTATTTTCATTACTTGAAGGATGACACAGAGACCAAAGGTGTTTAGATGTCGTGAGATACCTAGCTGTGTGTTCACATGTGGCAGTTTTGTTTGATGCTTGATTCCTGTACTTTATACGTTTTCATGAGCTGGCTGCTTTTCCTGGGACTGCAGAGAAAGCTGAAGAATACATGCTGTAGTGGCCAGGAGGCTTTAGGGACTCCATCCTTGTCTGATTCTGCTCTTTAGAGCTCTTAAATATAGACATTGATTACACAGTAAAAAAATACTGAACATCACCAAGGATCATTCCATTGCCTTCCCAGGGGATCAGGTGGTATAACATTTAGGATGTGAACATCCCTGGGGTAAAGGCAGTCTTATTTCCATTTAACAGGTGAACAAATTGAGGCCTGGTGAGGTTAGTGAGCTACGCTCAAATTCAAATACATACCACACAGATAGAAATAGGCTGGAACTCAGGTTTCAAATTCTGTGTTCTATTAACTAAACCATTACCTAGTCCATTTTGTATCTCTATTGGTGCTTTCAAAATTGTCCTGAAACATACAGAAATGAAGAAGTGTCTTTGATTGTATTAAATGTGGCTTGATACAAACTAAATCAAATTCAAATTACATTTTAACTTCTTAGGAGAAAGATGAACTAGATCCTTCTGATTGGACAAAAATCACAAGTTATAATAGAGTTCAAAAGGAAATGGATTGTTTGGACCATGAGGTGGCTTCCCTCTATTCAGAACTGTTTCAAGCTAAATTTACCCTCAAATAGCTTGAAAAAGCAAACGTCAAGCTCAGTCAAAGCTGTCAGCTAGCAGAACAGTAAGTGTATGGTTAATATATTCAGCTCGAAGTTCTCCACAACAGTAATTAAGGACTAGTGTTTTTAAAAATTTTGTAACTCTTTTGAAGCATACTTGATTTTCTGGCATCTTTTTTCCTTTTAATAAACAAACAAAGCATATATTTTACAAATATTAAGTTAGCATAACTAAAAGTTGTTATTAATTCTATTTCACCATGGCAACAGGTCACAGGCTATTAAGTAAGGCACCTAAGAAGTAGCCAAAAACATCCAGAACCGTAAGTAAATTAGAATGCAACTAAATAAGCAAATTTTGAGTAAGTAACCACTTTTCCAACCACTTTGATTCACTCATCATCTGTAGATAAATGAAAATCTGCCCTTGGAACTGGCATTTCTAAAACCCAATCTCCAGTCGTCTGCAGAAAACATCACGGGTCTTGAAGATGAAAAGAGAAAACTAACTCGGATGATCAAAAGTCTCAAGGAAGAAAGGGAGCGACCCCTTTCCCAAAAAGATTTGCTGATAAAGGCCTTGATAGCTCAAAACAGGTGCTTGAAGTTTGTCTGCAATTAGCCAGGCCAATGTCCCTTCCTGTGTTCTGCACTGTTGACATATTTCCTCAGCCTTAGTTGGTTTCCAATCAACAATGCTTTATTGATTGATATTTTGCTGATATATAAGACAGTAATGTCATTAGATTTTTTAAAAATGTTTATTTTATATTGGAGTAGAGTTGATTTACAATGTGTGCTATTTTCAGGTGTACAGCAAAGTGATTCAGTTATACATATACATATATCCATTCTTTTTTCAGATTCTTTTCCCATATAGGATATTACAGAATATTGAGTAGAGTACCCTGTGCCATACAGTAGGTCCTTGTTGATTATCTATTTCATACATAGCACTGTTGTGTGTATATGTTAATCCCAACCTACTAATTTATCCCCCCCTCCTTTCCCCTTTGGTAACCATAAGTTTGTTTTCAATTTTTGTGAATCTGTTACTGTTTTGCAAATACGTTCATTTGTATCATTTTTTTAGATTCCACATATAAGTGACATCATATATTTGTCTTTGTCTGACTTACTTCACTTAGTATGATAATCTCTAGATCCATTAGATTTTGCTTAAGAATTATAAATTGTGGGAGATGGTGACTTAAGTAAATTCAAAATGTTATGCTGTGGTAATCTACTAAACCTGAATGTAACAACAGAGAAATTAATTTGTAAAAACCTGCACCATGACTACTCTTTCAAACGATGGAATTGGTCCACTAAAGATTGTCTGAAACCAACCGGGGAACCTGTAGATTACCTGCAATCCCTTCACAGCCCCAGGCCAGCTTTGTTCCCTTTGTAATTCAAAGAGCTTTGCATTTGCTGGCCTTTACTGTTAGGGTGAATGAGTTTTAAAGAAATCACAAACCAATTAAAATACTGGTGTAGCAAAACGAATTTGGAAAGGCAAATGTGTAACCACACACACAAAAGGTTCATGTTTTGGGACTGTTTGCTTTTTTTGACTTTCCATGTGACCATTTTCATTGGTACGATGAACTGAGATTTAGCTACCAATGTTTTTTGAAGAATAATTATATATATATTTAAAATTGTAACACCTTAAAAATATATAGTATACTTACTGTGCTCTGGGATATTTTAAGGAAAATAAATCCATCCTTTTTTTTTTTGCTTTTGGGAGGGTATTAACATGATACAGCTCACATGGTGAAGAAGTGAGGTCTCCCGCCATCAGCATGTGAGGGAGCCACCTTGGAAGCTTTCAGCTGAAGGTGACCCCACCTGAAGGCTGACACACTCACTGCTACCTCGAGAGACCCTGAGCCACCCAGAGACCCTGTTCTCAAATTCTTCACCTGTGATAAAATAAATGTTTGTTATTGTAAGCCACTAAAAAATAAAATAAAATAAACTACTATATGTTGTTGGAGTTTAATCACTGTCACAAAGTATACAGGACTTGTAGCAAGGGCTGCAAGGATGGTAGAAACACTATTACTATCTTGCACTGGGAAAAAATAGAAAACTATTAAGACAGCTTTATTCCATAGGCCTGGCTGCCTTCTTGGATGATTTAATTAAGTGATTATTTATTAAACACCTAGAATTTTTAAAGTATCCACTGTAGTGGATATAAGCTATATGTTTGTCAGAAACTGCCTTTTTATATACCTGCCTTCGTACCTCTCTCTGTTTGCCCGTGGAGACATTTCTTCCCATTTAATCTTTACATTTCTCAGTATTGCAGAAGTTCAGGACTGGAAGAGTCAATCCCGTTGTTCTCTTTTCCTCATTTGTAAAATGGTAACCAAAAGCTCATCTCTCTTCCTACCTCACTGGGATGAGACAGAGTTGACTGTTCTAACAGATACAAAACTGTAGAATCACTCTCTTTATTTAGGGATTCCAATGCATTTAATCATTTTGGTGGGGAAGAGGTGACATTCTGATTGCTAGAGTTTGAACTAAGATGATGGAGAAGGGCAGAATTGGATGTGGTAGCCAAATGAATAGGTGGAGTTTAGTTAATTGCTTACATAATGATTTCAGAGGCCGTAAAGGCTCTCTTATGCCTAAAAATTAAACTTCTCTGTAATGCCTGAAAACTTCATTCCTTTCCAGCTGAAGGTTCTCTCTGTTAAAATGCAGAATAAACACCCTGTTTTATCAGTCATTTATACTTTTGTGGAACCGTGCTTTAGATTCTTTCTTGGAATAGATTTTGATAGACAGAAGGATATTGGATACTGTGTGAAGAAGTAGAGAAGAAAGAAGCATAATGTTGTCCAAGACACCTTCAGACACACTGCCTGTTTTTCAGTTTTGCCAATGATTGGTGTGACACAAAAAATAGATTCTGGTTGACTAAGAAATTGACGGACAAATACTTTTTCTATAACTTAAAAAAGGAATTTCAAGCTTATAGAAATGTTAAAATAGTACAAAAAGTCCTATATACTCTTTATTCCCACTTGATAAGAGCCCCTACTTGCTCCATCATTGTCTTTCCCCAACTGGTCATTCATTATGCCTAGACTTGGCTTAGATTTGAGTTTCCAGCTGCTATCACTTCTCTTTTTTTTTCCCCCCCAAAGAACTTCCTTTAGTATTTCTTTTACAGCAGATCTGCTGATGATAAAGCCTTTCAATTATCATTTACCTGAAAGTATTTCATTTATCTAAACATATTTGTAACAGCTACTTTGAAGTCCTTGTCTGATAATTCAACATCTGGGTCATCTTGGAGTCACTTTACATTGACTGTTTTTTCTCTTGATGGACCACGTTGTCCCATTTCTTCTCTTGACTGTGGATCACATTTTCCTGCTCTTCTCATTCCTGTAATTTTTGATTGTATGTTGGGCATTGTGGATGATACAGTGTTAGAGACCCTAGATTCTTTTATCTTCTCTGAAAAGTGTTGAGTTTTGTTCTAGCAGGTAATTAATTTGGCAGGATTCAAATTGTATCTCCAGTGGTAGGCAACAGCTGAACACCCAGCTTAGTTCTTTCAGCCTTTCAGCTGTTTGTTTTCTGCCAGTCTCCTTAGGGTCTCTCATGTAGATTCATAATTCAGGGATCAGCCAAGGACTTGGCAGAATTTACATGTATATTTTGGGGTGCCCCCTTCTGGGGTTCACTTCCTTCTGTGATGTTCCCCTCACTTTTCAGCTTAGAAGCTCTGAACACTGCCCTGTTCCTCAAACCAATTTCACTGTAGCTTTCTCCTTGAGTTCTAGCTATTCTCAACGGGTGGACTAAGAAATACCTTCAGGCAAAAAACCCATATAAACACAGATCTCAGCCAGTGCCGTTCCTTCTTTCAAGCGTCATCTTCTTCCTGGTTTGTCTGCTTATGGTTTCCTTCAGATAGTTGTTTTTATGTTTTGTTCTGAACTCATTATCTGTAAGAGAGTTAGTCTGACACAATTATTCCTCCATTACCAGAAACAGAACCTACAAACACTTTTTAAAAATATAAAAAATAAACATCAATTCTGTAAATTGTTGCCAGTAAATTAATTATTTCAGCAACTACCTACCAAGTATTTACTTTGGGCTAGTTACCGTTCTAGTACTGGGTGCTAGAAAGCATTTCAGACATAAGATTTATATTAGCTTGTAGTCAACTTAAATGGGCCTTTTTTTAAAACCTCAAGATAAAATGTTATTCAGAGACACTTGCAATCCCTTCCCCCCAAAATGAATATAATAAACATACATTAACCTGTTATGTCATAAATACTTTACATTTATGTGGTGTATTTTTTTTTACGATTTCTGAGGCCAAAGGCATTTGCAGTTGAGTTTAATAACATCAATATTTGTTGCAGTTAAAAAGCCCCAACTTTCTTCAGCTAGCTTGCAATTTGTCAAAATATTTTTTTCATACCACTCCCTGGGATGGAGCCACTCTTTCGTAACAGTGAGACCTCTGTCATTTCTTGATTTGGAAGAGAAGAAAGAAACTTTGCAACTAGAAACATCAAAAATAAAAGACGTGAACAGCACAGTGGTCCTTCAGTATCAAATTTGGTGCTGAACGGCTACCAATAACCCCAGTGATTGGCTTCCCCTTTGACTTATCACCATCCTACCTCGGGTGTGGAATGCTGCATAAATGGCTTTAGCTTTTCACTATATCTAAATAAAATAAAGGTCAGCATAGACTCCAGTGCTAAAGGTCACTTGTTTATTTTGGGGCGAGAGGTCCAGGATAGAAGAAAGACGACCTGCTGCTGGAAGTTTCCATGTTCTTCCACCTCCTTGGTTCTTGGCTTAATTCCTCATCCCCACTCTTAAATCCTGTCAAGACCTGTCTCGCCCAAAGAGACTGACTGATAGGAGGCTGAAGAGGGACAAAAAGACAGGCGGGAAATGTTTCTTGCTTTGTAGTTTTGTGTGAGTCTGGCTCTGGATTTATTAGGGTGTCAAGTGGGAAATAGTTTAAGACTAAGCTCCAGTCCCTCTTCTATGAGCCTCACTATTTTGCATACAGGTTGGATATAAGCCAGGTGTCCTTTTTACTTCCGGTTCTCCAGCACCTATTCCTATTCTGATTCTGTCTTTAGAATCAAATAGCCTTTAGAGGATGACATATGGCTAGCACAGAGTTTGTCCTCCATACCTGTGTGTTGAATGAATCACCTGGCTCCCTGTAATATGCTTTGGTCCCTTCTCTCTCTCTTTTATTAAAAAATAAATGTATTTATTTATTTATTTATTGGCTGTGTTGGGTCTTTGTTGCTGCGCGCGGGCTTTCTCTAGTTGTGGCGAGCAGGGCTCTTCGTTGTGGTGCACGGGCTTCTCATTGCGGTGGCTTCTCTTGCTGTGGAGCACAGGCTCTAGGTGCGTGGGCTTCAGTAGTTGTGGCTCGCGGGCTCTAGAGCGCAGGCTCAGTAGTTGTGGCGCACGGGCTTAGTTGCTCCGCGGCATGTGGGATCTTCCCGGACCAGGGCTTGAACCCGTGTCCCCTGCATTGGCAGGTGGATTCTTAACCACTGTGCCATCAGGGAAGCCCCCTTCGCTCTTTAATTATATTTTCTAAGATACATTTATTCTTTTTAAAAAGTTTTTATTTTATATTGGAGTATAGTTGATTTACAATGTTGTATTCGTTTCAGGTGTACAGCAAAGTGGTTCAGTTTTACATATACATATATCCATTCTTTTTCAGATTCTTTTCCCATATAGGTTATTACAGAATATTGAGTAGAGTTCCCTGTGCGATACACTAGGTCCTTGTTGGTTATCTATTTCATATATAATAGTGTGTATATGTTAACCCCAAACTCCTAACTTATCCTTCCCCCACCCCTTTCCCCTTTGGTAACCGTAAGTTTGTTTTGTAAATAAGTTCACTTGTATCATTTTTTTAGATTCCACATATAAGTGATATATGAAATTTGTTGATTATTTTATATATAGTACTAAGATACATTTATTCTTAATATCTGAAATTATTTTTATTACCACTTTCTCTCTTATTTTTACTCAATACTTAAATATATTTCCGACGTTACAGCAATTTCACCCTAAACTCTGCCTCTCGTTTTCTGATGAATCCTATCAGGAACTCCACCTGAAACGGTGTGGGGTCGTTAGCAAGCATCTGTGCCCCGTGGAGCGGTGGGCTGGGCCCAGCTGTGCACCCAGGGAGCCTGCCCCTCCGTGCTTACAGCGGAGCGTCTCACGCAGTAAGAGAGAGAAAAGAGGAAGCAGAGAACACAAGTGTTCCTGACCTGTTTATTAGTCATGCCTTTTTTCTTCCAAAGAAAATAGTTCCATTGAACCCTTGGTGGATTCAGGGGCAGAAGCAGGACAATCAACTGGTGTCCCTTTGAAGTGTGGCTGCAGGGCATCCCCCGCTTTCCCAGCTCAGCTGTGGAAGCAGAGAGGAAACTTCAAAGGCGGACTTGCTGTTGATCCCGCTGGTGGAGGCGTGACTCCCATCGGCGGGCTTTAGAGAGGAAATGAGGAGGAATCTTCCTCTCTCACTTGCCAGAGTTCCACGCTCACCAAATGACCTGTCAGGTTTTAGTCGTGACTGTCTCTGTCTAGTGGATGCAAATAAAAAACCATCACAGTCCGTTTCGTTGTGACTGATATTTATTTAGGTACACTGTACAAATCAGCTGAGATAGCCAGTTTTCGTAATTCGTCCAGATTTGTGCCACACATCAGGGACAGCAGGTAAAGCGTTCCCGCTCCTGATTACATGAGAGCAAAGCAAAGTTTAAGAAGATTGTCCCCTTGCTGCTCTGCTATCCCCAGGCCATAATTGTAACTGTTTACAATCCTTCAGTCCGAGTATTCATTCTACATACAGGCGGTGCGTTCAAACTCATCTGTGAGTTAAGAAAGAATTATTCCATTTGGTCAACAATTCACCTTGTACAACATAATATATATATTTGAAAGATTTAAATTTTAAAAGTAAATGCAACTTCCCTGAAATGATTTTATTTGGTCTAAACCTTTTCATTTAAGATTTATATTCTTTACTACATAATTATAAAGGAAAAGGCAATAATGCTTGAAATATTAACTCTAACTCTTAAAATTATAGTTTTGATTCAAAAACGAATTTATGGACAGTTGAACTTCCCTGCCACTATCTCCAACCGGCTTTTATTTAAATAAATATGAAAAATTGGGTGAAAACATTTCAAAGTACAGTACAAAAATGGTACAAGATAGAGTCTGCAGGGAAGCTTATTAAGCTAAAAAAGCCTAAGAAACCATACAGTTACATTAAAGACTGATGGTCACATGACCCAAAAGCAAGCCGCTGACACCAGTCAGAGGTGCCCATGTATGCCACAGTGTAGCCCCAGCACGGCCGAAAGAAGACTCTTCTGGTGGAAGAAACTCCTGGGAATACAATTAAAGGGAACAAACTCCAGTCACAGAAAACTTCTACAGTTAGCAGGGGGGTGCGTATCACAATTTCACAATGCAGAAAAGACAGTTTACTGTGCAAATTCTGAAGTAGCAAAGACGGTTAATTAGGTTAGAGGTAACAACAGCCGTAAGAACACACGTTAGTCCGTTATCCATATTATATTTATCCCAGAACACAGTCGAAGAGGAAGTTATTCCAATGATTAGATTTTTATTTTTTAAGTTGGCAAAAAAGTTCCAAAGTGGCATCAGCTCCAGACTCTTGCTTCCAAAGATGTGTTTTTATTTCCTGATTGTATCCTGAAGGGATCAAAGTCTTCACAAGGTAAACTCACCGTCTCTGGTGATCGTCTATCTTCCTAGGTACACGCAGACTCTCTGTGTTCAGGCTTTTTGAGGAATTTCTAATTTGTGGAACAAATGATTTGGAGATGAGGTTTTAAAAAGTGAAACAAAACACACCAAAAAATTAGGGAAAAGTCACAAATAAAATGATTTTATGGAGACAGAAGTTTTAAAAAAATGCTGCTCGTGATTTAGCAGCGTGAGGATACTGCACTCTTGAACAACAATCATTTCTGCTGCTCATTTTCTGAGATTTCATTCCAATGAGAGCTGTACACTGTCAGCTTGGCTCTGTGGCTGCTGATAATCATACTTTCTGGCTATTGAAAAACAAACAAAACAATAAGCAAGAAAAAAGGAGATACGATTAATAAAATCACAAAATAATTATGAGCTCACATCATTAAATCACAGTCATGATTCTCAGTAAAGAATTAGCTTAGAATTAAACAATTTTTTATTCATTAGAGGAAATTTATTATACTTCATGATCCTCTAATTTCTCAGCAGTGCTGATATCCATTTTAGGATGTTTATTATTATTGTTTTGTACATCAGGATTATTCAGAGCATTGAAATATAGGGTAAACACTAATTAAGCTACTAAACTTAAATTAACATTTTGTAATGTCCTTCTTTCTTATTCCTCATCTCCACCTCAAGGTAAGTTAATAAGAATGCTTTTGTCCACATCATAAGGAATTTGACTATATTTTAAATGACAAGCCTAAGAGATTTACTGAATATTGTCATTAATATAAACTAGAAGAAAAGACAGACTTGCAATTCTGTTCTTTTTGTGCTTCTGAGAAATATTTATTGAAGGTCTTAACCTGAAACTAGAGAGTGTGCAGGGCTAAAGTCTTTGCAAATGTCATTCACTGCTTGGCTTTCAAACTTTCAGTCTCTTCATTAAGTTTTTACCAGCCAAGGAAGAAATACTATTTGTTTATATACGCAGGGTGGATCCAGATTATTGTGGCCGAAAGCTTTACAATTTTGGGAGTCCTCTTTAAGGAAAAGAATTTTGTTTGCTATTTCCTCTTGAACCTCCAGACTAAGTCAGGACTAGATATGCCATCAGCACTAAGAATGATGCAATGTGATGGGACTCTTTATTTTTAAAATAAATTTATTTATTTATTTATGGCTGCATTGGGTCTTCGTTGTTGGGTCTTAGTTGCTGGGCGCGGGCTTTCTCTAGTTGCGGCAAGCGGGGGCTACTCTTTGTTGCGATGCATGGGCTTTTCACTGCGGTGGCTTCTCTTGTTGCAGCGCTTGGGCTCTAGGCACGCAGCTTCAGAAGTTATGGCACGCGGGCTCAGTAGTTGTGGCTCACGGGCTCTAGAGCGCAGGCTCAGTAGTTGTGGCGCATGGGCTTAGTTGCTCCACGGTATGTGGGATCTTCCCGGACCAGGGCTCGAACCCGTGTCCCCTGCATTGGCAGGCGGATTCTTAATCACTGTGTCACGAGGGAAGTCCCTGCGATGGGACTCTTTAAATGTGCAAATACTCACTATTTACAAGAACAATGGCTTCCAAAGATGTCCACATCCTAATTCCCATAATCTGTGAATATGTTACCTTCTGCGGCAGAAGGGACTTTAAAGATGTGTTTAAGGTAAGGACCTTGAGAAGGGGGATTACCCTGGATTATCTGGCCCAACCTGATCACAGGGGCCCTGAAAATCAGAGAACCTTTCCTGGCAGAGTTCAGAGAGAGAAGGAACTATATAAATGGAAGAATGATCAGAAAGATGCAGTGCTACTGGCTTTGAGGATGGGGAATGAAGCCACAAAGCAAGCAACATGGGTGGCTTCTAGAAGCTGGAAAAGGCAAAGAAACAGCTTCTCCTTTAGAGCATCCAGAAAGAAACAGAACTCTGCCGACACCTTGATTTTAGCCAGTGAATCTGCTGTAGAACTTTTAATCTCTAATTGTAAGATCTGTGCTGTGTTAAGCCACTGAATTTGTGGTAATACAGCAGCAACAGGAAACTAACATGCCTTACAAACACACGTGTTCTGATAAATTTCATTTTATGCCATTCTCATCAAAGAAGAAAAACAGCTGTACACTGGCTTTATAATTGTATATGCTATACTACTGAATATTTTTTGATAGGATCTAACTTCTGATTTTTGTTTGTTTGCTTTTTGTATTTGGCTGTGCCGCCAGGCATGTGGGAATCTTAGTTCCCTGACCAGGGATCGAACCTGGGCCTCTGCAGTGAAAACACTGAATCCTAACCACTAGGCCACCAGGGAACTCCCACAACCTTCTGTTTTGACTAGGCATCAATGAAAACCTAACTCTTTACTTACAATTTTCTATACAGAGCTTCTGGTTCCCTGTTTTTGTTTTTTAAATACTTAAATTTTCTTAAGGAAATTTTTTTTTGAGGTGAAATACAACAACATGAAACTTGCCATTTTAACCGTTTTTAAGTGCACAGTTCAGGGACATTAACTACATTCACACTGTTGTGCTGCCACCACCAGCACCCTTCTTTTGATCACCCCACACTGACCTCTGTCCTCATAACACAGTAACTCCCCACTCCTTCCTCTCCCACTGCTGGTGACGATTCTGCTTTCTATCTCTGTGAATTTGCTACACAGAAGAGAAATCACACAATATTTGTTCTTTTGTGACTGGTTTCTTTCACTTCACAATAAAAATAATTATGAAGCATAATGTCTTCAAGGTGCATCCGTGTTGTAGCATGTGTCAGAATTTCCTTCCTCTTGGGACTTCCCTGGTGGCGCAGTGGTTAAGAATCCGCCTGCCAATGCAGGGGACATGGGTTCGAGCTCTGGTCTGGGAAGATCCCACATGCCGTGGAGCAACTAAGTCCGTGCGCCACAACTACTGAGCCTGTGCTCTAGAGCCCGTGAGCCACAACTACTGAGCCCACGTGCTGCAACTACTGAGCCTGTGCTCCACAACAAGAGAAGCCACCGCAATGAGAAGCCCATGCACCGCAACGAAGAGTAGCCCCCACTCACTGCAACTAGAGAAAGCCCGTGTACAGCAAAGAAGACTCAGTGCAGCCAAAAAAAAAAAAAAAAAAAGAATTTCCTTCCTCTTAAAGGCTGAATAACATCCTATGCACGTATAGACCACATTCTGTGGATCCATCAGTCAAGGACACTTGGGTTGTTTCCATCTTTTGGCTACTGTGAATAATGCTGCTCTGTTACATTCAGTTTTACTTCTTATTCTGAACTAGTAACACATGAATGCAAAAGGGACAACAGAGGAAACAGGGAAGGTGTACCTTCCTGCCACCTGATTAGTCCTGCAGCTCCTTTCCCCAAAGGAACTGCTGTTACTACTTCTCAGGATAAAATTTATGCTGAAGAAGTTTCTAGAGGGTCTACTTGTGTAAAAAATATATATATGGTTTCTCTACTTTTCACCTGAAATTCCACTCCACCCGAGACATATACCAGTAACATCTTGCTGATCACTCTTTTTTTTTTTTTTTTAAATTTATTTATTTATTTTTGCGGTGTTGGGTCTTCGTTTCTGTGCGAGGGCTTTCTCAAGTTGCGGCGAGCGGAGGCCACTCTTCATCGCGGTGCGCGGGCCTCTCACTATCGCGGCCTCTGTTGTTGCGGAGAACAGGCTCCAGACGCGCAGGCTCAGCAATTGTGGCTCACGGGCCCGGTTGCTCCGCAGCATGTGGGATCTTCCCAGACCAGGGCTCGAACCCATGTGCCCTGCGTTGGCAGGCAGATTCTCAATGACTGCGGCACCAGGGAATCCCTGATCACTCTTTCTTGCTTCTTTTTATGTGTGCGCGCAAACACACAGACATCTTTCTTTTAAAAATATCCAGTCTTTTCCCTCGAGTCCCACAGTGTTCCCATCAAGGTAATGAATGTTAATAATCTGATGTGTATCTTTCCAAGCCTTCCTCCAGGCTTGTGTAATTATACAGAACATTTTTAGAAACAACCCAATCAAAAGATGGGCAGATGATCTAAATAGACATTTCTCCAAAGAAGACATACAGGCACGTGAAAAGATGCTCAACATTGTTATTTATTAGAGAAATGCAAATCAAAACTACAATGAGGTATCACCTCACACCGGTCAGAATGGCCATCATCAAAAAGTCTATAAATAATAAATGCTGGAGAGGGTGTGGAGAAAAGGGAACCCTCCTACACTGTTGGTATGTGTGTGTGTATATATATATATATATATATATATATATATATATATACATATATATACATATACACACAATGAACTGTTACTCAGCCATAAGAAAGAATGAAATAATGCCATTTGCAGCAACATGGATGGACCTAGAGATCATTGTACTAAGTGAAGTAAGTCAGAAAGAGAAAGACAAATATCATATGCTATCACTTACATGTGGAATCTAAAAAAAAAAAGACACAAATGAACTTACTTACAAAACAGAAATAGACCCACAGACATAGAGGACAGACTTGTGGCTGCCAAAGGGGAAAGGAGTTGGGAAGGAATGAATTGGGAGGTTGGGATTAACATATGCGTACTACTGTATATAAAGTGGATCACTAACGAGGACCTACTGTATAGCACGGGGAACCATACTCAATATTTTGTGGTGACCTATAGGGAAAAGAATCTGAAAAAGAACATATATATATATATATATATATATATATATATATATATATATATATATATATCTGAATCACTGTGCTGTATATCTGAAACTAATACAACATTGTAAATCAACTATACTTCAGTAAAAAAGAAAATTCTATAGAACATTTTTATTACACGTAGATAGGGATGTTTTGGTCATTTGATTTTAAAGGAGCAGTACCCTAGCATATATATAATTACATCTTGCCTTTTCTCATTTAATGATACACCATGGAAACCACACCTCATTTTTTTAAATGGTGGCATCAAAGGCTGTGGCTTGGATGTACAATTCATCCTGGCTCCTTGCCCTTTAACCTTTGTTTCTTCTCCACCACTTACTCACAGGGTTTAGTACCACAGGACATGTTAATAACCTCTGGCCTGGAAGCCGTTCCTATACTGCTATGGCTGCAGCACATAGTAATTTAATTGTAATAGAAGTGACTGCAAACTCTATAAACACAAAATTTCAAACCCAAACTAAAGTAGGTTCAACTCAACGTCCCCTCAGCCAGATCTCCAAAATGTTCTTGGCCACCTCGACGCCACTGCACACGAGGGAAGTGCAAAGGAGGGAAATCAGAGAAGGATGAGACAGCCTCACCGATTGTTAAGGCATCTAATTTCTGCCAAATTTTCAAAACGTGAAACACGTTGCTAGGGCTCTTCTCAGGGTCTTGGAAGGGTCCCAAATGAGTGAAGTGTCCTGAAACACTAACTTCATGCAAACCGGGTTTGCTGATACTGTGTTGAGCATCTAAAAAGGCCCTATGTTTTCATTACCAGCTATTTCTTTCTTAAAGTAAAAAAAAATTTTTTTTTAATTGAAGTATAGTTGATTTACAATGTTGTGTTAGTTTCTGGTGTACAGCAAAGTGATTCAGATATACATACATATATTCTTTTTCATATTCTTTTCCATTATGGTTTATTACAGGATATTGAATATAGTTCCCTGTGTCATTATCAGCTATTTCTGATAACCTTTGCCAATGAGACTCAACCCCAAAGAGTCTATTTTAAATATGCTTATGTATGTAATTAAGCACAGAATATACTTACAAATGGAGTACATTTCCAGTTGCTGTCTTAAACGAATTTTGCTTATTGTGTCATAAAAGTTGGGCTCTGACAGAGTGTCTGTTGGAGGTGGCACACTGAATATCCTCATAATTTTCCTTTTATTTCTAAAACACAAAACCAATGCAGAGAAGAGATTTGTGTTCATAGCTGTAGGACTGTAACATTCACACGATCGTAGTAACCAGAAGCTGCATTAAAAGGACATTAAGTGGCCATGAGTCCATCTTCTATTTTTTCCCCGTGAGATGCTTCTTGGGCTCAAGTATTCCTTCTTTCACTAGAAGTATGAAGCTGTCCGTGTACAGTCACAGGGTTATAAGAAAGAAAAGGCAGTAGCTGAACACCCCCACTTCATACAACAAAGTGTCTCCCCTCAATCCCCGCAAAAGAGCCCTGTTGTACGGAAAAATGCTCAGACAAAAAAAGTATGATTTTTTTTTTCCCTCCCTCTCATGTCATGCAAATAAAGCTACGTTATTGCGGGCAGAGAATAAACAGAATGTGAGCAGACCTTAATTTTGAAAAACAATGAATAAACGATTTCTTAAATAGAGTAGCATGGCCTTAGTGGGGTCATCTAGCTAAAATTAACAACAGCCTGTCTCTGCCTTTAAAACAGTGGGGTGGGGAGGAGACGGTGGCTATTTTTAGGGGAAGGCTGTTACCTGCCAGTGGCTCCCCCGTGCTCTGTGGAGGCCTCCTCTCGCCTCCCCCCCCGCCCCACCCGCTCCCCCCAGGGTCCAGGCGGCCAGTGGGCCAGCGGCTCAGGGGTCTCAGGGTCGGGAAGGGCGAGCCTGCAGGTCCCGTGGCAAGTGTGGGTCTGAACTGTTCCCCGGGCCGAGCATCAATTATTCTTGGTTGACTAATTATCCTGAACCGTCTAATGCCTTTGACCTTGGCAGAGGACGCCACGAAGCACATGGCTAGGGGCAGGAGCAGCTCAATCCAACTACTGCTGTTTTTCCTCTTCAAAGCACGCCCCTCACTGTGCATTTTTTTTAACTTGTACTTGAAGGAAAGGAGCCAGGGAGTGTGGAAAAGAACAGCTGAATTACGCTACAGCATCTGGAATCACAGCAAGAAATATTTATTGAGGATTTACACCATGTGGCACATCAGGGACACAAAGGTTAAACAAAAGTCCTTGTTCTCAGAGGACTGAGTTTTGGGGGATGGACAGACAAGTAATTGGATCATACCAATATTATGCACAAGAAACAGAAGGGAGGGCTTGAAGTTTGCAAAGACAGAATTGCTGAACACATAGGAGTTAAGAGTTTGTGCATTTCAGGGACATTGGCCCAAAATACATGCTCATCCAAGGGTGACAGTGAAGCTGGCTGAATGAGAAAACTGAGCTGTACCAGAAATGATAGGAGTATAGAGCAGCTGGTCTGGGTGCCAAGAGCTGCACTTAAATCCCCATCTCTCAGAGCAACTGGGTTTTCCAAGCCAAATCCTGGTGTCCAGTATGTGAGGGCTGACCCGACTAGACAGTGATTTCATAGCAGGAACAAAAATGCTGATGAAATTATTTTTGTGCCTTTAACTTAGATCAAACAAACAAACCTGCAAAACTTATAAATGCCCGGGTTCTTATCAACCCTGAGAATCTAAAGCCTTTACCTCTTGGCATACATGAAGAGCCCAAAGCTGACAAGGATCACTACCAGGTACACGTTGGTGGCTTCATTCCAGGCCTCGTGAACGCTGTAATCGATGGAGCCCTCGTCACCCATCACTCCGTAACCGCCAGGCATGGGACTGTAAGGCAGCAAAGAGGGCAGGGTTTCTTTCAGTTAGTGATGGTGTGACGGCTGGACAAGGGCTGCCAAACAGAGGGCCCGCTGGCCAGCTCCAGCCCCCTGCCTGTCTTTGTGCGGCCCAGGAGCCAAGAGTGGTTTTACATTTCTAAACGGATGCATTTTAAACGGAGCATCTTCCATTTTTGCCTCACAGCCCTCAAAGCCTAAAATGTTTACCATCTGGCCCGTTACGAAAATGTTGGCCAACCCTGGTCTAGATCACTAAGGCATGGAACACATTTTCGCCTATTTCTGACTTTGAAACACCACAGCTCCTACATAAAGGTTCAAACTCGGGATTAAAAAATCATATTTCTAAAAGGATATGGGTTGAAATGTCACTGCACGGTTTCCAAACTGTAACTATCACCCAGACGAAAGCAACTGAATGCTTAAAACAGAGGTCCACACAACTGGCGCCAGCCAGGACCACGCTCTTCCACAGGCCCCTGACACACCTGGAAAACAAAAATGTCTGGAGCTTTATCTAGTTTTGGCCTCCTGGCCCACTGTGGAAGCTATGGGATAAAAAGTTACTTTTTGCTATTTACACAGCTGTGACTTCTATTCAAGGAAATGCATTCTTTGGACATTTCTTTGGACATTCCCACAGAAAATGAATGGTAACAGCAAGTGTATCAAGTAGCAAGGGACAGAGTACTGGTTTCTTATTTGCATTTGGGAAGTTCATTGAATTTTTCCTTAAAGAGAACGTTCTGCTCTTGTGTTAAATCTAAACTAGGGAAGTCTAAGTAAAATGACCTAATATGTGAAAGAAATTCAGAAGTGTTGTTTTAGATACTCTATCAAAAGGAGAAAAACTGAACAAATGACAGGTGATAACTGTACTGTAGTTTCTACTAAGATAGCCATTTTCTAATACCAAGAAAAAAAGTACCTGGAATGTCCATGAAACTGTTTTGCAATTTTTTCTAGACATCCTACAACAGTGATGGCATTGCAGAAATTCATCCACTGAAATATCTTGCAATCTGTCCTGTGAGCCTCCAAAATGTTCTTTTTTTTTTTTTTTTTAAAGGAGAGTGATGGTCTCTTTTTTGTTAAATATTTATTTATTTATTTGGTTGCACTGGGTCTTACTTGCAGTAGGTGGGCTCCTTAGTTGCCTCTCCAGGGCTCCTTAGTTGCGGCTCGCTGGCTCCTTAGCTGTGGCATGCGAACTCTTAGTTGCAGCATGCATGTGGGATCTAGTTCTCTGACCAGGGATCGAACCCAGGCCCCCTGCTCTGGGAGCACAGAGTCTTATCCACTGTGCCACCAGGGAAGTCCCCAAAATGTTCTTTAGTGTAGATTTGGCTCAGTAAGTTAATAAGTGTATATTAAGGGCAGAGTCTGTTTTCTTTCTTACAGTTTGCCTCTGCATAAAATGAATGAAATTTCCTTGGGGTCTGCTCCCAGGCCAGGTGGCATGTTGGTCCCGTTCTGACACCTGAAGTCTCTGTCAGACGTTTGCGGACAGACTGCATTAAAGTGAGTATCGTGAATGGCCATTTAACTTAAATTCTAGACACTGAGGGCAAGAGTCGTTCCTCTGAAACATCTATTGGTGTCTGATGAGCATTAAGATTGGTCTTTTAAAAATTAGCCAGAGAATAATAAAAACAGAACTTAAAACTTTATAGATGCAAGATCTAAATATTATTAAATCATTAAACATATCCAATTCCTAGATATTAAAGATTGGCTATGGATTTTTTTTAAGAGAGTGGGAGGCACAGGGGGATTTGGCATTATTCAGAGTTTCAATTCTTATTCCTTAAAATTGAACTCCAGAGTTTCTCTGGATGTAACATTATTCATAGTAAGTAATCAGCCTACCTTAGGAATGGAAACTTTTGGAACATCAGAGACTATAATTGTCTTTACGATTTATGGAATCTAGAATTTTTTTCTAGATTTTCGTTGGTGCCAAAACATAAAATAACGATGACTGTTTTTGGCCATAAGAGATGACTTCAGAGGTCTGATTTGAGGTGCTGCGGAAGGGCCGGCACGGCCATGCATGCAGTGACGGTGGCAGGTTTCAGGATTGGGAGTTACTAACAAATTGGAGAAGAAAAGGGGAGCAGACTTAACAATGGCTACTGAAACATTTTGCAGGTGCCCTTTATCTGACACACTATGAAAGTGTTTCCTACCTGTTTTCTAACACCTGACTGGATCTGAGCCAGGTGAATTTCTTGCTTCTGTGTTCCACAAAATTCTGTTCATGTGCCACTCGATAAATGGTGTATTCCTACAGAGCTGTCTTCCTCCTCCTACAAATATGCCAGTTTTTCATTATACTTAGAGAAGGACTCTGAAATTCTGCTGACCAAGAATGGTGAAATCTTACTGTGAATTATACAACTTGATTGGTACGCAATGACACTACCGTTCTGGGGACATGCACTTGAATTATTTTTAGTAGTACAGTTGTGAAAGACTTGTACCGAGGGTAGGCCTTTCCTGCCTGGTCCTCCATCATGACCAATGGCATGCCTTTGTAAGACTGCCAGGAATAAGGAATGGTCCTGTACAAAGCCACAGTACAGACCACGGCTCCCATGTGGCCTGAACTATGACCCGTGCCCTCCCAGCTCGCCAGTCTAACCAAGTGTACACACGCACACCTGCTGAGCGGCTACTGCACACCTCACAGCCTCCCTCTAAGTCTAAAGCACCCAGGGGCGTTACAGTGGTTCCTTCCTGGCAAGTTAATGGATGTTTCAGCAAGACCATCATGTGCTTGAATTGTCATTCAGGGCTTTTCTGAGAAAACTGCACCTTTTTCACATATTTTTCCTGTAAATTAATGCTTGAACTATTTCAGTAAGGAGTTGCTAGGATGAGCTGCACGTAACTATCCAGAGATAAAGTTGGCAAAATGTGACAACCGGGGCTTGATTTCAGTTTGACAAACTTTTAAGTAGAGAACGAGTACTCTTCCTGGGATCAAGCGGCTGTATCATTAAGTTTTAAAATTTTTCCCCTATTTGGGGTTCCCGATGCCATGTCTAGGTGGTTCAGTTTTGAGGATCACTTGTCATCATGTCTTGAATGTTATCCATTTCGTCTCCCACTTAGAGCTTTGCTATTTTGAAACAAGTTCAGATTGGAGTCACTCATACAGGTCTACGAGCTCCTTACAACACAACCCATCGCATCAATATGGTTTTCCCTCAGTCCTCTGAAACGCTAAGGCTTGGGTTGCTGAAGCGGGAGGGTACAAGGTCACAGGCCTTCAACCAGCAAGACGAAGGCAATTAACATCTGAGGGGCCTGGGCTGGGCAGTCGACATATGCATTTCATTGTCACCATCACCCTGCTGGGAGGCACGAAAGCTCCACCTGGCAGACGACGCGGGGTGGGGGGCTGGGTACACAACTCGCCCAAAACCACCCAGGCTAGCGAGTCGCACGCTGGACTCCCAAACGTGGGCGCTTCCGGCCCTGCCCAGACTCGTGAGACCTGCCAGTCCCGGAAAGAGGAGCAGTCTAGCGGGCAGACAATGTAACCCCCACCCCGGCAAGCGGCGGGGGCCGGAGCCGCCAGGGCTCGGCCTCCGCGGGCTGCGCGCGGTGCGATCCTGAAGCGCGCCCGCTCCACCCCCCCATCCCCCTCATCCCCCCATCTCCCCCATCCCCCTCATCCCCCTATCTCCCCCATCCCCCCATCCCCCCATCCTCCCATCCCGGGTGCCCTGCGCTGCGCAGGCGGCAGCTTCCGCCTTTCGATCCGCGATTCTGGAGCTGCGGGCCTCACTGTTCCCTCCGGCCTGGGGCGCGGCGGCAGAGGAGCTGGGACGGCCGGGCGCGGGGCTGGGGGCGCCCTCGGGCTCCCTCCCCTCCCTCTCACCCTCCCCGCGCATGGAGGGGCGGGGCGGGGCGGGGCGGGGCCACTCACGCCGCTCGCTCTGCAGGCGGCAGGCGGCCCGGCTGCTCCGCTCGGCGCTCTTTCCCCCGCAGTCGCGGCCGGACGCGCGGAGCCGGTTACCGCACGGACCGGACGACCTCTGCTTCGTCATTTCCTGCCGGCCCGGCGGCTTCCGGATGGAACGAGGAGCCAGGTCTTTTCCCCCACCGCCCCCCCGCCCCCCTCTCAGTGTGGGAACCGGAGGGAGGCCGCGACGGCCCCGGTGCCGCCCCCCGGGCGCGTGAGTGCAGCCCGGCTCCCTTCCCCGGCCTCGCGGCGCGGCGCTGGCCCCGCCCCCGGCCCCTCCCCGCGACCCCGGGCAGCGACCCCGGCGGTGGGTCCGGCCGCTCCCTCCTGGAGTCCACGTGGGTCTGGCCGCGCCGCGTCCGAGCGCGCGGGGAGAGGGGACGGGTCGTCCGGAGAGCGCGAGCAGCTTCCAGCCCCACCTCGGCGCGCCCGGGCGCCGTCTCGGCGTGGGAGGTGGGAGTGTGCATTGGCCCCGGGTCGAGATTAAGCTGGAAACGCGAAGATTTTCCTTTTTCGTAATGAGGGCATAGGGTTATTTTTAATATTTGCTTAGGAAAGCACGTGCTCTCACTGGCTTTGCATTTTCCCTGTCATAATAAATGATGCGTGGCCGAGGCTATTGAAGTGTTCTAAAAACTGGATGTGCCCAGGATGCTGTAGTCTTGTCAGTTTAAGTGACTTTTGGATATTTAAAATTTTTGTGTGTAAGGACTTGTAAAATTCTAGCATGAGACAGGTAATGAATTTATGTAGGATTTCAGCATGAGTATTGAAGTAATCAGATTTCAGTGGTTGGCGCAGCCTTGCAAATAAATGGCCACTTGTCCGCGTGCTTGAGGTCTTAACTATTCATTTTGAGCGAGTTCTCTAGGATCAGCTGACTGCTGATTATAATTCATACTAGACCATGTAGAGGTTGTATCCTTAATTGATAAGCAGAGATTCGAGGTAACATTTAACATCCTACCCCTTAGCCAGCTTTCTCTGCTTCTTTGTGGATCATTCTGTTAAACTCACCTCTGTCTGGATGAAGAGCATTGCTTGGTACATAACATAAAAGCTTTATTTCTAGTAGTAACACATATTAGTTTATATATATTATATATACATAATCATGTGCATAACTTTATAACTGTTTAGTATGATTACAGAGTTGGAAAATTAGGAACGATAATAATGTGCAATGTTGAGTACTGATTGCTTGCCAGGCCTTTGCCAAATGGTCTACATGCTTTATCTCATTTAATCTTCCGGATAACTTTTTGCATAAACATAGGTTGCTTAGAAATACTCGAGTACACGAGTTTGATTTGAACGTGTCCAAATGTGGAACATGTACATTAATTGCTTCTGTTTCTGTTTTTTGTAAAATAAGGCTGTGGGCAATATAAAATGACTCATAGAGTAATTTAATGTGTTTTTCAAGTTGGAAGAAGGCTTTACATTTGCACAGAACTGCAATTAGTCCCTTTATTGGGGTATCCCTTTATTGGGGTGTCCCTTTATTGGGGTATTCAATAGTTTCCAAAGCCCTGTGTCTCTTCTTTATCAGAGTTCCCATTACATGTCATTGTCACCCAATGAACAGGCTATGCTTGGATGTTGGAAAAAAGTAAAAGTTGGGAAAGCCTTAATGGTCCCTTCTGAAAGGTGCCCTTTTTCCATATATAGTTTCTAAGCAACGTTCCTAATTAAGGGTTAACGAATGACAGTCAAACAGGAACGTGATTTTCCAGTACCAAACCAAGGAAATAAAAAACTGGGTTGGCTATTGCTTTGTTGATGAGTCTAACTTTCATGGGTATGTAAATGTTGAGAATGTTAAGTAATCTACATTGTAGGGGTTCTACCTTACTTTTCAGTTTGCCTTTACATGTCTTAAACATATTTGAGTCCAGTACTTTGTGCATGAAGAAGTTATTGACTGGATTTAATTGAGTAGTTTTGACTTCCTTAATCAAGAAGTTGATTCTGTGTTTCCAAAGCTACAATGTAGTAATTTGTGTAGGCGTAACAATGATGAGAATGATGGTGGGATCCAGCAGTTTGCATCTTGGGAGAGTAGGATCGGGTGAGAGGCCTGCAGAGGATGAGTGAAGCGCTTGGAAATGTGTCATATTTGTGATTAGAGTGTATTGAACTTAACGCATCTTCAGATAGTGGTCCGTCATCGGAGAAGAAAGGAGTGAGAATACTTTGCCAGTCGGTATTTATAAGAGGGTTCCTTTCCCTGAAGGCGTTCTCTTCTGGGAGGAGATGAGTGGACGGATGTAGGAAGAAAAAGATGCATGTGTTAATACTTCCACCCATCGTGACTAACTGATTGCTGCCAACACATGCATCTTCAGGCACTTTTCTAGTAGATATTTGATATCTGTGAGCAGCCACTGGTAGAAGAAGAAGGGAAAAGGGCTCGAGGAGACAAAGCACAGGGCTTTAATGAATAGGCTTTCATTTGGGCAAAATTGAGCAGCTGGGCCTCCACAGCCTCTATTACGAAAACTGTTCCAGTAATACTGACTGTGTGTATCTGTAAATCTCTTATATGTTAGTTGTATCCAAAATATGGAGAATATCTCTTTAATGTGCTTCATAAACAGTGGAAGATATTTAGAATACAGTACATGAAAAGTTATTAATTTCTGTATGTTTGCCATTGTTGGAAGCCGGAGTGACTGTAATGCCAGCATTGGCTCCTGTTCACGAGACATTTAAGGGATGTTGAGTTTCATCGGGTTGGAGGACAGGCCCTTCTTCCTTACTTCAGAACTTGGCTCTCACGTGGAGTGAGTGCCCTTTTAGGTCCCGGGGTGCAGGGGCCGTTTCTGGGTCCCTCATGGCCGTATTCCAAGAGCCAAGGACAGAGGCCGGCCTACGGAAGGTGTGCGGTAAATATTTGTGGAATGAGCAGATACCCTGGAATCCTCTCTCTGTTCCCACCTGTCGTGGAAATCCAAGTCCCCTCTAGGGGCAGGGCCACTGCAGGCTTGCCCTCTCCAGAGTCCCAGCTCACAGTGAGTCCTTTGAATGGTAGCTGTCTAAACCACATACTTTGGCATTTAATCTTTTATGGCTTTGTATTGTTGCATGAGCGTTTCCTGTGTTTTGTTTCCCCACCCAAAATACAGGCTACTCGAGGGCAGGGGATACATGTTTACCCAGGTCTGTGTTTGAGAACTTCCTTGTTCATCCAGTATAATAATTTGTACCGAGTAGGTTTATTTGTACCTATTGAGTGAATATTAGGTGCCATGGGGGGAACATCAGAAATATTCAAACTGTGGTCCCAGTCCTCGCGTAGGTAGTATTTCAGTTGGGCAAACATTGTGTACACATGTGGAACAATACGAGAATTTGGAGTTACATAAAGCAAATAATGATAGCTAACATGGATGTAGTGCTTAAAATGTGCTTTTACATGTAAATGTATTCGACTCTCACAACAGTCCTTTGACGTAGGTACAGTTATAATCCCATTTTTCACATGAGGAAACTGAGGCACAGGGAGGTAATTAAGTCACCTGCCCGAGACCACAATGTGAGTAGTAAGCAGGGAGGTGGGATATGAACCCAGGCAGCCTGGCTCTTGAATCAGTGTGGGTTCTCTGGGGAGTTGTACTTTATCAAAGACAGAAAAGAGAGCTAAAAGTTGACCCTAGTTTCTCAGCTGTAAAGGAAGCTCTTTAAAAATTTCAAAGTAGCATACATGGTGGCAGTGACTCTGAGCTGCAGAAACAGTGCTGGATTTTCCAGGCAGAAGAGGTTGATAATGAAATGGTTGAGGGGACTGTATTTTGAAATGACTGAAGGCAAGAGGAGAAAAACCAAATTTTGAACCTCAAAGCTGAGGGGGACTAGGACCCTTGGTAGGTGTTGAATTCTAGGGCAGTGATTCACCAGGACAAAGGGCAGTGACTGCTTAAGGTACTAATTCAGTGTCAAATAACTCATGTGAAAGAGCTCTTCTTTTTTCAACACTTTTAAACCCCTAGTGAATGCAATTTACCAGGATGGGAGCATTACTGAAGGCTTCTGGTGCCCATCTGTCCGTTTGCCTTGTCCTTTTGTGAAATCTTGACCCACTTTTTCAGCTTGTCTTGGACAGTAGAGCACACTCTTGGGGCCCGGAGGCCTCTTCCAACCAAGTAATATTTCTTTGGTGGAAAAAAACTTAACGGCACTGTTGGTTTGGTGACAAACCTGGAGCGAGGTCACTTTGAAGCCATGTGGACTTGGATGAGGGCCTGCAAACAAAATCCAGCAAGATGAAGGAAAGTGGTATACTCTGAAAGCCCAGTTTTGTGTCCCTTTAGTCGGGAGCTGACAATATTATTTTGGGGGTGTTGGGCACCAACAGAGCCCATTGAATCCACATGACTCGGCCGACAGGGGAGCACACACGTCACCATACCCGCCGTCCAGGAGTCAGAGGAGGAGGTGCCCTGGGGTGAAGCCTGGGCCACAGCCCCGGGTAGCAGCTCTGCAGGTACGGTGTTCTGCGTGACATGTCGCTTCTGCTGGGGCGGGGGGTGTGCCCTTTGTCTTGGGGGCAGCTTTATAATTTGAGTAAGAAATGGCATGTTGCTGCTGTCATTTTAACGTCAGCTCGTATTTTGGGATGGCCTGTCAGAGCAGCAGCTTATGACTGTGAATATCGTCCTGCAGTTGTGTTCTATTTAAGTATCCGAGGATATAGTTGGGACAATTTGGGGTAAAAATAATCTCCATTGAAGTGTTTAACCAATTGGCACGTTAGCCTTAATCTTAGTTTTGGCATCTTCTCTGAACAGGGGATTTTTAGGGAAGGAGAAAATGACACAGGGATTCGTTTGTCTTAAACCTATCAAGCTGGAGTAATGGCATCCCTACTGCCCTGTTTTATGACTCTTAGGGCTGTAGAGCTGCATCCTGAACGTGACCTAGTGTGGTGGTTCTCTAAGTATGAGTGTAGACAGAATGACCCAGGGTTCATTATATAGTAACAGGAACAGATGCCTTAACCTAATCCCAGAGGTTAGAGCTCTTTAGAGCTGGAGCTGGGCAGGCATCTGTATTTTAAGCCATCCTCAGGTGATCCTAGTACCCATCTCCCCATGTAAGAAGAACCAGCCCTGTATTTTATAGATGAGAAAATCAGGGCAAAGTCAAATGGCTTGCCTACAGCTGGTTCAGTGGTGTCAAGATTTTATCACCAAGTAGTATGCAATTTCAGAATTTTATGGCTAGAAGAAATTTTCCAGGTCATCAGTTCTGTAGCTCACTTTATAGCTCAGTATAAATCATGCTTGTTCATACCATTTCCAAATAAGATATGAACGCAGAGAAATAGCGTTTTCTCAAAGCCCATCTTCTATCCTGGCCATGGTAAACATCAAAACGTCAGTCACCAGAATTTCTTTACAATTTTAATGGATATTTTTTGTTAATTTCAGGAACAGTCAATTATTTGCAGTATTTTTTATTGTATAACCTGTGATGCCCTATAAAATTTTTTTGAAAATATATTTAAAGTTGAAGTGAAGGATTGAAATTTTTTATCTGAGTTACTTATTTTTCAGTCTTAGCGAAAATGTAACACTGTGTGAGAATTTTCACTACTTTATTAGAGTCTTTTTGTTTTTAAAATCTGATTGATTTTTAGCTTTTTTTTTTTTTTCAAGGCATCTTACCTTGGAAACAGCACAGCTTGGCTTCCGTGTCATCGTTGAGTTCAGAGAATCCTAGTTTCACCGTGTCCTCAGTAGAGACCAGAGAACCAGGTTTGTTCCTTTAAGAAGTGTCCCAGTGCCTTGGAATTCAGCAGCTGTTTCCAGAAGTAAATAATCATGTCAGATGCCTGTGAATGGACTGTGTGGCCGAGTGACCCGTCACGATATTCATGGAAGAATGGTTTAAAAAAACAAAACAAAACTGAAGAAAAGGCAAATTTCAAGAATCGGCCCAATGCCATTTAGGATTTTTGAGCAGCTGAAAGAAGATAGTTCTGCAAGTATGAGCAGCAAGACTCTAGCATATTTCTTTACATGTTTCTTACATTGTCTTTGTTAACCCATTGCTTTTGTGTATAATATTTGAGTTATTTTCCCCTGCTGCTAAAGCTGGTAATCTGCGTACGATCAGAGTTTCAATCTGTGTGGATAGAGAAATAGTAGATACAATAGGAGAAATGGGAGCTTATAATAGGATGTTGGCCCTCAGAAATTGACTTTCACTGAAGAATTCCTCAAGGTGCGGGATGTTGAGAAACTGCTTCTTCTCAGTGATTGTTCAAAGCTTGGCGGCTTTAGGTTCATCTTCCTTTATCTTCCTCTCAGCCTCTGTGTGTGCCTGCTTTTTTTCTTGCACAGTTTTTTGGACCGAAAATCTGATGACTGTATTTTTTCAGCTTAAAAATAAAGAGTTATACGAATTACAGCTTCATAAATAGACCTTTGGTACGGTAGCTTTTCTACCCTTGGTTATTTCCTAGGATTAAGAGTAGAATAATTTCCCTTCTTTTTCAGAATGGCTCTTCCTTATTGTTTTTATGTTCTTGTTAAGTGTTTTGTTTTCTCTGTTGTTTCTAGATGGAAATGAAGGATGATCTCTGTGTTCTGTTTTCAGTTATGTAGGAGTCCAGAATAAGGTGGGTCGTAGAAATTTATAGGAAATTTGCATCTTTTCACTGTTATTGTTTTAACCTTGTGTTAAGCTTCCATCAGACTTTTTTTTTTTTTCTTTTTTTTTAGCAGTATTGATGTAAGTGTCACCTTCTTACTCTGCCCTTTCTTTTTTAGGGCAGTAGTAAGAAGCAGGGATTTCTCCAAATACTGATAAGCACAGAGAGAGAAAAAGTGAGAGAGAGAGAAAGCTTTTGTGATTAGTAAATGAAGCAGTTGGTCACTAAGGTCATTGATGTGTATGTGTCAGTGTGAAAATTAGTTTGTGGAACAATAAATGCTGGAGAGGGTGTGGAGAAAAGGGAACTCTCTTGCACTGTTGGTGGGAATGTAAATTGATACAGCCACTATGGAGAACAGTATGGAGGTTCCTTAAAAAACTACAAATAGAACTACCATACGACCCAGCAATCCCACTACTGGGCATATACCCTGAGAAAACCATAATTCAAAAAGAGTCATGTACCACAATGTTCATTGCAGCTCTATTTACAATAGTCAGGACATGGAAGCAACCTAAGTGTCCATCAACAGATGAATGGATAAAGAAGATGTGGTACATATACACAATGGAATATTACTCAGCCATAAAAGAAATGAAATTGAGTTATTTGTAGTGAGGTGGATGGACGTAAAGTCTGTCATACAGAGTGAAGTAAGTCAGAAAGAGAAAAACAAATACCGTATGCTAACACATATATATGGAATCTAAAAAAAAAGAAGGTTATGAAGAACCTAGGGACAGGACAGGAATAAAGACACAGACGTAGAGAATGGACTTGAGGACACGGGGAGGGGGAAGGGTAAGCTGGGACAAAGTGAGAGAGTGGCATGGACATATATACACTACCAAATGTAGAATAGATTGCTAGTGGGAAGCAGCCGCATAGCACAGGGAGATCAGCTCCTGCTTTGTGACCACCTAGAAGGGTGGGATAGGGAGGGTGGGAGGGAGACGCAAGAGGGAGGGGATATGGGGATATATGTATATGTATAGCTGATTCACTTTGTTATAAAGCAGAAACTAACACACTATTGTAAAGCAATTATACTCCAATAAAGATGTTGAAAAATAATAATAATACAGGAGGGAGGAAATAGGTATGGATGAAACAAGTTGACAGAAAGAAAAAAGAAAATTAGTTTGTGGGTTAGAGCTAAGATGGTTAACTGACATAAGTAAATTTTATTGTTTTCAGCTCTTCTTACTTTTGCTACTAAGTCAGTTGACCTCATCCATACTTTTCTCCTCTGGAGATTGTGGAAACCATTGTTCTCAATCAGGTTTTACCCAGCAGAGAGAAACAGAAACAAAAGAACAGGTTTAAAAATTTAATTTAATATAGTGAAATTCCAGAAACCATTTGTCTTTTTTTTAATATTTCCTTTCCCAGAGGTTTCTTTTACTTTATCCTTTTTTTTGCCTTTCTACCCTACCTATTTATCACCTGGTCTCACTTTTACATTTTTCCTCATTTGTCCAGAATTTCGTGTTTGGTGTCTTTGCATTTTGCCTCCTTCCTTCCTTTTTCTATGACTCAGTCTCCCATTGAAAATGCCGTCTGTTCCTTGGGCACGCCTCCTTCCTCGCCGGCCCCGCCGTTCTTTCTTGTCCCCTCTTGTAATTCAGTTCCTGTCCTCTCGCCCCTGCCTGGTTCCTCCTTGCCTCTGCTCACTTCTGTCACCTCCCGTCGGTGATGACCTCTCCTCCACCACCTCCGTCTGCTTCTGTCTGTAGAGCTCACTGATCTGTCACGGCTTTCATGGAGCTCTGATTCCTGCTCAGCCCTACATTTATGCTGTTTTCTTCCTGTACCTTTTGTGCATTTGCTCCGTGAGCTCTTTTTCTATTTTCCTTGTCCCTGGGTGGCAGGTATTTCTAGAGGGATTTGTTGTCTGTATTTGCGTAGAACACAGGTCCTTGCTGTGTATTTCCTGGGTAGCCAGGATGAATCAATTATTATTAACTTTTCTTGGAACATTGAGCTTCCTGTGTTTTCTGCTTCTAAGAATTAGATTGGTATTCTAGAAGACTAATATTACTTTAAAGAGAGGAGAGTCATATGATTTTAACATATGATTTTAACATTTTTAACTCTTTATTCAAGAGTTCGTGCCATTTCACTTCACTGGCTTGTCTTGAAAAATTAAAGAAGACAGACGTCCAAAGCAGGTTTGGGGCTAGGGGTGGGTGGGGGATGAGAAGAGAAAGATAAGTACCACAAAAGGACTCGCAGTCAGTTTCTATCACTGGAAGGAAAACGGAAACCACAAACGCAGACTCTAAGATTTAGTAGGTAAAAGGTCCCCTAAAAGAATAAAAAGTATCAGTAATTCTGTTAACTAATCTGAGTACCAAGTCATCTGTATTTTTATATGTTCCTTGAAGTTCCAGGACTTTAATAACAAAACAGAAACTTAATCTTTTACATATTCATTTTATTTTGAGAGACTTGATGTCTCCTTAAGTATTAACCTGTGTCATTTTGTAATTACACTGTACCAGTCTCCAAATGTCATGAATAACCAACCCTGTTAGTTTCTTGTGTAGGAAAGCGTATAAATTGTGTGGTCTTGCCCCTCTGGACTCTGGAGTCGTGTTGTAATGAAAAGGTAGCTTTTTGGCAAAATCTTAACGTTCTGCTGTTGATGGTTTACATTGTCGTATATTTTTCCTTCATTCTTGCATGCACTATGAGTGTCGAGCTGTCCTGTCATTTCGTTTTGTGCAGTGAACTACTGGAGGTGGACTAATGTGAGTGCAGATGCAGCTTTATTCAACGTGAAGAAGAAAAACCCTATATGCCACATAATGTAGTGTCTAAATGCTATGTTAAGAACAGCCCTACAGATTCAGGCTGATCGTATTGAATCTCCTTTCTGCCTGCGTCTGCCTTCCTTGAGGTAGTGGTTGGCAGGTATCTTGAAGCTGGTTCTGTAATGTTCACCACCCATGAGCAGCTAGCAGAATTAACATCAGAACCACTGTTAAGTACTAGCAAGAAGTGCATGCAGATGTGCTAAATACAGGACTGTGTTCTGGGATTACAGAGATAAGGTGTGAGCCATTCTCTCCGGAAGCTCATCATTGAGTAGGAAATGTTGATAAGTGAACGACTGCAATACAGTAGGGCAGATGCAAAACTATACGTAAGTAGCTGCTGTCATAGGCAGAGATTAATTGGGAGAGTTAGAAAGTAGAGGTCAAAAACCTCAAAAAGTCAGATATAATGTGTAGGTAACGGGGGATGTGCGTGTGTGTGTATTGCGATTATGCTGGTCTCTCTTTATTACCTGTGTGAACTGGGCAACTTACTGAAAGCACTCAGGCTCAGTGTCTTCACTTTGAAATGGTGATAATTGTCTAGTAATGTTACACGGATTAAATGAGGTAATATATACGGGGTGCCAGTATGGTCCATTATTCAGTTATTGTTTAAAAATTGGAGAAGGAAACACCCGGTAGAGAACACGGCAGATGAGCATACTCTTATTATGTAGGTAATGTTGCTGCCCCACGTGCTTGGAATTCCCACTTCAAATTTGCTTTTATAGTTTTTAGGAAAACTTAACCTTACTAAAAACCTTGTAGTCAATCCCCTCCTTTTTTTTAACCAAAAGAAGTTTATTTCGCTTAGTCTACTTGCCAGGTGTAGTTCTCAGTGACGGTGATTTCTTCCCATACGTCACATCCATTCTCAAATTTAAAATTTGCTACAGTTAAGTATATTTGACAGAAATATGCCACAGGTTTTAAAGTGTTTAGCTAGAATGACATCACTGGGTTAGGTCTCCGTAACAACTGCTTTCAGGAAAATTGGAGTAAGATTTATTGGATACAGATGCTTTGGAGTGTGTTATAAAATCCGTCTTTGTAGAGTTGTAATCACTACACTGGGTTATATATACGAACCTAAATTTAGTTCCTGGATTATATCTATGTTTTTGTTATTTTAAAAGCTGTTTAAATTAACTTCTTTTAACAGAACCCAAACTGAACAGTCTGCATTTTCTAGTGTAGTAGAAAAAATTGGCACAGTGATTTAATATTATTTTGCTTATATTATGGTTGATTAATTTCTTTAAAATCTGGGTCTGTGTCCTAGACCATAGGATAAACCAGGCCGGGTAAACTTTTCACTTGAAACAAATGATTCTTCTGTTCTGGGTTGTTGAGTCTTGTTATAAAAGTCCACTAATTCATAGCATGATTAGACTTGTCTGTTCTGTCGTAATTTTGTGTATTATAAGTGTTGTATTTGGGGTAATTTTTAAATATCAGTATTGGGATAGAACTACCAGCCCAGAATTTTGATCAAAATATATGTCTTGTCTAAAGCATCTTTAAAGTTCCTTATTTACAGTCAAGGGATTTAAATCAGTTTAGTTTGTGTTTTATGGCTGGTGTTAATTTGTATTGATGTTACATTCATTTCGATAGCAAGGGAGACTTGGTGCATTAATATTCCAAAGTTTAGTTTAAGCTGGCTGTGATTAGACAAGTGGCTTTCACTTGTATTCTCTGGAAGATTCTCCACAGCAGTCCTGTGGGCATGTTAACACGTTTAATCACCCTAATGAATGTCTAGTTAGCAGAGGGCTTTGGGACATCACAGCAGATGGCGTAGAACGAGCTGAGGTGTTGGTTTTGTCTTTCAGTGCTCCATGTTATATACTTTGAGAAATGAAATTTTTTTCTGATAGTGTTCTAATTTTTCTTGGATTTTTGTATATTATTGATAACAACGACAATTACCATTATGGAGCCTCAGTAGGGCCAGGCTCTTGACATACATTGAACTCTTTGCTACTAGTCAGGTAATTTTCTAATAAAATTTGAGGTTATGAAATACATTATGTAATATACATTTATGTATTATGTGCAATATGTGTTTATATTGATAAATAAATAGGCAGATAAATGTTAGGGCAGTTCTGCAGATGCATAGGTTTGTGGTGAGCGTTACATCTCCCCACTGTGAAAGTGAGGATGTTGAGGGAGGTTATTGAGCTGCCCAAGGTCACACAGACAGTAACTGGTGAAACCAGGATTGCACTCCAGGTCTGATGTAATCCCATGCTTTCAATCACTTTTCTGTTCTGCCTTTAAAATATTTCCCTTGAAAAAGTAAAGTTTAGCTGTTTTATAAATGCATCCTATTTTGAGCTAAGGTGGTCTCTATTAATTCTATGCTGTACAGCTACTTTTTCCCAAAAATAAAACAACTGTGTTCTTGACCGTGGGAGTAATGAGGCTCAGTGTTAAAAGTAACCAATGCTTAGTGGAAAAACAAAACCAAATACTATGGAAAAGTATAAAGGAGGTGGTGAAAATCACTAGATATGTGGTTTGGTGTATGGTTGGTCTTCCAGACTTTTTGGTGTATAAATACATATATATATATATATTTTTAAAGCAAAAATAGATTCATAACATGCATGTTGTTTAGTAATTCTTCTTTCATTTATTATATATTGGCCATCATTCCACAGCATTATAAGTTTACATCTTCATGAAAATTTTTCTTTTTCATTTTTTAAAAATAATCTTTTTATTTTAGAACAGTTTTGGGTTTATGGAAAATCGCAGAGCTGGCGCAAAGAGTTCCCTGTTTCCCTGATCATTAACATCTTACCTTAGTGTGGTGTGTTTGTCAGAACTAATGAGCCAGCATTGATACATCGTTATTAACCGAAGTCCATGCTTCCTCAGATTTCCTTAGCTTTTTTACCTCCTGTCTTTTTGTGTTCCAGGATCCCGTCCAGGATTCCATACTTCAGTCCTCAGGTCTCCTTCGGCTCTCCGTGCCTGTGACAGTTTCTTACAGACTTTTCTTGTTTTTTATGACTTGGACAGTTTGGGGGCATACTAGTCAGCTGTTGTAGAGTGCCCCTCAACTGGGGTTTGGCTGATGTTCTTCTCACGGTTCGACTGGGGTTGTGTGTTTGGGGGAGAGAGACCCCTGGGGCCAAGAGCCGTTTTCATCCCATCGTTTCAAGGGTGCCTGCTGTCTGTGTGACGTTGACCTTGGTATCCTGACGGAGGCGGCGCTTGTCAGGTGTCTGTACTGCAAAGTTACTCTCTCTTTCTCCCCTTCGCATCTGTGCTCTTGGGAAGAAGGCAGCACCCACGTCAGGAGTCGGGGGCCATGCTCCACCTCTTTGGGGCGGGGCAGGGGACCTACCTACAGTGTTTGGAATTCTGCAGCCCAGGAGCTTTGTCTGTTCTCCCCAGGTATTCATTTATCCAGTCGTTTACTTACATCGTGTAGACCAGTGGGTATTTATACTTGTGTTATAATCTGACACAACACTACTGTATTGCTCAAATTGTTCCAGCTTTGGCCATCTGGAGAGCTTTCAGCTGGTTCCTGTCTCCCTTTGCCATACCCTGTTATTGTGGGTTCTTGTCTTCCTTTTTTTACATAGCTGCTTGGTATTCCACTGTAAGAGTACACCATAATATATTTAATCCCTCTTTAATGATAATTTAGGTATCAGATTTCTCACCATTGTAAACAAGCCTGTGATGAACAGTCTTCAAAAACTGTATTTATGAAAATATTCTTTGATCATTCAGGAAAAGTTGCAGTGTTAAAAGGACTGCCCATTTTACATTTTAGGTGTCCCTGACTCTTTCCTAAGGATATTTAAGCAGATTTCTGAGGAGTGATCATTTCCACCTGACCTGGGAAAACAGTGGTGTGTTTATCACTGTAGTTGCCTCCCTTTTTGCTTTTTTTCATGTGATCAGGGCTGGTGGTGCAGGTGGCACCAGTGGTCCCAAAAGCTGCTTTGAGAATTAATCTCCGTGTCCCTATCACCCAGCTTTATCTGTCAGCTTGTGGCCAATCTTGTTTAAAACTGCCACCCACTACCCGCCCCCCGACCACCCCCCCCCCTTATTATTTGCATTGAATTTATGGATGGAGTGATAAAGGGCAGAAAGTTTCCTTTTGCTTTTTCTAAGCCATACTGAAGCCAACCTTAACTGCATTATTGTATTTAAAACTATTTTATTGCAAATAAATATTCATCTTGCTAGCCCCTGTTCATTGTATGAGGATTCTGGTTTTATTCTAACCTCATTCAGACTATCCTGCCTGGCATTTGACGAGATTGCAAGCTTTCCCTTTTCTTTCATGAATAGGCTTTGTCACAGTCAATCAGCTTTATTTACCCCCATCTTGAGTGCCTTATTTGTATTATTTCCGAATTTTGGCTCCCTCTTATCTACCTGTTTCCATTCAGCGAGCACCTTTTAAAGAGGAGAAATCAATGTTACTCTTCTTCTCATTTCTAAGAAAAAGTTTAAAAGATAAATAAAAAATAAACACAGTTTCAAATACATCTGTGGTCAAGTGCATTCAGTTATCCAGGGCTGATGTGTATTGTGGATTTAAGTTCTTGGAAGACACACTGTTCAGCAGGTATGCTGTGGGCATATTTAAGATTTTACGTCTGTAGTATTTCACCTACTCTACCTATATATTAAGCTACTCTTTAAACCCTTCCTGGTACAATAATCATCCTCTTTGCTTTGAGATGGTCTTAACTTCGACGTCGTTGCTCCTTGCTGTCTGTGTGACCTTGATTGAATTTCTTGCCTTTCTGTTCGCTCATCTGAAAAGTGAGGCTGTCTAGCAGCTGCCACCTCACTGGGCCGAGCGTTGAGTTGAATGAGATCAGCTGTAGTGCCTGGTGCGCGATAAACGCTCAGTAAATATCATTCGTCATCTTTTCCTCTCCAGCCATCTGGTATATCTCCCGTTACTTGTTTATACCTTCACTTAGATGAAGAAAAACGGTTTATTGTAAGTAAGTCACCACCTTCATGATTCCCTCAAACTTGTTTTAAACTTTTTGTTTTGAAATGGTTAGAGTCACAGGAAGTTGTAAAAATACAGAGTTCCCGTGTATTCTTCACCCAGTTTCCCCCAGAGGCAACTGGTACCAGAACAAAGGCGGAAAATAGACCTCGGTACAATCCACAGAGCTTATTCAGATTTCTCCAGTTTTACATGCACTGTGTGTGTGTGACTATTTGTGGGTGTGTATGTACATGTGTGTGTGTGTGTGACTATGTGTGGGTGTGTATGTATATGTGGTGTGTGTGTGTGACTATATGTGGGTGTGTATGTATATGTGGGGTGTGTGTGTGTGACTGTGTGTGGGTGTGTATGTATATGTGGTGTGTGTGTGTGACTGGGTGTGTATGTATATGTGGTGTGTGTGACTATGGGTGTGTGTGTGTGACTGGGTGTGGGTATGTATATGTGGTGTGTGTGTGTGACTGTGGGTGTGTATGTATATGTGGCGTGTGTGTGTGTGACTGGGTGTGGGTGTGTATGTATATGTGGTGTGTGGGTGACTATGTGTGGGTGTGTATGTATATGTGGCGTGTGTGTGTGACTGGGTGTGTGTGTGTATGTATATGTGGTGTGTGTGTGTGAGACTGTGGGTGTGTATGTATATGTGGTGTCTGTGACTGGGTGTGTATGTATATGTGGTGTGTGTGTGTGACTGGGTGTGTATGTATATATGGTGTGTGTGTGTATGTGACTGGGTGTTTGTGTGTGGCTATGTGTGGGTATGTATATGTGGTGTGTGTGTGGCTGTGTATGTGGGGGTGTGTGTGTGTGTAACTGTGGGTGTGTGACTGTGTGGGTGTGTATATATATGTGTGTGTGGCTGTGACTGGGTGTGTATGTATATGTGGTGTGTGTGTGACTATGTGTGGGTGTGTTTGTATATATGGTGTGTGTGGGTGTGACTGTGTGTGACTGGGTGTGTATGTATATGTGTGTGTGTGACTGTGTGGGTGTGTATGTATATGTAGGGGGTGTGTGTGTGACTGTGGGCGTGTATGTATATGTGGGGTGTGTGTGTGTGACTGGGTGTGTATGTATATGTGGGGGTGTGTGTGTGACTGTGTGTGGGTGTGTATGTATATGTGGGGGGGGTGTGTGTGACTGTGGGTGTGTATGTATATGTGTGGTGTGTGTGTGTGACTGTGTGGGTGTGTATGTATATGTGGGGGGTGTGTGTGACTGTGTGGGTGTGTATGTATATGGTGTGTGTGTGTGACTGTGGGTGTGTATGTATATGTGGTTGTGTGTGTGACTGTGGGTGTGTATGTATATGTGGTGTGTCTGTGTGAGACTGTGGGTGTGTATGTATATGTGGGGGTGTGTGTGTGTGACTCTGGGGGTGTGTGTGTGACTGGGTGTGTATGTATATGTGGTGTGTGTGTGTGACTGGGTGTGTATGTATATGCGGTGTGTGTGTGTGACTGTGGGTGTGTGTGTGTGACTGTGGGTGTGTATGTATAGGTGTGTGTGTGACTGTGGGTGTGTATGTATATGTGGTGTGTGTGTGTGTGTGACTGTGTGGGTATGTATATGTGGGGGTGTGTGTGTGACTGTGGGTGTGTATGTATATGGTGTGTGTGTGTGACTGGGTGTGTATGTATATGTGGTGTGTGTGTGTGAGACTATGTGGGTGTGTATGTATATGTGGGGGTGTGTGTGTGAGACTGGGTGTGTGTGTGTGACTGTGTGGGTGTGTATGTATATGTGGTGTGTGTGTGTGACTGGGTGTGTATGTATATGTGGTGTGTGTGTGTGTGACTGTGTGTGTGTATGTATATGTGGTTGTGTGTGTGGGTGTGGGTGTGTATGTATATGTGGTGTGTGTGTGTGACTGTGTGGGTGTGTATGTATATGTGGTGTGTGTGTGTGTGTGACTATGGGTGTGTATGTATATGTGGCGTGTGTGTGTGTGTGTGTGCAGTTCCATCACGTGTAGATCTGTGTAACCACCACCACAACCAGGATACACAACTGACCTATCAACTCAAGGCTTCTTGCTACCTCTTTATAACCTTCCCTTGACCCACCAACCCTTGGTAACCACTAACGTGTTCTCCAGCTTTATAATTTCGTCATTTTGAGACTATTATATAAGTGGAATCATGCAGCATGTGACCTTTTGAGATTGGCTTTTTTAACTTGGCATAATGCCCCGGAGATCCCTTCATGCTGTTGCGTGTATCAATAGTTTGTTCCCTTTTATTGCCTAGTACGGGCATGGTATGGATGTATCACAGTTTAACCTTTTGTCTTTTGGAAGGACATTTGGGTGGTTTCCAGTTTGGGGCTGTTACAGATAAAGCTGTTGTGAGCATTTGTATACAGGTGTTTTGTGTGGACCTGAGTTTTCATTTCACTAGGATAAATGCTTAGGAGTGCAATTCCTGGATCAAAACTCCTTTGATAGACCATTGTAAGCTTCTTTGAAAATGCATGCTAATGCCATCCACACTTGTAGATATATATATATAAAGGCAATTATTTGTTAATACCAGCCATTATAAATAATATAAATAATATACATTGTCCTTTGTTTTAAACTATCTTTCTGTGTAAATTGCGGCATGTGTCCGAAGTACAGAATTCTGTCTTTTTTGTACTGTAATGTAATATGTACTAAATAAATATTTCATTTTGTTAATGAATCCCCTTTCATACTTTATTAAAAATTTTCTTGGGCATATAATTGTTCTCAGATACTAAATTTGAATGGGGGAGATAGTTCATGCAATGGTTTTTCATTTTATCTATTTTCTGCGATGTGGTAGAGCTGAATTTTTAAAAATACTTAGAGTAGCACAAAAAACCAGGAAGTCCATTAATTGACTAATGTCTGGCAAAATTTCAGATAATCGGTAGAATAGTGCTGGCACTTTTGCTTTCCAACATAATGTTTGGCATCCTAAGATGTTTCATAAAATCGTTGTCTCCAAAGTTTATAATAAATAAGTTATTATTCAGGTGACGCTACAAATACTCTTTTGACATGTGAAGGGTCCTTAATTGTGGTGGCCATGGATTTACGTAACTTTATTTAATTTGGGCATCAGAAGTCCACATAAGGATGATATGAGTTATAGACGGGGGACAGGGTCAGCTGGTTGATCGGTTTTGGCTTTCCCGAATGTAGCCTTAAAATAACTGATAAAGAAAAAGCTCTTTGTAAAAGATGGGAAGAAAGGAAGGAAGAGGATGAACTGTAAAAAGCAGTGGTTCTTAACTCTGTCTGAATTATCTAGTTAGCTTTAAAAACGAAACAAGTACCTACGCCCAGGCCAGTTAACTTAGAATCTCTGGAAGTGGCTCCCAGGCACTGGGATTTTTAAAAAATGCTTCCAGGTAATTCTGATGTTTAGCCAAGGTTGAGAACCCCTGAACCAACAGGAATGGCATCTCTGCTCATATGTCTTCACCTTAGAATTTGCTAGCGTTTGTGCTTCATGCATCCATCTCCTGCGTATTGGACTAATGTGGGTTCCGCATACCTTTCTTTTATTTACGGCTCTGCTGAGGTGCATATTTTCCTAAGGGGGAAAATAATCACACTTGTGAATTGTGGACACATTTAATCTACAAAACACAGCTTTACTCTGTATTACGGAAGAGTGCCTGTGACATGGAATCAAGTACCCCAAACAGTGAAAAACTCAGAATCACTGAAAAGTCAAAAAGGAAGTTAGATTTCGTCCAAGGTATACTGTGGGTGGGAACCTTTTGGAGAAATTAGGCATTTAGAAAACCTGCCTGGGACTTCCCTGGCGGTCCAGTGGTTAAGACTCCACGCTTCTATTGCGCGGGGCACGGGTTCAATCCCTGATCCGGGAACTAAAATCCTGCATGTCGTGGGGTGCAGCCAAAGAAAAAGAAAACGTGCCTGGAGTGTTGGGATGAGAGAGCTGAGTCTATTTATAGATCCTATTGTCAGCTTTATTTAGTTTCTTTTCTTTTTAAAATTTATTACTTTGCAAAAGCAGCATTTGCTTGTAACAAGTGAAAGTATACAAGGATGAACAAAGAAAAAAAGAATTCATCCCCCACCCATGTTTACAGATGTGAATTCTTCCACACCTTTTCCTGTATTCAGAAAAGTATGTTTAAGGATGTAAGGTTTGTCGGGGTTTTTTTGCTTTTTAACTAGGATCATACTCAATATATTATTCTGAAGCTTGCTTCTTCTCCTTAATATATCATGGCTATTTCTCCAGGTCAAGAGATCAGCTCTAACTCTTGTTTCCAAAAAATGAATTAAAATTTTCAATATACCATAATTTATTCAACCATTTCCCTGCAGATGGATATTCAGGATGTTCCTCCCCACACACTTTTTTTTTGCCTCTACAAACAGTGACGCAACACGTATCTTTGTATGTATAACTTTAGGTGCTTGTGCTTCTGTGTCTAAAATATTCTTAAAACCTGTGGTTTGGTTTTGGGCAGATTTCTTAGTTTCTGGATATCTTCTCTGATAGAATTAGTGAGTTAAGGTCAGTTGAATTCCAGTTAATTGGCTTCTTCTGGGTATTAAGTTGGGCATTAGATAGCAGAATCAATTATTTTAGAAATGGATCTGAATGAATTCTAGTGACCATAGGTGTTTTTCATAGGTCCTAGGATTCCTAAGGTTTCACCTTGAACAGGCCAATGGATGGGCTTCATGGGGGTCCAGGAATCATTTGATATTGATTGCAAAACTGTGTACATTTTCTGGCTTTCATCAGATTTTCAACAGGGCTGTTGCCTCAAGGAAGGCTGACATCAACCTAGGAGAGATGACTAATACCACACGTAGCAGACTGGATTCAGAATAATCTGAATAGGTGGTGGTAATGTTCTAAAACCAGCAAGATGAAGTAGCCTCAGGATGAACCATCTGCAGGAGTTGAGGACTGCCCCACATGCACCTGAGACAAAAACGAGCCATGAGTTTATTTGGCCACAGGCTTCTGTGAGCCTCTCTGTGATGCAGCTGCTGAAAATAGATGTTAGAGCACACCTGGTGAATGTGTTTACTCCTGTGACCCATGCTTAGGTGAGACATTAGCAGGGGAGGGAGACCGGTGGTGGGCTGAGAAGTGCAGTCACGGGAGGAAGCACCGGAGGAGGAGTTGGGTGGTCGGAGCAGAAGGAGAGGGTGTTGAAGAGCGACGTGCATTGGGGACGGGCAGGACCGGAAGGTGGTGTGGAGAGCTGGTGCGTGTGGACGCGCAAGTGCGCAGTAAATATGTGAAGGCGTGGACATCACAAGGCAAAGGATCGTGACCTGCTCTCAGCTCTGGTGAGAGTTCCCCAGTGATGGGGTGGGTGCCCTGGAGAGTCATGACTTCAAGCCTATGATGGGGGACCAGGACAGGGGCTGTAGAAGGAATTCCTGCTCTAAGTGAGAGGTTGTACCATAGGACTTCAAAACCCTTTTAATTGGATTGTCATGTTTCTTCTCCCAGGTGCTTGAATTCCAGAACAGGAGAAAATTCTAGGATAACATCGTAGGCTCTTTTAAAGTACTTTTATAGAGGGGATGGTTTTAACTCAAAGGCTACATGATTGCCAGTACAGGTGTTTCAAAGGTGCTGAAATGTTGAAATATAACAGGTTTTTATCTGAAACTTGCGGCGCATAAGTTATTCCACTGTTAAACCTGAAGTAACTAGTCTAGGCCTGTAGTGTGTGGTTTAAGACTTTATTTTTGTCTCTTTAGAGAGGAGAAAAGCCACATTCTTTTCATGCTGCAAAAGAGAGTAAAAAAGGAAATTTCACCACTTCCTGGCTTCATTGTGGCCTCCGGAAACATAGGACACTATCTTCATTAGACTAATTGTTCTGAATCCTGACTCACGATAATAACACTGCCTGGAATTTGTGTCTTGCTTGTTGTCTGCACAGGCCTGCACCCAATTCTGCATACTGTCCTGTGAAGATGTAGCTCTGATATTTCACTTGGGTGAGATACGGATATCTCTTATCGCCCCTCAATAATTGAAACAATATAAAAATCCTTTCAGTTGTGGAAATGGATAAATGCTGTCAAGGTTTGTTTGTTTGTTTGTTTTAATTATAAAGCTTTAAAAAAACAAAAAACCCTGTATCTCACACTAGTGGTCTTAGAACAGCTTGGGGGCTGCTGCCACTTCCGACCATGGGTTCCATTCCTTGTTATGGCGCCAGAGAGGTTTAGGTTAGGGCTTAAGGAGATGGGCTCCACCACTTGCTGGCTCTGGGACCTGATCTCCCAAGTCTGTTTCCTTGTAGAGGGAAGGTAACGATAGCACTTACACCCCGAGAGAAGCACTTAGCACGGCGCCCAGCTCATGGAGAGGACTCCCTAAATATTCTACTGCTATGTCCTCTGCTGTCCCCTCTTGAGCTCCTTTCTATTTTTTTCCTGATGTAGCAGATAGTGCCACTGATATGTCTTGTGCTATCTGGAACACAGCCTGTCTAAAACTAATTCGTGTGTTCCCTCCCCTCCCCCTTCCTCCTCTCATCCTAAATCTACTTCTGCTCTGTCCTGTCTCCTCTCCACCCTCCAGAGGTGCCGGGGAGAGGTTAGCACCGCAGGCTCTGGAGGATTGAATTCCTGCTCCGCCACTTAATGCCACATGACCTTGGACAAGCGCCTTAATGTCTCTAAATCTCAGTTTCTTCAGTGAAGAACCTGATTGCAATCTGTCTTCTAGAATTGGGAAGATTCCCTGAGAGGAGTACACGTTAAGTGCTTAGTGTTGTTCCTGACACTTAAGTAAGTGCACAAATACGTGTTTATCACTAACAATTCTAAAGGTAGAAGTGGTGGTGTCAGCCTGAATCCCTCTTCCTTCCCCTCACCTGGGAGTCATCAGTGCTATTGATTCTACCTCAAAAGTCTCTCTCTCCTCTTTCTATTCACTGCTTTTAGGTCAGGGTTTCTTCACTTGAGTCCACTGCTCAAAGAGGTTCATAATCCCCTGAAATTATGTATTTATTTTTTGACATAGGTGCATTTTTCTTGAGGAGAAGGCATCTAACCTTTATCATTGACTTTCACACAGGTCAGTGACCCAGGAAAGGTTACTACTAACTACTGGCTTAGACTCTTACCTCTCGACTGTATTCGGTAACCTGTCCATTGACATTCCTCCCCTGGTCTGTGTGCCTCTGATCTACTCTTCACACTGTTGCCCAGTTATTATTTTTTTTTTTTTTAGTGTTCTTACACCCCCATCCTGTGCATACAGTTGTGTTGACTCCCTGTTGCCTGTAGTGGCTGTTTTCACCCCAGCCACGTAACAGAGTCACATGGGAAGACTGTTAAAAAACACCAATGCCCAGTCCCCATCCTGGACCAATTAATTGATACTAACAAATACCAGACATCAATATTCTGTTTTAAATCTTCCCAGGAGATTTTAATGTGTAGCCAGAGTTGAGAGCCTCAGGGCTACAGGACAGTGGACCACCGAGTTAGCATGGCACATTAGGGACCTCAGCAGTCGACTTTTTCAGCCTAATCTTCTGCCTCTTCCCCCATTCACATCCTGTCACTTACACTCCGGGCACATAGTTTTTGCTATTCTCAGAACATGCTCTGAGCTTTTGCCTGGACTGATCGCTCTGCCTCAAATGCCTTTCGCTCTTTCTCTGCCTGGTCATTTCCGTCGCAGACCCTCCCCAAGTCCCAAAGACAGTTGCAACCGTCCTTTTGTGCAAACTTCTGTTATAGGCCTTACACTGTATTACAATTATTTGTGTCCATCTTCCATACCACACCGAACTCCTAGAAGGTAAGATCCTTATTTATTTCATCTTTCTCATGCTTGGCACCAGCTTAACAAGTTCCCTGAAAGTCTGATGAATAAGTAAATGAGAGGGGAAAGCAGCCTACTCTGGGGAATCAGAAAGTCCACGGGGTTGGAGAGTGTAAGTAAATGTGCTGTACCAGATGTGGGGAGGAAGGCTCGGCAGAAGTTCATCCTCTACTGTTGCTTTTTTGTACTTTTATAAAAAGGAAAGATCAAAGTATATGAGTTTCTCATCTGGGACTAGGAAAGTCGAGACCAGCTTTGACAATCGCTCCAAACATTGTTGAGCGTAAAGTCATGTCATATTTGGCTCCTGTGATGGTACAGAGGTTTCTGAATGAGAGATGAAGAATCATCCACTCCGACGATGGCAGCTGTTTATTTTGCCTGGTGGATTATCCTAACTTAGTTACTGATTTAAAGACACCCTTATATGGACGGTTCTCCAGACATTATATGTTTCTAATTTTGATCTCATCTCTGACCCTTAAGTTTTAGCTGCCGTCTTCTCTTGGCTGTTGTGAATACTTTTTTTCTCAGTGTGTCTCAGAATTGTCCAACACATTCTAAAGAATCATAACTTAAATGTGATTGATTCCTCCTTTTCTTCAGTGCCCAGGATTAAATTTTGAAAGAGATTACTTTAGTGAATGATCTCAGAGAGATTCTTTTGGGTATTGTTCAGGGTTTTATCGTAATTATTTTTCCTGTACACTGGCCTACCACTACACTCTTAGGAGAAGATATGGCTTATTTAACACTTTTACACAGAGAACAGTAAGTACTAGTCCGACATCATGATGTGCATGTTTTTCTGATAGGCTGTGTATGAACAACTAGAATACCCTTCGTCTAACTGGCTGTTTATTATCCTATAATCCAATATCATATCTTAGAGTTGAATAATAACAAGAATTTTCTTATTCAAAATCAAAGTGTTAGTTGGAATTTATTAGTATGCTACTCTTTTACGTGTCCATCATCTTATTTAAAAAGAGGGTTTTTTTTTTACTTTTTAAAATTGAAGTATAGTTGTACAATGTTTTATAAGTTACAGGTCTACAATATAGTGATTCACAATTTTTAAAGGTTATGCTTCGTTTATAGTTATTATAAAATATTGGCTGTACTCCCCATGTTAAGCCTTAAAGAAATCTGGATTTATCAAGAACTCCTCCTTTCAATGTAGTTGACATGAAAGGATCTTAATTAGTGAAACTAAAAAGAATAATTTTTAGTTATTTTTTAGGAGCATTTTTTTAAAAACAGATCTGACTCAAAGAACTGGGAAATGCACCCTTTCCTGGCAATTAGAGAGACAGGAAGAGAATGTCAAGAAAAAGAAGAAACCGAGTCTTACAATGTGAGCCCTAAGGTCTAAAATGGATAATTGTCTCCTGTTTCACAGTCTACAATCAACCCCAATACCCTGGTACCGTTTGTCCACGCTTCTTTTTGTGAACCAGGGTCTGTGTAAAGGAACTGGTCTCTGTGTTTCTGAGAATGGCCTCTTGGATTATTATAATGTCTGGGCTATTACAGTTTTAAGAGCTGAGTTGTTAATCCTTCTGTTTTCTTGTTTATTGCTGATATTCTGAAAAATGAGCCCTCATTGGAGCACTTTTTAAAATGAAATATACAGTGCTCAAGAGATAGAATCATGTACATTTATCTCAAGAGACTAGGCTCTGTCCCCCTATTGAAACCAGCTACCTACCGGATTCTTGTAGCCAAGTGAAGTTAGAATCTCTTATGAATATTTCAGCTCTTCTAATTTGAGGTTGATTTTGAACTGCTTACCCCCGAAGTGACCACTTCTCAGTGTGTCTGGTTGAGAACAGACCACATCCGTTTACAACAAAACTGTTAAAAGTTAGAAAGCAAATCCTTGATTTCCCAACTGTCTTGGTAAACTGGTACCAAGTGTCGTGTTTTCCCACACACTTAGGCATCTTACGAATGCTCGGCGACTTGAGAATGGAACACAGGAGCCATGAGAACTTACTTGAAATTATTATTAGTTAAACTGGCAGCCTTGGGCTGCTATTATGAGGGTCCTTTCAGCTTTACCCTGCAAGTTTCCTGTAAAAACCCAGAGCCCCAAAGTAGATTCTCTACTATGTACAGGTGGTTCAAACAGGAATTCCCCTTCATCATTATTTTACATAGGTAAAATAAATATTTTTAAAAAAATCCATGCCAAGTACTGTTCTGAGTGTTGTATGTCCATTGACTCATTTTTACAACAGTCTGTTAACTTGCCTATGGTTGCTAAGCTAGTAGGTAGTGAAGTTGGGATTCGAATGAACCCAGCAGCACGGCTGTATTAAAGAGCTCACCTACAGCCCTCTTTTAGTCCTTACCCTGAAAGAGATTGTAGGAGCTGTTGAAGTTGGCTTAATTGCTTGTGAAAGAGCGTGGCTGAAATAACAGAAATGAATACTGAGTGCTAATGTTCCAGAAGGTTTTGGAGGTTAATAGCTTGTTGCCTGATTCTTAATAGTTTTCCTATAATTGGATGGAGTCGACTGAGAAGTGGGCATTTACGATTAGCAGTTCAGCATAACTTGTTAATTCACATTCTGTTCACCAGTGCGGAATTGACAATACAGTTTGATCTGTGGTGGGTGAAATTTTTACTGCTGCATTATCTATGAAAAAGAGGTTTCGAGACAAATAGTGTAAGATTGCAGGAAATTTTTACTTATTTCAACACAGCAGAATACTTTCAAGTACTTGTAGCAGTTTTTTTTTTTTTTTAGTATAATCTGTATTCTCATCTTAAAAACAGAGGGAACTCAGTTTAATATTTGTTAATAGGTTCAAGTAATAAAACTGCATTTAAAAGTGTTTTCAGTTTGGATACATAACTACTTGAAGCCAAATTAGACTGGAATTAGTAAGATTTCATTAACCTACCTTTTGAATTATGTGGCTTTAAGTCTACTTTTTTCCCCCTGAAATCTCAAATTACAATACATTTAAGGTTTCTTGTTTTAGATTAGCCTGAATACTAATAAATTATAGAGGTTCTGATTGTACTTAATGAGCCTATGCTTATTTTTCCAATGAAGGTACATTTATTACATGAGACATTAGTACAGCTTTGTTTGAATCTGGCAGCCGTGCTGTGTCTGTCTAGCAGTTTAAACCTAGCATCTCACGTGCACAGCGGTTGCCCCAAGAGAGAAGAGGAGGGATAGTCTCTGATCTTCTGAGCAGAGGCTAATGTTGAGGCACGGGAAAACATGGCTGACCCTTGTGTTCTAGTACAGTGCTCTGTGAACTTCAGGCGAAGGAAAAAATTTAAATATATCTAGCACCTACTACATACACGTTCTGTCCTTGGTGATACAGCTATATCTGTATTTCTGTATTGATATACATCTGTCTATTGGTCTAGCTATCTATCTATCTATCTTGCTATGTATGCATAAACATGAGTTTGTTTATTTAACAGAATATTTATATATTAAGCACCAGGCACTGTTCTGCATGCTTTACAAATATAAACTCATTTAATCTTCATAATCACCCTATGAAACTTGTATATTGTTATGCCCATTTTAAAGATGATGAAACTGAGACACAGAGAGAGTAATTGCCCAGGGTCAACAACTATTAAGTGATGAAACTAGAAGGAACCCGGGCAGTCTTGCTCTGGACTCCATACAATCATTGGACACTTTACAGCATAAACTTGGAGAAGTTAAGGAACTTTATTAGTGGTCTAAACAGCTATTAATTGATAGAGCTGAAATCCATTTCCCAAACATACATTCTACAGACATGCATCACAGCCTTCCTTTTTCTCCATCTTTGCTCATGTTGTTGGTTCTGTATAATGTTCTTTTCACTCCTTTTACTGTTGAAAGCTTATCAGCAGGCAGAGGCTCAATTCACATGCCACTTTCTCCAAGATGCCTTTCTTGACTAACCCAACTAGAAGCCTCTTCTTTTCTTAGATTCCTATTGGAAAGGATTTTTACCCTTTGGGATGCTTACTGATTACCCTCTTATATGGTAGAAAGTTTATATATATATACTGTCACGTCTCCTATCAGATTATAAGCCTCTTGAAGGTAGAACTATCACTAACACCATTTTCTGCTACAGTCTTGGGCAGCCTGCTGTTTGTTCAAATCTTGCAAAATGCTCCAGAGTTTCTTAGTGGCAGGAAGCAGTTGTTTAACAAGTGTTTGTTAAATGGATGACTATTAGGAATGTATTGGTGAGGATAAATTTTCCCCAGAGACTTCTAAGATACTTAAAAAATTAACTCTGTTAAAATAAGTATTCAAACAACAGCAGTAATAATGCTGCCTTTATTTTCATAGTCCTGATATAATTATGTTATAAATTATGCAGAATTAGCTGTTTATCAAAGGCTTAAAAAAGAACTGTCTTGAACTTGCTACTATGTGTATATATATTTTTAGCTTGCAAAAAATGCTGAAGAAAAAGTGGTTTATTCTTTGAGTCAGATTTCTCTGCTCATGTGTGTGTAAATGGTACTCTTAATCCATTTCTGAAGTATTAAGACAGACTGAAAGGCTATGAACTCTGCCTATGTAATCACTCTGAAGGCCAGGATGGAGAAGTCATTACTTTAGCACAGAGAGTTGTAGCATCGAAGGCCACTTATATTTGTTTCCAATTATAGGATGAGATAAATAGAGCACTTACATTTTAGCAATTTTATCATCAGACCATATCACTATTTCATTTTAGTTTGATTAACGTGATAGTGGAGATGACAAAGTAAATGTAGTAATCAGAATTGTGGATTTTTTTAAAGCTAGAATTGTGAATTTTTAAGAGTAAGATAGACGTAGATTAGTCTTAGAGGATTTCATTTGGAAGTAAAGGGATGGACTATTACAGACCTTTTGAAGATTGTATATTTGTGAGCTTTTGCTATATAACAAGCCACCTAATTCTAGCAGCTGGGAAAAGGAAACCTTCTGTCTCACAGTTTGGGAGGTCACCCGGGTGGCTCTTCTGGTGGGAGGTAGCCCGGCTGGTCTTTGCAGTTAGCTGGTGGCTTGGCTGGGGCCGCATGGCCTGGGATGGCCTCCTGGCCCGTCGGGGTGCCCGGGGTGGGGCTTCAGTGGCAGAGGGCAAGTCTGTGCTCCACGTGGTCTCATCCTCAGAAGGCTAGCCGGGAGTCTCCAGGTGGTGGTCTCGGGGCTCCGAAGTGCAGCAGGACGGGGCAGGCTCCCCTGGGCCCGCACTTAAGTGTTTGGGTGATGTCTGCAGGCCAAGCCCAGGGTCAATGTGGTCAGGGGCTCCCCCAGGGTGTGGATACAGGGAGGCAGGAACAGATAGGGGGCTATTACTGCACCACCTACCAGATATGAAATGTGTGCATCCTGTTGGCCAGGGTCCCTAAATTCTGATCCAGCCTTAGGCTTGCAGCCTGAGCTGCTCTAATAGAGGAGAACTGAGCAGGCTGTCCAGGCTACAGGGTTTTCAGAGACAGTTTGCAGACCCTGGCTTCCCTGAAATACTTAACAATTGTTTGAAGCCCCTTTCAACTTTGTCTTCTTTGAAGCTTTGAAGTATGAAAGTAGGGAGGCTTTCATCCTTACTCAGTGACATCCCAAACCGATCTTCAGCGAGGACTGCACTGAAGGTGGGAAGGGTGCGACCCTAAAGGCGCAGTGGCTTATTGCGAGCGCGTGCGTGGCCGTGCCTGACCGGGTGCCTGGCCGGCCCGGAGTCCTCACGCTGCCCCTTGATGTCACACCATCGCCCTTGTTTTATGGGTGGCGAGGAAGCAGACTCACAGGCCCACTGAGCTGCCTGGGGTCGTACAGCTGGGGGGTGGGGCTGCCTTTTGAACCAGGTCTTACTGACTCCCCAGCTATGGTCCAAAGAAGACTTTCTCCCCAGTGGGCTGGGGATGTTTTTTTCAGCACGAAGCTTTTGAATACTTTATTTCATCCTCCGAAAAACTGGGGACCGTGGTGAGATGTGAATTTTTTCCCCTTCTTACTTCTTCCCTGCCCTGTACCTTCACTAGTTAGGCCAAATAACCAGGTGTAATTTGAAGATGATAAATAACTCAGAGGGGAAACTTTACTGCTGGTTCCAGATGTCATTTTTAAATATTTTGGAATAATCTATCTATGACTCTTCTAGATTCCAAAATAAAATTCAGAATCCTGAAATATTCTAGGACATATATTTAAAATTTCAGTTGGGGGGGGATAAATTAGGAATTTGGGAGTAACATGCACACACTACAATATATAAAGTAGATAAACAACAAGGACCTACTATAGAGCACAGGGAACTCTACTCAACATTTTGTAAAAACCTATATGGGAAAAGAATCTGAAAAAGAAATATCTATATGTATATAACTGAATCACTTTGCGGTACACTTGAAACTAACACAAAATTGAAAGTCAACTATAGTTCAATAAAAAAATTTCATTAGAAATAACCTTGATTTAAAAAATGAAGCTGCCCCCCTCCCTGTGCTCCCACGGCCCACGACACATAACTGCATCGCCCTATTTACCAGAACCGTGTATTTGCCAGGTTGGGGCTGGGGGGTCCGTCCCTCTCACTCAGCCGTGAGCTCCTTGACATAGAGACCTTGTCTTTCCTTTCTGTATCCTCAGCAGCCCGTCCCGGAACGGCAACATTCCAGTATTCCGGGAACAGTATTTGTTACAGGATTCTATAACTCGATTCCATGCCCAGGGAGAAACGCTTTTCTTCTTTTCATCTCTCCTCCTTTTGGTCTGTTTGTCCTCCTTTTAGTCCTTTCTCTTTTCTGAGTCATTTTCTTCCTGTTTGTCTGAGTTCCTCAGCTTTGCATTTCTCCCACCCTCTCACTGGCGATCTTTATATTCATTACATGTTGAAATGACAGCATCTTGGATGTATTGAGTTAAGTAAAAATATTATTAAAATTACTTTCACCTGTTTATTTTTACTTTTTTAATGTGATTAGAACATTTTAAATTACAGAGGTAGCTGCTCCGGAGAGTCGTTACCCAGGCCAGTCCAGGAACGTGAGTTCGTCAGAACGTTTGTCTTTGTCTGGATTTCATGGGTCTGTCGGACTGAAGAGCCCCTAGGCACCGGCCCCCATGCGCATAGCTCTGCCTCTGCCTCTGCCTCATCCCTGCCACCCACAGTTCATGACAGCGAACGGGAGGCTTTACCTTGCTTTAAGATGAGGCACAGAGATTTTTCTCTACTGTCACAGGTATGCCTGGAACAAGAGTACAGTTGACTCTCACATTCTTTTCACTAATGAAAAGGAAACAGCAGGGTGACTCGTACATTGGAGGATACACTATTTTCTTTGGAATGTTTTCGTTCTTGCATTTTGGAACAGGTGTGGCCTCTGTTGAAAGCAACAGTGGGGTCATACTCAGCATATTTGACACGTGAGGAACTGGAAAACTGCTCGGCGTCCCCTGCCTTCAGTGTAAGGGGTGTGGGTCCATCATCTTGGCCCTCTCCGATGCCAGATCCTGTGCGTAAGTACTTATGGTGTATTGGCTTTTTTCTTTTATTCAGTTTAGGCTAGAAATAATGTTTTGGCTTAGAAACTCTTTGACTGAACTATGACATAATAGGATAAGGATAATTGTGTCAAAAATAGCCTCTTGATGTCCTCCTTTGGCATGAAGAATTCCAGAGTCAGTTCGCTGTGGATCACTGAGAACTGACCATGTTAATCAGAGGTCAGCCATCTTCGATAAGTTCTTCCCTTTGGGCGCAGAGTGGGGGGCCCACTCCAGCGACTGGGGTTGGGATGGTGAGTGCAGGGCAGCTACCATCTCCCGGGGGTGAGCTCGTGCTGGCTGTGGCCGCCGAAGGCTGGGCCTGGGGGTGGACGCCCAGACTGGCAGCCAGCAGTTTTTGTAAACAGCCGGGAGGGGGATTGTGCTGGTGGCTGCCAGCTCAGGCCAGTGAAAACCAACCCGTTCGCCGCTTTGGGTGGCGTGCCACAGGTGGCCAGTGCTTCATAAGGACACAGCCAGGCCTTCGGGGTCCATGTCACCTGCCTGTACCAGGGAGTTGGGGTGTGAGCCTCAGAGCTCAGACCTGGGATTTGGGAGCTGAGCAGAATAAATCTCTTGAAATCTAAACTGACACACGACATTTTAAAATTGGGAAAACAAACAGCTCTGAAAAGATTTGTAGGATTGTAGCTGAATAGTTAACATGGAAGACATGTCATAGAGAGGTTAGGAGCAGGGGTGGAATAATCCCGTGTTGATTCAGTGAGAAGCGCTGGACAAGGCATTGAATTTCCCTGTTTACCCATCTGTTTAAAAAACAAAATGGGAAAATGACATCTCCCAGAGATGTTTGGAGATTTGATTGATGTTCGTAGTGTGCCTGGATAGCTCTCATAAAGTGTCCAGTAAGAGCAAACTATGTCATAAGAACTTAAATATCTACACAAACTAGTCTGAACCATCTTGAGTAGATAAGCAGTTCTGTGTCTTTGATCCAAGTTGTACTTATTAAGGCAATTTGTGTTTTTCAAAGAAAGTTCCGTGTTACTTCTAATTTTCTTTTGAATATCAGCTTTGTACTTGGGGTCTTTAACTGTCAACTTGAGCTTCAACACGATTGATAGATGGTCTGTCACCTATAAAGGACAACTTACCAGTTCCAGACAGCCAGGCAAGGCAGTTAAATACACTTCAACATGCTTCTTGCTAAGGACGATGCCTTTTGCAAATATTTGAGATATTTGTTCTCAGTTGTAATTTATTAGCGAACCTGTATCCTCATAGCGACTCCTTGGGAGGTGCAGAAGACAAAGCCGGAAAGCAAATGAAATTCGTTCATTATATATCAAGAAAAGAGCTTTCATTTACCGCTCTTTGTTGGTAGACTTACTGGTATGTGTCTTTGATGCCTGTTTAATTTCACGTAGTACCACGTCTAGTCATGCTGTGTCAATAATCTGACAGAATATCCCTTGACTTGGTTTTTCCTTGTGAAGAGCATACAGCACTGCCACCTTGTTGCCAAAGTTTTGTCTGATTTGAAAGTGCTTAAAAATCAAGTGAACGCCTGCTGTGAAAAAGAGCTTACTCTCTCTCCCTCTGTCAGTACTTGCGAAAACAGGAAAACAGCGTAAAAGGAGATAGCACCATGGGACTGAACTCGATAATTAGCATAATCATGATGCTCCGTATTGTTCCCCAGGGCACGCCCCTTGGCCAGATCTCCCATTAAGAGGACACCAATGTTGTCCCAGCGAATAAATCCCCGCACGCATGATGCAGATCAGCGAGTTCCTGCCCGCTGCGCCGGTGCAGTTAATTTTAGCCAGGGTTTGTTCTATGAGTTGTAAACCTGTTTACCCAAGTAGAAGTTAGCAAGCTGAAATGTGACTTCTCCGCCCCATGTGAGAGGCGTCTATTTTAGACTCAGGTTGTTGGTGATCCCCAGAGAGCAGTCTTTGAAGAATTGCAGCCCCGATTTCCTTTGAAAGTACTTGTGAGTACAGGGTGAATCGTTCAGATTTCTCTTTGTTCTTTTCTCCTTAAATCTTCCTAATGTTGCTATCATAGTAATTTTTTTATCTCTTGGGAAAACTGGGAGCTCTGGGGTGGGCACTTTAGAGGCTTCTAAGAATGGTGGCGAAAGGGCTTTCCTTAAATGTATCCTAATGCAAGAAACCTGCCTTACTCCATTTTCCCAAGAGAAAGTATGTGATTCTTACTATTTTTATCTTTGCAAAAGCAGTCTGTGGATTGTTACATACTTTATCTGTTCAAATATTTGATTAATGGAATGGTGTGTCATTGAGCTTTATTTTCAATGGTAACCTAACTCTTAGAGGGGAAAAAAAAATGTTGAAAGTGGATTCCTGTTACACTTACTGTGAGCTACAAGTTTATGTGCAGAAATAATGGGAGTGTCAAATGTAATTTTGTAAAATGTGTAGATGGACAGTTTTTGTTAAAGGAGGATTTGGTGCTTAAATCCATATACTCCTAAAGAGAAGCCCTTAAAAAATAAAAGGAATTTAGGAGGAAGCTTTTGGAAAGTAATTGAAATTATCTTCTGGAAGAATTCCCTAATCTTAACTGCTCTTAACGTAACAAGTCGCCAACTTAAATTTGGACTGAAGAAAACTAAAGATTTTAATGTAGAATATTTTCAATTAAGTCTGAATCACCTTGCTTAGTTTGAAGTGTGTTTTAATTCAGAAGATTGACTTCATGCCAAACAACTTGCTTATAACACAGAACCTGGCAGGAATTTCTTTATCAATTAATACGTAGATTATCTCCCCCCTGGGAATGTTGATTTTAATGAAACAGTTCTAACAGGGGGTAGTAGCTGCTCCCAGGCGTTAGGGCTCCATCATCTGTGGGCCCGGAGGAAGGGTTGCCCTCAGATGCCATTTTCCATTTGGAAAGCTGTATTTAAAGACTTCTTTGTTAGTATGTATTGTCTGATTTTAAATCCGAACAGCCCAAGGTGCCAACAATGAAAGGAAATGTTTCAGTGGTACATTTAGTAGGAAAAGAATGTAAGATGGGGAAAATAGAACTGAGTTCTTGGGCTATTTTTAGAAATAAACTTTTTTTTTTTTTTCAACTTAAGTCTTTTTATTGAGTAGAAGAGACATTTGCCATCCGGATTCATTGTAATTATAACAGAAAAGTCTGTAATGTCATCTTCAGCAGTTAAAGGGACTTTGTTCCAGGATGTTCTTCAGAATATATACTTTTATCCGAAGAGAGTAACTGTTCTTACTTTTGACTGTTAATAAGGCACCATCAGAGTCTCAGTGGAGTGTTTTTAGAGGTATACTGTGGTTGGGTATTAGATCCTTTTCAAGCTGTTATTCATCCGCTCAATTGTCGTTTAGTCCTGCGAAAAAGAAAAACTGTTTAAGATTTATCCATGTTTTTAATTTAACAGAAAGAAGTTTCCAAAGGTGTTTTTACTACAAGGAAGCATATGTTCTTTTAGGAGGAGTTACTAAAATGCTTGTAGACACTTTCCGAGTGTTTGTTTTTGTGATTTATGCGCTTTGAGAGAGTGACCTAGGCCAGGAGGTGATGTCAGTGTCAGGGTGGAAATTTCTCCTGTTTGCTGGAGCCGCGGTTCTCCTCCTGCTGTTCACCCCGGGTGCCTGGTAAAGGGACAGTGGTCTCGGTGCCCTCCTGAGAAGAGGCTCTGTTGACTACTTGTGACCTTGGCCGTGACCAATCACAATCAGCTCAACCTAGAGTCACCAGCAGGGGGTCCAGATGCTGAGAAACGTGGGCAGCTTTGTGGCCTGTGGAAGGAGCCCGGGACCCGTGGTTTCGGCCGCGTGCCGGGCACGTCTGAGCCTCCCGTAGCCCTCCTGCACTTAACTTGGTGCAGGTGTGTCCTCCAGCGCTGTTTAAGCTGCTCTCCCTGGCAGCCTGCCCTCCTGTCCTAGTCCTCTCCCTCTTAAAATAGTTACAGCCCCAGAGGCTCTGACAGAGTGACTCCTGATCGCGGTAGATTTCTTTTACTGTGACGTCATTCCTAGACAAGAGCCGTCTGCTCTGAAGCTTTGCGGGGTTTTCAGGGAAGTGGAGAGGAACCTTTTCTCTGGCTCCCCTTCATCCACATGCGGTTTTTAGTAGCTAACTGTGTGGCTAGACTTACATTATCTAACAGGTTGCCTTTTGGTTGGGAGCCTAATGCATGTGCTCGGTGATCACACTTCTAGAATGTTCTCTTTCAGAAGGAACTCTTGCAGGAATAGGATTTGATACGTTGAGTTCCGGATGAAAGGAGCAGTGAGCGGAGGGGTGTCTTCAGCGCTGCCTGTCTTGGGCACAAGTGTATGGTAATAGGATCTGGTCCTCGGCAGGAATGCCGATTGCTTCTGGAAATGCTGGGACGGCTGTTACTATTTAGCATGTATTAAGCACCCCCAGAGCCATACAATGCACAAAGAAAGCATAGTTCCTACTCTCAAAGAGCCCACATGCTCAAATTCGGCGGGACAGAGCCTGGGCCGCGACTTGGACACTGAGTAAACCTGCAGAGCAAGGAATAGAAGGAAGGAAAAGAAGACAAATGGGGAGGGTCGGGGGTCACCCGTGGGCTGCTTTCAGTCCATCTGGGCTTCTGCCTTGTAGGATTCGGGCAGCCGGCAGTGCCACGGGGCCCTGCTTCCCTGTCTCTTCCAGCAGCTGGGGAAGTGATGGAGGTAAGAGGGGGTTGGCCCCCAGGGCCCGATCCACAGCCCCAGGTCTCTGGGACGATTCCCCACACAGGGAAGGAGATCAGGAGTTTCACCTGCACCTGGAAAGGGACTGTTAATTAGTCTATAAAGGAGGAAACTTGATACCGCATAAAAGTAAGGAGCTTCTTTCACCACAGAGTGATGTCTGGATAGAAACCTGCATTTGGGTTCCCAATTTTCTCTCCCTCTTAAACTAATACACGATTGAACAAGTTACTTCATCCCCAATCTGGCTGGGGATGTCGAGTCAACAGTTGTATCAGTTAGAGAAGCTTCTCTGAAGAAAGGCGTTTCGAAGGTCAGCTCAGCATGACTGCAGCCCAGAACGGTGTCAGAAGGACAGGAATCAGAGGCAGCTAACAAGGCAAGCTCGGGTATAGGAGATTAATAAAAGGAGGATGTGGTATGAATCTGTGAGTCATTTTCCCTTTATAGTCAACCTCATCCCATCTCTGACTAAGGTTCCGGGTCTCGTTCACGGCTCCACAACTAAAAGGGACTTGGAGAGATACCAACAGAGAACCTCAAAAATGATTAAAGGGTTGAAAAATGATGCCTATAATAAGAGGTTAGGGAACATCTATTATTTAGGCTGAAGGGAAAAAAATGACCAGGGGACTCTTGAATTGTTATTCCAGTATCTGTGTGCCTCTGGACCAGGGGATGATGGCCAATTAGTATCCAGTTCTATTGAGGATGTAAGGGTTCGGTCCAGTAAGGGTTAGGTTAGAACCGTGGTCCTCAATGTGTGGTCCTAGTACCCTCAGCATCAGTACCACCTGGGAGCTTGTGAGAAATGCATATTCTCAGGCCCCACCCAAGACCTGTTGATTCAGAAACTGTGCAGGTGGGACCCAGCAATCTGTGTTTTGGCTCACCCCCCAAGTGACTCGGATGAAGCTGGAGGACCACTAGATGAGGTACAAAGAAGAGTATTACAAAATGGGGAATTTGGGTACTGGAAAATAGAAACGCTTTTCCTGAAGTCATCTAAAAATGGGTTTATATTTGTTTGCAGTGTCTTCAATATTCTGTCTGAAGTCAGGAGTTAAATGACCTGTCACAGCCCCCTCTAGCCCTAACTTTGCTCTGGATTTCCTCTGTCACCGAGAGAAGACTAATAATTACCCAGGAGAATTTTGCAGTTACTTTTCTGAACTCAGTAGTTAAGACAGTGCCCATTTCAGATGAGGAGCAGATGAGATATTGTGATAGAAGTCATACTGTGTTATATCTCCTGCTTTTGCTTTATCACAGTGTCATTAAATAGGCTGTCTGCTCCCCGTGTGACTTCTCAGCAGCCACCTGAGGGCAGCTTTGGGCAGCTGGGAAAATAGGGAGCCCCTTGATGTTGGCCCGTGACCCCTCTGTGCCGCAGACTGCTGTGACAGTCCCCATTTCAGGGGGGCTCTTCCCCATTTCAGAAGAAGCGTGGGGACAGAGGCAGTGTGATGCCACCCCATCTTCCCAACTCCGTCCCTTCTGCCTGCAGGATGCCATCCCTCGTGCCTGCACGGGGAGTTCCACCTGCCACCTGGAAGCTGGGGACAGGGGGACCTAAATATATTGTGGTAGTGGGTCTCCCTTAGAGCCGGAGGATAGGGACCTGTTTATCCTGTTGTTTTGTATCCGCAGCAAACAACCAACGGGACACCTAGTAGGCACTTAACACAAATACCTAGTGAATTATTCCGTTGCACCGTCCAAGGCCACAGGTGCTCTGCCCTTGCCTGTGTAATTAATGATCTCGAATCGGGCAGCTGGCAGTTCTGACCCTCCCCAGTCCAGGTACTTACTCCTGAGTCCCTCTCCTCCCCCCGCAGCCCCCCATTTTGCACATAATAAAAATGCATCTTAATTTAGTTGTCTTTGCCCTTTTGTGTATTTTTCCTTTGTACTTTTGCTTGAAGGAGTTGTCTGGGGTTGAAAACAAACTACGGAGAGTGTGTGTGTTACACTTTGTATAGCGTTTAGGACAATCAGGGCTTCCTGTGATCAGAGTGAAGAAAGGGTTCTCTGAGGACATGTTTTGCCAGTGCTGCCTAGAAAGTGTCACACCAGGATCGCACTGTTGTCCCCAGAGAGGCCACGTCCTGCCTTGGCTCGGCTCTGAGGCCCTCAGAGCTCAGCGCTGGGAACGGGGATAGTGGCATCCTTAGCTTTTATAGCTGTTCTTTATCACACATTTGCAGAGTATTCAACATTCCTTCAAGTGAGGGCAGTCTGGCATAGACTCGTTTGCCTTGTCATGGGAGACAGAGGGTGAAGGTGGCAGGTGAGTATTCCAAGGCTGTCACTGAGTCTCCAGACCTCGTTATGTTGGAAAAAACTGACTTCTCAGACATGAGGCCGCGTGTACTGTCACGTTCTACATCTGTGTCCACGCACAGAGTATGTGAGACCTGGTCCCTGTGGTGGTTGCACACAGAGAAGACAGGTTTGTCTTAGTGATTCAGAGAGCAGAGACGACTGACTTCTAACGCCCTGGATCAGTCTCTGAATAGAAAATACTATCTTTAAAACCCCTGAACTCTCAATAACTATATATCCAGTAGAGGAAATCCAAATGGCTGCTTGATTTGGTTCTTCATGGTAGCAGGCAAAAGGCTATTTTCATTTCTGTACAAAGAGAAATGACAAAATAGTCTTCTTCGGTATTTTGCCCTGGCAAAAGTAATTTTGTTTCTAAAATCAGTCATATCTAGTCCACATATGTGTCATTAAAAATGAGAGTGATGGGACTTCCCTGGTGGCGCAGTGGTTTAAGAGTCTGCCTGCCAATGCAGGGGACACGGGTTCGAGCGATGGTCCGGGAAGATCCCACATGCCGTGGAGCAACTAAGCCCGTGCGCCACAACTACTGAGCCTGTGCTCTAGAGCCCGTGAGCCACAACTACTGAGCCTGCATGCCACAACTACTGAACCCACGTGCCACAACTACTGAAGCCCGCGCGCCTAGAGCCTGTGCTCCGCAACAAGGGAAGCCACTGCAATGAGAAGCCCGTGCACCGCAACGAAGAGTAGCCCCAGCTCGCCACAACTAGAGAAAGCCTGTGCGCAGCAACAAAGACCCAGCGCAGCCAAAGATTAATTAATTAATTAATTAAAAAAAATTTTTTTTTAATGAGAGTGGTTAAATGGTTTGGGATTAACTTTGTCTCATGGTAGTTGTTGAGTCAAAAAATTTAATGTCTTCGAAAGGACAGGAAAAAAAACTCTTTAGCTGGTTATTAGACTACACAAGAATTACTCACCTAATAATTCAATAAAAGATCCCCAGAGACAACCAAGTAAGGTACAGGTTAAATAATTTATGGTGTTGCCATATAATGCAACACACTGCAGCCGTTTGAAATGATGATGTTGGATGTACATGGAGTAAAACTATCAGGTTACAGAAAACGTGTATCACCTCATTTTTTGAATGGAAGGCATTTTTAAATGGGCCAGTGGCTTTAATTCCTGTTTTAAAAGGAAGGCATTTATATGTACATAAAAAAAGAATGCAGTGCACCAACTATAAACAATAGTTATGTGTAGGAAATGAGCTCACGCATGATGTTTTTCCCCTGGCTTTTTGGTTACCTGTATTTTAGACTTTTTTTCTTCAACGAGCATATATTACTTATGTAATAATGAAAAACTTTCTTTTCAAAAAGGAACTATTGTAATTAATTTCTTTTTAATAAACTTATTTATTTATTTATTTTTGGCTGCATTGGGTCTTCGTTACTGCGCGCGGGCTTTCTCCAGTTGCAGCGAGCGGGGGCTACTCTTCGTTGCGGTGCACGGGCTTCTCATTGCGGTGGCTTCTCGTTGCGGAGCACGGGCTCTAGGCACACGGGCTTCAGTAGTTGTGGCACGTGGGCTCAGTACTTGTGGCTCGCGGGCTCTAGAGCACAGGCTCAGTAGTTGTGGCGCACGGGCTTAGTTGCTCCGCGGCATGTGGGATCTTCCCGGACCAGGGATCGAACCCGTGTCCCCTGCATTGGCAGGAGGATTCTTAACCACTGCGCCACCAGGGAAGCCCTGTAACTCATTTTTATTTTGACTTCTATATTTTATTTAATTCACCAGTGGCCTCCCAGTGGCTTACATAATTAATGCCTACCCCTGTGGATAAAACTAGTGCACCAAAGTGTACACAAAAACAATGGCCATTTTGCAGTGGTGGGCTAGGAGCAGTGTTCCTTGCCTTACTTTCTCCTTTTCCATATTTACCAAAAATTTTATATGCACGCATATTATTTTTACAATGGAAAACTGTAAGGCAGAGACTTGAGATCTTGTTTCTTGGGAAGAGGCCCACATAGGCTGATGTGTAGCAATTACCAGTGAAGGTTGATCCTGTTAATTCTGCAGTGTGAAGGGCATTCAGCAGGGGTCTGCCGCCACTACTGGGTGCTCTGGAGGGTCCGTGAACTCTCACATGAATGTCAAATTGGCCAGGGTCTCAGGTTCAGTGTTTTGTGGAGAGCGAAGACAGGGAGCTGGGGAATCCAGCATATTTTAAAAAGTCATTAAAATGGTATGCCTAGTGTTACGATTACCCACTTAAGTTTTGTCAGGGGCTGTCCTTCTAGATCATAGATCCAGAGTAGTGGGGTGGTGGAACCATGTGCTGGCGGCTCGGGTAGTGTTTCCACTGTACTTAGCTGTGTGGTATCTGCGTGTGTCTCAGCAGCGTTTACTGAGGTGAGTGATGGCCCTGTAGGAGAGCACCGGCTGTCTCAGTTACTTCTGCCACACGCTGCCAGGATGTCCTTGTGGCCTTAATCAGAAGGCTGTTTTGGGGAGCTGCTTTGGTACGGGTGGCCGTTGATTTAAGAAAGTCTTGAGCAGAAGCAGGAGACCTCCCTTTCTACTCGCTTTGTATGGTGAGTCGAGAGGGTAAGTCCTTTTGATGGTTATGTAAAGGGTCTCTCATTTCGTCTATTCCTAAGCCTCGGCCCAAATGAGTGGATCCAGCCCCAGGTTCACTTGAAGACGAAGGTCTGGACTGAGATTCAGTTGAATCCACTGTCAAGAGGACTGATACCTTAAGCTTAATTTAAAGCCAAAGAGCCTTGAGAAACCAGAAGGAATCTAGGATCCTGTACAACCACGTTTTGACCTAGTCTTTGGTTCAGAACCTTTGTTACTCATCAGGAGTGTTTCCTGGAATCCTGAGAACTGAGAAAGCTGGTTTTTCAAGTTTCCTTCCTACTGTTTTCATCCTTACAAGGAGCGTTCTTCTCCTCATCCTCTCTTTCCTTTCTTCATCATCTTTGTCTCTTTCTCCTGCACTTATACAGTAGGAATCATCTCGTAATCCTTCTCCACACTCTTGCCTCCCCGAGGAAGTAAAGACACATCCCCCATGGGTTTATCTTCATTTTCTCTGGGCAGGGGAGGGGAAAAGAGCAGTGGGTGAACGGTTTAACCCAGATAGTCAGATAGTCAGTGGATGGAACCCTGTTCCCAGTGAGGACTGTGGAGGCCACTTCCGCACACCCTTGCCACCAAGCGGTTCCAACTTCAGTGAGACACAGAGCTATCCGCACACGGTGAGAGCAGAGATGTGTATCAAGATGAATAAGCAGGTGGTCACAGTTTGATTGATAGAAGGCTTTGCCAGTTGAGTGGCACAAAGGTAGAAAGAAAGCATCCTTTTAAAAGGGATAAAGCAGGGACTTCCCTGGAGGCGCAGTGGTTAAAAATCCATCTGCCAATGCAGGGGACACAGGTTCGAGCCCTGGTCTGGGAAGATCCCACATGCCGCGGAGCAACTAAGCCCGTGCGCCACAACTACTGAAGCCCGTGCACCTAGAGCCCGTGCTCCGCAACAAGAGAAGCCACCGCAATGAGAAGCCCGCGTACCGCAATGAAGAGTAGCCCCCGCTCGCCACAACTAGAGAAAGCCCGCGCACAGCAACGAAGACCCAACACAGCCAAAAATAAATAAATAAATTTATAAAAAAATAAAAATAAAAAAATAAAAGGGGTAAAGCAGATAAAAGTATTTCATGAAACTATAGACTACATTAGAAAAGGCAGGAAACTGGTGGCTGTCGAGGGAAAGGGTGGCTTTTGTAAGAGCAAGAGGAGAAAGAATCTTGGCTTAAAAATTTGGACTGAGTTTCTTCCTTTTTGTTTTTTTCTTTGTTCATTCCCTTTTTGTTTTGTTTGTTTTTGCCTTTACTCTGAAGATTAAAAGCAAAAATGAGAGGGTACGGATGTACTCAACGTAGCGAGGTGGTTGGGAGTTATAAATGAGCTCATCTACTATCATAAAGGTTTAAAAAAAAAAAAAAAAAAGAGGGATTGCTTTCAACTTGACCTGAAATTAAAGTGGCCGGAGCGGGAAGAGAGGCTCGCTGAGTTGTTCTGTCACTCTGTACCTCAGCCTGCTGTGCAGACTTGAGGATCCCTGGGGACCCGGCAGGCAGTGCGTCCAGCCTTACACCTTGTCTGTCAGGCCTGATTTTTGCCATCTCTACTTTTGTTTACATTCGTTTGATTTTTCCTTGATCTTTAAGTCATAGTGTCTTCAGGCTCTGTGGGCCTTGTCAGTAACAATTAAGGAAATCCAGAATTTTTACTTGAAGAAAAATGACGACGCCTAATCCAGAAGAGACTTCTTTGGTCAGGTATAAAAGCTTGACCTTATCATACTAACTATTAAGCATTAGAAGGATATGGTTTTTTAATTTTAGTTTGTATTGTGTTCTGAGAAGAAGTGACCCCCAGTAGGCAATAGTATAATAAGAAAAATTTTGTTTTCTATCCCGCTATTAAATATTAAGTACTGAACTTTTAAGAACCCAAGTGATCAAATTGGATCCAGCTGTGTAAGAGCAGTACAGGTGTAGAGGTATCTTTTCTTAAAAGGCAAATCCAGTCACTTAAAAATTTACGTACAGTAAAGTTCACTTTTTCTGGTGTACAGTGCTATGAGGTTTTACACATGCTCAGGTTTTTATGGCCAGTAGCACAGCCAGGATACGTAATAATTCCAACTCTGTGCAGCTCCTTTATATTCAGACCTTCCCTCCACCCCTTGCTCTCTGAACTGTGAAAGTAGTCTCTAAGCCCCAAACGTCATGGTAGAGGGTGAAAACCTAACTAGCTAAGGGGACTTAAGCACAACCTTTGACCGGTAAGTGTCTTATGCTGTCCCAAGGCTGATCCCTAGCAAGCCAGACTGAAGTATATAAAAGGGAGAAATATCTGAGCAGGGACATCAACAGCTGTACCCTGTAGGGAAAGTGGACTTCCACAGAATTAGTCCAGCCAAGTAAACAAACAACCAGATAACAACAACAAACCTCTGGTGGGGAGGGAGTAACCAGTAACCAGAGTTACTACAATATATTATCTAAAATGTCCATTTTTCAACAGAAAATTATGGGACATGTTAGAGAAACTGGACAGTAGAGACTGCTTTTGGAGGGGCCCAGTTACTGAACTTAGCAGACAAAGACTTCAAAGAAGCTATTATTTTATTTTCTTAGTTCAAAAGCTAAAAGAAACCATTCTTAAAGAATTAAAGGAAGGTGTGGGAGCAGTGACTCATCGCATAGATAGAGAGTATTCTTAACGAGATAGAAAGGATAAAAAAAAAGGAACCAAATGTAGATACGACACCAAAAGCAAAAGCAGCAAAAGTAAGGACAGATAAATTGGACTACCTCAAAATTAAAAGCTTCTGCACATCGAAAGACACAATCAGTAGAGTGAAAAGCCAACCTACAGAATGGGAGAAAGCATTTGTAAATCATGTATCTGATAAAGGGTTATTATCCAAAATATAAATGTGTAAAAAACTCCTACAACAACAGCAAAAAACAACCTGGTTCAAAAATGGGCAAAGGACTTAAACAGACATTTCTCCAAAGAAGATTTACAAATGGCCAGCAAGCACATGAAAAGATGCTCACCATCACTAATCATTAGAGTGAAAAGATGCTCACCATCACTAATCATTAGAGAAATGAAAATCAAAATCACAGTGAGACATATCACCTCACACCCATTAGGATGGCTACTATTAAAAAACAAAATAAAATAGAAAATAATGTGTTGGTGAGCATGTGGAGAAATTGGAACCTTTGTGCACTGCTGGTGGGAATGTAAAATGGTGCAGCTGCGGTACACAATAGTATGGCAGTTCCTCAAAAAATTAAAACCAGAATCACCATACGACCCAGCAGTCCCACTTCTGGGTGTATACCCGAAAGAATTGAAAGCAGGGACCTGAAGAGGTATTTGTACACCCATTTTAATAACATTATTCACAATAGCCAAGAGGTAGAAGCAACCCAGAGGTCTATCAGCAGATGAATGGATAAACAAAATGTGGTGTATACATACAATGGACTATTACTCAGCCTAAAAAAACGAAGGAAATTCTGACACATACTACAACATGGGTGAACTTTGAAGACATTATGCTAAGTGAAGTTAAGACAGTCACAAAAAGACAAATACTGTATAATGTCACTCATATGATAGAGTAGTCAAATTCATGGAGACAGGAGGTAAAATGGTGGTTGCCAGGGAGAATGGAAAATTGTTGTTTAATGGGTATAGAGTTTCCGTTTGAGGTGAAAAGTTCTGTAGATGGATGATTGGGATGTTTGCACAATAATGTGAATGCACTTAATGTCACTGAACTATACACTTAAAAATGGTTAAATGGTAAAGTTTATGTTTATTTTAACCACAATTAAAACATTTTTTTAAAGTGGCTATTTTCGAGTTGAAAAGTACAGTAACCAAAATGAAAAACTCATTAGGGGGCTGCACCGTGGATTTGAGTTGTCAGAAGAAGGAATCAGCAAACTTGAAGACAGAGTGACAGAGATTATCTGGTCTGAAGAACTGAAAGAGAGAAGAATGAAGAAAAATGAACAGAACCTCAGAAAAATATAGGCCACTGTTAAGTGTCACAATGGGAATACCAGAAGTAGAAGAGAGAGAAAGGGGCAGAAGAAACACTCAAAGAAGTCACGGCTGACAACTTCCCCAAGCTGATGAAAAACACTAACCTACACACCCGGAATGCTTAACAAATGCAAACGAGGATAAACACAAAGAGATCCACACCCAGACATATTATAGTCAAAATTTTGAAAGTGAGAAAATCGGAAAGCAGCAAGGGAGAAGTGACTTGTGGAGTATGAGGGAAGCCCACCAAGACTACAGCTGACGTCTCATCAGGAACAGTGGAGGCCCGCAGGCAGTGAGAAGACGTGTGAAAGTGCTGAGAGAGTCCTGCATCCTGCAGAGCTGTCTTTTCGAAATAAAAGCATTCCCAAGTAAATGAAAACTGAGAGAATCCCCTCCTAGCAGATCTGCCTTACAAGAAATACTAAAAGAAGTTCGTTAGGCTGAAAGGAAGTGATACAAGACAGCAATTTGAATACATACACAGGAACGCCAGTAAAGGTAATTAAGTAGGTAATGATAAAAGACAGTATAGTTACATATTTTTCTTAACTGATTTAAAACATCAGTAAAGAGTAGCTTATATCTGGTTGCTTTCTGGTTATTATAAGAAAGCCCTTTATGTTCACATCAAAGCATCCTCCCCAGCTCTAAGTTTTCTGAAGGAAAAACTGAGGCAAAGGGAGCTAGTGACTTGCCCAGGAAAGTTTATCTTAATCATGCATAAGGAATGAAGTGCCAGGAGTACTCTCAGAATCGGGAAATTATTTTCAAAGAAATCTTATAAACTGTCTTATCTCTCTTATATTTTTTAACTTCTGTCTCCGTGGTCCTTTGAAGGTGATATCAAGTAAATGCTTATGGTTTCTTAATTTGATAACAAGACTTTAATTTCATAGTCTCAGAGATATGAAGAACTGCTAAACTTTCACCTGACTTACCAACCAGATGAACAATTTATGGACTTATTGCCTTGTTTAGGCTACTTACACTGCTCTTTTGCACTTACTGGTGGAACTGAATCAAGTTTGCAGCCTTCTGATGAGGCACTTCAGAGCCTTGAACAGACTTTGCTACATCCCAAAAAGTCCAACTAAATCATTTTAATAGCTATCTGTCCTCTCTTGCTTCTGCTGCCTAAGAACTATTGCTTAAGAACCTCTGGAATGAGAACAAGAAATATGGGGCTATAAGTTGAGCATGGAAAATACTTAAGATAATAATCTTCATCTATCAACTCTTCTATTTATACTAATGTTCCATTAATAGAAATAATATGTAGTGATATCAGGAATCAATGTTTTTGTGTCATTCACATTTTTATTGAGCTTCCATTACACTTGGAACAGAATTAGCAAATAAATATGTAAGAACCAAGATATCTATTTATATACATAGTTCCATTTTAAACTGCGGCTGAAGGGAAAGTATTTCCCTAATATAGTTCCTGGAACTTAGCCAAGCAGCCCAACACTTCAGGGCACAGAACTGGAACAAGTGATCCTAGGTTTGCCAGTTGATAGAAGGGATGTGATGTTAAGTGATTTGCTCATGAAAACGCATCTATTTTTGGTTAGGAGTGAAGAAAAAAATTTACCTAGAATATTTGGAGGGAATCTGTCTATAGTGCCTACAGAAAGGGAAAAACGTTCAGAAGCCACTTCTGTCTTGGAGTGGGAGAAAATGTGTAAAGCTCAGCTGTTCTAGTCCCTGGCTTTCAAGCAGTATTGCACCTAAAACACTCCGCAAGATGGTAATAATCTATTTTTCAAATCTTTTTCAAATCTTCACTGCAAGTAGTTCCACATTTCCAGTGGGAGCTTATTGCAGTGTGTGGCAACCCATTCAGTTACAAAGTTTTTTCCTCCTGAGTGTAGTTTTTCTTATTACAATGAAAGACTTTTTTTTTTAAATTGCAGTATAATTGCTTTACAGTATTGTGTTAGTTTCTGCTGTACAGCAAAGTGAATCAGCTCTATGTATACCTATATCCTCTCCTTCTTGGACCTCCCTCCCACCCGCTAGCCCCCATCCCACCCCTCTAGGTCGTCACAGAGCACTGTGCTGAGCTCCCTGTGCTATACAGCAGATTCCCACTAGCCAGCTATTTTACTTACACATTTATGTATAATGTATAATGTGTATTTATGTCAAACCTAATCTCCCAATTCGTCCCACCCTCCCCTTCCCCCTCTGTGTTCACATGTCCGTTCTCTACGTCTACGTCTCTATTCCTGCCCTGCAAATAGGTTCGTCTGTACCATTTTTCTAGGTTCCACACGTATGCGTTAATATACGATACTTGCTTTTCTCTTTCTGGCTTACTTCACTCTGTATGACAGACTCTAGGTCCATCCACGTGTCTACAAATGACCCAATTTCGTTCCTTTTTATGGCTGAGTAATATTCCATTGTATGTACGTGCCACATCTTGTCTATCCATTCGCCTGTCGTTGGAAAGAGTGTTTGCTGTATCTCCAACTGGGTAAAGAGTGGCTGATAATGTATTTCCTTTTGGTAACCTTTTCATGGAATCACTGAATTATCCGTTTAAAATGGAAACAATAGGTAGGGGCTTTGTTGCTCTAACCCATCACTCAGTCATTCAGATCCCATTTGAACACCTCCAGAAAACTAGCACTTATGCCTCCTGAGGCTGCCTTTCCGTTTTTAAGAAATATTTTTCATGTAAGTCATGTAGGACCTCCTAAATCTTCCCTTCTTCAGGCCAAATCATCCTAACTCCTTTAACTTTTAATTCATTTGAATTAATTTTGCTTTTATTTCTTCATCCTTTAAAAAATATTTTTACTTCCTAGGTTTAGACAGTGCCTTCCCAGGGAGCAAAAGGCTGTGTGGAAAACATCTGAATAACACACACGCTTTATGAGCCAACAAGAAATTTAAATGTCAGAATGACAAAAATGCAGGAGGGAGAGTGAATATATCCGGAACGGGGCCTGGTACAGAAGGGCTGAGCCCACAGGCTCTGCAGTGGAAACTGTAGCTAGAGGACCAAAATAAGTTTGTTCATGTTCCATAAATTCATGAAGGCCGTTGACTGCACTGCTCAGGAGAGGGTCAGAAATTTCCACTCCGTCTCCCCTCAGGACAATCCTGTGGTTCATAGTTCCAGGCTAAACCGCCTCTTCCCGGCCCTGTGGTCTCTGGATGATGTAAAATAACGGAGCTGGACAGCACTTGAGACATCAGCTGACCCTGAAAACGTTCCAGGGTGCAGGCTCTGCAGCCTTCTTGGTAACCCGCTCTCTTTATCACCCTCTGCTCTTTCCCCATGGTCTCTGCCTCCCCACCCCTGGCTGAGGCCAGGACCTCAAGGTGTCCCAACCCCCGGGGTCAGGAGTAGGGTCATTAAGAAAGCCCGATGCATGTCAGCCAGGGGCATGACTTCCGCTGCCTTCACACGGGTTTCGTTTGAGCGCCGCCTATGTAGTAAGTGGATAATCACAAGCTGTACTGTCAGGACAGTCACATCTTCAGAAGGACCAAAATTGGAATAGATAACTTCTAAAAGTCCCTCCAGATCGAATGTTTTATGATTCTCTAATTCTGTGAACCAAGATAGGCTAGAAGAGTTCATCCTAGGTTGTTTCTTGTAAACATTAACCTCAACTACTGTGAAGTACTTGGACCAGCAGGAAATGTTCTTATTCTTTGGGTGAAGTTCAGTCCTGATGGCCAAAGCCTCCAGAGGAGCATGAGAAGGCTGAAGAAAGAATCCAGAGAAAGAGCAAGTATGACCGAGGAGGAACCTTTAGACTCCTGCACATCGAGGCCCCAAACCATGCAGAGACCTATCCACCGAGGGCTCAGACACCACAACGAAGGGACAGCCTTGAAAGTGAAAAACAAAGATAAGATAAATGAAGAGAACAGAAGACGTATTCTGCATCTTAGGTTGTGGGTCGTAAGGAAGAAAGAATTGTCTGAGAGGCCTAGGCTGAAAACAGACAGATTCATATGAAATTCATTTTCTTTACTAGGAAAAACGAAGCATGTTTTCGTTGTACATGCCTAACTTTAAAAAAAAAGTACTTTTCTTTGTAGTGTTTGAAGGTTTTTTTTTTTTATTCATAAAAGTAGTAATGGCTCATTGTAGACAATTTTCATAATATCAAAAAATGTAAAGAACACCTAGAGAGAGTCGCTCTTATTGGGCGTGTTTCTTTAGTCCCTTAGCCCCCGGTGCATTCTTAAACACGGTTGAGATATGGCCCAGGCCATTTTGTGTACTGATTTTTCACTTAGCATTATTACTATGTTCCAATGTCATGTAAAACTCTCAAGTTACACCATTTTAGTGACTACATAATATTTCGTCTTTAGAAGTCACCCGTGTTTCCGCAGCCATTCTCCTGTCTGGGGACAGTTAGGTGGTTTCCTCTTTTTCATGATCATTATAAACGACCCTGTTAATAAACATCTTTGTACATGAGTATTTATTCACATTTTAAATTATTTACTTACTTGTTTTCTTGAACCTTTGAGACTGATGTCATAAAGTACACCATTCCCACCTGAGTCCTCCTCATTCAAGGTAGAGGACTGGGATGGCCCTGCCTCTGGCCCAGCCTGGCAAGTGTACAAGCACCGTTCCTCGTATGAAAATAAACACCGTTGCTCGGAACTGTGTAAATCATTTCTGACTGTACTTTTGGGAGATGACATTACTGGACTGATTTTCGAGTTTGGTATTGGAGTTGCAAACAAGGTGACGCTTTTATTATCTCATGCTCTCATCTACTGTAACTGACCTCCTGGAAGCTTTGGTACATGAGATGTCTGCAAGTTCAGATTTAAAGCACCTGCAGTCTGTGGCCCTCCACAGAAGTGATTTTCAGCTGAAATGCTTAGATTTGCCCTAACCTGGAATGCTCTTGAAGGGTACCTCTTTTCGGGTCCTGCGGAACTGATGGAGACTTACCTCCACGGGAAGGCCGGCTGTTCTTTTCTCTGTGGAGGCACTAAGTGCCCATGTTGAAGGGCGGTCAGCAGGCTCTCCCAGCAGCAGGCCTTCCTCTCTCGTCTCTGGCCTCGGAACAGCTGCGTGTGAGTCCCTTTCTGTGGGCTTTCCCTGTGCAGTGCAGCCTCCTTCTCTGATCTGGTGTGCTCTTTGCTTCTCCACACCATTGTTTGGAGCAAGGGTGACAGCCTGCCCCTGACCCCTGGCTCCGTTGGTTGCACTGGCCGGTTTTACTGTGTCTGAGTGGAATGTTCCTTCTTTCCTTAGGTAAGGGAGTGACTCTTTCTTTCTGTTTTTAACTATTTAACTTTTATACTTTATCCTAAGGGACTTGGGGGTTGGGGGGACAGTGTGGCAGTACAGGAAGGGAAAATATCCAAGATGACCCTGTTGTTTTCCTTCTTTTTTTCCTCAGCTCTGTTGAGATATAATTGACAAATAAAATGGTAAAATACTACCATTTAAATGTTAACAATTTAAAGTGTACGCCGTGATGATTTGATATGTATTTGTACATCTACATTGTGAAAGGATTCTTGCCATCTCGTTAATTAATGCATCCATCACCTCACCTATTTATATATTCCAGTGTTATTTTCTAATCAGGTTGATTGAGGCATAATTTATATACAGTCAAGCCCACCAGTTGTAAGCGTACAGTGCCATGAGTTGTGACACACATGCATAGTAGTGTAACCACCACCATACTCGAGAGAGAGAACAGAAAGTTTCCTGTGTAGACGTGTGTTTCCATTTCTCTTGGGTAAATACACCTCAGAATGGGACTGCTGGCTTGTACGCTTTATTGTATAAGAAACCACCAAATTGTTTTCCGAAGTGGCTTTACCATTTTGTGTGGATTTTTTCTCTTCGTACCTTTTAGGGTTCTTTTTTCTCTACCGCTTCACCTCCCTCCACCCCTCAAAGAAGCTCCTGTGCCTTAACAGTGTATGTCCGTCTTCAAGCAAAGACAAGGCCAGAGTTGGCACATCGAGGAAGAAGAGCAGCACCGGAGGGAGACGGGGGCATGCGAGTGAGAAAGATCCTTCTAGAAGGATTTGGGAACCTCACGCTGTTCCAATTCCTGTGACTACAGTGATACCATAACTTCAAGCTGCTTGAGGCTAACCGCAACTTACAAAACACTTTGCAGGCATTAGATTTGCTATTACTGTTCTCCTTTGCAGATGGTGAGACGGGACTTACCCATGATCACGTTGCTAGTTAGTAGCAGAGCCAGGCTTGGGCTTCAGGTTTCCTGACCGCTGCCCAGGGCTTTATCTGCCAGTAACAGCAGGTCGCCACGTGTGGATCCGTGGCGCTGAGCTGGGGGCCTTCACCCACCACCATGCTGTGTGCCGTTCTTCCCACTTTTCAGATGAGGCGTTGATATGACTTGCCCAGGGCTGTGGAGCCAGGAGCAGGCTGGAGTGGCATGGACCCAGGGCCCTGACTGGTCCTGTGCTCTTTCCCCTTCTCCGGGCAGGAGAAACAAATGCTCCTTTCTAAGAGCAGAGAGAAAAGGAGGAGGCGAAGGACTCACAGGGCTGGGCAGGGGCCGCATCTGTTGGCCGACGTCCTGGCCACTTCTGTTCCAGTTTGCGTCGTTCCCTTTTTTTTTTTTTTTAATTTATTTGGTTGCACCAGGTCTTAGCTGCGGCAGGCGGACTCCTTAGTTGCGGCGTGCATGCAGGATCCAGTTCCCCGACCAGGGATGGAACCCGGGCCCCCTGCATTGGGAGCGCAGAGGCTTAGCCACTGCGCCACCAGGGAAGTCCCGCGTCGTTCACTTTGCACGTCGTACGTCATCGTTTCCAGGCTCTGTGTCCATGCTCAGTCCCCAGCGAGGACACCTGCTCCTCCTGCCTCTGTTACCTGCACCCTCTGCCTCCAAACCCCTGTTCCAGGTGGTGCCTAACCTCTGGCTGCGCTGTCACCTTTCCTTCCGACGTCATTTTCTCCTTCTTCTCCCCTCCTCGTCCCCTCTGCCCGTCCCCCTGCCTCTGCCATCATCAGAACAGCGTCCACCTGCCTTTCTCCAGGCCCCTCTGCTCCCAGGGCCGCTCCGCTTATCTGTGAATATGCCGTTTAAAGGGGGCGGAGGCCAGTTTCAGACCCATTCTAGTAATGTTTCCATTTTTTATCATTCGTGTGAAAATGTGAAACTCAGCGTTTTCTGCCCTAAATATACTATTACTTTTTAAACTGTCTTTTTAACATTGAAGCGTGTGCAGTCGATGTTTTCGTGTGCTACTCAAGAATGATGTTGTTAATAGAAACTCCTTATGACAAGATCTACATCCTGAATGGTGAAAGAAAAATGTTTCTGCTTTACTGTTCTCTGCAAGTCATAAGATTCCAAAAGTGAATCTCCTGTTTTATTTAAATGTTACCAGGAAAAGCTGGTAGTTTCTTTGTCTTACTAGTCAGGCTCACCCACATGTAGCAGAGGGTTACTGGATTTCACATCGTGCCCCTGAAGAGATATTTCGACTTAAGTGTCAGAATTCAAGATCCAGCCCCGGTTGCCGGGAGAGCAGGTGGTACATTTTCAGAGGGTGTGTGTGAAGCACTTGGGCCTCAGGGAAGGTGTTGGAAAATTACTTCAGAGCCCCAGGTTCTCTGCATGGGGGACCCGGCTCCCTCCCGTCATCTGTCAAAGGGAGGGCCTGGCCTGGGTGTGGCCCGTGAGTGTCAGGGAAGAGATCCTCACAGCCCAGAAGCAGCTCAGTGGATACTCTCCTCGTATCTGCTTTTGAGTGTATCAAGCTGGAGGATGTAAGCAACTATTAATTATGACTCAGCTCATGTCAGTAAATGAGATTAAGCCTCATCAAGTAGGACCTTGCCCTACTTACGCTGTTTCCTAGCTGACCCAGGAAATAAGACATTTTATAGATGTATTGAATTCCTTCTGCATCATGGGGACAGGAGAAGGACTGCGAAGTTATCGGGTGAAATGTAAGGGCAGCTCAGTAAGCATCCTTCAGGATGAGAGGTGTTCTTTAAAAAGCTGAGTTTGAAATTGGCACATGAATTGATCAAAAGAGGTGTGTGCTTGGGGAAGAAGCCAACAGTCATCTTTGGGATTCTTTTCTGCGTGGGTCTGAGCTCCTGAACAGGCCACAGTCTGCCACCGACCTGGTTGTCTGGGGCTGGTAGCCCGACTGGGGAGATGGTTAGACCCCAGGCTGGGGGGAGGGGTGTGCAGGGGGGAGGGGGGCTGGAGCAGCACCTTTGCTGGAAGGGTCAGGGGTCTCCTCGGGTGTCGCCTTTGGCAGCATTTCAGAGCAGGACCCTCCCACCCAAGCTCCTCTGTGCTCAAATGTCTATTAAGTGCTACAACTCAGAAACATTGCTGTTTTTAAACAGCGTACAAACGTGACTAGAAATATCCTGAGAACGTTTGTTTTCACCCTTCCTTTTAACATTCCGGTTTCTAGGGTGGAGAAGAGGGTGTAAGGGAGAGTTGAGGCGGATGCTCGTGGAAGAAGAGAATCTATAAGCCTCAACTCAGGAGCCCTGAGGAGGGCTCATTCAGAGCCGAAGGCCCAGACACGAGGGCAGGAGAGCCGAGCTGAGCAGCTTATTCAGAAGGCACTGAGGAAAGACAGGATCTTGTGAACAGGACGCTTTTCGGACACAGCTTATGAAACCCTCAGTACCTCCTGCAGTAAGTCAAACAGTTGAAGGGCTCTGTTCCTCCAGTGCAGGAGGTTGATGGCATCTGAAAATTGACGACTATCTCGTAACCTTCAGTCCTGTGAATCCCGGCCATTTAGGGGCTTTCACACTCGGGGAAGGAGACGGAAAGAGGAAGCTTGTTCCAACCTCCTCCCACCTCGTCCTGACCTTTTTCAGAAAAGCCCTCCTAGGAGAGTTAGAAGGAACAAGGCATCTGCTGGAGGTTCCAAACAGCACTGCCCCTTGTTGAGAACCACTGCTGAGGACGAGAAGAGGCATTTCCAGGTGATGCTTCCACACCTCACACTCCTTTGTCTCCAGCTGCAGGATTCCCGGGAACTCACATGTGTTGATTCTTTCCATTAACCGCCTTCAATGTCATGTCTAGGCTTCCCCGTCCCAATGTTAAGTAAATATTTACCTGTGTTCTCATTTTCTTCAGGTTTCAATTTTTACGTTTAAATCTTTAACTTGGTGTGAGGTAGGGATCTCACTTTTTTCTTCCTTCCAGATAGTTAGCAGCTAGCACGTTGTCCCAGCATCATTTATTGAATAAGTCAGATTTCCCCACTGATGTGATCACCTCCCTTCAAAATCCTACTTTCAGACACCAGCACTCCCCGACGGCATCCTGGTCGGGCCTCAGCCGCTCTGAATTTGGGCCCTGTTCTTGGCAAACTCCCACTGTGGCCTCCTGCACAGTGGTCCTCTGGCCCGCCGAGGGCTTGGTTTCAGCGGTGTTGCTATCTTTTTCCATAGAGCAGATTGTGTGGTTATTTAAGCTCTGTATTTTGCTCACATTTGATAAAAATCAGTGGAGAAAGTCAGGGTGTTGGTACTTGCAATAAGAAACTGGCCGGGTAAATATCATGCAAGATAGAAATCATCTGGTCTCAGAAAAGGGGCAAGCATTTCTCCTCAACCAGCTGCTTTTGGACTTAAGCTGGTTGGCTGAGGGTTTGAGTGTGAAGGAGAAAACATAGACACAGTTGTGGAAATAAGTTATCTAAGGTCATCTAAGTAGGAGAGGGAATCCCTGCTCTGAAATGGTGCCAGGGGGACCATAAAGACAATGAAAAGCCTCACTCCAAGCAAAGCTGGGCTGAGGGCATCGCTGCTGAGCTGCCTTCGCCCCTGTGTGTGCCGTGTCCAGCCACGAACTGTGCTCAGACACCATCCTGCCACCGACAAACAAAACCAAGTACAGTGCAGAAGGGAAAACACACCCTGCTCAGTGACTTTTCAGCCCAGCTCCACAGGTAGGCGCCAGCTCTCCTCCCTCCACCGCCATTGACAAGCCAACGCCACGGTTGGCTTCTCTGCGTTACTTCTCTTCCGCTGTCACCACCCCTGCCCCGGGCCCAGGACACCCCGTCTGCGCCATGCAGGGGCCTCGTAGGCAGTCTCCCCACGTCCACGCTGGCCTCCATCGTGTCCCCTCTTCCCACTGTGGCCAGGGGGCCTCCCAGAAGGAGGGTTTGAGCATGTCAGCACCCTTTTAGCGCCCCCTGTTGTTAGTCGGTGACCACAGTCTTTAATATGGTCCAGCTCAGCTTCCGTCGTGGGCCCCTCACCCCGGCTGCCACCGGTCCCCTCCCCTCATCCCGCTCCTTCCCAGCTGGGAACCGCCTGAACGCCTCCCCCAGTCGCGGGTTGACGCCCCGTCCTTAGATGGCAGGGCACCCTCTCTTGCCCGCACAGAGCAGGCCTTGCCGCCATCCGTGCGCTCGTGATGCTGCACGTGCAGTGAGAGCCTCCTGCCTCCGTAGCATCGGCTGCAGCTGATGGTCTGACGTGTGTTTGTCGATGAGCATCTGTTTCCCTCCCTGGATGGGAGCGCCGCACGTGCAGGACCCCGTCCGTCGTCGCTCAGCATCTTCCTCGTGACGGGCACGCGGGGGCATGCAGTAGATATCTGTTGAGTATTGTCCTTGTTGGCCCTCTGGGCCACCTAACCTGACAGATGAGCTTTCATCTAGAACTCTTTTATATTGTAAGATAGATAATATTGGTCCAGAATGGCTTAATTTTGTATTTTCGTTTATAGAACGTTGTCTGTTGCCTTTAGAGCGGTCTTTTCCTGTGTCTCCGTTGGGCCCAGAATCTCCAGGACTACAAAGCTTAGGAAATGAGAAGGTGGTCAGGGCACAGTTTTTATTTCATCGTGTGCCTTGTAGCATTGCCTACCCTGCCCTCCCAGCACGTGTACTCACCACATTTTACTGAATTATATTTTTTAAAAAGATGGTTCTCAATATAATTTTATTGATTTGTTTTTTGGGTTTTTTTTTTAATTTTTATTTATTTTTATTTATTTATGGCTGTGTTGGGTCTTCGTTTCTGCGCGAGGGCTTTCTCCAGTTGCGGCAAGCGGAGGCCACTCTTCATCGCGGTGCGCGGGCCTCTCACTATCGCGGCCTCTCTTGTTGCGGACCACAGGCTCCAGACGCGCAGGCTCAGTAATTGTGGCTCACGGACCCAGCCGCTCCGCGGCATGTGGGATCCTCCCAGGCCAGGGCTCAAACCCGTGTCCCCTGCATTGGCAGGCAGACTCTCAACCACTGCGCCACCAGGGAAGCCCTATTGATTTGTTTTTTATGTATTATTTTAATTTGAAAAGCACGTCACCATGGTATACAGTTTTTGGAAAGGAAAAAATGATCTCTGACACTGCTTCTTAAACTCAACCACTGTTACAATTTTATTGATTACCTTTTGGTCTTTTATATGCCTTTTAACATTGCCACAATCACAGGTACTTAAATTTTATGTCCTGCTTTTTTTCCTCTAAATAACCTTAATGTTGATTGATCATTATGTTGTGTATGACGTGGTGTATGAGCCTATTTTATTCAGTTCAGTAAGCATTTATGGGCACCATTCCCGATGCCTAGAACCACTCAAAGGAACTACACAGACGTGGTACTTGGACTATATAATAATAGAACACCACCGTTCCGAGGCTTTTAGTGACATTTTTACTTCACATATGTATTAATTTTGTGATGTCACATCTTCATCCCAGGAGGAAGCCTATGAAAGAGTTATTTCATTTGTTTAATAGCTTCTTTCTTCACTTATTCAACAACTTGATTAGGGCTTACCCCGTGCCAGGCGCTAGTCTGTGTGCTGGAGACACAGCAAAGTCCTTGCGTCCCATGAGGGGCCGGACAGGAGTGAGTGAGTGAATGAATGAATGAGGTGGTCAGTGGAAAAGACAAACGGTCAGGTGAGAGGAAGGGATAATGGCATGGGGGGGTCAGGGAGGGCTGCTCTGGTGACATCTGGGCAGAGGGGGACTTGGAGCAGGTGGTGAGCTGTGCAGCCATCAGAGAGGCTGTTTCTGGCAGAGGGACCAGGAGGTACAAAGGCCCTGAGGTGAGCGAGCCAGTGAGGGGAGGGGGTGGGCAGGAGCTGAGGTCAGTGAGCCCGGGCGGGGGGCGGGGGGGAGGCCTGAGGAGATCTGGTTGGGGGCCTGAGGAGATCTGGTGGGGAGCCCCGAGGAGATCTGGGGGGGGGGAGCCCCGAGGAGATCTGGTGGGGAGCCCCAAGGAGACCTGATGGGGAGCCCCGAGGAGACCTGGTGGGGAGCCCCGAGGAGATCTGGTGGGGAGCCCCGAGGAGATCTGGTGGGGAGCCCCGAGGAGATCTGGTGGGGATCCCCGAGGAGATCTGGGGGGGAGCCCCGAGGAGACCTGGTGGGGAGCCCCGAGGAGATCTGGGAGGAGCCCCAAGGAGATCTGGTCGGGGGGCCCGAGGAGATCTGGGGGGGGAGCCCCAAGGAGACCTGGTGGGGAGCCCCGAGGAGACCTGGTGGGGAGCCCCGAGGAGATCTGGTGGGGAGTCCCGAGGAGATCTGGGGGGGAGCCCCGAGGAGACCTGGTGGGGAGCCCCGAGGAGACCTGGTGGGGAGCCCCGAGGAGATCTGGTGGGGAGCCCCGAGGAGATCTGGGGGGGGAGCCCCGAGGAGATCTGGTCGGGGGGCCCGAGGAGATCGGGGGGAGCCCCAAGTACATCTGCTGGGGGAGCCCCATGGATATCTGGGGCCGGGAGCCCCGAGGAGATCTGTGAGGGGAGCCCCGAGGAGATCTGGTCGGGGGGCCCAAGGAGATCGGGGTGGGGAGCCCCAAGGACATCTGCTGGGGGAGCCCCACGGAGATCTGGGAGGGCCTCCCAGGCCGTGGTCAGGCCTCTGGCTGTTCCCCGAGCGAGGTGGGAAGCAGGGCGTAGTGACCTGATCTGCCTCTTGCTCTGACAGGGTGGCTTCGCTCCAGCTTCCCTGTCCCCCGGGAGCCCCTTCAGTTCCCACCGAGTCACTTCGTGTCTGACCCAGGCCTGCTGAGCTCAGGGTGCGCAAATGCCCAGGTAGACAGTCGCCACACCCCATAGTGTCACAGAGCCACATCGGGTCATCCTGCTCCGAGAAATTAGGCATGGTCCACGTATTTGAAAAGCTCTGTAACTCTGAATTTCTCGTTTCCTTATCTTTTGCTCATCCAAGGCAATTTTTTCTTTCTAAAATAAAGACCACATATATTTTTCAAATTGCATAAAAATGTATCGTATTAAGACTTCCTATCACTCTGCGATCATAAAGCAGCTTCACGCTGTGACGTTCTAGAATCAGCTTTTCTGGGGGTGGGGTGGGCAGTTAGCCTGATTATAATCTTTCTTGCGTTGCTTTATGGTCAGATCTGCCACATGCCAGCGTGAGATCCCATCAGCAGTTTCCAAACATTTCTTTCTGAAAGAACAAACTGTTTTCACTGGTTCCTCCGGGTAATTGATCTCTTTTATCTTCTTCCTGTTGCAGGGGGAGACCTCACAGCTTCCCCAGATTGGGAAGGAAAATATGGAATGTGTTTTACCGCTGACTGAACACAACCCAATGAACTGTCCTGACAGTAGTTTGAAAACCAGCAGCTAGCAGTTTGTGCAACTCCAGCATCATCCGGCACTTTCCAGAGCAGACTCATTGTTTACGAGAACTCTCGGCCTGACGACGTTTGAACCTCAAGCTCGGTGGCTTTCAAATACTTCTGCAAAAGAAAAGTACCCGGAGCCCCCTTTCCAAAATGGCCACAGATGAGTATCTGTGGATGGTCATCTTGGGTTTTTTCATAGCTTTTATCTTGGCGTTTTCCGTGGGTGCCAACGATGTTGCCAATTCGTTCGGTACCGCCGTGGGCTCGGGCGTGGTGACCTTGAGGCAGGCCTGCATCCTGGCTTCAATCTTTGAAACCACCGGCTCGGTGTTACTGGGGGCCAAAGTTGGAGAGACCATCCGGAAAGGCATCATTGATGTGAACCTGTACAACCACACCGTGCAGACGCTCATGGCCGGGGAGGTCAGTGCCATGGTCGGTAAGTAGCCTCGTCTTTCCGCCCGCGGGAATGTGTCCACTGACCCACTTCTCATTTGGCATATCCATAAATGAGATTTTTGTTTTAACTTTTCAAAAACTGGTTTGATGGTTCTTTTTTTTTTTTTAATTGAAGTCCAGTTGATTTACAATGTTGCGTTAGTTTCAGGTGTAGAGCAAAGTGATTCAGCCATATATATATGTATGTATACTTTTTCAGATTTCTCATTTACTATATCTTATTTGTGCTCTCTGTGTTTTAATTCAGTTATGATTTTGGTCAGTGTTCAAATATCAAGCAACCATTTCTTTCCTTGAATGTATGGCAGACTTGCTTATTCAAATAGATTTTGGCGAAGTCAGTGCTTTTCATAAAGTCCAGAAAAAGATATTTGTAGCATAGCTCTTTGTCATTTTAAAGCTGTTTGAAAGTTATTAAAGAAAGAACACGTCTAAGTGAATGTGTTTGAGAGGTTTACTTAGGTTTATTTATAAACCTTGAAGGTTCATTTCTATTTTTTCATAGATTTTTCATCAGTCAGGAAGTAATGTTTTGAAAACTTGGTTGCCCAAAAACAGTATTCATTACCTTAACTTTTGTATTCTCCGTTGAAGTTTTAGAGCAGTTGCCAATTGAATCTTAAGTGACTGTGTTTTCAAGAAATTCTGGTCTTCTCTGTCATTTGTCTTCCTTTTGTTAGTGTTTGTTTGGATTTTCTGATTCCACCCCTGGGAGCTCCATCTAGTATGCTTGTTCTGTTTTCCACTGGAAGATCACTTGTATGTCACCTGTTTGCAGTAGGACCTTTTATTGGTGGTGTCAGGCGTGTGGTTCCTCCCCTGCCCGAGGCGACTCCACACTGGCGGCACCGTGGGCGCTGCCCTCGCTGAGCTGGAAGATTTGGGCAGCGGGGCCTTAGGTGCAGCTGACAGGCTAGCTCCTCTGCTTGCCTCTAGGTCGAGGTGACGCACAGCAGACGGCGTGTCTACACGGGTAGTGGGGGAGAGGGGGGAGAAGGGAGTCCTGCCACCTTCTGCTTTCAACAGGGCACGTGCTTTTGTGGGGAGAGCCCTGCACTGGGAGGCCGGATGCTGGTGGACCAAGAACACGGCTATATCCCACGGATCCCCAGGGGTTTACCACCACCAGCACTTCTTAAGTCCCAGAATGTGCAGGTCATTTGCCAGGTTTAAGATGGCCCATCGTCTTTTCGTTACAGCAGGTTAGTTTGAGAAGTAGAGTAGTTGAGGCCTTTGATTGGAAGATGGATGTCCTCAGTAAAGAATGAAATACTACTAAAGCACAGTAAGCTGGTCATATGTGTTGAGGAGTTCCTTTTTGTCAGCTGCACATGTTGTTTGAAAGATGTAAGGCTCATGATTACTTTAATTCATCATTATTTTTAAGAATTAAAAATCATTTACTACAACAGGTACTGTAATGATTGAATTTTCACCTTCACTGGACATGTACTTCTCAGCACAGTCCGGTATAATTGACGTTTCCCTGACAGTTTGACAGTTGTTTGTCAAATTCACCCTCAATAGTCATGATCAATATCTAAGACGTAATCATATCAAGCGGAAATTAAGATTTTGCCAGTCAGTATGATGCGGACAAGATATATTGAAAGTAGAGGAGAAATAAAGAAAAACACTGATGAAGTTCAATCTTTTTTTTTTTTAATTTTATAATTGGAGTGTAGTTGATTTACAATGTTGTGTTAGCTTCAGGTGTACAGTAAAGTGAGTCAGTTATACATATACATATATCCGCTCTTTTTATAGATTCTTTTCCCATATAGGTCATTACAGAGTATTGAGTAGAGTTCCCTGTGCTATACAGTGATGAAGTTCAATCTTAACAGAGGTTTCTCCTTGCGTTGGATGAGCCCTTTGGGGAGTGGTGGTGCTTATTGAGGAGATTTGTTTGTGAGGCTGCCCCAGGGCCCTGGGTGGACGGAAGGCCTGCGGGCTGAGCGCCACGTCACCACTAACTTGCCGTGTAGACAGCATAACTTGTCCAGTTTTTGGGTTTTCCCACCCCTGGCCTTGGCCTCTACACTCAAAGAATGAAGGATACTTAGCTCCACTAAAATTTAGGTCAACCAAAGCATTTGGGGGGTTTGCTTGAGTAACTTGATTTTGTTTGCTTTGGTGTCTTTTTTTTTTTTTTTTTGGTGTGTGGTTAGAAGGATCTCAAAGCCTATTTTGCTGGGAATTGGTGAGAGTTACCTAGACTTTTAAAATTGGGTTCCTTGCACATGGGAACTGGGGAATTTTAAGATGGTGGTATAATCATGATTGGCCCAAACCAAGATGATTCTGTTCAGATGTCTGAGTTCTCCCAATCTTCCTCTTTTAAAGTCAACATCCCTTTCTTTGTCCCTTTTCTCTCCCTGTCTCTTTTTTTTTTTTCTCTTTTTTCTTTATGATCTTCACCCCAAGCCCATGGGTCTCTGTGCTTGCTGGTAAAGTTGTGGTAGTGTTAAGTTGATTGGGTAGAAGAAATTGTTCACGCCAGCCACACTTCCTGAACAAGGCATCTCCGGGGCCTCTAGCTCAGCCCTAAAGCAACAGTCGATCCACTTAGTATGAAACCGCCAGTGGTTTCCAGAATCCACTGAGAATTCAGAACACGCCATCTTTTCGTGGAAATACCCACGACAGCACGACCGAGCCGTCTCCTGGAACCACCCCAGGAAGTGCTGAGTCTTCTCTGCCGTTCTTTCATCCTCCAGGAGCCTGTGGCCTCAGACACCCATCTTAACCTCCACTTCCCCCAGGTTTTGTCTGGCAGCCTCATCCTGTGCTTAATCCCCTCCTTCATGGCAGGACATCATTATCTTAGGTTAATCTCTCTCTTTTTCCCACTGTTTTTCTTAACGTTAATGTAATCCCATTCACCTCCAGGAATTCCCAAGGTCAAGGAGGGCCTCTGGCCCACTCTCGCCTTGCAAGGCCCCGTCCTCCCCTCTGTCCCCTGCGCCCCAGTGCCCACCCCCACCTTCCTCCCTCTCTCAGGCAGCCCCATCCCCCTACCTTTCCTTACAAACCCTCCTGTTATAAAGTCAGCCAGAGAGAGGAGAGTGGCTTTCAGGATTGAAAACCTCATGGTCTGAATTCACGTGGGTGAGTTTATCCCATTCTCTTAACATTACTAGGGTATTTTACTTTTTGTAAGAATATTTGCTTTTTCAGTTCTGGTTCTGTGGTGTGAAACACGCTCCAAACTCTGGCTTTATTTTTAAAACAACAAGTCCCTGAGGAGCCCAGGGCTTAGCTGTCCGGGCTTGCAGAACTGCCCGCGGGGGAGCCTGGCTGCTGCCATCAAGCCCGTCACCGGTCTGGCAGCCCAAGGCTGGCCCTCCTCCTCCCAGCACACGTTTCAGGGGCAGATCCGGGGTCACGGCCCGCTGTGGCGCCAAGGTCAGCCTGCCTGGCGCTCCCGGAGCAGCTGTCAGCCTCGCTCTGCAAATGGGGACCTGCACGACCTCTCACGAGCCTCCGGAACGCAGATGATTTTGGAGAAAATGCCAGGGGTCTGTTTAAAAATGCTGCTACCAAGCAGCCAGATTTCCAGAGTTAGCACTTGGGATTAATGCCGTGCCCTGCTTATCGGCCAGGCCCTTTGTCCCCTGCAGCCCTGTGTGAGCTTTTCAACAGCTGTTTCCGAAAGTGACCTGTCCCCAGCCCATGCTTTTAATACTCCCTGCAAAACTTGATCTGCTTATGAAAATATCTGAAGTGAACTGTAGCCTGGAAGAACACGAAGCCTAGAAAAGGGTGGCGAAATTGAGGTAAAAGGACACAAAGCCCAAACCCAGGGATCCTCTTAACTCCTGAGAATTAGAAGGCCTGGAGGGAGCAGGCCAAAAAAGGCCCAGCCGCCCAGGCAGGGGCTGAGGGTAGATGCCCAGCGTGGCGTTAAATATCACAGTTACTTCTCACAGGAGAGGCAAAACTACGAAAAGTAATGTGGGATTACACACACTCTCTCTCTTGTTTTTATTGAGGTATATTCGACGTGACATTATATTGGCTTCAGGTGTACAGCATCGTGATTTGATGTTTGTATTTTATACTCTCTCGTACCGACTAATATACATGGGCAGTATCTAGCCTCCTCATGATGTGACCGAACGGCGTAACTACAGCAGAATCTTTGCCAATACGCAGCCTTTCCTGTTTCTCCATGTTCGTTAGTCCCCAGTCTCCTGCTTGGTCCTGGCCACACTTCACATCAGAACCCACCTCATCACCAGCAGCCTCGCTTAACCATGACAAAGGCAACTAGGAACTGACGTCACGAGGCTTTTCTTTAAATACTTTCAAATACTTTCCTTTGAATAAGTCAGCATTATCCCTTCAGTGTTGAAGAATGTTCCTTTGGCTAAAGTTATTTTAGTGGCTTCTCTCGGGGCTTTGTAAAGAAACAATCCAGGTCCATCCACCTCACTACAAATAACTCAGTTTCATTCCTTTTTATGGCTGAGTAATATTCCATTGCATATATGTGCCACATCTTCTTTATCCATTCATCCGATGATGGACACTTAGGTTGCTTCCATGTCCTGGCTATTGTAAATAGTGCTGCAATGAACATTGTGGTACATGACTCTTTTTGAATTATGGTTTTCTCAGGGTATATGCCCAGTAGTGGGATTGCTGGATCATATGGTAATTCTATTTTTAGTTTTTTAAGGGACCTCCATACTGTTCTCCATAGTGGCTGTATCAATTTACATTCCCACCAACAGTGCAAGAGGGTTCCCTTTTCTCCATACCCTCTCCAGCATTTGTTGTTTCTAGATTTTTTGATGATGGCCATTCTGACCGGTGTGAGATGATATCTCATTGTTGTTTTGATTTGCATCTCTCTAATGATTAATGATGTTGAGCATTCTTTCATGTGTTTGTTGGCAATCTGTATATCTTCTTTGGAGAACTGTCTGTTTAGGTCTTCTGCCCATTTTTGTAGTGAGGTGGATGGACCTAGAGTCTGTCATACAGAGTGAAGTAAGTCAGAAAGAGAAAAACAAATACCGTATGCTAACACATATATATGGAATCTAAGAAAAAAAAAAAAAGGTCATGAAGAACCTAGGGGTAAGACGGGAATAAAGACACAGACCTACTAGAGAATGGACTTGAGGATATGGGGAGGGGGAAGGGTAAGCTGTGACAAAGTGAGAGAGTGGCATGGACATATATACACTACCAAACGTGAAATAGATAGCTAGTGGGAAGCAGCCACATAGCACAGGGAGATCAGCTCGGTGGTTTGTGACCACCTAGAGGGGTGGGAAGGTGGGAGACGCAAGAGGGAAGAGATATGGGGACATATGTATATGTATAGCTGATTCACTTTGTTATAAAGCAGAAACTAACACACCATTGTAAAGCAGTTATACTCCAATAAAGATGTTAAAAGAAAGAAACAATCCAGAGACAATTAACCCCAGGGAGGCATTGGGAAGGAGAGCGGGAATTTGGGTTTCTTCCTTCTGTGGCTGTTTGAGACACCCCGCTGTATATCTGACTTTTTTCTGTCTTTGTTTTTTATCTTCAACCTGCAGGCTCGGCCATCTGGCAGCTCATTGCATCCTTCCTGAGGCTCCCGATCTCGGGGACTCATTGCATTGTTGGGGCCACCATTGGATTCTCCCTCGTCGCAATTGGTACAAAAGGTGTGCAGTGGATGGAGCTGGTCAAGATTGGTAATTGCCATTTTCTTTTACCTATAAGAAGGAAAGTTTACATTTTCTAGAGTAAATGTTATTAAAAGTCACTGTTACACTTTTTCCTTTAAATGTTAACGTTTAGAAGACCTATATGGATAGGTCTATGGACATTTTCCCTTAAAATTTCTGTTAGCAGAGATTGTGAACTGTTATGCAGTCTTTTAACTCCAGATGCTCTTTTCAAATGCTACATTGTTATCCAGCTTAGAAAATCAGTATCTGTTGTTCACAGGGCGTTAAGAACTTTATCTGATTGAAATCAGTGTGTAGGCAGAGCAAAACTGGACCCTTGTCCAGGAGTCAGAGCTCCTGGTGCTGGGGAGGCGTGGAAGCGAGCCTAGTGCCACTTACCCCACTGCATCCAGGAGACCCCCAGTCTGCCTGGTGCTCCTTCTGGGTTGTGGGCTGCCCCGTGGGGACTGTTAGGAGAGGTTTGACCACCTGCTTCCTGGGTCTGACTTTTTCAGTAAGAGGGAAGTCCTTTCAGCCCCATAAGTACCAACACGCCCACTGTGAAAAACGCTCTCTCTCGCCCATCTCCATCCTTTTACGAATCATAGTGGCCTCAGGATCCCTGACCTGCAAGCAGGACACAGATTGCAAGGGAACGCTGCTGACCCCAGGAAACTCACCTGAGCTCCCGGGAAACTCACCTGACTTCCCAGGAAACTCACCCGAGGTCCCAGGCTTCTAGAACAGTGGTGCTTGATTCTGGCTGCACTTTCGAATTACCTGGGAGAGCAATTTAAAGATATCAGTGCCCAGACCCCATTCCAAACCTTTTAAAGCAGAATTCTGTGGGTGGACCCAGAACGTAACTAGTTTCTGAAAACTCTGCAGATGTTTCCAGCGTGCAGCCAGAGGCTACGGGTGACAGTACCAGGCTGGCCTTGGAAATTGACAGGGAAGGTGGTCCCCTTTTCAGTGGCCCTTACAGCTGGCACAGGGACGGGGCTGTATGAAGGGCAGGCAGATATGGGCTCAGTGGGAATCAGGGGAACCGTCGTCGGAGGCCGGAGCTGGGAGGTGGTGTGTGTGCCGTGGCCTAGGGTCTGTGTGTGAGGACGGTGACCCCTGTGTGGAGGTCAGCCTGCCAAGGCAGTGGGTTTGTTGGGCTCTGAGTCAAGGTGAACAATTCCAGGAATGTTTACTAATGTATGTGCTATTATATAAATAGGACCTGAATTATGTAGAATTGTAACATTCATTAGATTTTCTTTTAATTATTCAGTTGCTTCTTGGTTTATATCTCCGCTGTTGTCTGGTTTCATGTCTGGCGTGCTGTTTGTACTGATCAGAATGTTCATCTTAAAAAAGGTAAGAGAGGCTATTATTTTTTAAATTACGTTTTAGACCTAATTTTGGTTCTACTCAATAGAAATTAATAGTGAGAGGGGTCAGAGGAATCATTGTTAAGGCACAGCCCCCTGAAGTTGGAATTAGACATTATTCTAAAGTAGGCGGGAAGAGGTGGGTAGAGTACCCAGGGGCTCCCCGAGAACCAGCACTGGACATGAGGTGTCTTGCCATATGACTTGGTTCATTGGTCAGCATTCTTGGGCACTGTGCTCACACCTCAAAAAAGGAAAGATAATTATTTTGTGAACAGTAAACAGAATAGAGAAAGATAGTGTTAGGATTTTGAAATTAACTAGCACTAAAAACAGCTGGAGAATTTCTTTACCCAAATATAAGGTGTTTTCTGTTTTTTAATGGAGAAAGGAAGCTTCAGACACTGGTTTTCTTCCTATCCTTGAGGATAGGATAAAAAGAAGGAAATAACACCTACGGGGGCGGGGTGTGTGTGTGTACATTTTTATCAAAAATAAAATGAGATGAAAACGGAAGCTTACTGAGATCAGTATTCTCGGCAAGAAACAAAAAAAACCTTGGTTACATTTTGATTTGCCTGTCAAGGGGTTGTTGCAGCGTTTCATAAGCCCTGCTGCTTGCCCTTGGCCGCTCAGCACACGCCGAGCACATTGGGACACGCCTGCCTTCAGCCGTCTCCTTGCTTGAAGACGTAGCTCTTCTTCTAGGTGGGCTCAGTCTCTTGGATGATCACAAAGTTACCAGCCCTTCTCCGGGGCTCCAGCTGTCCTAGGACCCAGTAACATCTTGGAAGGTGCCACCCACTCTTGCCCCCCGTGCAGCCCCGTCATCTGCCCCCCGCCAGGAGTCACTTCCCAGGTGCTCCTGCCCCAGCCTCCTCTTGGGTACCTCCCTCTGTATCCCCACACGCTCACTGCCTTCTTATCATTGCACTCGCGTCGTTGTGCAGCGATTTATCTCCTGCTTGGCCCCCTGTTCGCTATTTGACCGTAAGATCTGTGAGAGTAGAAACCGTGACTGTCTCTTCGCATGCGTAGACGGCACCCAGCGCTGCTTAGCCCTTCAGAGACGCCGGTTGAATATCTGTTAAGAGGGAGGGATGGCTGCTTGGATGGGGGGCAGGTGATGGGTGGAGGGAAGGAAGGAAAGGAAGGAGGGAGGGAGGGAGGGAGACAGGAGGAGGAACGGAGACGGGTCTCAATGAGACAACTGCCATTTGCGTTTTAAGAGTAGGTTATTTGAGAAAACATAAGGTGATTCAGTTACAATATGCAAACTGAAGACTTTATGCCTTCAGAAGTTACTGGTTGGGAGTCTTTCTGTAGCAGCCGTCGTCCCCCAGGAAACAGCATTTTGGAAGCGGAGGCAGTAGGCATGTGAGCGTCTCAGCGTTTCGCTTTCAGTTCAGCCTGGGTTCCTGTCGCAGGTCCACGGCAGATCAGGAGGTGATGTGCCTCATCCCAGGCTCCTGCCCATCCCTTTGTACCTGCCCTGCCTGTGACTGTGGCCGGGACTCCCGTGCGGCTGAATCGCCTTCCACCCCAGCTCTTCCTTTCCTGACATCTCACTTCCATTCACCTCAGGCCTCCTGACGAGTGCTGGTGGCCGCTTGAGACATTCCAGGCGGGTTCTTGATGAGTTTACGTTCTGCAAACGTACTTGATTTGCACACGTTTGCATTTGACGGTAGGAACCTGTGAGATAGTCTGTACTTATCCTGACTTCTGTAGCTCACATCAAGGCTTAGACCTAATTTTCCTTTTATCATGGGTGGGTCATAGACTCATACCAATGTACGAGAGTGTCTTACATGGTCATCAGAAATTAGCCCGTGTTTGAATTATTTAAGCAACACCTACGTGCCAGTTCTGCATCGAGGAGTTCTTGGTTCATATTTTTGCTTCAAAATCCTCTGTCGATCTGAACCCTCAAACTCTATATTTTTCCTCTGTAAACTCTAAATTTCAAATATTCTCCCAGGTGTGACTTTGCCTAAAACATGTGCAGTACTGTTCTCGCTGAAATATTAGATTTCGGAAGTGTTGTACCAGAAGCCTAAGGTTGTAAAAAGCTGTTTTCTTAGACAAAGAACCCACAGTTCTTTTCACCTTTTAATAGTTGAAGGTGAAATGCTCCACCTCGTGAAAGGATTCTGAAAGTCACAGCACGTGGTCCTGTATTTCCTTGCTTTATATATTTCAACACAGCAAACGCGGATCATGTCACAGAGTACCATAAAATCTAGTAGTAACACTGTGGTGTTGAAGTCATTTGACTTTCTCAGGGCATCCTCAGAGGGTCAGGCCTCAAAATATTTGTTGAAAGTGGATTTTTGGGCCAACGTGAATGTAGCTAGAACAGTGAGCGTTCTGGGTCAGGGCTTTAGTCCCAGGAGCTGGCCTCACCAACAGCCCTTCTCTGTCCCCACATCTGCCGCCACCTCATGTGATCCCAGCGCGTTAACGCGTCTGCTGGTCACCTCGTGGGCCCTTTGCCACAGCACTTGTGTAGGAGGAGGGTCAACCCAGGCCAGCTCCAGGTCTGGAGGTGCACACAGCCCACGGCAGGGCCAGGGCTTTCCCGGAACGATGACTTGTGTCATTTTGCCTGTGCTGCCTGCAGATGCCTCTGGAGTCCTGACCTGCCCCCTTATCTCCTTACCCCGCAGGAGGACCCCGTTCCCAACGGCCTCCGGGCGCTTCCTGTGTTCTATGCCGCTACCATCGCGATCAATGTGTTTTCCATCATGTACACAGGAGCCCCAGGTAAGAGCCCTCGGAAGGTCATGGCCAGCAGGTGGTGTCAGAGTCCAGCGGCGGTGGTGGATTTGTTGGCCAACAGTCAAAAGCACTACTCACGATCATTACAGAGCAGTGAAAAGAGTAGGAGATGCATTTACTTGTTTTAAATACTCAAGAGAGATGTGAAGTACACAGGGAACAGACTTCAGGTTAAAAAAAGAAAATTGAAATCCCCCTTCTGCCTCAGATTCCTGGTGCTGAGTCGCAGAACGTGATGGGACAGTGTGAGCCTCCCTGAGCTGGGGGGGCCCCTGGAGGCAGGGGGGAGCTCGCGTAAGCAGTAGGCCACCACCTCGGGACAGTCCAGGGCGGGGCTGTCACGTGGTCTATAGCACAAACATCTAACCCCCCGGAACTCGTCAGACCAGTGAGTCCAGGGACTAGCGCCCTGCCGGTCTGCGTTTCTGATACCGGAACCAGTGATGATTTTCTTTTCAGAATTGCTCCTTTTCTTCCCATTCCGATGTCTTTTGTTCTTTCTTTTCAAGGGTTTGGGGTTTGGGGTGGAGCAGGGTTAAAAGTTCCTTTCTTTTATGTTTTCAGTGGGTAAAGAAGAACATACGTACAGTACTGTCATTTGCATAACATCCCCGTGTTGAGGAGGTGGTTAGCGTTCTCACTCACCATTTCCATCCATATCTTGAGAGGGTCCCCCATTCCCCTCTGTGAGATGTGCCTCTTACAGCCGGATCCTGAACAGGTCCATTGCTGTGGGGATGTCCGGAGTCAGCAGAGATGTTTGTGTGTGTCGCTTTCCTTCTTGTTAACATCCTTTAAGGATTAAGATTCAGTTACGGGCCATATCTGATAAAAACCTCCCTCTCTCTGTTCAAAAGATAAAGCTTCTGCTAAATGGTGTGTCGTATTACAGTTGAAAGCGCCCTCTTCCGAAACAGGGGAAATCCTTATTCATTTCTCCAACCGGGTTTTCTCAAGGCAGTTTTTCTCGGATTGTATAGCCATATCTAATTCTGTGTTTGTGTACTTCATTCTTTCTGAATGATTCTGAACGCTGTGTAACCTTCTACTTCGGCATCTTCTCAGCGCTCAAAGCACGGCTCTTACAGCTTGAATGCTCGTGGTCCGGGCTTTCAGACTTTGGGTGAAGGGAGGGGGCATGAAGCACCCCAGCGGCTCTAAGTTATCTGAAAAGCACAAGGCTGAACGTCATAGTGAGCTGGAGGGAGATGAAACCCTAGCCTCAGATGACAGTGGCCTGACGGCCTTTCGGGCTTGATCATTCACGGAGTATGAAGTGTGTTTGTCACAGACTGTTTTCATGATCCATAACAAAAAAACAGAGGCAGAGAAAAAGCAGTTGCATACCATGAAGTTGAAGTTCAGCCCACCCCAAGTCTGTGAATCTCACGAAGCTTCCACGTGGTGCTGGGCGGGCCCCGGAGCGCCAGGTGGGAAGTCAGCTGTAGCAGAGAGATGTCTCGTCCACCTGAGCCCTTGTTCTTAGTTCTCTGCAGGCTCTCAGAGCCCAGGGTAACGGAACAAAAAGCCTAGCAGCGGTCAATAGCCAGACACCTCCCGGGCTAGTGATTTAAGAGATTAAACAAATGAAGGCCGGGGTGCCTTTGTCGGACCGAGTCCTGGAAATGGGAATCGGTGTAAATGACGACCATTTAGTTCTGTTTCTGCATTTTTTTTTTCTAGCCTCTATTCTTCTCGCTCCTTGGTTCTCGGTCTGAATGTCAGAAGACCACAACTGTATGATTTTTATTAAAATTTGACTTTTTCCATACTTACCTATTTTTTCCATCACTTTTTTCTTTTTCTCATCCTTTGCTGTTTTATTGCAAATTTGCTAGAAGAATCAGATTACTAAGAGACTAAATTATTCTAGAGAAAATGAAACTAGATAACGGATGAGGCAACTAAGGATAATATAAATACTTCATAGAGAAGTTGTGAAAAATAAATATTAAATAAACGCTTTTATTGAGCTGAGTTTTACATGAATTAATCCTTTGCGTCCTCTGAACTCCACTGGGAAATTGGTAATATTGCTAACACCCCCTGACAGGTGGGCAGCAGGCACAGTGATGCTGACTGAGTGCCCAAGGTCATATAACTAGTCAGGTGCAGAAGCAGACTTTAAGTGGGCAGCCTGGTCCCGAGCCCCAGTTATATGACATTCTTCTGACACACAATAGGGCAGGGGTAAAACATGCAGTATCTAGTGCCTGGTACCTAATGTCACTGTTAATTATGATCAGAATACACTCAGTCAGAAAAGGACTTTGCTAATGTCTTGGCTCCTGGGGAGTGTTTATGGGATATTCAATAGGTGAGTCTAAATCCTATTTTTATTTAAACATCTAAGGTTAAAACTAGACATTAATTCCATCCTACGGTCATCTGTAGCTGTGGCGTCATATTTGGGGATAGGGTTGAGCTGGGAAGAATCACTTCCACAGTGACTTGGTCCTCTGCCCCTTTCAGAATTTGCCTGCCTTTCTGCCTGTTGGAATTTATTCTTCCTAGTCCTTTTCTTCCTTAGAACGCTTCCATTCAACACATAGACCCCAGAGATAAAAGGAAAGAATGAAAAGTTTGCTAACAAAAAAGAGTGGCAGCGTTCACCTTACCCCGTTTCAACTTTCAGAGATTCTGATAAGTAGCATTTTTCTAGATGGACGTGAATTCAGTGGGGACCCGTGGGCTGTTGAGTTACAGGGTTCTGGTTTGACTTCCTCTGTTCCTCCTCTCTAAGTTATTTTGAAGTTGTTTATATCTTGGGCCTAGTTTGATTTGTTTTACTTTGTGTTTGACATGACTTTTCTCAAAAGTCATCCTTCAGAAACTGGGTTGCACTTTAAAAGATGGTCTTTGCATTTTTGTCCTTTAAAAAATAATTTGCAAGAAGCAAAAATAACTTGAGGAAAATAAAGTACTCACTTGGGTTGGGTTAGATACAAGCCTGAAGTTTATTTTTAAGGAAAGTCTTCAGCTGTACAGGACCTGGTTTTTGTTCAGCATTTAAAGAACAAACGCTGAGGTTCATGGCACACGGCTTCGAGGCGTCAGAGCAGATCAGCTAACGAAGGTTTCTAAGTCAAAGTGTGGTCCCTAGACCGGCAGCGTCAGCATCACGTGGACACTTGCCAAAATGCAGATTCTCAGGCTCAGCCCTAGACCCGATGAACCAGAAATGCAGCCCAGCAGTCTGTATTTACCAGGGAGACCCTGGGCGATCGGATGCGTGTGCATTTAGAGGACCCCTGCCCTAGCCACGTCTTTATCATAGCCTTTTACCGTAAACGCTGCTGTCTTACCACGGTTCTCATGTATGGGATGCTCCTCAAAATCTCTAGCTAGCGACCTTTGCTCACTCCTTACTAGCAGATGAATTCTCACACTTAACCAGGCCTGGTTTCTGGCTTCCCCAGAGTGCTCTGCACCTGAGATGGGGCTGCCTCCCCCTCCTCCTCCATCTTCCCTTCCTCCTCCTCCCCCCTCTCCACCTCCCCTTCTCCTCCAACTCTTCCATCCCCCTCTCCCCCTTCTCCCTCCCCTCCCCCTTCTCTTCCATCTCCTCCCCCCCCACCTTCTCCTCCATCTCTTCTCCTCCCCCTCCTCCTCCTCCTCCATCTTCTCTTCCTCCTCCTCCCCCCTCCCTACATCTCCTCCCCCTCCTCCTCCCCCTTTTCCTCCCCCTCCTCCTCCTCCATCTCTCCTCCTCCCCCTCCTCCTCTTCCTCCATCTTCTCTTCCTCCTCCTCCCCCTCCCCCTTCTCCTCCCCCTCCCCCTCCCCCTCCCCCTTCTCCTCTCCCTCTCCCTCCCCCTCCTCCTCCCCCTTTTCCTCCCCCTCCTCCTCCTCCATCTCTCCTCCTCCCCCTCCTCCATCTCTCCTCCTCCCCCTCCTCCTCCTCCTCCATCTTCTCTTCCTCCTCCTCCCCCCTCCCTACATCTCCTCCCCCTCCCCCTCCTCCTCCCCCTTTTCCTCCCCCTCCCCCTCCATCTCTTCTCCTCCCCCTCTTCCTCCTCCTCCATCTTCTCTTCCTCCTCCTCCCCCCTCCCTACATCTCCTCCTCCTCCCCTACCCCTTCCCCTTCTCCTCCCCCTCCCCCTCCCCCTTCTCCTCCCCCTCCCCCTCCCCCTTCTCCTCCCCCTCCTCCTCCTCCAGCGGCAGCTCTTCTGGTCCAGCCGCAAGGGAACCAGAGCATCAGCCACCCCTCAGGTCCCCGCTGACTCAGGAGAAGGAGCTTTGTTCCCAGAGGACCTCTGTGTTCCGTGTTAGCTGTAGACAATGTTCCGGGCTGTAGAGAAGCTGGGCGTTGGAGCTGCAGTGATTCCCAGCCCTGGGCCCTGGGTGGGGAAGGCCTGGGCTGAGAAGAGTCTCCAGTATCACTGAGAGCTTGATTCAGAAAAGAGTGATTTAAACTCACTTCCTTCTCAGAATTATTATAAATGAACGCTGGTTTGAGAAAGCTGGTACCATTTGCATAAAAAAAAAATCCCAACTATAGGACAAATTAGGAAATAGCATTTTTGAATTTCAAAACAATGCTTCATTTTCTTAAAGTTGCCCCAGGATTCCTTTCACCCAGGGAGCTCCTCTAATGCTTGAACGTGTTGATCTAAAACAAAACAAAAACTAGAAACTTCATTTATCAGGGAAGGGAGGACTAGTAAAAAGTGATTCTACAAATGAGGCAGACGTGTGTGTGTGTGTGTGCGTGTTACTGTGGAAAGATGTCCATAATATATTGTTATGTGAGAAATGAAGGCACGGAAGAATATATACAGTGTGATTTACATCTATTAAATTTAAGGAAAAGAAAAAAAAATTCTCACAAATACTCTGCACCATATGTTTATGTCTAGAAAATGCCTGAAAAGATACACATCAAATAGTTAACAGTGTTACTCTGGGAAGTGGGTTCAAGAAGGACAGAAAACGAGGAATTTTCACATTTGTACGTGATACAGTTTTATACAGCTGATATTTTTATTTTTTTTAATTTTTATTTTATATTGAAGTATAGTTGATTTACAATGCTATGCTAGTTTCAGGTGTACAGCAAAGTGATTCAGTTATACATATATATATCTATTCTTTTTCAGATTCTTTTGCCATATATGTTACTACAGAGTATTGAGTAGAGTTCCCTGTGCTATACAGTAGGCCCTTGATGATTATCTATGGCTGATATTTTTATAACCATATATTATTTATAAAATTAACCCCGAGAGAGAGAGAAGAGAGGGTGCAGGTGAGGCTGATGAGTAGTGTAAGGGAACTAATATGGGCTAAAAAGCCTTACTGGTTTTATAGAAGCTTAATTTATTTTATTATATTCTAACAAAGATTGTTATATATGAAAAACAAGAGATGTAGCAAAGTAATAATGACTCCAGAAGACTGTGTTTCTAAAAAGTTCTCTGCTTTTCCCCATGTCACTTGGATATCCTGATCTTCGGGGGATTTGGGAGAGAGTTGCAAGGATGCTTGTGGTTAGAGCTAAATCACTATTCATCATATCTTCACTGTTCAGAAGATGAAAGAGCTTGAGATGAAAGGCCATTTAGGGTCTGGAGTGAGGCCTGGGCTTGCGAGCACCCGGTGTGGGCTCCTGGCAGCCGCTCTTGGCCGCGGAGACCGGAGCAATTCAAGCCGTGCCCTACTTTGCCTTCCGCGGGGTGACGGCGCCGGGCCTCAGTGCCCTCTGGAGCGTTGTTACCGGAAAACAATTTGAGATCTTCGCAGGAAGGCTGCTCAGTGCGAAGTAGTTTTGTCAAAAATTTTGTTGTGAAAAGGTAAACCTTGAATTTTCAGAAGAAAAAAAGTTTTCCCCTGGAGGTACGTTGATTCAAAGGCTTTTCCGTGCTGGATTTTTGCATTTAATTGTTTTTTTATCCATGAAAGTTGATTTTATGTATTTAGTACAGTTTAGAGAAGCGTCCCGTAACTGTCAGTCTGCATTTCTTATATGCAGGCTTTAAAAGTAAATCCTGGTGCGCTTTTTTTTTTCAAGTGTACAGTTTCAGGTGTCAGTTTTATATATATATGTATGTATGTATACACACACAAACACATATATTTTTTTTCAGGTTCTTTTACTGTAAGAGTTAACCTTATAGGTTATTTCAAAATATTGAGTATAGTTCCCTGTGCTATACAGTAGATCCTTATTTATATATTATAGTGTGTATATGTTAATCCCCAAACTCTGAATTTATCCCCCCACTTTCCCCTTTGTAACCATAAGTTTGTTTTCTGTGCCTGTGAGTCTGTTTCTGTTTTGTATGTACGTTAATCCTGTGCACTTCTGATGCTGTTAATTTACTAAATTGGTATAATAATTTGGTAAGACCCAAATCCTGTCCCCGTTCTGTTCCTCTGTCCTCTCTTACTCACCATTGATGACTGCCCCCGCTTTCCTGGTTCCTTCGCTGTTCTTCGCACCCTTGGTTTTTCCCTCTGTCTCCCACCCCTTCCACTCTCAGTGATGTGTGGAGCCCCTGACCTCCCGTCCAGTTCTTGTGACTCAGAGGGTGGCTTCGGACCTTCTTGGCCACTTCCCAGGCCAAACCGATGGCGAAGGTGGTTGTGATGGTAAAGGTTCAAGGGTCAGCTGACATTGTGGCTTATTGTCTAAGAGAAGCATCAGAAGTCGTGTAGCCGGCCTCAGTTCCTCCCTTTCGGATGTGGGTCCTGACACCCTCCAGAACTCACGTGACCTCCGCGGAGAGCGTGGAGATGGGCCTGGAAGGCGCACGTAGAGCAGCCCTGCTCCGCCTTGTTGTGGGCTCTGCTCGGCAGGGAAGGAAGCAAACGGGGCCTGGGAGCAAACGTATTCACTCATTTAAATAGTCCTGTATCCAGCTCCCAAACTGCATCCCCTCCCCAGAGTACCCAGAGCTCGCCTGTCTTAGATCAAGTTAACGCAGTGAAGCCAAAAGTAGCCCAAGTAACAATTTTATCATCAATGGAACCAGGAACCACCAAGGAAACCGTGAAACCTCTTCAAAAGCCAAGTATTTTTAAGCTGTAGTGGTGTTGATGTTCGTTCATCAGTTTGATGTTGGTAATTAACAGTTACCTCTCAGTTCAGCAAGAAACAGCTTTGGAGCGGTCTTTTACCACATGTACCAGACACTGGCACAAAGACATAAAAGCAGAAGCAGGAAGCCGTGGCCATGAGCGCGGCCAGTGAGGTCAGCCCGAGTGGTTCTACAAGCAGCTCCAAGCCTCGGCTCCGAGGCCACAGCCGGGGCTGGAGCAGGGCTGCCAGGTGCCTCAGTACAGCCCTGCATGGGGCCACGTGCTTTCTGGTGTAACTGGGCGTTTGAGGGTGGAGTGGCCTGACCGCTGAGTGTCTCCTGCCGCCACGGACCCCTCCACTGTACTAAGGCTGGGTGATCTTGGTTTTTTGTTTTTTACGTTTATATGTTAATCCTGACTCCCCATTTAGAGTATTAACTACCTGTTCTCCCTCTTACCATTACCAAAATGTCTAATAATACCTTACCTGAGTAACTGTGAGTTGGTTTGTATGTATAGAATGGCTAACAGTGTAACTAACAAAGCCTGTATCATTAGAGATTTGTTTAATCTAAGAGCAGAGTTTTAAATAGTTCACTCCTTTCAAACTTTGAAAAAAAATTTAACAATTTACAAAAGTGTGTGCCCATTATAAATTTTCAAAGTTAACAGTACAAAAGTATATGTAGTGAGAAGGGAGAGCCCCCTCCAATTTCTCATCTCTCCACAGGAGTAACCACTGATTCTTTCCAGAACTTTTTCTGTCTATTCACACATATGGTAGGAGTGTATGTGTGGGGTTGTTTTCTCTTCTAAACATAAATTGGGTTATGCTACACACACCGTGATCCAGCTGGCCTTTCTTACTTAACTAGATCGCGGGCCTCTTTCCTCATGAGTACGTTTAGATCGACCTCATTTTTACGCTCTGCACCACACTGACTTCACGTTTCCATGGAATGATGCATGTATCGGTCGTCTTGCAAATTCTTCCCATTACAAATAATGCTGTAGTGAGTGCTCCTGTGCCTGTATCTTTGTGCCTGTGCAAGGGTGCGCCTGTGAGCGTGTGCGAGTCACGCCTGTGCGGCCGGGAGAGCTGGGTTCTGGGACCCCATAGGGCTAGGAGGCCTGATGCTTCTCCACCCTCCATACTTTCACTGGCTGATGGAATGGCCGCTTCGTGTGCTGGACTGGATAGTAATGAAAAGTTTTTCTATGTTGTAATTCCATGAGTTGACACTTCAAAGAAGAGTTGAGTTTGAAAGTCAGTGTCCTTTTAAAAAACTTTTCTATCTAAGCTTTTATTTTATTTTATTTTTAACAGTAGAAAGGGTTGATTTATGCATATGGAGGCCTTCACAGAAAAGACATGAACACGCAAAGAAGCAATTAGACTTTGGGACTTATATACCATTTTGACAAAGGGTGATAAATTATGGAAAGTGACTAGGAAATACAGGGAGGAAACAGAATAGAACGGTTATTTTAGCAAGGTCTGTTTGTGCAGACTTATCTTGGTATTGGTGCCTTGTCTCCAGTGGTGAGGGTCACTTTGCTCTTCCTGGAACAAGGAAGGCGCGTTTCTCACAAGGAATTTATGCCCTGCTTTCAGGCACTTACGAAGGGCGCAGCAGACTCTTCCTGTGTCTGCTGTTTCTCAGTTTAAGCTGATGTTAAAAAAGGTTTGTGTGTGTGGTCTGAGCGTCATGTCCATTTAAAGCCGGGCTGCTGACTATTGAGAAACCAAAGAGGCAGATGCCAGCCTTGCTGTGCCCGCTGCAGCCCTGGGCTTTGCGCTGCCCGTGTCTTCGGGCACTAGGAGGGAAGACGGACCCTTTGTTACCCCTGTTTATCCACTCAGGAATTTAGATATTGAGATAATACTGTAAATGGGTTTATTCCCAACTTAATATGCCATTTATGCCAAGTTGGTCGATTTTTAATAATTAGGTTACTTACTGATTTAACCACATATTCGCAAAGCTGTGTGTCTTAAACACACAGCTTTGTACCCCGGAACGCCTAGGACATCTTTTTTGGTTGAGAGTTTTATTAAACACGGAATCCAGGTGGTTCGTTTCAGGTTTGGGGAGTGGCAGGTATGTGGACATGTTGCCCAACGTTTGAGAAGTATCCGCTTTATCCCCAGTGCTGGGCCTGGTCCTTCCCATGTGGGCGATCGTGCTCATCTCCTTCGGGGTCGCGCTGCTGTTCGCCCTCTTCGTGTGGCTCTTTGTGTGTCCGTGGATGCGGAGAAAGATAGCAGGTAAGGGCTTTGCTGTTCTTCTGATCTGCAAGAGTGCTCTGACTGCTGAGCCCTCGCTGTCATCCACGGTGAAACTGACTGACAAAGGGAACACACACTGAGATCAGGCCAGTCCTTGGCTCATGGCTCCTGATGGCTTTCTGGCTCAAACTTTTCCTTGGTAACTTGGGACCCAGGTGAGAGTGAGGTCCTAGTTGCCATGGCTAATGGAAGGTAACTGCCTGATGAGAAACATTAGATTATACAGATCAACACCACAGTCAGATAGCACTTCCCTCCCTCAAGAATGGCTAAAGGTAGAAAGACTAGATTACAAGTGTGATAACTGGAATTCTCATATATTTATGGTGAAATAAAAACTGGTACAGCCATGGGGGAAGTTAGTTGAGCAGTTTCCTATAAGGTTAAGCAAACATTTACCATGTGGCCCATTAATTCCACTCTTAGGTATTTATCCAAGAGAAATAAAAAGACTTGTACACAAATTGGTCAGCCATACTAGCCAAAAAATGGAAACAACCCACATGCTCATTAACAAGCGAATGGATAACCAAATTATGGTCTATTCATACAATAGAAGACGAATTAGCAACGAAGAAGAGAACTACCGGGAGAAGCCAGACATAAAGGAGTACATACTGCATGATTCCAGGAACAGTAATCCACAGCGGTAGAAACCACTGGTTGCTGGAGACCAACTGCCAAGGGGCACAAGGGACAAGAGGGAACTTTAGGGACAGGAGGGGACTTTGCAGGGACAGGAGGGAACTTGAGGGACAGGAGGCACTTTGCAGGACTCTGTTAACTGGGGAGTAGTTACAGGCTGTAGTCATTTGTCACAGGACATCTACCTGTACATTTAAAATGTATAAATTTCACTGTATGGAAATTATACCTCAATGAAAGCAATATAAAAAAAAAAAAGAAGAAGACTGTGGCTTAGAAAATTGCAGGAGGTATTTTCCTGTCAGTGGCAACATGATTGAATTCCAAGTCTGGAGGCCACACAGAGCCTTTTACAGGGCTCTCAAAAGAAAAGAAGTATTTACTTTTGGCCTCAGAATGTACCTTACAATCGCACGTTCATATGGATATATCTGAATTTGAGAAACCCATATTTCAAAGAAGAACAAAACAAATGAGGAGACATACCATGCTCATGAACGCAAAGACTCAATACCAGAAAGATGTCAGTTCGTCTCAAATCTATACATTTAACACAATTTAAATAAAAATCCCAGCAGGATATTTTGTAGATTTAGACAAGTCACTTTAAAAATTTATATGGAAAGGGAAAGGAACTGGAATAGCCAAAGCAATTTTGGAAAAGAGTAAAGTTGAAAGACCTGTACTGCTTGGCCTTAAGAGCTACTATAAAGCTACAGGAAAGTGTGGAATTGGTGAAGAGAGACACCTAGATTAACAGAACAGAGTAGAGTCCAGAAACAGAGCCACAAATATATATGGCCAAATGATTTTTGACAAAATACAAAGTCAGTTCAATGGAGTAAGAATAGTCCTTACAATAAATGGTATTGGAACAGTTGGATATTGAATGCCAAAAAGAGAACCTTGACCTAAGTCTTACACCTTGTAAAAATTAACTCAAGATGCATCATAGATAAAAATGTAAAATAGAAAACTATAAAACTTTTAGGACAAAAAAGGGAAAACTTTTGAGACCTTTGGTAAAGCAAAGAGTTTTTAGATATGATACCAAAAACAGTTCATAAAAGAAGTTGGTAAATTGCTCTTCATCAAAATTAGAAACTATTGCTCTGTGAGAAACACTATTAAGAGAATTTAAAAAGACAAGTTACAGACCGGGAGAAAGTGTTTGCAGACTTGTGTTCAGAATATATAAAGAAATCTCAGAAGACAACCTGGTTAAAAATGAGGAAAAGTTTGAACAGACACTTTACCAAAGAAGATATATGAATGGCAAATAAGTCCATGAAAAGCTGCTCAACATCAAAAATGCAGATTAAAATCACGAGATATCACCACACACCTATTTTAATGGCTTTTTTTTTTTAAAAAAAGGACAGTGCTAAGTGCTGATGAGACTGAGAAGCAGCTGGAATGCTTGTGTACTCCTGGTGGGAATGCAAAATGGTGCAGCCTCTCAGGAAAGCAGTTTGGTGGTTTCTTATAAGGTTAAATATACACTTACCCACTCCTAGGTATTTACCCTAGAGAAATGCAAATTTAAATTCACACAAAAGCCTGGATATGAATGTTTATGGCAGCTTTATTTGCCATCACCAAAAACTAGAAGCAGCTTGGATTATCCACAGAACGAAAAAACAAGCACATATTTATGTAAATAAATACATCCATGTATTAGAACACTACTTGGTAGTGAAGAAGAGTGAGCTACTGAAACCTGCAACAACTTGGATGAACCTCAGACACATTAATCATGCCAGGTCAGAGAAGCCAGCCTCAAAAGCTCATGTCTTATGGTTCCATTTATATGACATGTGGAAAAGACAAAACTGTAGAGACAGAGCACATCAGTGGTTGTCACAGGCTAGGGATGGGCAGAGGGGCTGACTGCCAGGGAGGCTTTAGGGGCTGATGGAACCCTTCCCTGTCCTGATTGTGGATTGTCTGTAGGAATCTAGACATTTGTTAGACTCAAGATTCTACACACACAGACAGAGCCAATTTACTGCATGTAAATTTAAAAACTAATAATAAAAAAACTACATTAATACATACAACTTGAAAATAAGTAGTGAAGCCACATTGATGACAGATTGATAACCAGCTGCTGCTTCCCCTTCTGTGTAGCCGTTGCCACTCTAGGCTGAGAACGAGCCCCCCTTAAACATCCTGCTTGGCTGACTTAACCCCATGGGAAGTGATAAACTATACTTAAATGCTCTGATGTCTAAAGGCTTTTTCTAATAGCTGAACCTTAATGGGAAATGGACCATAAAATCTTTTCTTCCACATTTAGGCTATAATGTTACAGCAGGAAACTGACATCACTACCCATACTGGCTTCCCAGGAGATTTTTTGGTCAATGCCATGTATTTTGACATTTCAGTATATATGTGTCTTTTTCTATTCATTTAAGTACAGACTGTGGTTAAGGGCGTGGACAGAGAGTAAACCGACTGCATTTTGCTACCTATGTGACCTTCGGCAAATGACTTAATCTCTCTGGGCCTCAGTTTGCTGTTTATAAAGGAGAGGAAATAATAATACCTGTTTCATGTGTTAACAGGTTTTTTTGGGAATTCCCTGGTGGTCCAGTGGTTAGGACTCCGCGCTTCCATTGCAGGGGGGCACGGGTTCGATCCCTGGTTGGGGAACTGAGATCCCACAAGCCGCGCAGCGCGGCCAAAAAAAAAGGTGTTTTTAAAAAATTGTTATTATAATCTTTACAAACATTATCTTTTCTCATCTAGATTGTAAGCAACTTGCGGTCAGAGATCTGTATGCACACTTTTTTGTTCCTTGCAGTACATAACAAATTTAGTTTTTAAAAAATCTATCTTGTATCTGACTATCTAGGTAAGTATAGAAATAGTGGTGATGTTGTGTTCAGCAGAGGAACCGAGAATGTCTCCATTTCAGCTGGGTAGGTAAGAGCTCAGACATCCGCTCAGGTGAGGAAGCAAGGTCATAAATCACCAGCACCACACACCAGATTTGATTAAAAAGAATGCTCTCCAGCTTCAAACTGCTTTTTAAAAATCCCTGGTTTCTTTTGAAAGTAAAGGATTTTTAAAAGTAAGTAGAATCTCTCTGTTCCTTTTGAGGAAAATGATTTACTTGTTTCCTAAGATTTGGTGACCTGAAGAAATCTGAGAGCAGTCATTTATTGAACAGAATAAAACCAAGCAGACTATAACAGTATCTTTGAAGACAAAAAGGATAAACATTTCAGGGATTCTGAGGTTAGTTTAAGAAAATAGAAGGCCAGTCTAGATGGTTGTAGAATTTACAGAATGTTTACCTTGGGAATCAATCTAATCCTGTCTTTTTTGTTGGTCTTGGATGAGATAACTCAGGCCTCAGCCTCCGTCTTTCCCTCCGTAGCTGAGTTTTCTAGCCTGTGTTTCCCAGATGATTGAACTCTCCACTTTATTTTGTCTAACTTTTTTCTTCATTCCCAAAGTAAGTATGTAAGTAACAAGATAAATATTTATTTTTATATTCATTTGTCAGTAACAAGAATTCTCTGACAAAATTTTCAGTTATGACTCTATTTTCTTTAGGCAAATTACAAAAAGAAAGTGCTTTATCGCGAGTCTCTGATGAAAGCCTCAACAAAATTCCGGAAGCGGAGTCCCCAGTATTTAAAGAGCTACCGGGTGCCAGGGCTCACGACGACAGCACCGTCCCCCTCACCGGGTCAGCCGCGGAGCCGTCCGGGACCTCAGAAAGCACGACAGGGGGACACCACCCCCGCGTACCGTACGGTAAGACCCCCGGGGGCTGGCGTGGTGCTGGGCCTGCCGGCCTGCGTGTGGCACTGAGGCTCCAGTGCACACAAGTGTCCCCCGGTTTCTGCTTTGAGAAAAGCCAGGTGCTAAAGAGGCCTCAGGGACCAGGCAGTCGCAGAGCAGGCTTACTCGTGTCCTGTGATTTTCCTCCAAGAGCCATTTACTTACAGTCTCCCAGCGGCGCCCAGACCCCCCGTACCACCCCTGTGAGTGCCTCTCCTGCATCCTCCACGTGCAGTCGCCTAACTGCTGGAGATCGGAAGGTCGGTTTATCCAGCTTAATACGAACGCCTTCCTCCGGGAAGACTCAGAGCGAAAGCTGACATTGGGACGGGAGGGGGGGTCCCACTAGAGAATCACAGAAACCATCAGGACCATCCTGGGGGGGCGTCCTTTGTCCCACAGCATCTGTGGACAGTTATGGGCAGGCACCAGTGTCTGCCTGGCCCGCCGCCCTGCAGGGGCACTGGCACCGATTTCCAGGCCGCGTTTGGGACTTGGCCAAAGAAGGCAAACAAACTCTGCCCACTGATCTGACAGATCCGCCTTTGACTGTCCAGACTGGCCTTTTTTTTTTTTAATTGAAGTATAGTTGATTTACAATGTTGTGTTAATTTCTGCTCTACAGCAAAGTGATTCAGTTATACATATATATACATTCTTTTTTTAAAATATTCTTTTCCATTATGGTTTATCACAGGATATTGAATATTGTTCCCTGTGCTGTACAGTAGGACCTTGTTTTTTATCCATTCTCTATGTAATAGCTTACATCTGCTAACCCCAGCCTCCCACTCCATCCCTCCCCCAGCCCCTCCCCCTTGGCAACCACCAGTTTGTTCTCTGTGTTTGTGATTCTGTTCTGTTTCATAGATGAGTCCATTTGTGTCGTATTTTTAAGGGGCACCTACAGCGTGTATCTCACAGGGATCTGGGTTGGGTCCCTCTTGTATGAAGTTGTTTGTAAAATGAGCTCCTTACAGGGAATCCTCCTTTTACTGCTTCCTAGAAAAGGAGAGAGTGCTACAGCGATTTCTGGAAGACACATTTTAAGAGACCGTAATAACATCATTTTTTAACTACCCTATTATTAGTTTTACTTACCCCTTGTTGTATGTTTCCAAGTTTCCCTTTTTATTTGAACCATACTGCAGGGCCTTCATAGTCAAGTTAGAAAATGGAGCACGTGGGAAAAAGCAAAAGCACCCGCCACCCCGCCTTCCCCAGATGACCTCGGCTCTCAGTCTGTCCCCTTGTCCCCCTGCAGGCCGGGCGCTGTCCATGACGCACGGCGCCAAGTCGCCCGTGTCTAACGGGACCTTCGGCTTCGACGGCTCGGCGCGCAGCGACAGCCACGTGTACCACACGGTGCACAAAGACTCGGGGCTCTACAAGGACCTGCTGCACCGCATCCGCGACGAGCGGCCGGGTCCAGACGGGGCCCCGCGGCTGCTGCGGCGCAACAACAGCTACACGTGCTACACGGCGGCCATCTGCGGGCTGCCCGGCCTGGCCACGCGCCGCGGCGACGCGCCCGCGCCCGAGGACAGTGAGAAGCTGGTGGCCGACGCCGTGGCCTACTCCCGCCGGCGGCTGCGCTACGACAGCTACTCCAGCTACTGCAACGCCGTGGCCGAGGCCGAGATCGAGGCCGAAGAGGGCGGCGTGGAGGTGCGCCTGGCCACCCCGCTGGCCGAGCCCGATCCGCCGCGCGACGACGCGGCGGACGACGAGAAGGAGGAGAAGGACTCGGCCGAGGTCCACCTGCTCTTCCACTTCCTGCAGGTCCTCACCGCCTGCTTCGGCTCCTTCGCGCACGGCGGCAACGACGTGAGGTCAGTGCCCAGGGCGCGCGGGTGGACAGGGCGGGGGGGAGGCGCACGGCAGACACACGGCCACCCTGGAACCTCGCGGGTCTGCACTGCCCGGGTCCACCGACATGGGCTTTTCCCCCGCAAGTGTAGCACCCGCATCTGTGAAGATGCATGGATCTTTAAATGAACTAGGTGTGGGGGAAGGTTTGTGTTGGATCGGAGATCACAACACGGGGAATCAGAAGACGTGGGGTTTGAGCCCTGACTCTGCCCACGCCGTTCCAGCTTCCTGCCCTGCCGGAGTCATTCATCAGTTCCTTTTGGTTTTGGGGCAGAGAGAGCAGTACCCGGATTTCCGCCCAGTTGTTCAAGGGTCACCTGTGAATAAGTAGCTCCTGTAGTATGCCAGACGGTGACATGCGTTAAAGGGAAGAGAAGAGTAGAAAGCGGGGTGGGACCCCTGGGGGGCTGCCGTGTTAGACGGCTGCTCGGGTCAGGGGGGGGGTCGCCGAGTGACACCTGCAGGGGCTGAGGGCGCAGCCGTGCGCTCGTCTGTAGGAGAACATTCCGGAAGAGGGAACAGCAGGTGCGAGGGCCCGAGGCAGGACATGCCTGGCGGGGGGGGGGGTTCCGGGAAGAGCCACAAGCAAGAGCGTGGAGACGCTCAGGTCGGCAGGCTGTGGAAGCCCCGAATGTGTAGTCTCTACACCCTTCTCACTGGCTGGGCAGCTCTGGACCAGTCACTGAATTTCCCAAAGCCTCAGTGTCCCAATCTGTGAAGTGGGAGTAAAGCTAGTACCAACCACATGGGATTTCTGTGAAGATGAAGTGAGATGTATAACAAGCTCAAGACAGTGCTCTCCCATAATCAGTATCCCTACATTTTCACTCTTACTATTATTATAGTTATCACACAGGCTAATGTTTCTGTCCAAATCAGGAAAACATGCCATTGTTGCTTTTTTTTTTTTTTTTTTGCTCAGTTATATGACTCCGTTTTACACTGTCTACCCATGTGCAACAGCGTTTCTGTTCTTTTTAAAAGAAGTCTTTCTGCCAGAGAAGAGGCCTGGCCATCTTACGTTCTGCTCAGGGTCGCCATGTTATTTTATTGGGGGCACCATGTTCTGTCTCCTCTTAATGCCCTCCCCCACCAGCCCACTTACTCCTCCTTATCCACAAATTCTTTATTGAAAGCCTGGTACTGTCAAAGTGTTATGAATTGGGTCCCTGTCCTTTAGGAGTTTAAATTCCAGTTAAGGAGACAAGAAAGACATACACGTAGAAAAGTAACAGTACACCCCAAAACAGCATTTAAAGGCCAGAGGAAGAGTCTAGGCGGTAGCTGCTATAGGTGACCAGAGCTTAGAGCAACTGTTTGCAGTTTGGGGGCTGCTTTTGAGGCTTTTGAGCAGGGATATGGTCTGATGAAAGCAAGGTTTTAGAAATAATAGTGTGATGTGAAGAGGGGGCTTCTGTTCATTCAGGAAGAAGTTATCAAGTCTGTACCAGGGCTCAGAGCTGAACCACTTGTAACTTACCCTAACCCTCCTCAGAGCAGTCCTTTGCAGTCCTAAGTGGTATCCTTCAAAGACAGGGAATCTGAAGCTCAGAAATGTGACTTTCTTGCCCAGAGTCACACAGCTGGAGAGAAGCGGACTTGGGAGCTGGCTCTTTGTGACTCAGTCTGCAGAGTGGAGGGTGGGCTGAGAGCTACAGAGGCTGTTGAAAGCCCATAGGGAGCCTGGAAGTTGTCACTCCACCCTAACAACAGGAGAAAACCAAATGGACTGAAAAATCAACAATTCTTCTTGGATCCAGAAAGGAGAGGAGGACACAGGACAAACCACTGCCCCCAAGATTGGAGGGACAGACAGACGCAGGGAGTCCTGGAAGAGTGACTCAGGAGTGGAAGCTTCAATGGGAACCAGGGAAACCTGGACTGGAATGATGGACCCTGGAGGCTCAGGGGGTACAAGTAGAGAGTTAGAGGCTCCAGGGGACCCATGGTAGGGGGACCCCATGATGTTGTGAGTTTTACGTCCAAGAGCTGTACCAGGTCCTCACAGTGAATATCGGGGAAGAGAAATCCCCTCCTGCTCCTGTCGGGGGAGGGAAAGCATTTGACAGAAGAGAGCAACTGTGTGCTTAACCAGGCCTGCTCCCAGGGGAAACCAGGTCACCAGAGCCCAGCCTGCAGGGGGATTACCACAGCCTAACTGACCTGGGGAGGGGAAATACACTCCAGACTTCCCTCACCTTCCACTTGGGCGAAGGGAAGCACCCACCTCCAGCCATCCTGTCCCACTTAAGGGGGAAGCAAAAACTGAGAAGCACTTGTGAAGTTCACAGTCCAGAGGGACAGGCTCACTGAGAGACCGAGACCTCATCAAAGGACTACAGAAGGCTTCTCCATCCCCAGACCTACCACCACATCACTAAAGGCCTATTTACAGCAGTTCCTTCTACCCAGGACATCATGTCTGGTTATCAAGAAAAATTTACAAGGCATACCAAAAGGCAAAAAACACAATTTGAAGAGACAGAGCAAAATTCAGAACCAGACATGGCTGGGATGTTGGAATTATCAGACGAGGAATTTAAAACAGCTACGATTCACATGCTTAGGTCTCTAATGGATAAAGTAGGCATCCATTAGATGAGCAAGGTAAGCAGAGAGAAGGAAATCCTAAGAAAGAACCAAAATGAATACTGGAGATCAAGAACACTGTAACAGAAGTGAAGAATGCCTTTGATGGGCTCATTAGTAGACCGGACATGGCTGAGGAAAGAGTCTCTGAGCTTGAGGATATGTCAATAAAATCCTCAAAAAGCAAAGAGAACAGAGATTGAAAAAATACAGAACAGAATATCCAGACTATCCAGTGGAACAACTACAAAAGGTGTAGCATATGCATAAAGAGAAGACCCGGGGCTTCCCTGGTGGCGCAGTGGTTGAGAGTCTGCCTGCCAATGCAGGGGACACAGGTTCGAGCCCTGGTCTGGGAGGATCCCACATGCTGCGGAGCGACTAGGCCCGTGAGCCACAGTTGCTGAACCTGCGTGACTGGAGCCTGTGCTCCGCAACAAGAGAGGCCGCGATAGTGAGAGGCCCACGCGCCGCGATGAGGAGTGACCCCCGCTTGCCACAACCAGAGAAGGCCCTCGCACAGAAACGAAGACCCAACACAGCCAAAAATAAATAAATAAATAAATAATAAAAATTTAAAAAAAGAGAAGACCAGAAGGAGAAGAAAGAGAGAAAGGAACACATGAGATATTTGACTGAGTCACAACAGTGACTGAGAGTTTCTCTAAATTAATGTCAGACACCAAACCACAGATCCAGGAAGCTCAGAGAACACCAAGTAGGATAAATACCAAAAAAAGTACACCTAGGCACATCATATTCAAACTTAAGAAAATCAAAGATAAAGAAAAAAAACCTGAAAGGAGCCATAGGGAAAAAAACTACCTTACATATAGAGGAACAAAGATAAAAATTATATCTGACTTCCCCTCAACCCTGCAATCAAGAAGAGAGTGGAGTGAAATAAGTTAAGTGTTGAGGGAAAATCCCACCAACCTAGAATTGTGCAGCCTGTGAAGTTATCCTTCAAAAGTGAAATGAAGACTTCAGAAGAAATAAAGACTTTCTTAGACAAACAATAATTGAGGGAATTTGTTGAAAGTTGACCTGCCTTGCAAGAAATGTTAAAAGGAATTTGTTAGAGAGAAGGAAAATCATGTGTGTCAGAAACTCAGATCTACATAAAATAAGGAAGGGCATTGAAGAAGGATTAAGTGATGGTAAAAAACCTTAAATTTTTCTTACTGTTAACTGAGTTAACAGATAAGACTTGGTTCAGAACAATAATACCAACAATGTATTCAATTATATATGTTTATGTATATATTATATACATATATACACATACATAGTTTAATATATAAACACATCTTAACAAATGTTTTTTTTTTTTGGCTGCTTTGGGTCTTCGTTGCTGCACGCGGACTTTCTCTAGTTGCGGCGAGCGGGGGCTACTCCTGTTGCGGTGCACAGGCTTCTCATTACGGTGGCTTCTCTTGTTGCGGAGCATGGTCTCTAGGCATGCGGGCTTCAGTAGTTGCAGCACGCGGGCTTCAGTAGTTGTGGCTCGTGGGCTCTAGAGTGCAGGCTCAGGAGTTGTGGCGCATGGGCTTAGTCGCTTCATCACATGTGGGATCTTCCCGGACCAGGGATCGAACCTGTGTCCCCTGCATTGGCAGGCGGATTCTTAACCACTGCGCCACCAGGGAAGTCCCAACAAATTTTAAAAAATAGAAATGATACAATGTCTGCTCTCAGGCCACAGTTGAATTAAAACTGTGTGTGTGTGTGTATGTGTGCTTATATATGCCTATGTTAAATGAAATGAATGACAGCAATGATACAAGGGATGGGAGGGAGGAACTAGGACTTTTTTTAAATTTTAAGGTAACTGCACTACCTGTAAAGTGGTATAGTTTTGTTTGAAAGTGAATTTGGATTAACTCTAAGTGTATATTGCAAACTCTAGGGCAACCACAAAAAACGTTTGCAAAAGAAGTATAGCCAATATGCTAAGAAAGGAGAGAAAATGGAATCATATAAAATGCTCAATTAAAACAACGGAAGGCAGGACTTCCCTGGTGGCCCAGTGGTTAAG